>NC_133398.1:50887000-51499273 GCF_047511655.1 Castor canadensis | reverse complement strand
TTACCTGTCCTCTTGTAGTTTTGTTTGCTTTCATTTTCTGTGTACAGAATTCCTTGGAGAATCTTTTGTAGTGGTGGCTTGGTGGTCATATATTGTTTTAGTTTTTGCTTATCATGGAAGATTTTTATTGCTCCATCTATTTTGAATGATAATTTTGCTGGGTAGAGTATCCTAGCATTTAAATTATTTTCATTCAGTGCCCAAAATACCTCACTCCATGCCCTTTTGTTTTTAAGGTTTCCGTTGAGAAATCTGCTGTGATTTTGATGGATTTACCTTTATATGATTGTTTTTTCTCTCTTACAGCTTTCAGTATTCTTTCTTTATTCTCTGTGCTTTTTGTCTTAATGATAATATTCCGTGGGGAGGTTCTATTTCGGTCAAGTCTTGTTGGTGTCCTGGAGTCCTCCTGTACCTGAATGGGCAAAACTTTCTCCAGATTTGGGAGATTTTCTGTTATTATTTTATTTAATATATTATGAATCTCTTTTGTTTGGGCCTTTTCTCCTTCTTCAATACCATGTTTCTCAGATTTGGTCTTTTGATGGAGTTGGTGAGTTCTTATATATTCCTTTCACAGCTCTTGAGTTGTTTGACTAACATTTCTTCAGTTTTTTCTTTCATTTCTATTTTATCTTTGAGTTTTGAGATTCTGTCTTCTAGTTGTTCTGGTCTTCTGGAGTGGCCTTCCATTGTGTTTTGTGTTTAAGTTTGATTCTTTTTTCTGAGGTTTTCCATATCTTGGGTTACTTCTTTAATATTTTTAATTTTCATCTTTAATTCATGTATCTATTTTTAATGTTCTCCATTTCATTATGGTGTTTATTTAAAGTAGCTCTGAGTTCATTTATTTGTTTCTGTGTCTTCTTATGTTCTTTATTTTTGGTGTCTTGATATTTCTTGAGTGCATCTTTTACATTTTTGTTAATCACATATATTATTTTCTCCATGAAATTCTCCATGATTTCTTGCAAGATTTCTTCCTCGAGGGAGTTTTTGTGGGCATTTTGGGGGCCCTTAGTGTCATTTATCATTGTTTTGTTCAGGTCAGGAACTGGGTATCTGTTTTCTTCATTTCCTTCTGAGTCTTGTATTAAATTATCTTTTTGAAGAGAGTGGTTTCCATCCTTTCTTCTTCTCACTCTACTTGGTACTGTGCAACTATGTTCTTGATAGGCTAGTTGGTGATTTTAGTTGCCTGCTTTCTTTCCCTTGATTTAATTTTTGTGTTGTGACTGTCTTGATTGTTAGCTAGGTTGGTGTGCTAGTTCTGTCCCTGGTCTGAAGGTGTAATTTAGCAATAACTAATTCACCAGTTCAATACCCGACCAGTTGTTTATATAGTATATAGATGACTTCTTGGTGGTAATATCTATAAACAGTGGGAGTTGGGGGGTTAACATTTGGTGGGCTAGCTAAGAAATTTGGGGAATTGGTTAGGGTCTGCCTTGTATTTTTAATGGCAAAATAGTATTTTGCACAATGTAGTGATTATTTAAGTAATGAGTATTCAAATGATGTCAGGCTACTCCTCTGACACTTGGTCTTAGCTCTACCTCTCCCTCCTTCTGGCACTTTTCTTCTTGTTCCAGTAGCATCTGGCCTGTAGCATCTATCACACCTACCTATCAGTGAGGATATGGAAGGGGAGAGCCATGGTTGCTGTGTCACAGTTCTATTTTTCCCCAAGAGAAGAGCAGGATTAGTCAAATCCTACATGAACATGACTGGTCCTACAGTGGGCAATTTTTAAAAATTTGGTGGTACTGGGGTTTGAACTCAGGGCTTTGTGCTTGCTAGCAGGTTCTCTACCACTTCAGCCATGTCTCCATCCCTTTTTACTTTAGATATTTTTTGAATAGGGTGTTGTATTTATACCCTGGCTGACCTGGATCATGATGTTCCTGTTTGTACTTCATCAAGTAGCTGAGACACACACACAACTTTTTATTGGTTGAGGTGGGAAGGGGAGGGGATCTCACAAACTTTTTGCCTGGGCTGGCTTTGACTTGCAATCCTCCTGATCTATGCCTCCCAAATATTTAGGACAACAGGTGTGACCCACCAAGCTCAGTTAATTTGCAATTTCTTTTTACTTAGTATGTTGCATCCAGTTTCAGCTCTGGGCTCTAAGAGTATAAGATAGATATAACTGGGCTCTCTTCTCCATAATTTCACATATATGTTAGTTATCTTTCACTTGACATACCATTTTATGTTCAGAATACTATTATTGTTATTGATGAGGTGAAGCAGGAGCTATGCATTTCTTATGGTCCAGCAAAGGTATTTACTAATCTGTTAGTAATGGTATTAATTTATTATGGTGGTAATAATAAAGCATGCATCAATGGACTAAAATATAGATAAAGCCAGGTTCTGGAAGGGCTCTATCAATAGTAAAATTTGGTGTAGGCATTTTGCATCTGTAGTACCATAGTTACATAGAACCAATAGCAGAGAAACAAAACTCTACATAGAAGAGAATTAAGCTTAAAAGGGCACAGTATTATTAACTGTAGGAGACCTCTGAAATTTTCTTTTTCAGTCTGATGGCTTATCTTTTTGACTTATTACTGATTTGCCTCCTTTCTGTTGTTGACTAGAATCTGAGCTGATTTCAATTCTTATTTTATTTCCATTACACTTTATTATGAGTATGGTCCATCACTAAGTAAACTGTTAGGTGCTGGGGCTCCAGTGCTTCCCAAAACAAATCAGCTTCCAGTCTAACTAGATAGATCAAGTAAGAGACTATATGAAAGGTACACAAATAGTGAAAAGGAACAAGTGAGTAAACTTTTTAGATACAGGCTGTGGTGGTCAGAAGAAATTGATAAAAGTTGTGTAGGAGTCAGAATGGAGTGTCTTTCTTTCTTTCCCTCTTTCCTTCTCTCTCTCTCTCTCTCTCTCTCTCTCTCTCTCTTTCTCTTTTTCTAGTGGTGCTGGGGATCAGATACAGGGCCTGCACATGCATTGTACCACTGAGCTACAACCTGGTCCCAAGGGGTTTCTTTTCCTGAAAAAAAACTTCTAATGATAACCAATTGTGAATTGTACTTTTAGAAAGCTCAGTAGAGGTGTCTCTTCTGTCTCATCTCATTTTATTTTTTCCTGATTAAGTCTTATCAGCAAGAGAAAAGAAAGGTAATTTTGCCCACACAATCAAAACCTATAGATTTTGTGCTTGTAGGAAGACGATTGGGATTCAACCTCAGAACCAGTCTCCTTGGAAACTGAGAGACTAGTTTTAGGTCTAGGAGAGTTTTAAGGAAAACAAAAAAGGGAGACCCAGTCTTGCAGCAGGATGCAGAGTGCCTGCATGGATACAGGAGATAGGCTATTCACTGGGGCTCCTACATGAAGGGCTCCTTGGCTGGGTCTGCAGTCTGTGGCACATATCCCTGGAGCACGCACCACCTGGTTGCCTTCTCCAAGGGAGAGGGCATATGGTTCTGACAGCATTACACAGTAGAGGAAGAAGTTGTTACCCAGTGATCCTAGTTTGACTGAGACTAGGGAGGGGAGATGCCCAAAAGATGACTGGGATCTCTGATTTAATTTGATTTAGAAAAATAAGGAAATGTGACTTTTCCCATACCTAAGAATAATAAAACAGTACAAGAGCAACTCATATTGGTAACAAAATAAATAATTTGAAAATTCAGCATGGCTTAATTTCTAAGTAACCACAAAGCAACGAAACACAGCTACATTTACAAGAATTAAAGACCTTGAAAATTAACGTGTCTGAATTAAATTGGACACATTTCCAGACTAGGATAAAATTGTGTTTGACTTGTGGGTTTCTGGTTACTAAGGATACCAAGAAGTGAGAAGTAAAGATTTCAGAAATGTAGAGGTCCCCAAGTTAATCCCTTTTGAGGCCCAGGTTCACATGAAACTAATATATTTTCTAGCAAGATTCTCTTTCTTGTGGCACCACACTGTTTCCTACATAAGTGAAAACAGTAGGCCTTGAATCTAAAGCTGATCATATAGCTTTGTTACAATGCAGTGGTTTGAACTCACCTGCAAGTTTTATGTTTGAAAAGGGAGGGTTTAATTGGCATTGAGCCATGAATTTTAAAAACATTGATTTTTGATTTTTTGGGGGCATACTGGGGTTTGAACTCAGGGCTTCATGCTTGCTAGGCAGGCTCCCTACCACTTGAGCCACAACCCAGTCCTTCTTGATGGATTTCTTATGCTTGGGTAGCCCAGTTCCTGAATGTCTGGTTTCTCTTGATGTGAGTTTAGCTTCTAATTTGGCTGCATAAATAATGCAGGATGGGTGACTGACTGTTGAAGGCAGCCTGCCATAATAAGACACACACTTGGCCCTACTGTGTGGGTGCTCTGGTGTCCTTGCATGGGGCCTGGTCCTCTCTTGAATGAGTAAGGCAAGACCCAGTCTCTGTCAGGAGGCAAGTTCTGCTGGGACAAGGCCCCTGACTTCCTCATGTCTACCCAGCCTGGAGCTGTAAGAAGTACACTTCTTTACTCCTCTCTGCTAGGTGTCATTTCTTCCTAGATGCTGGGGAAGAGCTTATATTTTATTTCTGCTCCATATAGGTGCTATGGTTTGAAGGTCTGCTCATAGTTCATGTGTTGGAAATTTAATCCCCAGATTCATACATTAATAGAATTTGGAGATTGGGACTTTAGGAAGCAATTAGGATTGGATGAGATCATGAGAATAGAACTTGAATGATGGCATTAGATTTATAAGGAAGAGAGACCTGGCCTCTGCCATCTTAGGATGCACCAGGAAGGCCCTTGGCAGATGCCAATGTCATGGTTTTGAACTTCCAGGCCTCAAAAACCATGAACCAAAGGCATTTGTTCCCTTTATAAAGTACCCAGGCTTGATCATTTTGTGACAGCAACAGAAAATAGCAAAAACAAGAGGCTCACACATTCTAGCTTTAGAAACAAGGATACTAGAAGAAGTAGTGAAATTCCATCAAAGTAACACAATAACAAAGTAATATCAGTTGCTAATTTACAAGTTTTCAAATTTCAGAAAAATCACAGTGCAAGGTTTGAAGGATGAATAGCAGTTTAGTAGTGACAAGAATGGAGGGGAGGCAGGTGAAAAACACTTATCAGTAATTTAATAATATCACCTGTGATTATTGATAGTAAACAACAACAACAAAAAACAGAGCACCCACGTCAAGAGTCTGTTGTTTTTGTTTTATGTGGTGCTGGAGATTGAACTCAGGGCTTTTTGTTTGCTTGAGATGCGGTGGAGGGGGGGGGGTCTTACTATGTTGCCCAGACTGGCAGACTGGTCTTGAACTCCTGGACCCCAGGGATCCTCCTGCCTAAGCCTCCACAGTGCTGGGACTACATCACTCACCACCACCACACTCCACTTGTCAAGAGCCTGACTACATTGAGACTGTTGGAGATATGAAAATCAAACAGTGGTCCATGACAATGTTTAATGACATTGGGGAAAGGGTATATTCAATAATTGTGCTCAAATGTACATGTGGTTATATTGACTTTTTTCAAAATACTGTTTTAACTGCATTTGAAATAAAAATATATTAAAAAAAAAAAGAACGGAGGGGAGGGAATGGGCATGCTAGTCAAAAGGATGGGGTGCCCAGAAGCACCAAACATATTGGATGTTTGAGCAACTATACGGAATTTGGTATCCCTGGAATTTCAAGTAACATAAGGCTGGATGTGGTGGTGAATACTTATAATCCCAGCACTTGGGAGGCTAAGGCAGGAGGATCATGAGGTTGAGGCCAGTCTTGTGAAACCCTGTGGAGCAGGAAGAAGTGAAATAGGAAAATAGCAAGAGATAAAGTTGGAGAGATGGAAAAGGCCATATTACAAGTGAATTTATGTGGGGTTTTGTTGTTGTTATTGTTTATTCATTTGTTTTTGTTACTGGGGTTTGAGCTCAGGGCTGATCATTATGTTATAACAACCACTTAGGACATCCTTAATTTGTAGGTGATTTTTATGGGCCAAATCCTATGTTGAAACCCTATCAGTATCTCAGAATATGATTGTATTTGGAGAAGTGATTTTCTTCTTTTAAGAAGAGGAAATTTGGATACATGAAGATGCCAGAGATGTGTGCACCACATGGAAGAAAGAGCATGTGAGAACACAAGAGAAAGTGGCTACCACAGTGTAAGAAGAAAGACCTCAGGAAGAAACCAGACCTGCAAGTACTTTGATAATAATTATGAATATGTAAGAGATTTTCTTGTTTGCATAAAGAACTACTGGAAATATACACAGGTAGTTGATAGGACATGACTTTTCATTGTAAATGTTTCATAGTTTTTCTATTTTTTTTTTTTTTTGGGTAGTACTGGGGTTTGAACTCAGGGCCTCTTGCTTGCTAAGCAGGAGCTCTACCACTTCAAGCCACATGTCCAGCCCTCCTTGACATTAGTTATTTTTTATGTAGGGTCTCACTTTTTTGCCCAGGGCTAGCCTCAGACTACAATCCTTCTACTAACAGCCTCCTTAGTAGCTAAGATATAGATGTGTACCATGTCATATTGTTGAAATGGGATCTCACTAACTTTTCCCTTGCTATGGCCTTAAACTATGATCCTTCCAGTCTTCACTGTCCAGGTTGCTGGGATTGCAGGCACAGGCCACTGTATACCACCTCATACCATTTTCATTTTTAAACAAGTGAATGTGATGCAAAAATCAAGTAGATGCATATACATTATAAGCTACATTGTGAGGTATGCCACCCAGATCTCTCTTCAGGGACTTCAGTGCAGTTGGTTCTCCCTGTCCATGGGGTTTGCGTCCATGATTCCACTGACTGTGCATGGGAAATATTCAGGAGAAAACCTTGCATCTGTATTGAACATGTTCCTCTTGTTATTATTCCCTAAACAGTATGGTATAATGATGGTTTACATGATATTTACATTGTATGAGGTAGCATACATAACCCAGAGATGACTTAAAGAATATGGGAGGACATGTGTAGGTTATATGCAAATATTCTGCCATTTTATATAAGGGACATGAACATGTACAGATTCTGGTACCCACCAGGGTCCTGGAAGCAGCCCCCATGGCTACCAAGGGACAACAAACTGCCTAGCTGTGGAGAATGCAGTCAGCTGGCTAGAGCTCTCTGGCCATAGCTCCTCAGGGCCTGCCTCAGGGGTAAAGAGCTGTCTTGCTGAAGGTCACATCCTTCCCAAGACATCTCGCAGCTGCCAGCAGAGTGAGGCAAGAGCATAAAACAGGCCATTTTAGCTTTATTTTTTATTAGGATATATTTATTGTATGGGGGGATTCCTTGTGGCAATTCCAAATAGGCTTATATTGTACATTTTTAAAATCAGCCCCACATCTCTCCCCCTCCCTGCCTCACTTAAAGTAACTGCAAAAGATTTCTTTGTTCTATTTCATATAAGTATATAGTCCATCAACCATATACCCTCACCTTAATCTCCATTTCCCCTCCCTCTCCCGCAAATACCCCTCTCCTCCACACTGTGCCTATTTTACAGCCCTGTCTTTCTTTATCAATATTTAAGTTGATGTTCAAAGGGGTTTCTCAATGTAGCCCTACTGTAGGTGGGCTGGCAGAGTGGCTCAAGTGGTAAGAGCTCCAGCCTAGGAAGTGTGAGGCCCTGAGTTCAAACCCCAGTGCTGCAAAAAAAAAAAAAAAAAAAGTCTAAATGTTCTGTTTTAGCTTTATAAGGATCATCCCTGAAGCTGAGCTCCCAGTTTGGTCTACTAGGCTCTTTGCCCAGACTGCATCTGTACTCTGTGTTTTCCTCTTCTCCATTTCACTTCCTTACCCAACTTTTGACAGGTGTTTACTCTTATAACATGAACTTCAGCTCACAGATTACTTCTGGAGAAAGAAGAAACATGTGTATTTGGTATTTACATTCAAAGAAATAATTCAAATAATATAGAAAATTCTTTGTGTCAAGTGATCTTGAGTCCAATGTATTTCAATGTAATCTTTTAAAGTAACAATGTTAGCAGTAGCACAATGTATCATATTCTCAGAAAAAATTATGTAACAAGATTTCTTTTTACATTTGACAATGGAAGAGCAATGGCTATGTTTGCAAATGAAATTAAATTAAAAGGTACTCTTTAACTCAATGAAATATTCTATCCATTTTCCATATTACTTACTATGTGCACGATGTATGGTGCACAAGCACACACACATAATCTTTAGGTTTGCAATTTTCTTATCTATCATCTGCCCTTAATCACTTAAACATTTTTACCATTTTATTAAATGCTATATGTCAGGGCTGGGGAATGTAGCTTAGTGGTAGAAGCACTTGCTTTGTATGTGCAAGTCCCCTGTTCCACTCCCAGCACTATGAATAAAATAAAATAAAAATAAAAAGTTAAAGTAGTAGAGTGCCTAACTAACAAGCATGAGGCTCTGAATTCAAACCCCAGTACCACCAAAAAAAAAAAAAAAAGTTAAGTGTCAGAAACTATTCTAAGATATGGATCTTATTTTCAAAGAACTCACACTCTAGTTGACACTTGAAAAATATTATCAGAATGCTTATAAAATTGAGGTTTTTGGAGAGAGCTATCTAACCTTCAACCTGAGGCTCCCTGAGGTATCACAGCAGGCTAGGGGTGGAGCTCCACCATACAACCATTGCCCAGGATGGACAAGGCCCTGGGTTTCATCCCTGGTACTGTAAGAGGAATAAAAAGAAATGTAAGATATTGCAGCAGTTTTTGAAAAGCTTTTCCTTTTAAGCTTCTATATTTTCTTTTTTCCTGCAACACTTTAAGCTAAAAGCCATCTCAAGTATTCTTTTTTCTTTTTTTCTTTTTATTTTTTTTTCTTTCATTTTTCTTTTATTATTCATATGTGCATACAAGGATTGGTTCATTTCTCCCCACTGCCCCCACCCCCTCACTTACCACCCACTCCACCCCCTCCATCTCCCCCCCCCTCAATACCCAGCAGAAACTATTTTGCCCTTATTTCTAATTTTGTTGTAGAGAGAGTATAAGCAATAATAGGAAGGAACAAGGGGTTTTGCTGGTTGAGATAAGGATAGCTATACAGGGCATTGACTCACATTGATTTCCTGTGCATGGGTGTTAACTTCTAGGTTAATTCTTTTTGGTCTAACCTTTTCTCTAGTACCTGTTCCCCTTTTCCTATTGGCCTCAGTTGCTTTAAGGTATCTGCTTTAGTTTCTCTGTGTTAAGGGCAACAAATGCTAGCTAGTTTTTTAAGTGTCTTACCTATCCTCACCCCTTCCTTGTGTGCTCTCGCTTTTATCATGTGCTCATAGTCCAATCCCCTTGTTGTGTTTGCCTTTGATCTAATGTCCACATATGAGGGAGAACATACGATTTTTGGTTTTTTGAGCCAGGCTAATCTCACTCAGAATGATGTTCTCCAATTCCATCCATTTACCAGCGAATGATAACATTTCGTTCTTCTTCATGGCTGCATAAAATTCCATTGTGTATAGATACCACATTTTCTTAATCCATTCGTCAGTGGTGGGGCATCTTGGCTGTTTCCATAACTTGGCTATTGTGAATAGTGCCGCAATAAACATGGATGTGCAGGTGCCTCTGGAGTAACAGTCTTTTGGGTATATCCCCAAGAGTGGTATTGCTGGATCAAATGGTAGATCGATGTCCAGCTTTTTAAGTAGCCTCCAAATTGTTTTCCAGAGTGGTTGTACTAGTCTACATTCCCACCAACAGTGTAAGAGGGTTCCTTTTTCCCCGCATCCTCGCCAACACCTGTTGTTGGTGGTGTTGCTGATGATGGCTATTCTAACAGGGGTGAGGTGGAATCTTAGTGTGGTTTTAATTTGCATTTCCTTTATTGCTAGAGATGGTGAGCATTTTTTCATGTGTTTTCTGGCCATTTGAATTTCTTCTTTTGAGAAAGTTCTGTTTAGTTCACATGCCCATTTCTTTATTGGTTCATTAGTTTTGGGAGAATTTAGTTTTTTAAGTTCCCTGTATATTCTGGTTATCAGTCCTTTGTCTGATGTATAGTTGGCAAATATTTTCTCCCACTCTGTGGGTGTTCTCTTCAGTTTAGAGACCATTTCTTTTGATAAACAGAAACTTTTTAGTTTTATGAGGTCCCATTTATCTATGCTATCTCTTAGTTGCTGTGCTGCTGGGGTTTCATTGAGAAAGTTCTTACCTATACCTACTAACTCCAGAGTATTTCCTACTCTTTCTTGTATCAACTTAAGAGTTTGGGGTCTGATATTAAGATCCTTGATCCATTTTGAGTTAATCTTGGTATAGGGTGATATACATGGATCTAGTTTCAGTTTTTTGCAGACTGCTAACCAGTTTTCCCAGCAGTTTTTGTTGAAGAGGCTGCTATTTCTCCATTGTATATTTTTAGCTCCTTTGTCAAAGATAAGTTGCTTATAGTTGTGTGGCTTCATATCTGGGTCTTCTATTCTGTTCCACTGGTCTTCATGTCTGTTTTTGTGCCAGTACCATGCTGTTTTTATTGTTATTGCTTTGTAATATAGTTTGAAGTCAGGTATTGTGATACCTCCTGCATTGTTCTTTTGACTGAGTATTGCCTTGGCTATTCGTGGCCTCTTGTGTTTCCATATAAATTTAACAGTAGATTTTTCAATCTCTTTAATGAATGTCATTGGAATTTTGATGGGAATTGCATGAAACATGTAGATTACTTTGGGGAGTATCGACATTTTTACTATGTTGATTCTACCAATCCATGAGCATGGGAGATCTCTCCACTTTCTGTAGTCTTCCTCAATCTCTTTCTTCAGAAGTGTATAGTTTTCCTTGTAGAGGTCTTTCACATCTTTTGTTAGGTTTACACCTAGGTATTTGATTTTGTTTGAGGCTTTTGTAAATGGAATTGTTTTCATATATTCTTTTTCAGTTTGTTCATTATTAGTGTATAGAAATGCTAATGATTTTTCTATGTTGATTTTATATCCTGCTACCTTGCTATAGCTATTGATGATGTCTAGAAGCTTCTGAGTAGAGTTTTTTGGGTCTTTAAGGTATAGGATCATGTCGTCTGCAAATAGGGATATTTTGACAGTTTCTTTACCTATTTGTATTCCTTTTATTCCTTTCTTGCCTAATTGCTCTGGCTAGGAATTCCAGTACTATGTTGAATAGGAGTGGAGATAGTGGGCATCCTTGTCTGGTTCCTGATTTTAGAGGGAATGGTTTTAATTTTTCTCCGTTAAGTATAATGCTGGCTGTAGGTTTGTCATATATAGCTTTTATAATGTTGAGGAACTTTCCTTCTATTCCTAGTTTTCTTAGAGCTTTTATCATGAAATGATGTTGGATCTTATCAAAGGCTTTTTCTGCATCTATTGAGATGATCAAGTGGTTTTTGTCTTTGCTTCTGTTAATGTGGTTTATTACGTTTATTGATTTTCGTATGTTGAACCACCCCTGCATCCCTGGGATGAAGCCTACCTGGTCGTGGTGAATAATCTTTTTGATGTGTTGCTGAATTTGAATTGCCATTATTTCATTGAGGATTTTTGCATCAATGTTCATTAAGGAGATTGGCCTATAGTTCTCCTTTTTGGAGGTGTCTTTGCCTGGTTTTGGGATAAGTGTAATACTGGCTTCATAAAATGTGTTTGGCAGTTTTCCTTCCCTTTCTACTTCATGGACCAGTTTAAGGAGGGTTGGTATCAGTTCTTCTTTAAAGGTCTGATAGAATTCAGCAGAGAATCCATCAGGTCCTGGACTTTTCTTTTTGGGGAGACTCTTGATTGCTGCTTCAATTTCATTTTGTGTTATAGGTCTATTCAGGTGATTAATTTCCTCTTGGTTCAGTTTTGGATGATCATATGTATCTAGAAATCTGTCCATTTCTTTTAGATTTTCAAATTTATTTGAATATAGGTTCTCAAAGTAGTCTCTGATGATTTCCTGGACTTCCATGGTGTTTGTTGTTATCTCCCCTTTTGCATTCCTAATTCTACTAATTTGGGTTTTTTCTCTCCTCATTTTAGTCACGTTTGCCAGGGGTCTATCGATCTTGTTTATTTTTTCAAAGAACCAACTTTTTGTTTCATTAATTCTTTGTATGGTTTTTTTGGTTTCTATTTCGTTGATTTCAGCTCTTATTTTTATTATTTCTCTCCTTCTATTTGTTTTGGGATTTGCTTGTTCTTGTTTTTCTAGGAGTTTGAGATGTATCATTAGGTCATTGATTTGGGATCTTTCAGTCTTTTTAATATATGCACTCATGGCTATAAACTTTCCTCTCAAGACTGCCTTAGTTGTGTCCCATAGGTTCCGGTAGGTTGTGTTTCATTTTCATTGACTTCCAGGAACTTTTTAATTTCCTCTTTTATTGCATCGATGATCCACTCTTCATTAAGTAATGAGTTATTTAGTTTCCAGCTGTTTGCATGTTTTTTGTCTTTACTTTTGTTGTTGAGTTCTACTTTTACTGCACTGTGGTCAGATAGTATGCACGGTATTACTTCTATTTTCTTATATTTGCTGAGGCTTGCTTTGTGCCCTAGGATATGATCTATTTTGGAGAAGGTTCCATGGGCTGCTGAGAAGAATGTATATTGTGTAGAGGTTGGATGAAATGTTCTGTAGACATCTACTAGGTCCACTTGATCTATTGCATATTTTAGATCTTGGATTTCTTTATTGAGATTTTGTTTGGGTGACCTATCTATTGATGATAATGGAGTGTTAAAGTCTCCCACAACCACTGTGTTGGCGTTTATATATGCTTTTAGGTCTTTCAGGGTATGTTTGATGAAATTGGGTGCGTTGACATTGGGTGTGAACAGATTGATGATTATTATTTCCTTTTGGTCTATTTCCCCTTTTATTAGTATGGAATGTCCTTCTTTATCTCGTTTGATCAATGTAGGTTTGAAGTCTACTTTGTCAGAGATAAGTATTGCTACTCCTGCTTGTTTTCGGGGGCCGTTGGCTTGGTAAATCTTCTTCCAGCCTTTCATCCTAAGCATATGCTTATTTCTGTCGGTGAGATGAGTCTCCTGTAAGCAACAAATTGTTGGATCTTCTTTTTTAATCCATTTTGTCAAATGGTGTCTTTTGATGGGTGAATTAAGTCTGTTAACATTAAGTGTTAGCAGCTAAGGCAGTCTTGAGAGGAAAGTTTATAGCCATGAGTGCATATATTAAAAAGATTGAAAGATCCCAAATCAATGACCTAATGATACATCTCAAACTCCTAGAAAACAAGAACAAGCAAATCCCAAAACAAATAGAAGGAGAGAAATAATAAAAATAAGAGCTGAAATCAACAAAATAGAAACCAAAAAAACCATACAAAGAATTAATGAAACAAAAAGTTGGTTCTTTGAAAAAATAAACAAGATCGATAGACCCCTGGCAAACGTGACTAAAATGAGGAGAGAAAAAACCCAAATTAGTAGAATTAGGAATGCAAAAGGGGAGATAACAACAAACACCATGGAAGTCCAGGAAATCATCAGAGACTACTTTGAGAACCTATATTCAAATAAATTTGAAAATCTAAAAGAAATGGACAGATTTCTAGATACATATGATCATCCAAAACTGAACCAAGAGGAAATTAATCACCTGAATAGACCTATAACACAAAATGAAATTGAAGCAGCAATCAAGAGTCTCCCCAAAAAGAAAAGTCCAGGACCTGATGGATTCTCTGCTGAATTCTATCAGACCTTTAAAGAAGAACTGATACCAACCCTCCTTAAACTGGTCCATGAAGTAGAAAGGGAAGGAAAACTGCCAAACACATTTTATGAAGCCAGTATTACACTTATCCCAAAACCAGGCAAAGACACCTCCAAAAAGGAGAACTATAGGCCAATCTCCTTAATGAACATTGATGCAAAAATCCTCAATGAAATAATGGCAATTCAAATTCAGCAACACATCAAAAAGATTATTCACCACGACCAGGTAGGCTTCATCCCAGGGATGCAGGGGTGGTTCAACATACGAAAATCAATAAACGTAATAAACCACATTAACAGAAGCAAAGACAAAAACCACTTGATCATCTCAATAGATGCAGAAAAAGCCTTTGATAAGATCCAACATCATTTCATGATAAAAGCTCTAAGAAAACTAGGAATAGAAGGAAAGTTCCTCAACATTATAAAAGCTATATATGACAAACCTACAGCCAGCATTATACTTAACGGAGAAAAATTAAAACCATTCCCTCTAAAATCAGGAACCAGACAAGGATGCCCACTATCTCCACTCCTATTCAACATAGTACTGGAATTCCTAGCCAGAGCAATTAGGCAAGAAGAAGGAATAAAAGGAATACAAATAGGTAAAGAAACTGTCAAAATATCCCTATTTGCAGACGACATGATCCTATACCTTAAAGACCCAAAAAACTCTACTCAGAAGCTTCTAGACATCATCAATAGCTATAGCAAGGTAGCAGGATATAAAATCAACATAGAAAAATCATTAGCATTTCTATACACTAACAATGAGCAAACGGAAAAAGAATGTATGAAAACAATTCCATTTACAATAGCCTCAAACAAAATCAAATACCTAGGTGTAAACCTAACAAAAGATGTGAAAGACCTCTACAAGGAAAACTATACAATTCTGAAGAAAGAGATTGAGGAAGACTACAGAAAGTGGAGAGATCTCCCATGCTCATGGATTGGTAGAATCAACATAGTAAAAATGTCGATACTCCCCAAAGTAATCTACATGTTTCATGCAATTCCCATCAAAATTCCAATGACATTCATTAAAGAGATTGAAAAATCTACTGTTAAATTTATATGGAAACACAAGAGGCCACGAATAGCCAAGGCAATACTCAGTCAAAAGAACAATGCAGGAGGTATCACAATACCTGACTTCAAACTATATTACAAAGCAATAACAATAAAAACAGCGTGGTACTGGCACAAAAACAGACATGAAGACCAGTGGAACAGAATAGAGGATCCAGATAAGAAGCCACACAACTATGAGCAACTTATCTTTGACAAAGGAGCTAAAAATATACAATGGAGAAATAGCAGCCTCTTCAACAAAAACTGCTGGGAAAACTGGTTAGCAGTCTGCAAAAAACTGAAACTAGATCCATGTATATCACCCTATACCAAGATTAACTCAAAATGGATCAAGGATCTTAATATCAGACCCCAAACTCTTAAGTTGATACAAGAAAGAGTAGGAAATACTCTGGAGTTAGTAGGTATAGGTAAGAACTTTCTCAATGAAACCCCAGCAGCACAGCAACTAAGAGATAGCATAGATAAATGGGACCTCATAAAACTAAAAAGTTTCTGTTTATCAAAAGAAATGGTCTCTAAACTGAAGAGAACACCCACAGAGTGGGAGAAAATATTTGCCAACTATACATCAGACAAAGGACTGATAACCAGAATATACAGGGAACTTAAAAAACTAAATTCTCCCAAAACTAATGAACCAATAAAGAAATGGGCATGTGAACTAAACAGAACTTTCTCAAAAGAAGAAATTCAAATGGCCAGAAAACACATGAAAAAATGCTCACCATCTCTAGCAATAAAGGAAATGCAAATTAAAACCACACTAAGATTCCACCTCACCCCTGTTAGAATAGCCATCATCAGCAACACCACCAACAACAGGTGTTGGCGAGGATGCGGGGAAAAAGGAACCCTCTTACACTGTTGGTGGGAATGTAGACTAGTACAACCACTCTGGAAAACAATTTGGAGGCTACTTAAAAAGCTGGACATCGATCTACCATTTGATCCAGCAATACCACTCTTGGGGATATACCCAAAAGACTGTTACTCCAGAGGCACCTGCACATCCATGTTTATTGCGGCACTATTCACAATAGCCAAGTTATGGAAACAGCCAAGATGTCCCACCACTGACGAATGGATTAAGAAAATGTGGTATCTATACACAATGGAATTTTATGCAGCCATGAAGAAGAACGAAATGTTATCATTCGCTGGTAAATGGATGGAATTGGAGAACATCATTCTGAGTGAGGTTAGCCTGGCTCAAAAGACCAAAAATCGTATGTTCTCCCTCATATGTGGACATTAGATCAAGGGCAAACACAACAAGGGGATTGGACTATGAGCACATGATAAAAGCGAGAGCACACAAGGGAGGGGTGAGGATAGGTAAGATACCTAAAAAACTAGCTAGCATTTGTTGCCCTTAACGCAGAGAAACTAAAGCAGATACCTTAAAGCAACTGAGGCCAATAGGAAAAGGGGACCAGGAACTAGAGAAAAGGTTAGACCAAAAAGAATTAACCTAGAAGTTAACACCCATGCACAGGAAATCAATGTGAGTCAATGCCCTGTATAGCTATCCTTATCTCAACCAGCAAAACCCCTTGTTCCTTCCTATTATTGCTTATACTCTCTCTACAACAAAATTAGAAATAAGGGCAAAATAGTTTCTGCTGGGTATTGAGGGGGGGGGAGATGGAGGGGGCGGAGTGGATTGTAAGTGAGGGGGTGGGGGCAGTGGGGAGAAATGAACCAATCCTTGTATGCACATATGAATAATAAAAGAAAAATGAAAAAAAAAAAAACATTAAGTGTTAGTACTGATAGGTATGTGGTGATTCCTGCCATTTAGTTGTCTTAGTTGTTTGAAGGTTTGATTGTGTGTACCTAACTTGATGTTACTCTCTACTGTGTTGCTTTTTCTTATCCTGTGGTTTGGTGCTGCCTGCCTTTTCATGGTTAAGTTGGGTGTCACTTTCTGTGTGCAGGATCCCTTGCAGAATCTTTTGTAATGGTGGCTTTGTGGTCACATATTGTTTTAGTTTCTGCTTATCATGAAAGACTTTTATTGCTCCATCTATTTTGAATGATAGCTTTGCTGGGTAGAGTATCCTGGGGTTGAAGTTATTTTCATTCAGTGCCTGGAAGATCTCACCCCACGCTCTTCTTGCTTTTAATGTTTCTGTTGAGAAGTCTGCTGTGATTTTGATGGGTTTACCTTTGTATGTTACTTGTTTTTTCTCTCTTGCAGCCTTCAATATTCTTTCCTTAGTTTCTGAACTTGTTGTTTTAATGATGATATGTCGTGGAGTAGTTCTATTTTGATCTGGTCTGTTTGGTGTCCTGGAGGCCTCTTGCATTTGTATGGGATATCTTTCTCTAGATTTGGGAAATTTTCCGTTATTATTTTGTTGAATATATTACGCATTTCCTTTGCTTGCACCTCTTCTCCTTCTTCGATGCCCATGATTCTCAAGTTTGGTCTTTTGATGGAGTGAGTTCTTGCATTTTCTTTTCACAGGTCTTGAGTTGTTTAATTAATAGTTCTTCAGTTTTTCCTTTAATTACCATTTCATCTTCAAGTTCTGAGATTCTGTCTTCTGTTTGTTCTATTCTGCTGGATTGGCCTTCCGTTTTGTTTTGCAGTTCTGTTTTGTTCTTTTTTCTGAGGTTTTCCATATCCTGGCAGTTTTCTTCTTTATTGTTGTCTATTTTTGTCCTGAGTTCATTTATCCATTTATTCATTGTGTTCTCTCTTTCACTTTGGTGTTTATACAGTGCTTCTATGGTTTCCTTTATTTCTTCTTTTGCTTTTTCAAATTCTCTATTTTTATTGTCTTGGAATTTCTTGAGTGTCTCCTGTACATTTTGGTTGACCCTATCCAGTATCATCTCTATAAAATTCTCATTGAGTACTTGTAGTATGTCTTCTTTTAAATTATTCTTGTGGGCTTCATTGGGTCCTTTTCAAGTATTCTTACCAAATATATTTCATGTTTCACCCAATCTTCATAAAAAATAAGCATATAAGGATTATATATGTATATTTAATTTTCATGAATGTCATGAAGAAAATCACTAGTGGATGACATTTTTAAAATGTTTTTCCTAATTATCTATTCTGTGTTGTTATTTAATCTTAATGAGACCAGATAAAACAGCCAATTTCAAAGCCCTTTTCAAAAAGTGAAGTAAAAATATCATTGTTATTGCTTTATTATTATTATTATTATTATTATGCATGTGTGGTGCTAGAGATTGAATTCAGAGCTAAGTGAGCACTCTACCACTTTTTATTAATTATTAAGAGACTAAAGGAAGAAGTTTTGCTTCCTCCCTCAAGAATCCAAGAAAATGTAATTTAATTGCTGGATAAATGTTTTCCTTTCTAAAAGTTGTATATTTCTAGGCCCATACATAAATATGGAGGAACTGGTAGTATCACATTCACATTCACTGTGGTATGATGTTGACTAAGTGATCTGGCATCTAGTATGACTACAGAAGCATCTACTTTATTAAAGGAGGTATATAGCAATTGCTCATTTAGTACTGAGTCTAAAGGTTCAGATGAGGCCTCAGTTCATAGAGACAACTATTCATTTTTGAGTCCATATTATTTATGGAGCACTTTGAGAGCTCCAAAGACAAGTAGAACTTCCTCTGTCTTTCCAAAGAGTTTATCATATATTCAAGAAAAATAAGGTAAATCAGCAGTCAGGAAGAGACAAATCCTGCAGAAGAAGGGATAATACAGTAGAGAGTGATATCTTTTCCTTTTCTTCAGTATGGGGGTTGGCACTCAGGGCTTCTGGTTATTAGGTAGGTGCTCCACGGCTTGAGCCACGTCTCCAGCCCTTAAGTAGGCACTTTGCTTGATGAAAGCTTAATAAGACTAGAGTTATTGGCTTAGAAACTGTCAAAGAGAAAAGAGATCAGAGCTATCAATAATGTTTGCTCAAAATTAGGAGGGGTATCTTACTTAACAGAACTAAGAAAGCTGTCACTTCAGTGGGAACCCAAAGAAAGAAGCAGGCCACTTAAATGCTATAATTATTCAGGAATTAGAGGCAGTAAACAAGGCAACTAACAAAAATAAAACAGAAAAAATGACTGTGAAGCCAGAGACAACTCAGGAAGAATGATAAATAAAAATAAGTCTTAAAAATAAAAAGAACTTTAGAGAGGTAAAGTATTATATTCATAAAATGCAAACAGGGTATTGTAAAATATTTATAGAACAAAAAGACTCTGAGAAAACAAAAATGCAGAAGTAGAAATTTAAAAGACATTATGCTATTCCGTAAAGTAGAGAAAAAAAAAAAAAGCCAGAGATGCGAAGTAGCAGAGAAATATTTTCATGGCATATAACATAAAGTTAGTCATTTTTAAGGTATACAATTCAGTGGCCTTTAGAGCATTCATGAGTTTATAAAATCAGCACTTTTCTCTAGTATCCAGACTTTTTAATCACTCCAGAATACCTTGTAAAATAGAAAATTGGCTAGAAGGCCAAAATCTGACTCATAAGTGTTCCAGAAAAAGGGAAGTTGGTGGAAAGAACTGTCAAAGAAATGCTTCAGGCTGGGTTCTGGTGGCTCACACCTGTAATCATAGCTACTTAGGAGGCAGAGATCAGGAGGATCACAGTTCAAAGCCAGCCCGGGCAAATAATCCACCAGATCCTATCTTGAAAAAGCATATCACACAAACGGGCTGGTGGAGTGGCTCAAGGTGTAGGCCCTGAGTTCAAGTCCTGGTACTGTGAAAAAAAAGAAATGCTTTAGAACAAATTTCCAGAGTTGATGGGTGAACTTGAATTTTATGACTGAAAAGACACACTAAGCATTTTTCTCATCATGCCCAACAAAGTGTGAGAAAAGTTTCTTATGCCAAAATATATCAAGATAAACTGGGTGGGGTGGCATGTGCCTGTAATCTCAGCTTCTTGGGAGAGTGGAGAGAGGGGGATCATGGTTTGAGGCCATCATGGGGAAGAGTTAGTGAGAGAACCTAATTGTAAAGCAAACTGAAAATGGCAAAGAGACTGGAGATGTAGTTCAAGGGGTAGAGGCTTGCCTAGTAATTATGAGACCGAGTTCAATCCCCAGTAACACACAACACACACACACACACACACACACACACACACATTAAAAAAAAGAAAAAAGAAAATGATAGAATTAAGATAAAAATATCAGCCTATTAGGGCTAAAGAGAAGACCCTGAAAGTTATCAGTGAGCAAACACAAATTACATACAAATACTTGAGTTTCACAATAACCTTAGATTTCCCAATACCAACAGTGGAAGACAGTGAAGTCACACACTTAATTATAATTATTTCCACCTAGAATTCTGTTCATAGATAAATTATTGATCAGTATGAGAGATGAATGTGTGATATATTTAGAATGTAAGGTTTTTATTCTTCATTATTTTTATTATTATTATTATTGAGACAGGGTGTCACTATGTATCCCAGGCTGGTCTGGAACTCCTGATCCTAAATACTGGAATTAGTACAGGGATTACAGACACGTGCCACCATGCCCAACTTTATTAGGAAACTAGACAGAATGTAAACTCAGAAAAAAAAGTGAGGATCAAAGATATGTCAGGAAAGAAGTGAAGATAATTTTGATGATGATAAGGAAGAATAAAAGGAAGTGAGGAAGCAGAGAAAGGTGGGGAGAAGGAAGAGAAGGGATTAGGAAGCTCCAGGATGACACTGGATAGCTGATATAGAGAAAGACTAGGAAGCAGAGGT
The DNA here is from genome assembly GCF_047511655.1 of Castor canadensis. NCBI lineage: Eukaryota > Metazoa > Chordata > Mammalia > Rodentia > Castoridae > Castor > Castor canadensis. The sequence goes on along the minus strand of NC_133398.1, from coordinate 51,478,741 downwards.
TCAGGAGGAATTTCTTCGCATAAAAAATTGTAACTCATAGATGGATTTGTTTCATTAAGTATTTAGACATATTGAACAAGGATTTACAGCTTTCCTTGATAGTTTGAGAATGAATTAGTAATAAAAACATAGAAGATTGAATAGGCAAATTATTAATTTTTGGGAAAACAACAATGTTCTACACAAATAAAAATGTAACCCTGGCACACAAGCTGTCTCATCTCTGAAATAATATTAGCATAATCATAGTCACATAAATACTGAATATTGATTTAATACCTCAAAGCAATGTAGTCACATTAAGAGATGATAAAGGCTGGGGATGTAGTTCAGTGGTGCATGGGGACCTGGGTTCGATCCCCAGGACCACAATGAAATGATGACAGAGAGAAAGTGTGTGTAATGTGTGTGTTTTTCAGGGGGAGATATATATGAGATAGTAAATCTTTATCTTTCAAAGTCAATGGAGATCATCTAAAGCTTTTTAAGATATCAAGAGATACTACTCTGACCTATTTTGGACTAGGAAAGCAAATACTAAGTGGCAACACAAAAAACAAAAAACAACAATAAAACCCCTAACAGACTTGAAAGTGGTTTCCACTTAGAGATCTGGGAAAGGGGTAGGACTGAAGACTGCTGTTTTTTGTTTGTATGTTTATTAAAAATCCCAAAGTGCCATCTGATTGTTCAAACAACTTACTCATATTATGAAGCATTGTGGTTATTTGGTGAAGATAATAAAGATTACATATAGTGTGAATAAAAATAACTGTCTTAGTCTGACTCCAATAGTTACTTATGACTTAGAAAAATATTTCTGATTAGGGCTCATATGCAGATTCAGTAAATACCTACTATTAAATATTTAGATTAAAGTAAATATGCTATGTTCTAAAAAATTATGATGATTAAATTTGTGGTTCTAAGCTAGGCACGGTGGGTACCTGCCTGTAATCCTAGCATTTGGGAGGCTGAGGCAGAAGGATCATGAGTTTGAAGCCAACTTGGGCTACATAGTGAGACCGTATCTCAAAAACAAACAAAAAAAGTAGTTCCAGTAGTGACAAAAATAATGATGTTGGTGGATGGATCTGAATAGTTCAAATAAAATTGTTCAATATATGTCAATAGGGAACATTCTAAAACAATATCAGATAATATGAAATTATAAATATGCATGTAAATACATTAATAAATTATTTTTGACTATTCCTTTAATGTTCTTAAAATAATACATAGTCTAGTTAACAAAAAATAAAAAAACAAAAACTATTTTTGCAATGTCTCATTAAGAAAATAAGGTATTGATTTAAATTTGAAATCACTTTATATTTAGGTAAGTTCTGTAGTTTTTTTCTTGCATTATTCTCTGAAGCAACTAATACTTTCATTTAAATTAGCTTAACAATCTACCACTTGTTTCTCTTTTCTTTATCTATGCTTTATGATCACTGAAAACATGTCTTTATGAAATATGCATGCTGTGAGATGTCTCCTACTGTCATCTTAATTAATTAAAAATGAAATTTCATACTACTGAAAATATTCAGATAAGTAATAAAGGCAATGTACTTTAGAAAAAGCTAAAAATCACTCACTCATTCACTAGAGATGGAAATTGTCTTTTATAATTCTTGTTAGAAGCTCTTAAGGCTAAAGGAACGTCTACAGATTTATTAACCCAGAATGAAGAGAAGATGTTTGTGCTATATAATTTCATAATTGAGAATTTAAACTGTAAAGGAAAGAGTACCCATAAGTGACTCATTGCCTGTGGTTTTTTTTTTTTTTACACAACAGAAATTTATTCATTTCTTACAGTTTTAAAGCCTGGGAAGTACAAGAGTGATGGGCAGCCAGGCCTACTCTCTAGACGCAGGCCCTCTCTGTGCTTCAAGATGGTATCTTGATGCTGTGTGCTCTGCAGGGGACAGATGCCATGCACTCACATGGTGATGGAAGGGGAAAGCCTGCTCCCTCAGGCCGCTGTGCAGAGACCCTGATTCTATCCATGAGAGCCCTGCCCGTGTGATATAATTGCCTCCTAAGCTGTCCACCTCTGAATACTGTTACATTGATGGCTAAGATTCACATGAGTGCTGAAGGACACATTCAGACCATAGTAAGGTCTATCTAGAAGCCTATAACTAATGACCTATTTAAAAGCATTATTGCCTGTGTTTTAACGCAATCCAAAATTAATCTCACCCTTTTGGCTATATCCCTGACAATAAGGTCTTTCATGCCAATTCTCTGACGTTAGTTTGGGGTCTAGGAACATCCCTGAGAGGACAGAAAAGGATCACCAAGGAAACCACTGCAGAAATTCTAAATATCTTTTAGGTGCTTTACAGCAGACAGCTGAAACATTTTTGGATATGGTCACTATTGTGACCCAGAGTATTGCTTTAGGATCAGGCCATGGAGAAATTAAGTATGGAAAAGCCTTGCACTCCCATAGAAAAGCATTTAAAAAACCCCTTTAAAAAACACAGCAAACCAGAAAAAAAAAAGATATAAAATAAATAAATTAAGAACCTTCCTAATAAAGAAGGGATTCGTCATTGTGTTAATCATTCTGATATAAATAACAGAAGTAGAGCAAAACTTTAATGTTTTCTAGTTACTTATAGATGTTATTAGGAAAGGTTTAAGTGCATTTAGATAGAGAAAAAGAAGTGCATATTTATCTTTTTACTCTTCCTGGTATTGTCAAGTCTCTCTTATAATTTCTGGGTGAAATCCAATATAATTGTATGGCATCCTATAAGCAGTAACATTTTCCTTGTTTAATGTAGTAGAGAAGAACCCAGTACAATTTGCATCACATTTTAATATTTTAAAGAATGAAATGTTAAATTATGAGGACAAACTTTTCTTTTCTTTATTCTATTTGAGAAATCATTATGAAAACTTGTAACATTTAATCATAAGGGGGAAAAGAGCCCCCTTATCTGATCTTTAGTGGCTTCATTTGAACAACTGGATAAAAAAGAAAACAACATGAAGGACATCCTCGTAACCTACGGTAATATGAATGAAGTAGAAACATTTTATAAATTTTTATTGTTATAAACAAAGTTGCTTAATCTGCCAGCATTGTTTCATTATGCAATAAAATACCCCTGGAAGATAAATAACAGTTATTAATATCTATTATATTTCTATTTTTAATGTTCTGATATAAAACAACATCCATATCAAAAAATTACAAGGGAGAAGAAAAGGAAAGGAATTAGGGTAGACTATAAAGGTTGTACACATCCTAAATGGTGTGATTATAGGGCATGATGGCCATTGAATAGATCCATTAGTCATAATTGAAGCTGTCAGAAGCCAGTTAAATGGCTGCCTCTGAGGAGGTCACCTTCCACATATGAGTTGGCCTATGCCTTGTATTAGCTTTGTTAGGAAGTTGAATACTGACTCATCTGGACAAACCTTAAAAACATGGCTTAAGAAATGAAATAGTAAATCTCAACAGTAACAGTGCTGTGGACTGAAATAAAATGCACTGCATAAGGAGCTGTATTCACAGTAGACAAATGTTATCATCTACACTGTTCTCTGCCCACACAGGTATCTGTTTACCTCTGCAGCTCCACCTTCAGCCTTGCACCTAGCTTTGGGTTGGCCTTTATAAATTGCACCAAAAGATATTCCTTGCCCTCTGACTCCTGGTTAGACGCAGCCAATGGGAGGTCCTGTGGAAGACTGGAAGAGATGGAGAGTTTTTATGTCTTAGCTCTTGGATATTTAATTCCCTGTTGTCTTCTTTCACAGGCCTGTGCTCCACCAAGGACCATAGATGAGCTAGACTAGAGTGAGGCAAATGAGGCCTTAAAGTACGAAATTCAAAGGAGCATCATTCTTGGTGTTGTGCAAGGGCAGATTTGGAATCTGAGATCAAAACTGAAGGCCTGCTTGAATTTTGATTACTAACGCTCCTCTCCACCCCCAAGTGCTAGAAATCAAACCCAGAGCTTCATGCATGCAAGGCAAGCACTATAACATTGAGGTATATTCCCCAGCTCCTTGATTACTACTTCCTTACAGTAACCCTTCCTTTGACTGAACCGGTTCAAGGGGATTCTGTTCCTTATAGTTGGTTCCATGGTTATAAGGACTGAAATTTGAGAACATTACTGAATAGTTTCCTTCAATTATTCCCCCATATCTACTTATGTCAGTGCCTGGAGTAAAAGGTTGCATCAGAATCTGAGGTGGGGTGAGGGGTGTAGAGAAAGAACCATACTTAGGGAAGCAGCAAGAGAACCAATTGCTTCTCTTGTACATGTTCTCTAAAAATGCAAAAGTCAGAGTTAAGGGCAGTTTACTTCTTCCTGGTCAGATCCTTTTCTGGTATAAAATATTCTAGTTCTATAAGTCTCATAGGCTAGCACTTACTCACATAGCCATTATCTTACTGTGAAGGAGTCTGGGAAAGTATCTGGCAAAGAGAAATAAGAGAGCCAGGATTGTTTTAAATTAAGGGTAGGCAAACCTGAGTTTACAGGTTAAGAATGCGTTTTACATTTTAAAAAATCCCAGTGCATAGCCTTCATGTCAAATCAAGAAAAGAAGAAAGTGATGCAGGAGGCCCTGTGTTCACTGTGTTCAATCATTCCATCACCACCACCAACATAGGAACGTGAACTTGCTTTTAGGATGCAGTAGAGTGTGAATTATTCTGTTACCAAATTAAATGGCAAAGTATGTCTAGTGTGCATACACCTAAGTGACATACAGCTACCTAAGTGACATACAGCTATGGCAAAAGATTAAAATATATATTGACACTCCAAGACTCATCACAATAGTCACAATTCACAGGAGGGCAATGGTTATAAAAATATGAAAATTTACAATGGAATGTCTCATCACAGTACAGTTTATTCACAAAAATTTAAAAAAATGAAAGAAGTGAAACCAAAGTAAGCTTCTGAGTGACTCCTTTGTTAGCCAAGCAAGGAAAACTGTTTTCTGATGGTGAGTTAATTAAATATGTTTGATTGCAGCAGCTGGGGAAATGTTTGAAAAAATGTTCCATCACTAGACTTAAGAGACAGCTCACAGAATGGGAAAAAGTCTTTGCCAGCTATTTATCTGATAAGGGACTAATATTCAGAATCTACAGGGAATTTAAAAAACTTAACCGCTAGAATCAATAGCCCAATGAAGAAATGGGCGCATGAATTGAATAGGGAGTTTTCAAAGGAAGAGGTACAAATGGCCAATAAATACATGAAGAAGTGTTCAACTTCCCTGGCTATAAAAGAAAAATGCATATCAAAACTACACTAAAATTTCATCTCCCCCCAGTTAGAATGGCCATCTTCAAGAACACAAACAACAAGTGTTGGGGAGGATGTGGTGCAACAGGAACCCTTTAGACAGTACTGGTGGGAATGCAAATTAGTACAACCATTATGGACAGCAGTATAGAGATTCCTCAAAAAACTAAAAATAGAACTTCCATTTGATCCAATGCTATTGCTCCTGATGTCAAGTCAGGGTACCATAGCGACACTTGCACGCTGATGTTTATCACAGTACAGTTTACAATAGTCAAGCTATGGAAACAACCCAGATGCCCTACAACTGAAGAATGGATCAAGAAAATATAATATATATATGTATAAATATTATATTTTATATATAAATATAAAAATATATAATGGAATTTTACTCAGCCCTAAGGAAGAGTGAAACCATGTTGTTTGAAGGTAGATGGATGCAATTGGAGGATATCATGTTAAGTGAATGAAGTCAGGTTCAGAAAGATAAAGGCAGCATATTTTCTCTCATATGTGGAAGATAGATCCAAATGATAAACATATGCACAAAAAAACATGATCATGTACAAACATATATGTAGAACATGTTTGTAATAGTGGAATGACACTATGGAAATTGGGGAAGGAGGGAAGGGAAAGAAGAAACATAACTTTTGTGAAGGTAGAGGATCTAAGGATATGTGTTCAAAGTTGTTGAAAACTGGGGGAGTGGGAGGGAAAGGCTAAGGGGATGTAATGGAGAGGGTAGAACTGACTAAAGTAAAGTATACCAAGAATGGGGCTACATCAAGAAGCCCCTTTGAACATTGACTTAGAAATTAATAATGAAAGACAGAACTTAAAATAGTATAGTGTGGTGGGGTAACTTGTAGGAGGCGGGAAGGTGAATGAAGGAGATAAAGGTGAGGTGATATGGTTGATGGACTTCGTATACTTACATGAAATAGAACAATGAAACTTTTTGAAGTTGCTTTAAGTGGGGCAGGAGGAAGTTGAGGGGGAGAAATGGTGGGGGGTGATCTAACAAATGTACAAGGTAAGCCTATTCAGAATTGTTACAATGAACTCCCCCCTCGCCCCCGCTCCATACAATGAATATATCCTAATAAAATATTTAAAACAAACAAAAACTCTTGCTAAATGGTAGCAAAATTTAAAATATGCTTAAGATCTTCATTAAAAATATTAAACTTACATTGAATTTGAGAAAAGAAAAGAAACGTTTCAGACTGTTAGCCTTTCAGTGAGACCTGTTAACGTAAAGAGTTGGGGATGTTGGGCGCAACACCAATAGTCACTTGAAAAACAATGCAAATAATTTTAAGTGCTTTTTCTTAGCTCTTGATGAATTGACAGGTATTACAATATCACTCAGTAATTGTTTATTCAAGGAGGCAGTGCTGAGTTTGAAATGTTTTTGAAGATATTCAGAAAACACTAATTTAGTACAACCTCAAGTGGAATCTGCTAAGATGCATTATAACTGATGGTGATTAAAAATATGTATGGAGCAGAAAAGACTTTGAGATAAATGTATAAAACTTGTGAAAATATAAGGTATTTAAAACCTCTGTGTTGTTTATCAGCAAGTAATTCGTAGAAACTGTGGTTTTAAACTAACAGTTTCAATTGTGAACTTCATTTACTCTGGCAGACTTAATGATCAGGTCTGTGAACCTCTGTCAAAAATAGAATATCCCAAGTCAGGTGCCAATGGCTCATGCCTGTAATCATAGCTACTTGGGGGGCTAAAATCAGGAGAGTTGTGGTTTGATGTCAACCCAGGCAAAAAGCTGGTGAGACTCCATCTCAACCAATAGCTGGATGTGGTGGCATGTGCCTGTCATCCTAACTATGGAGGGAAGCATAAAATAGGAGGATAGTAGTCCAGGGCAGCCCAGGCAAACGCAAGACCCTATTTCCAAAATAACCAGAGCAGAAAGGGTTGTAGGTGTTGCTCAAGTGGTAAAGCACCCACCTTAAAAGTGTGAAGCCCTTAGTTCAAACCCAGTATCGCAGGAAAAAAAAAAATACTGGTTTTCCCTATAACACAGCAGTTTGGCAGCTTAGCAGTGGTAAAGTTTGATTGTAGCTTTCTTCTTTTCTTCTTCTTCTTCTTCTTCTTCTTCTTCTTGAACTGGGTTTTGAACTCATGGCAGTTCATTTCACTTTTTTTTTTTTTTTAAGAGATGGGGTCTTGTGAACTATTTTCCCAAGCTAGCCTTGAACCAAGATTCTCCTGATCTCAGTGGCTACAGGCATGAGCCACTGGCACCTAGCTAAGTTTGATTGTAATTTTGAACACAGACCTGAGACTGGTTGTTGGCGTCGGGGAAAAGGAAAATGAGGTAAGTCTCTCTCAATCACTGTCATCAAACATGAATGGCTTTGAAAATTAGCTTTTGCATCAGACGTGATCACGTCTGTCAATTTGAAATCACAAGGCAAACAGTGCCTGTATGAAAATCCTGTACTGTGAAAAGACATTTTAACAACTAATGCTATTTCAGTCACAGATAACGCCAAGCTACTTAATACATGACCTGTGCTGTCAGTTTTAAAAAGAAGCAAGGTTTCCATTAAAAACTGTAGAAAAAATATTTTTCAAGCTCAAACTGTAGTTCCAACAGTATTTTGAATCTCAATGCAAGTGGAATGGAAATTTCTATACATCAAAATTCATTTATTAAAGAAGACAGATAAGTGCAAAGATATGATGTGTTCACAGATTGGAAGGATTAATATTGTCAGAATGTCCATGCTACTCAAAGTGATCTATAGGTTCATGAAAATCCCCATGAAAATCCCAGTGACATTATTTACAGAAATTGAAATAACAATCCTAAAATTTATATGAAACCACAAAAGATCCCCAAAACAATTTTTTAGAAAAGAGAACAAAGCTGGAAGCATCATATTTCAAAACAGATTACAAAGCCACAGTAATTCAAACAGTACTGGGCTGGGAACGTAGGTCAGTGGAAGGGAACATGCGTGAGGTCCTAGGTTCAATCTTCTGCACCAGAAGAATAAGAAAGCATCGCACTGGCACAAAAACAAATAGACCAGTTGAACAGAATAGGTATCCCTGAAATAAATTCACATTCTATGATCATCTGGTCTTCGACAACCATGTCAAGAACACACAATGGGGAAAATGCAGTCTCTTTGGAGTGTTGGAAAAACTGGATTTCCATATGCAGAAGAACAAAACTAGACCCTTATCTCACTCCATGTATAAACATCTAAAAATGGACTTAACCATAAGATCTGAATCTATAAAAAAAGAAAACATGAGAAAAAAGCTTGTAGACACTGGCCGGGGCAATGACTTTTTGAGTATGATACCAAAAGCACAGGCAGCAAATACACAAATGGGATTGCATCAAATGGAAAACCATCTGCACAATGAAAGAAACCATCAACAATGTGATGACCTACAGCACTGCAGAGACTATTTGTAACACAATAGACCTAAAAGGGGCTACTATCCAGAATTTATAAGAAACTCCATAGCAAAACAGAACCAAACAACTAGACAAAAATCCTTCTCCTTTTTTTTTTTTGAAACAGGCTCTCACTATGAAGCCCAGCCTCAAACTTGTGATCCTCCTGCTTCTGTTCCTGAGTGATGCTGGAATTACAGGCATCTGCCACCATGCCCAATCAGGGGTGATATTGAGTCCCTTATGTTACAGAATCTCCTTTTGATCTTTTAAATTTCCTGGCTACACCTCTGTTTATAGTCTCTTACTGCATTCTCCTCTCATTTTCTTAATTTGATTATGCCATCTGTTACTTTCTGGGAACCCTGATTAATAGAGTAGGCCTTATCCAGAAGGTAACATTTTGGCAAAGACTTGAATAATCTGTTGGAATCAGTCATAAAGATATCTGGGGCAGGGGCCAAGATCTTGTAGCTGGGAGGAAGCAGGGTGACTGGAGCAGAGGTGCTGGGGAAGCATGTAGAAGACGAGGTCACAGAGGTAACGCTGTGTGTATATGCTGGAGATGAAGCTGCATGGTGCAGGGGAGGTAAACTATGTGTGGCCTCGTGTTCGTCTTTGGCTTTTACTTTGAAAGAAATGGGAGCAAAGGGAGCCACATATTCACATCGGACTAAACCTAATAAGATTGCTTTCTGTTATGGGTTGACAGTGGAGCTCTGTGATTCAGTGCTGAATTTCTCCTCTCAGTCTTGTGCCTGCTGATGAATGCGTGGGCGTGTTCAGCCAGCTCAGCATGCTTGGGCCTGAGTTCAAGGCTTTGTGTCTCTCCTGATGCTGTGGGTGACATGACCTTTCCTTACAGTCAGGATTCAGACTACAGTGTCTTTTTTTTTGTTAGCATATTCTTTTCAGTTCTGCTAATGATTTGGGAGTGGACACATTTTTCTTACTCTCTTTCTTTTTTTGCTGTTGTTAAAGTCAATAGGCCTTTCTACACTGACTTCAAAAAGTGTACTTATCTAAAGGGTCTTGTACAATAGAGAACTAACTGCTTAACTATTTCAGGAGAAATAATACAAGGCATATAACAGAGAATTACTGTCTGCCTGCTTACCTCTTAAAGATAGTGGTTTGTCCTGAATATTTAAAAAGCAAGGAATTCATTTGCATGTACTATCTATGACTATCCAGAAAATAATATGCAGATTCAAAATATGTTTTAATCCTTCAATTGAAATTTCCACTTAAGCTGGGTCTAAATCACCTTCTGAAGGTTAAATGAATAAACTTGATCCCCTCCACTCCAGAACCCTCTTACCAACTTCCATGGGGTTCATTCTCTGATTTGTGTCGTCATTTCTCAGAAATTCTCCCTGGGCTGAGTCTCAATGAATCGCTTGTACAGAGTTCCACATTAGCTGTGGGTGTGCCCTAGTCAACCATACTGACCTTTCCTAGGTATTAACTTAATCAATTTAACTATAAATTATAGCTGAATTCCTTCAGGCCCCCACTATTTGCTTTCAGTTCTAAAAGACACAAGCTATTTAGCTAATAAGATTAATTAGACAGACCTTTTTCTTCCTGTCTAACAAAAGTGGCCTATAATAATCTGTTCTGATGGTTTGTTGTCTAATCTTCACCTTAGTTTCTTTTTTTTTTTTTTTTGTGATGCTGGGGATGGAACCCAGGGCCTTGCACATGCTAGGCAAGTGTTCTACCACTGAGCTACATCCCAAACCCTTCACCTTAATGTCTTTTAAAATTTTTTATTAGTTAAAAAAATAATTCTAGCCAAGTTCATGAAGTGGACTATTTCAGTGGGCATATACAGTAGAAAGAGGACTGAGTGAGGAGTCAGAAATCAGGGTTTTAGTACTTCTTAGGACACCTGCTAGCCATATGACCTTGAAAATAAACTTCATTTTTCTGAAATATCAGTTTCCCCTGTCTGTAATTTGATAAGGTTAAATTAGATTAGTGAAACATTAGCAGAATTTAAGATGTAACATAGACTATAATGTCCCTAAAAAATATAAAAACTTCTAACTATAATCTACTAATGATCGTTTTATATGACAGAACATTTTTAACATTAAAAAAAAATCAGATTTTGGGTGTAGCTCATGATAGAGCACTGTCTGCCATGTGCGAGGCCTTGGGTTCAAGCCCCAGTACCAGAAACACACACACACACACACACACACACACACACACACACACACACAAAATGAGTTGGGTTGAGCGTCAAGGAAGGGGGATCATAAGTTTGATAGCAGCCTAGGCAACATAGTGAGACCCTGTTTGAAAAAAAGAAATCAAAGCACAATCTCAGAAAAAAGGATAGTTAAATTGAATAAGTTAACTTTTATGAACACTCAATACATTTTTTTATTTCAGATCCTTTTCAGTGAAAACTTTGTCATGGACTGACAGCCTCTCAGACACTTTCTGGTTCTAAAAGTCTACACCTCTGGTCTTGTCAAAATAAGTCTTGTGGCTTCTGAGTTGGTCTCCAGGATGAGCTGGCTCTTTGAGGCTCTGTATCATGTCTTTCATCTTGGTATCTCCCAGGCCTAGCACAGTGCCGATATAGCAATAAATCAAATAAATTAAAAGATGAAATGATCCCTAGGGAATTGCAGCCCCCATTTGGAAGGAGCAGGAAGGAGAGGTTGTTCTTCCAGCCTCGTCAAAGATTGGTAGTGAACAGTCAAGTCACTTCTAGGTTCTAGTTTTAGCAGTCTTAATTCTTCTACCCTACCCCAACCCTGAATCTAGGGTAGGTGCCTGCTATGGTTTGAGTATTTTTAATCTTTCCCTGCCAATTCATATGTTGAAAGCTAACATCCAATGCAACAGTATTAAGAGGTGGGGCATGGCTGAGGATGTATCTCAGTGCTAGAGCACTTGCCTAGCATGCTTGCAAGACCCTGGGTTCCAGCTCTAGCACTGGGAAACAAAACAAAACAACAAAACAAAACAAAAAGAGGTGGGGCTTTGGGGAGGTGATTCCGTCATGAAGTCTCTGCTTTCATGAATCAGATTAATATTCTTATAAAAAATGTTTGTCAGGGCATGGTGGCTGAGACAGGAGAACTGAGGGCATTCTGGGCTACACAGCATGACCCTGTCTCAAAAAAAAAAAAGTTAAAGGAGTTGGGGATGAAGTTATACAGTGCATGCTTAGAATGTGTGAAGGCCCACTTTTTTTTTTTTTTGCTGTACTGGGATTTGAACTCAGGGCTTTAGCAGGCAGTCTACCACTTGAACCATGACCTCAGCCCATGAAGTCCCAAGTTTGATCCCCAGTACCACAGGGGAAATTAAAAAAAAAAAAAAAAAGATTGCCCCTTCTGCTATGTGGCTCTCACCAGATGATAAATCCGCTTGCTTGGACTTCCCAGCCTGTAGAACTGTGTGCAATATATTTCTATTGCTTATGATCTAATTACCCAGTCTAAAGTGCTTCGTTATAGAAGCTCAAATGGACTATGACACTGTCAAAGGTAGACTTTTTATCATTTTTTAAGTGGGTATTTCCCTATATGCTCTTCAAGCCAGATTTTTTTTTTTAAATAGAAACAGAACATTTATTTATTGAGAGAAGGGTGCCTGGATTCAAATTTGGCTTTGCTATTAACTGGGTGTGTGACCCTGATCAAGTTGATTCAAGTCCTGTGTCTCAGGTTATTTATAAAATGTGAGTAATAATTGCACTTGTAAAGTAGGACTGTGAACAAAACTATCAATATATTTAAAATAGTACTGTTCACATAGTTACACATTCAATTATAATTTTGACTAATGAACCTCAAGAAATATGAGAATTGATGAAGAAAAAAAGTCCTAAAAGAAGTACTGGTATATTTGGAAGACTGAGGGGAAATATCAAGCTCCATAAAATCAAAAAGGCAATTATAAACCACATAAAACTCCTTTTTCCCAAAGGATAACAGAGATTGAATACATAAGTAGGTTCAAAATTAATTTAGATAAATTCTTACAAAATGAATACAACCTAAGTTGTTTGGAGAACTAGAAATAGTCTATGGTATATAATTACTTTCTTGACCGGAAGTACAGGAAACCAAATCCTTCCTACAAAGGAGAAGTAGAATTTCTTTTTAACACATTAAAATGACCTTGGAAGCTTAGAAAACACCAATGCCAAGGTCCTATAATAGAACTATTGAATTAAAGTCTCTAGAGAAGGGGCCCAGGCAATTTTTTTTTTTTTTATAAAAAGTCTCCAAATGTTTCTAAAGTTCCACCAGGGTTCGGAAACAGCAACTTGGCTTCACTTTTGCATATAATTTACACTTCTGTCATTCACAATCAGAATTCCACTCCTTCATAACCTTCTCTTCTCATTTTTTCCTACTGTCTATTTTAGCTCCTGCTCCAATGTGCCAGGTGTCTGTTACAGCTTCCCAAGTGGGAGTACCCCTTCCCCCTTCCCGGAAGAAAATGCATGTTTATGCCCAAGGGCAGGATCTCAATAAGTAAGCATTAGACACCAATAACAGTAACAATCATAGTAAAAGTACTTGAGCCAGTTCTCCCCAGATTAAATGAGTGGGTCTTTCCCACTATTCAAGCGGTCCTATCAATGTAGCGGACAGAGCTGCAGTGTTTCAAGTCTAGTAAAGATGCGTAGTACTAGGTACAAGAAGAAGGGAGCCACTTCGCAGCTAGTGGCCTGGCTGCTTACATTTTCTGAATCCTTAATGTTATCGGTACTATTTTTTTCCCTTTTTTGGTTAGCAAAAATCTCCAAATACCAAGAAGCTGCTCTGCATCGTCCAAAGTTGTAGAGAGGCAGCCAACAAGACCACCTGGGTACGCTGCAGTGGCATCTCCAGGCAGGTTCCTTTAAATTGCTTTTCCTAGAGCTGGCTCCGCACTGCCTGGCTACCCAACCGCCAGCACGCGCGCGCAGCCCCGCCTGCACCACCGCGGCTGCGGGGCCGCGCACAGCCACCACGCACCCTGGCAGTCGCAATGCGCGACCTCAGCCTGGGAAGCGCGTGCGCGCCAGCGCGGCGGGCGGACCCAAGCCAGAGGAGGCGGGGCACGTCCTTAAAATCTGCAGCCCATTGGCTGGTCCCTTAAGGCCCCGCCCCCAGTGTTGGAGGCGGCGGGGCGGGCCACGTCAAGCTGGCGCTGCCGGGTTGAGCTTGTAGCAGAAGGGAGGTAAGCCATGGGGATGCAGGCGCTTCTCTGCGGGTTGCTGCTGGCTGATCTCGAGCTGCCGAGTGTCATCCGCCTGCGGCCTGGCGTTGGCCCTCTCAGCTTGCGTTGAGGGAGGCGAAGGCCCTATGGGGCTGGGACTGTGCAGCCGAGCATGCGGCTGCAGGGCCGCGGCGCGGCGCGGGGCGGCCAGGAAAGGGCAGGACGTGCTCTGTGCCCTGGTCCCGGCCTGTCTGGGTTCCGAGCTTTCTGCGGTTACAGAGCTCTCGGATGGCTGGGCAGTGCTGGCTGTGGTGCCTGCCGTGGGACTCAGAGGCATCCAGACTCCGAAACCGGTTGGCGTGCTCCTTACTTACTGAACTGCAGCAGGTTGCAGTTGTTCCTCCCTTCCTTCCTTAACCGGTTTCCCTAGTCTGGGGAAGTGCCAGGGATGCCTCCTTCTCCAGGACTCAGATCATGTCCACGTTAATGAGAAAGCTTATGAATGAGCAGAGCCTGTTTTCAGACCTCCTGGTTCTCTGTTCTCACGTGCGGGAACTTCCTGAAGAAAGAACATATATATATATTATAATTAAGAAAGTATATATATGTATTTTTAAATGTTTGCAACAGCTAGGCGGAAAGTTGCAGAGATCTGCAGTTACGTTGCACCTACTTTCCACGAGATAATTTCAGCTGTGCCATCCTGGTCTCCCAGCGTGTATCTTGTATTTGGAGGTTTTGAAATCAGGGAAGTCATCCTGTCAGTTATCATGCAGTCATTCACCCACTCATTTTGCAGACTTTTTTCATGAATTCCTTAATGGTCAAGATCTTAGGCCAGATGCTAAAATTGACTTCTCCTGCCTATTCTTCCAGTTATCTGTAAGTTTTATTGTCTTGAGTTACAAGATTTGAGATGGAATTTTTTGTTGGTGGTTCAATTTTAAATCTAGGTATAAAAAATAGCTGTCTTCTGGGACCTTGATTTCACTCTCTAGTAACCCTGTTTTTAGAGTCTTAAGCCTACTTTCACATGCTTAAAAGACGGAGGGGTAATCCTTCTAAGTATACCATTAAAGACCACCAAGTCTATTTGTAAGGTGAGGAGAATGAGATTAGAAATATCCAGTAATTCTGAGATGTTCAAGGAGAAGATGGGCATACAGCATATTGACTGAATGGTGTTAGCAATTGTGCACCAACCATTTTAAAAACACAGGATGATTTTTATGATTATATATCCCAACAAACACAGGATCTGTCTACATTCACTTTTTCACTAGAAAAGTGCCTGGTTTGCCTGGTTATAATTTTGATTGACATTAGCTCCTGCAAGGAACGCACTATGACTCATCTAAATTTTGAAATGTAATAGTCATGAGCTTTTTAATGTTTCATATAGAGAATGGTACAGAAACAATTGGAGAAGAATGCAATTTTCAAAGTGTTTTCACTTGTTTTGGTAGATTAATAGTAGCTCAAACCTCTGCCTTGATTTTTTGCTTGCAGGGTTAATGTTAGTTACCATTGCTTGGCTATTAATACCATGTGTATTTTAGCATTTATTGTATCAGCCTAACATTTACTGCATTTTAGTTGATTGATGACTCTAATTGAGGCCTGATAATCTATGGTAAATAAATTGCTATTTTGAAATAAAAATGCCTTAGAGAAATAATAGTTTTCATATGTTGATTGATTAATGGTGCTTACAAGTAGATCAGTTTGCCTTTTTCTAGGTGTAAAGTGATTTCTAAAGTTGTTCTTCTAAGACAATATTAATAGCCTCATGTTACTTTCTGGATATTGTCCACAACCCATTAAGTTGAATTAAATTCTCTGTCTCACTATTAGGAGTTTAGAAAATGTTAATTCTGTAAGTATAGTATTTTTAAAAAATGACTACTAATCCAGAGATACTTAGTATAGTAAGATATAGTGTAGTTATGTAAGTGTAATGTAAATCTTATTCACAATTAAATTGGATGGATGTGATGTGTAATAGTTCCACAATAGGAAATTTATTGAGATGGATTACATCTCAATAAAGTCAATGTAAGTTGACTATATTGCAAGTTGAAAATGCATTTGATACACCTCATTTAATGAACTTCATACCTTAGCAGTACAGCACACTGGAGAACATCGGCTGTTTACACTAGGGATCCAGTGGTTGACTGGGAGCTGCTTCTTCCTGCTGCTGTCTAGTAAGCCCAGCCACTCTTGCACCATGTATCCCTAGACCAGGAGATGATCAAAACTCAAAATTTGAGTACACTTTCTATTGAATGTGTTTTGTTTTTGCACCATTTTAAGGTTGGAAAACCATTAGTTAGAAGTCCTGACTTACAGTGCATTTTGAAGACTTCAACAGATTTGACTTTAAATTAAGTATGAGGGGGGGCTGTGGTGTGCACCTGTAGTCCCAGTACCTCCAGAGGCTGAGATAGAGGGATCACCTGAGAACTGACCTTCAAGTTGAACTCCTGGGAGTTCAGGGCTAGTGTGGACAGCATAGTAAGACCCCATCTTTTAAACAAAAAAATGAAAATAAATACCGAACAACTCTTCATTGTTCATGATGGGAAAACATTTCTTTTAGACAAAAGGAAGGTGAGACTCCAAACTGCAAACTGAGACTCTAATATGTAGCTTGTTATTATTTATTTAAATGAACCATCTTTTCACTTATCTGGGGACCAATGAAGCATTCCAGCCAAGTTCTTATACTGAAGATTTTACTTTCTTCTGTTCAATTATCATATCTATTCTAATCTCTAGACAGATGAGTGATTGCTTGCTAACTTAGCTCATAAGCATTTTGAACAGATGTTATAATTAGTTATAGTTGTAACTATAGTTCTGTGTTCTGGCTTCCAGGTGTGTACCATCCCTCCTTTTTTTGGTGGTACTGGAGTTTTGAACTCGAGACCTTGCACTTACTAGGCAGGCTTTTTACCACATGAGCCACTCCATCACCTCCCATTCCCCTCTTTCTTGACAAACCTTTCTCTTTTGTCTACCTATTTCAGAATTTGCTTTCTTTTACTTTAACAATCATGGAGCATGTTGGGTTTTGTAATTAAAACGTCAGTTTTTAGTATTTGGTATTAGGACATAAACACAGTGGTGGGAAGACACAGAGGAAACTTCTAAAGTTATTTAATCCAAATAACTTTATTTGTATTAAATGAAACATTTAAGTAGATGGGATTTTAAGTTGGAGATGTTTTTAATTCTTCTCTTCAACAAGACAATGACTGTTCTTGTCACACATTCCTAAGTTTCCTTTTTTGTTTTTTGAGACTAAGTCTTAGCATGTAGCCCAGACTGGCCTAGAACTTACTATGTAGCCTAGGCTTGCCTCCAACTCAAGATCTTCCTGCCTTAGCCTCCCACGTGCTGGGATTACAGATGTATGCCACCACACCTGGTTTAGATTCCTAATTTTTTATCAAGGAATTGAAAGTACTACATGAAAGCCCCAGACAAAGCCAAAATACAATGAGGCAAATATTATAATTAGATGTATACATAAAGTACAGTGGGGATTAGAAGTAATTGTATGTGAGGTTTTAGGAGATTTAAAGAAAGCTTTGTGGAAGAATTTTTGTCTTACTAAATTTTGAAAGTGAGTAGGAATTAGTAAGAAAAGAGGGGAAGACATTCTAAGCACAAGAAAGTAGTAAGGACAAGCAGGTTAGATGTAGAACATAGTATTAGTGTATTGAGGGTGAATAGAGAGATGACGTTTAATAAGTAAATGTGGGCCAAATAATGAAACCCTTTGCCCCATGAAGTTAAAGATTTTGAACTTTATTCTGGAGGTTGTGGTGATCTTTGGGGAAGAGATTTTAAATGGAAGAATGTTAAGATTAGTTTCATAAGACAGTGTAAGGAATGAATTATAGTGGAATAAGGCCAAAATGCCCACTAGGGAGCTGTTCATTTGGGAAGACAAGAAGCTTGAGAGAACAGGATGGATTCAAAGTGTATTAAGGTGAACAAGCAGGTGTCTAGTTGGGTGTGGGGGGATGAGGAAGAGGGGAAATCAAGGACACCTATGTTTATGATGATAGGAGTTACATGAGGAATATCAGACATGTAAGGATGTGGACATTGCTTTGGGTCACAGAATTGGTGTTCAGTTTGGATAGAAGGTTGCTTTAGTCTGGAAATGGGGTATTTTGGGCTGAAAATAGATATTTGGATGTATTGGCATATCCATAGTTAAGTTAGTGTAAGATTAGGTGGGATACCTAGGAGAGTTTGTGGAATTCTAAAGAACAAAACAAAAGAGAAACCCTTGGAAGTACCTCTATATAAAGAAGATGGTCCAGTGAAAAAGACTGAGAAGGAACAGCTTAATTGACAGGGAGCTTTAGAAGATCAGGAGGGAGGGAATTTGAAAAGGAGAACCTGGCCACCTGTCAAATGCTGTAAGACTTTGGGAAGTTTTGCCAGATAGGCAGTTTGTAATTTGTAATAATACTGTTATAATTGTGTGAATTTCTGCAGCAAAATGCAGTAGAGCCAAAGATGATCAAGACTTGGATTGCTTCAATATGAAGATTTTGTTGTTCACATATGGTAGCAATACAGGGAGTTAAAAATATTGGCAAGAGACTGAATGGGGGAGGGGTTGGTAGTGATGAAGCCAGGAGGCTGAAAGCCTGAGAGAAAATAATTGGTTCAAGAATGAATGAAGTGTACAGTGTTTGTAGATAAAAGAGAGATAGCTTAAAGAACAGAAAATACTCATGATCAGAGAATACAGATGGCCTGAGACTTGCAGAGGTTTGACTTAGGAGTTTTCAGTGTATGAAAGTAATATGCATTCAGAAGAAACTGTACTTTGGATTTTAAATTTTGGTTATTTCCCAGGCTAGTAATATGGAGTATGATATTCTCTCAAAGGTTGAGCGGTAGCAATAAGCCATAGCAATCAGCCACATAATCCTAACTGGAACTCTACTGTGTAGTGCCGCTAAGTGACTATGTTGAGTGAGTTAGATACATTAAATGCATTTTCAACTTATGATATTTTCAGTTGATAATGAGTTATTGAGATGTAACTCCATTGTGTATGGGGGAACACCTGTATTTGGATTTAAGATTTTAGGGTGTTGATGGGATGTAGGGTTTAAGATATGGATGTGGGTGGCTGAAATGGAGATGCTCAAGAACAATGAGACTGATATACTGGATGTATCACTTACCTAGACATTGATTCCTGATGACTGTTGCTCAGGGAGGAGAAGTAGACTCAAATTTTGGTTTCTCAGGTTGTAGATTGCTTATTGTAGTGATTGCAGTACATGAGAAATGAAGGTACTTTGATATCAGACTCTCAAAGGAATAGGTCTGGAGGGCAAATGGCATGGAAGCAATCTTCTGGGTCTTGGAGTTTGGAAGAATGATTTGTCTTCAATGGGAGCCACTAAAAAAGGAAGGTTTAGTTTTCATTAGGCCTAGGAGATAGGGGGAATATCTGTTGAAGAGGCTGAAGATGTAATAGTTTATTGACTTTGGAAGGAGGGAAGACTTTTTTTTTTTTTTTTTTGTGGTACTGGGGCTTGAACTTAGGACCTTCACCTTGAGCCACTTCACCAGTTGTATTTTTGTGAAGGGTTTTTCGAGGTAGGGTCTCACGAACTATTTGCCTGGGCTGGCTTCAAACCATGATCCTCGTGATCTCTGCTTCCTGAGTAGCTAGGATTATAGGCATGAGCCACTGTGCCTGGCCAGGGAAGACTGTTTAGTATAGAGGAAGATAGGTTAAAAAGAAATTAGATTTGGGTTTAAGGATGACAAGGCTTTTCTGAGGCATATATCTAGCTTTAAAGTTCCAAATAGTAGTTTGGATGTGAAGTTTTCATGAAACTTCCTCTAGCTATCCTTTAATCATCAAATCATTATATAGTTTCTGTTATAGTAGAATAGCTGGCATAGTAGTTTTTAAATGAAAAAATAACGTATCTCCAGTGAATATTTGTGTTTGTCAGAGGAAGACTAGCTTTTTTGCTTTTATGTACTTCTTGTTGACCTTTGCCCTTCAAAATACTTTGGCTGGCACTTTTCATCACATGTTAATGACTAATAGTATTTTTAGGTCAGTGATGGGGCTTAAAGGTGATAGATGCCATGGATGTGAGAGGTAGATATATCTGCATTTACCACTGATTTTCCTCCTGTAATGCTGATACCTAGAGTATCAGTGAACAATCTATCACTTTCTTTCCCTCCCTTCCCTTCTCTTTCCCTTTTTTGAGATGGTGTCTTGCTATCTTGCCCAGGCTGGCTTTGAACTCCTGGGCTCAAACCAACCTCCTGCCTTAGTCTTCTGAGTAGCTTGTGTTTCAAAGTGTACGTCTTCATTCATGTACTAGGTCTCATTACTTTCACTTCTCTCTCTCTGTCAATATTACATTTTTCCTTATTGCTGATGGTACCCATCAGTATATAAAAATGATGTTCTTTTCTTATTTTAAAATAATATCTCTTGACCCCATTTCCCTGTATAAGCCACTGCACAATTTCTTTGTTTCTCTTTAGGGCAAAAACTATAGTCAATTGTTCAATTGCTTGCCTTCTATTCTTTCTTTAACATACTTTAATCAGGCTTTCTCTTTTACCACTCATAAAAAATTCCTCAAAGTCACTAATGACTTTCATTTTGCTAAGTCCAGAGGTCTGTTTTTTGTTTGGTTTTTGTTTTTGTTTTTACTGGGACACAAACCCAGTTCCTCCCACATGCTAGGCACTGTTGAGCTACACATCCTGAGGCCTTTGGTCTGTTCTTACTCCCCTAGTTGACCTCTTAGCATTTTTTGAGATAGTTCATCACTTTCTGCTTTTAACACGTTTATTCAAATACCACTATTTCCTTCTACCTCACTGCTTCTTTTTTAGTCCTTTTCTGGTTCTTTCTTATCTCCCTGACCTCTTACTACTGGAGTGGTCCAGGGTTCAGTTAATTTTTATTTTCAGTATCACTTTTTTTTTTTTTTTTGCTGGGGCTGGGGTTTGAACTCAGGGCTTTGTACTTGCAAAGGAGGTACTCTATCATTTGAGCCACAACTCCAGTCTCTGAAATTTTTATTTCCAGCCTGGATCTTTTCTCTTGAACTCCAGACCCTTTTATCCAGTGTCTACTCAGCACTTCCATTTGGACAACTAGTAGATATAGATATCTTGAATCCCACTCTCAATTTTCTCCCAATACCTACTTTGCTTACAATTATCCCCATTTCAGTTAATGGAAATTCCATGCTTTCTATGGCTCGGGCCAAAAACCTGGGTGTCATCCTTGACTCTTTTTCTTTCACAATCTTAACATAAACTATTAGGTAAGTCTGTTGGTTATACCTTTAAAATATATCTAGAATAAGAGTACCTCTCTCTACCCACTGCCCTCTCCCCGAGTCTAAGCCCTTCTTGTCTGTGTCCTGGATATTGTAGTAACCTCTGTACCAGTTATATATTGCTACCCACATTCAAAATTAGCAGCCTACAGCAACAATTTTTCATTAGCTTATGATTCTGTGGCTGACAGTTTTGGTTGTGCTTGCAGTGAGTTACAGTTCTTTTGCTGTTCTTGCCTGTACTTACCCATGTGGTGACTGGGACTGATAGGTTTGCAGGTCTTAGCTAGGCATGGTTTATCTCTGCTCCACAGGGACCTGAGAGCTGCCCCATTTTAACTTGTGTCATGGTCACATTGAAACAAAAGAGCAAGAGGAGGCTTCATGGCTTTTGGAAGCCTCAACTAAGAATTCGTACAACTTCATTTTCCTTGCTGTTGGTTTGCTGTTGGTTAGGGCAGATCACAAGGTCAACCCAGGGCTGGGGCCATGGTTCAGTGGTAGAGTGCCTGTCTAGCAAGCA
This sequence comes from Castor canadensis, assembly GCF_047511655.1. Taxonomy (NCBI): domain Eukaryota; kingdom Metazoa; phylum Chordata; class Mammalia; order Rodentia; family Castoridae; genus Castor; species Castor canadensis. The sequence continues at coordinate 51,456,930 of NC_133398.1, read as the reverse complement.
CAAGGCCCTGAGTTCAAACCCCAGTCCTTGCCAAAGGGGAAGAAAAAAAAAAAAAGTCTGAGACAAGGTCAATCCAGTTCAAGGATATAGAGCATTAGTCTTATGTTTTTTTTTAGACAGGATCTTGCCATGTTAACTCAGGCTGGTCTTGAACTTGTGTTCCTCCTACCTCAGCCTCCTGAATGCTGATTACAGATGTGTACCACCATCTCTAGGTTAGTATACTTTTTTAAATGAGAGGAGCAGAAAAGTAACTTTTTCCCTCCCAGGACATAGACACATGTGGTAGTTTTTTCTAGATATTAAAAGTATTCTGAAAAAAGGGATTTATTTAATATATTTAATACTGTATTTTCAAATTAAGTCATCAATAAAGGATATTCTCTAAACTTTGAATGTAGGGAAATGTTCATAGTGAAGAGTGATTATATACTGAATATAATGTTCTGAAAATAGCAAAGTCACTTTGGAAAGTGGTTTATAGACAAGGACTGGAAGACACTTGGAATTATTGTTTTTCTTTTACATTTGATCATAGCTCTCTCTTTCTCTCTCTCTCTTTTTTTTTTTCATTTTTGCAGATTTGGAATTGAACCCAGGGCCTTGTACCTTTAAGGCAAGTTCTCTACTACTGAGCTATACTCCCACAGCTAACCATAGTATTCTATTTTTTTTTTTTTTTTGGTGGTGGTGGTGGTACTGGGGTTTAAACTCAGGGTTTCATGCTTGCTAGGCAGTTTCTGTACTGCTTGAGCCATGCCTCCAGTCATTTTTGCCCTGGTTGTTTTGGAGATAGGGTATTGCTTTTTGCTCAGGCTGGCCTGGATTTTGATCTTCCCCTTCCCATTTTAGGCTTCCTGCCATCTCTGAGATGACAGGTGCATGCCACCATGGCTAGAATTTTTACATTGAGGTGGACTTTCACAGACTTTTTTGGCCCAGGCTAGCCTTGAACCACAATTCTCGTGATCTCAGCTTTCCAATTAGCTAGGATTATAGGCATGAACTACTGGAGCCTGGCTCAACCACAGCTTTTAAACTGATATCTTCTTGTCCCCACAACACTTCAGCAGAGTAGCTATAGTGATTTTTTCAGAAATATGAATTAGGTTTCTTCTTTTGCTCTAAATGCCCCAGTGGCTTCCCATTGCCACCCAAAGAAAAAGGCAAAATCTTTGTAGTGGCCTCAGAGGCTTGCCATGATCCAACCCATTTGTGGCCTCTTTGACTTAATTTCCAACTATTCTGTTACTCAATCATGTTATCTTCTAAATTGGCTTTGCTGTTCTTTATACATACTAGCCATTCTCTCTCCATGGCTTTTGTACTGCTTCTCTTTCTGCCTGGAATTCTTTTTTTCTGAGATTATGAACTATTCCTTTAGCTCCTTTAAGTTTTTGCTCGAGTGTCATCTCAGTGAGACTTTCTCTGACTATCCTCTTTAAAATTGGAGCCTCTCTTTGGTATTACCTCTCTTCCTGCTCTGGTGTTCTTTTATATGTAACACCTATATTCAGAGATGCTATATACTGCTTTGCTTATTCTTGCCTTCCCTCCACTAGGATTATAATCTAGAAGGCAGAGATTTTTGTCTGTATTCAGTGTTTAGTACAGTGAATGGCACAGGTAGGCATCTAATATTTGATGAATAAATGAATGAAAAGGTAGGTTTTTGGTACTGCAACCTTTTTTCAGGGCTTGGTTTTTTGTTTATGCTTTATGGAAAAACTCTTGAACAGGTTGTGGTTTATTATCTGAGGACATTTCTGGCCTCCTGTTGCAAGTACTTTTTAGAATTCACTTTTCATTAGAGGTCTGCTAGATAGTGTTCTTCTGCATCCAAGATCTTCATTCTTTGCAAGAAGAGTATCATGATTTTTGCTTAACTGCATTGAATACCTGCTCTTGGTGCTTAATAGCAAACTCTTCACTTTATGTTGTAAATCATAACATTTTTGTTCAAAGGAGAGCTGAAGGCCAGGGACGTGACTCAATGGTAGAGTGCTTGACTAGAATGTGTAAGGTCCTGGTTTGATCCTCAGCATACCTTAAAACAAACAAAACAAAACAGCAAAGCTGAAACAGTTGATATGTCAAAGTGAAGTCTAAAGCAGAAAATTTTCAAACCTTTTCTTAACTGTTGAACTTTCCCCACCCCAAAATATCTTACTGAGAACTTAAGATGAGGTCTGTTTTGTCATTCAAAATAAAGCAATTTTAAATTCTAATTTATGGAATAATCATGTTATAAAATCAGCCTGTACCATGAGATTATTATAATGAGCATAATATTTAAAATTAATGATTATGAATAAAAATGACAATCTCTTAAATGCCTGATTTTTGTTCCATTGCATACCATTAAGAAAATCTTCATTCACACAGGTTAGCAGTTTCAAATGGTAATAATTTTTTTAATAGTTCATATTGTTTTGGAAGAGTCTTACTATGTAGCCAGGGCTGGCCTGGAACTCACTGTGCAACTGGGGCTGGCCTCAAAGAGTTTCTGCCTCCTGGGTTACAAACATGCCTTACCATGTTCTACTCTATTTTTCTTTATTCTTACAAATACATTTATGTGGAAAATTTCACACACACACACACACACACACACACAAACACATGTAAATACAGAGTACAGTAAATGAACTTAGTTACAACAAAGTCATTTTTTTCTTGTCTCATTTATCTCATTTTATCTTGTTCTCACACGTTTTTCCTCCTTTAGCTCTGAAAAAGTAATTATTTTGAACTACTATTGACTGTGTATATATATATGTATATACATATAATTGCTATGTAATTATCAACCGTAACAAAATCATCATTTAATACTTAACACTTAATTCCTTAATACTACTTAATAGTCCATGTTTCAGAATTTTTAATTATGCCAAGATTGTCTTTTTTTTTTTACTTCTTTTTTTAATTTTTTTAATTTTTTTGTTCATTTATTTACATGTGCATACATTGTTTGGGTCATTTCTCCACCCTGTCTCCCTACCCCACCCTTGCCCCCCTACCCCCGTCAGTTTCACCAAGATTGTCTTATTACAGTTGATTTTTTGGAATTAGTTCAAGTGAGGTTCCCAAATTATATGTGGCTATTATATCTTTTAAATTGCTTATTATGTTTCAGTCCCTCTACCCTTTCTTATTAAAATGTCATTGATTATAGAAATAGAGTCATCGGATTGAGCTGTGCCTGAGAGAATAGTAAAACACACCTCTGGGTAGACCTGTGAGGTTATTTCTAGAGAGGAATAATTAAGGGGGAAGACATACCCTGAATGTGGGTGGCACTATCCCATAGGCTGGGGGCCTGAATGAAATAAAAAGGGAAAAAGGAGAGAGCACTGCAGATCAGGCTTTCTCTCTGCTTCCTGGCTTACCCTGATGTAAGCTACTCCGACCCACATGCCCTCCCTGCCATTATGGACTCAAAGCTTTCAAACTGTGAGCCAAACTAAATCCTTCCTTCTTTGTTGTTTTGTCAGGCATTTTTGTCACAGTGATGAGGAAACTTTTATTTAGGCTTATAGTGAGAACTGAGAGCAAAAGGCAGAGCTGAAAGGTTTGAGAAACTCAGAGTTTGCTAAAAACACAGAAAATTGGTACCAGAGAAGTTGTGGTGTTGCCATGACTAAATGCGACCCTGTGATTCTTAAGCCTTTGGAGCTGGTTTGCAGGAGAGATTTGGCAAAGTTTGGAGATAGGGGCCACGGGAGCCTTAGAATGCTGTAAGCAGAAGTTGATGGGGTTCTGGTGAGACCTTAGAAGGCCAGAATGCCAGTGCACATGTAGACAGTAAAGACTCTGTCCTTGAGGTTTCAAATAGGAATGAGGACTTTGTTGGGAATTGGACTTGAGGTAATGTATGTTGTATTCTGGCAAAGAACTTGTCTATATTTTTGTCCATGTCCTGGATTTTGTGGATGCTGGGTTTAAAGGTGATGGTCTAATTAACTTGGTGGAGGAAATTTCAAGGCAGTCCGGCATTTAGGCTGAGGCATGATTTTGCTGGTGCTTTTAGATAAGCATACAGTGAGAACTGTGAGTGTAAAGTAAAGCAGAAAAGGAGCAGGTTTAAAGTTGGCCAAGGAAAGTGTGGTTGTTAAAGAAATTAGCACTATTAAAAGAAGCAAAGTATTTGCATCAGGACAATAGGAAAGATGATTTCAGGGCATCTCAGGAATTGGTCAGATCCTACCCATTGCAGGCTGAAGTTGCAGAGCTCCCATGCGAAGAGAGCACCTCCAGGGCATCTTGCTCACAGAGGGCCACCTAGGGAAGTGCTTCCTTATGTTCAGCCATCCAGGGACTCAGAAGCCACTGCAGCTGTGGTTGAAGAGGGCTCAGCTACTGCTTAAGCTGGTGGTACATCTTGGCATTGTACATGCAATGTTGAATGTGCAGGCGTGAAGAATACAAGAGTTGTATGTTAGTGGAGGCTTCTACTCAGATTTCAAAGGAAGGCCTGTGATGCCAGGCAGTGTGTAGCAGGGTCAGGATCCTTGCAGGCAGCTCCTGAGAGGGCAATGTATGAAGTTGTGAGAATGAAACCTAGGCTGTGATAGAGACCCAAGGAAGTTGATGATGCCAGGAACGTGGAATGTCTGCTGAGGAAGGCCACAGGCATAGAGCAAAGCCAGCTCAAGATAGAAGCTAGGTAGGCTGCAAACAGCAAGGCTGTAAGGACAAGGCTGTCCAAGCCCATTGGAGCTCCCATCATGACACCACATGCTCTTGGTGGTGGTCATGGAGCTATAAAATTCACTATTTGTCCTGCTGGGTTTTGGTCCTGTTTGGGTCGATTTCTTCCTTGCTATTCTCCTTTTGGAATAGAATGGTTACTCTGTGCCATTGGGTCTTGGAAGTATGTAACTTGTGAGATAAACTCTCACAGCTAAGAGTTTATCTTTAATTTCAGAGGAGACTTTGAACTTCAACATTTGTTTTGGAACTGTTAGGACCATGGGGACTTTTGGAGATGGACTGAATGCATTTTGCATTATGAGCTTTTGGGGCCAGAGATGGAATATTTTGGTTTAAGGAGATGTGTTTGGGTATCAGTTTGACAAGGGTGGGCTTGTGATGGTTAATCTTTGTAGAGAGGATTAACTAGGGGAAAAGATCTACCCTAAATGTTTTTGGCACCATCCCATAGGCTGGGGGTCTGAATGAAATAAAAGGAGAAAAAAGAAAGAACCCAAGTGGGCATTCTGTCTCTGATTTTTGATCACCATGATGTGAGCTTCTCTGAGGCCCCATTGGGTTCTCCTTCCCATGAAACCTTTGAAATTATGAGTCAGAATAAATCTTTTAAGTTGGTTTTCTCAGGTATTTGGTCACAACAACAAAACTGACTAACACAATGTCCTATTTCATCACCTCATAAGGATACAATGTTTGGGTAACTTTTAAGTGACGCTGAGATGAATCAGTGGGTTTAGGTAGGGTCATCCCGATCTTTCTAATGTAAAGTTATCCATCTTCCTTTAACCTACTAGTCTTAGCAACAGTTGATGATTACTTATATATTAACAAGGTAACCTCATATCTTTAAAGATTTTTCAAGAGCTTAGGGTATGGCTCAAGTGGTAGAGCACGAACCTAGCAAGCAAGGCCCTGAATTCAAACCTCAGTACTACCAAAACCAAGTTTTAAAAAAGAAATAAATACATTTTAATTTTCTTTCTTTCACAATACAACCAGTCTTTCCTCTATCCTTCCCATCCTGCACTTACATACATGCACAGTGACTTCAACATTTGTTGAGACTTTGACATAAAGCTCAGAGGGAACATGAAATGGAATGGACAATGAAGGCTGGGGAGGGGTAATGAGGATTGTATGCCTACTTTGCTAAATTTTCCTGTCTCCTCTCTTTCCTTCCCTGTCTCTGTTTTTAGCTTATAGATTTTTTTTTAAGCTTATAGGATTTTTGAGCTATGTGGGATAGCAAGGACTTAGAGGGCCAGTGAGATCTTATAGCGATTGGAAGGATTGGGGCAGATGTTGATGGCAGCATTGAAACTGGGTATGAATGCAGTGTAAATTCAGGCTGCAGCTCAATATACAAATGTGAACATTGAGTGTAGTCAAGATTGGCCCCAAATAAAATTGAGTGAATGAAGCTTGTACACTCTGCACCTGACATCCTTTTGTTATGTAGTCTTTCTTTGCTGCTGTAGACAAAAGTAAGTTGTAGTCCAAGGATTTATGAGACTCCCACATTGCTAGATTATCTTAAAAACAGATGATGACTCCTTTTGTCTTCTACTATTAGTTTGTGACTGCTTCTTCATCCATTTATCTCAACTGAAACCTTTGGAATCATCCTTCACTCTTCCAGCATTCTACATCTAGTCCATCAGCAACTTTTGTCAAAATATATCTAAAGTACTTTTCATCTTACAACTAAAAGCTTGTGCTCTTTAGCCAAGTGAGACCTGATGTGTGAATGGTGACTATAGTTAATAATAATGTATTGTGCACTTGAGATTTATAAGAGAGCAGTACTCAGGTGTTCTGAACACACACATACATGCAAAATCATAACTATGAGGTGATGGATATATTACCTACCTTGATTAAAGTTATTATTTCACAATGTATACATATATCAAAATATAACATTTATATCATATGAATACATAATTTTTTAAACCGTGCCTCAATATATCTGAAAAAATATAAAAAGAAAAAAAAAAGCACAAAAACCAAAAACCACATATCTAAAGTCTGACCTCTGCTCACTGTCTCTCCTACTGGTCCCTCCTCCAAGCCAACATGATTATTACAGTAACCATCTAAATGGTCTTCCTTTTTCCTTTCTTTTTTGTGGTCTGTTCTCCATAGGAACCACAATGATCTTTTAAAAATGATAGTCAAATATGCCATCTCTCTGTTCCAGATGCTCCTGTATTGCTCAGGAACATCCAAAAGTTCACAACCAAGCCCTAGCAGGGGCTTCCACAGCTTGGGTCCCTACTTCACACTGTAGTTTCACTGCCCAACTGGCTCACTTGCTCCAACTACAGTGGTGTCTTTGCTCTTCCCTAAACTTGCTAAGCATGTTTCCATATCAAGTTCATTGCCTTTACTGCTCCTTCTGTCTGAAATGCTTATTTCCATCAGGTGTCTGTCTAAATGTCACCGTACTGAAAGGCCTTTCTTGATTCTTTGACAGATACTGTAAATGTAAAGACTTCCCTAAAATTTACTAATGACAAAATTTTGATTTTCCATGTGTTATGTTGTATGTGCATTGGAAAATTAAAATAATTTAAAATAAAGTCTTTGTGCTATAGTTTAAACAATTAAAATTATATGCCCTCTAGGTAGAAGCTAACAAAGTTGATTAGAGAGGAGTGGAGGAAGTTGAACACACTGGAGAAACACTTAATTTTTATCAGGAACAAATGGATTAATCTCCTGGCAAACAATTTAGAAGCAAAGGTAATTTTGTTAGCTTACTTATTTAGAACTTTGCAGCTTCTAATAACTCAAAGGTGTGACTTTCTCATTAAATAGTTCTTAATAAGTAGTGTAATTGGCTCAAGTGGCTTTTTAAAAAAATCTTTGTGCTGTGATGAAACTACTTTAGATAATGATAAAAGACCACGGTTTGCAAGTAAGTAACTACGATCACTAATTTTTTATCAAGACTAAAAAATTCATCTTACGGTTTTATTTGAAGAGAATTAATAATTCCCTTTTAATTTAAAAAGTAATCTATGCCTAGTGTAGAAAAAAAATGTGGCAAGTATAAGAGAGAATGTAGTGGGATGTAATCACCCATCGTCCTGTTATCCAGAAATAACCTTGCATATTTACTCTGTGTGTTTGCTTTGTGTTTGTTTCTTAATACTGTGTGTGAGTGTTTACATGCATATGTATATAAATGTATAGTTTATATATATTAATCTTGACTGTTCATGATTGTATATGAAAATTTTATTCAGTTTTAATTGTAATCATTTAATGGCATTATTAAAACTTCATAGATAATTGCTTTAAATTACAGGTTAATATTTTGTCTGTATATTCCTTAGTTTACCTTTTATATTAATCAGTGGGTACTTTTGCACAAACCATGCTTGCTGTTTGGCCATTTGTACTCTTGCTTAACTTTTCAAATGTGAGCTGAGTAGAACTTGCACTCCCATAGAGCCGCTTAGGCTTTGACTTGCCTGGAACTTTCAGCTTCCTTGTGAGATGAAGTAGGGCCAGTGGGATTTGGGAAGAAGACTTGTGTTCCTGGGAACCATACTGGTACTGCCTTATTTTTGTAGCTTGGTTCCTGAGCTGAAGTAACCTTTGAGGACTTTGATGTAAGTTTAGAAGTAAGCCAGGTTGGGAACAGTTTCACATACAATGCTTGGATTTGGGGAAAGAGGCAGAAATAGCCTTTGAGGATTAAATGAAACTGTGAACATGGACTTCTTTGTGAATTGCTGGGATATGGAATGGCTGGGACTGTTTATGCAGTCAGTCATTTACTTCCAACAAGCTTATGCATGTATGAAAATGATATGTATTGGTTTAAAAATTTGTGAGATTAAATTCTCTTTAGGAGTTACATATTACTTCAGAACTTCTTTGTTTAAAAAGAATTCTTTTAGCTGGGAGCATAATTGAGTGCATGTGCATAAAACCCTGAGTTCAATCACGAGCACCAAAAAAAAAAAAGCAAAAACAAACATAAACTTTATCTGAAAGACATTCTACATACTGTACTCTATTGATTGAATGTCAGCATTTTAGTACAGTATCTTCTTTTAATTTTTTTTGGTAGTGGGTTTGAACTGCTTGGTTGGCAGGTGCTCTACCACTAGAGCCATACTCTCAGCTCTTTTTTATTTAGTTAGTTTTAGAATAGGGTGTCCTGTTTTTACCAGGTGTGTCTGTATCTCCATCCTCCTATTTATGCCTTCTGTGTAGCTGGAATGACAGTTGTGTTTACCATGCCCAGCTTTATTGGTTGATATGAGGTCTTGCTAACTGTTTTCCTTGGATTGGCCTCAAACTGCTATTCTCCCAGTCTTTGCCTCCTGAGTAGCTGGGATTACAGGTATGAATCACTACACCTGGCTTCCTGTTCTAATTCTTGATTGTGCGTTTTGGTATCTCTGTGCTAATGTGAAATGATTTACTAATGATCTCAGGGTGGTTAGTTAATATCAGATTATTAGGCACCATACAAATAAAAGTAGCCATGAGTAATACTAGCTGTAGCATAGAAGATCACTAAATGTTACTTCTTTGGGTGATTATGTATTTAAAATGCCTTTCACCCCAGAATAGTGTGTCTGGAATGAACTAATTATTTTCCAACCCTAAGTGTGTGGGTAACTGAATTTAGATTACTGTATTAGTTTGAAAATAAAATTATTTAAAGTTTTACTTTTCTGCTCTGGTCCTTATTAATTTATTTTGGTCTTTGTTTTATGAATTCTAATTAATTTTTTAATTTCTTACTCTCTGCTTTGGACAGCTGGTCTGAAAACAGTAGCATCCTGATTATAACTTTTTAAAAAATGTATTCTATATTAGATACTGTGCTAAACACAGTCATTCAACAAACATTTATTAACTGCTTATTACATGCCAGCCCCTGCAGTGGGTGAACAAGACACAGAAACTCTAGAGCCTAAAAGTGCAGAATAATAATGTCATGGCCTTGGTGAGGGAGGAGCCCTTCCTGCTGGGGCCACCTCTGCACAGGCATCTGAGGTCTGAGCATGGTGGAGCTGCTGAACATATGGACACTGGCCCCTTCAGAATTAGAAGTCTTCCCTATCTTGAGGAGAGATTATAACCCTCTCAGAGCTGGAAGGAACACCAGAGACTTCTGTACTGTATACTCATTTTTTTCTGGACCGTGAGGCCAAGTTGTAGAAGCTGTTTTCTGAGGCAGCTGCAGGAAGAGAAAGAACATGCAGTAGCTTCCTCTTGGTCTTCCTGCTTTTGGGCATTTATTTCTTCCTGACCATTCCATTGTTATTCCAAACTCTGTATTTCAGCATGTGAATTTATCCATGTACAAATATCTCTGTCCTATTGAACCCTGTTTTGAACTGTCACATGGTGAGGTTACCTGCCAGTCATGCATTCATTTGTGGCACTGTAGCCATCTCCTTGTGGCAGAATTCATTTAGGGAACTGATTGCTTTCATCTTTTTCAATGAGTACTTATTTTAAAAAATAAATGGAAAATGCTATCAGTGGCAAGAAGTGTTGACACTATTACCGTTGCTGAACGTGGCCAATCTTTACCTTTTGTTAGATACTCATTGAACTTGAGCTGAAATGTCAATGATGAGATAAAACTATAAAAATCTAGGAACATATGCAAGTGTGAGAGATGCATTGCTGATTATGGTAGCACAAAGACAAAGGTTAGAGTGGTAATTTTTGTGCTGTAGGCACAAAGTACTCCTTTAATATGTAACTTTTGTACATTAGACTTGATTACATGTGTTTAGCATTGCAGTATATTTATTTAAAGATACAGAGCTGTTTGCATATGCCAATAAGTTACCTTGGGAATTTGATTTAACACTGTGTATGCAAACCTAGGTTTTTTTTTTTTTTTTTTTAAGGTAGGCTCTTTCTGTGTAGCTAGGCTGACCTCAAACTTGTGATCCTCCTGCTTTAGCCTTCTGAGTTCTGGGATTACCACATCCAGCCCAAACCTAGGTATTCTTTTAAGATTTAGCTCAATTCCCTGAAGTACAAGATACAATGGAGAAAATAAGATGTTAGGTTCAGACTAAGAATAATAAAAGCTAACCTATAAAAGGTGTTTGCTATGTGCTTGTTTCTGGGTGAAATGCTTTAATGGATTATCTGAATCTTATAAAAACTTTGGTAACTATACTTTATAGAGGAGTGGTTAAGCATGTGAGATTTGGAGACAGACTTAATATGTCCATGTTCTGCTTCTTATATAAGGCAATTAATTTCAACCTCTCTTTGCCTCACTTGGTTTTTTCATACGAAAATAAGGGTAATAGTACGTATCACGGGATTGTTTTGAATATTGGGTGAAAGAATGCATGTAAAACTTTGACAGTACCTGCCTGCCAAATGGTAAAATTCTCAATAAAATCTAGTTATAAATACCACTGTATAACTCCAGGGAATTTACTTCCTCTCAAGTTCCTAATTTCACATGGAGTTATAAAGATCCTGTGGGATCAAGAATTTTATGGAGTGCTTGGCTCATAGGAGCTGTTTAATCCAACATGGTGTTCTAAATCCTATGTCACAATTTGTGTTTACCCAGTAGCTCTTTAAACAGGTATTTGTTATGTGTTGGCGACAACAGTGGTTAAAAAAGAGAGTGGGTGCCTGTCTTCAAGAGTTTGCATTTTGCTGGATGCCTCTGGCTCATGCCTGTCATCCTAGCTACTTGGGAGGCTGAGATTGGGAGGATTGCAGTTTGAGACCAGACTGTGCAAATTGTCCATGGGACTCCAGAGCAAAATGGACAGGAGGTGTGGCTCAAGTGGTAGAGTACGTAGAGTACGTGCTTTCCAAGAGCCTACTTTCCAAGTGCAAAGCCTGGAGATCACTACCCCAAGTCCCACCAAAAAATAAATAAATAAATAAATAAATAAAAATAAAAGTTTACATTTCACTGAGCCAGGGAGGCAGGGTGGGACAGTAGAAATAAGTACATGACATTCATCTGAGATTGCTGTAAAAGCTTGAAGAATACAACAGAGCGTCACTGTGGTAGCAGGTAGGGAGCTGCCTGAGGCTGGGGTGCAGTGACTGCCACAGGGAAGGCTCTGGGAGAGGTAAAGGAGGAGAACAGCAAGGGTAAGAGACATGGAAAGAACTTTCAGTGTGATTTAGTGCCCTGACTGAGGGAGAGTTGAGACCAGATTGCCTAAGACATTTTGGATTTCAAAGAGCAGTTGGAAGCTATTGAACAGTATTAAACAGGTGAGTGGAAAGTCAACTATATATGTATAGTTTTATTGGTTTCACTGTGCTATTTTCCTATATATATATATATATATATATATATATATATATATATATATATTTCAACAATATTTATCCGCCTGCTACCCTCTCCTTTCCCTGTACTCCTGCTCACTGGTCTTCCCCAGCCCCCAAAGACCCACTTTTACAGTCATATCATTATTATTCTCTTTAAGTCTATAGCCTACATATGAGCAAAAACATGCAATATTTGTCTTTCTGAACTTGGCTTATCTCACTTAATATGATGGTCTCCAGTTCTGTCCATTTTTTTGCAGATATCATAATCTCATTCTTCCTTTGACTGAATAATATTCCATTGTATATATGTGCCACGTTTAAAAGCCAACTTTATTTTGAATGGGAATCTTTTAACTGTTTTTAACCTTGGGACTACCTATATCTAGTGACTTAGGTATAAGACTCCACTCTGGGTTTTGATGAGACATGCCCTCTGTATTCTTAAAACTCAAATTCTTTTCCATCATTCACCTTCATTGACTGTCCAACAAACATCAAGGGAGGGAGGAAACACACACCTTTAGCATGCCTACTGTGTGCAAGACCCTCTGGCCTTCAGCATACTTTGTATTCTTATCCACACAACCTTATTTAACCAGTGAGGAGATAAGCTTGGATGCCATAAGGAGTTTGCCTAAGCTTTAAGGCTGCTGCTGACCTTGGATTTGCATTCAGCTCTGTTTTCCCTCCTGTCTTGGCCTACTCACTTTGCTCTTTGTGTCACATTGCTCTGTCGTCATGATGATAGAGGCACGTAAAATCATAAACTTAATCAGATTAAAGGTGTTTTCTCATTTTCTCTATAGACAGTTTTAAGGGGCTGCAATATAAGTCAGTTTTTCACAGTGCACTATTTATCTTGTTAGTTTGAACATTTTCGAGATAGTTCTAAGAATGTGGTAATTTCTTTCTGTGATTTAGTTGGTTAGTGGAATAATCTCCATCTCCATTTTGGGCTACATTTACTTTGTTAACAATGGTGGAATTTTCTGTATAATTTCTTTGTTCATTTGGTCTTCTGCTTTCATTATTCCTAAGTATGCAGGTTTAAGTAAACTATAACTGTTTTGTTGTGAATTTAATAACTTAAATTTCATGAAAAAAGAAACAAATGAGGTCAGTTGGTTACTTTGTAGCAATCAAGAAAAATATTGCCATTAAGCTTATGATAAGTCTACATAGTTCTCTTCCAGAGTAAGAGTTTTTATTTTGGTGTGAAACTTTCTAAGAGACTAATTGGGAAAATTATAATGATTAAAATGGAGTGAGTTTTTAAATGGTTAAAGTTAATTGAATCTATCTGGTTAAATTGCAGTGATTCCTTTTCAATATTACTGACTCCAAAGCATTGGTAAAAATAACGATCAAAAAATTAACCTTATATAATTAAAAAAATTTCCTACTTTTACTACTGTCCACTTTTATGAACCCTTTAATGATGAATTTCAGTGCTTGCAGTGACTTGGGTATCAGAAAGTTGTATCCTCTATGAATAAACATTTTGGTATTTGAGCTGGGCGTGGTGGTACTCAGTTATAATCCCAGCACTGAGGAAGCTGAGGCAGGAGGATCTCAAGTTCGATGTAAGCCTGCCTACATAGTAAAACCTTGACTTAAAAGTAAAAAAAGCTAAGCAAACCAAAGATTTTGATAGTTTTGTAACTTAAACTTACAAAACAGGCTGGATGTATGCCTTTAGTCTCAGACTAGGGAGAATCACTTGAACCCAGGATTTCCAGGCCAGTCTGGGCAACATTGCAAAACATGTTTTTTTGTGGCAAAATTAGAAAAAAGAAATGAGCAAAAATTAAAAAAAAGAAAAACACAAATCATACTTTCCAGGCTTTTAAATGTGCATATGCAGTCTGGAGCCAAAGAACTTGGAGCTCTGTAACACTCTGTCACCTTGGGGAAGTTATTTAATTCTTCTATGCTTTAGTTTCTTTTCTTTTTTGACAGTACTGGAGTTTTAACTCCGGGCTTTGTGCTTGCCTAGTCATTTGCGTGTAGTTATTGTGTCAGATAGGCTCTTTTGTCTGGCTGACCTTGGACAGAGATCCTCCTGCATAGCTGGGATTAAATGGGTGAGTCACCGTACTTAGCTCTTCAGTTTCTTAATCTGTAAAATGAATACCTAATTCAGGTTACTATAGGAGTTAAAGGAGTTAATCCGTGTGAAGGGCTTTGAATGTTGCCTGGCCCCTAGGGACATATGGATGGGATTTTAAAAAACTTTTTATTATGAAAAAATTTCAAATTTATATACATATATACTATGTACTCACTTACTATCAACATTTAGATATTGTTTTATTTATCATTTTCTGTTTTTTGTTTTGTGTCCTGGACTGGAGTATTTTATAGAAAAATTTGTAATATCAATTATTACTCTATCAATACTTCACTTTGGACCATATAAATGCTTGCTAATAATTAAGTAAATTACTTTAGAGAACCAGTGCACAAAACTTGAGTCATTTTTGAGAGGAGGAAATATAGGTAAAATATCTGTAACATACATTCTGTGATGTTTTACTAAATTTTAGTTAACTGAATGATATTTAACCTGGGTGCGGTGGTGCATGTCTGTCCCAGCTACTCAGGAACCCAGGACTTGGTAACCAGCCTGGGCAATGTAGTGAAACCTTATTTCAAAAAAATAAATAAAGAAAGAAAGAAAGAAAGAAAAAGAAAAATTAAATGATAATTGTGAATGTGGAGATTTTGCTCTTCAGATAGATTAGTAATTTATTGGCCAGTAAGATGTTTCGAAATGATTGGGTATGTATTATTCAGCTTTCTATTATGGTGACAAAGTACTTGAGAAAAGTCAACTTAAAGGAAGAAAGGTTATTTTGTCTCATGATTTCAGAGGTTTCAGTCCATGGTAACTTGGCTCTGTTGTTTTTGGGCTGTGGTGAGGCAAACTATCATGGCAGGAAGTATATGGTAGAGAGCTGTTCACCTCATGGTGGCAAGAGAAGACAGAAAGTTATCTATCTATTTATCTGTCTATCTATCTACCTATCTGGAGAAGCACTGGGGTGCAGATATAGCCCCCAAGGGCACACCTTCAGGGACCCATCCTCTTCAACTAGGTTCTACCTCCTAAGTTCCCATCATCTCCCAGTTGCCTGTCAAATTCTGAACTCCAGCAGTGGTTAATAGTTAATCCATTGGTAAGGTTAGCACCCTTATGATCTAATCATTTCCCCAAAGCCCCACCTCTGAATATTGCTGTACTAGGGACAAAGCCTTCAACAAATAAGCCTTTGGGGACATTTCAGATCCAATCCATAACAAGTCATCTGTTTTATTGTGAATATACTGGAAAGATTATTGTGTGTTAAAATAAAATCCTTACAAGTGTTTAGGACAGACCAATTTGAGTAGTTACTCTCTTGAAGGAGCAAAAATATTTTAAAATTGTAATACTGGAAAACCAAAATATTTGATACTTGGTACTGTAAAAATCCTAGAGATAAAGAAGTCCTTAGATTATTGTCATTATTTTTTTTGTGGTGATACTGAGGTTTGAACTCGGGGTCTCAGGCTTGCTAGGGAGGAGCTCTTACCGTTTTAGTCACTCTGCCAGCCAAGCCCTTAAATTTAAAACACTTTTTTCATCTGCATCCCCTTATACATTTAGCATTTAAATATACACACATGATACTTTAAAAAACATTATTCAAGAATAATTGAAAAAAATATTGTAACAAGGCATTATTCAATTGGTGGTTTTATTTCTCACTTTAATGCCTTGCTCTCCTGGACAGCAATGAAGTTTATCTTGGAATTTCCTGCCTTTGATCTAATAGTAGGCTCCCATTTAAAAATTTTTGAGTAAGTAACATGTGATATTAACCAAGAAGGAACTAAATTGTTAAAGGCAGGAATTTGATTGCAATTTGATGTACTTTCAGTAAATTGCAATTGGTGAGATCATCACAACTTATAGTTACCTAAATTTTTTAGTACTTGAATTATAGTAAAATTCCTGGGACATCATGCAATAATGTGAAACATGCTGGTCATGCCTCATGTTGCTGATGGTCCAGTGGAAAGAACACTGGGTTGAAAGTCAAGAAATCTCCATCCTCACCTTGACATCTGTCATGACAATTTTCCTTATCGGTAAGTTGTTTAACTTCTCCCCTCCCCTCCCATCTCCTCTCCCTCTTTCCTCCCTCCATCTCCTCTGTTGTGGAAGACTACCCAGTAGCTGCAGTTATAGCTATGTGCCACCATGCCTAGCTTTTTTAACCTTTTTAAGTTAAGTTTCTTCATTTCTCCAATGAAAAAGAAGTATGGAAGGGAAATGATGTCAGGTCTGTTATACTTGTTAAGGAAGTACTAGTGCTGCAACAAGGAGACCCCCAAAGTGCAGTCGTTTATGCAGGGTATTTTATTTCTTTCTTATGCAATAGTTGAAGTTCCAGCTGTGCAGCTCTGCACTAAGCTGTCATTTAAGATCCAATTCCTTTCATCTTATTTGTTTGACAGTGTCCTAGGGGCATTGTCTTTATGTGCATAATTTAATCTGGGTTGTTGCCAAATCTTGGTGTGATTGGGAAGATAGTGGAAGAAGCAGTGTAGTCTAGAAAAGGTACATCACTTCTGTTGAAACTTCACTGGAGAGCACTTAATCACATCATCATACCTAACCATACTTGAGGCTAGGAAGTATAATGGAGCTAGTCAAGTAACAATTTTATTAATTCAGGATGAGAGGAGAATAGTTTGTAGTTTCTCTGATTATGTTATTGACCAAGTATCTTTGTCACACCACTTAGTTGCCCTCTGCTTAAGTTTGATTTTGAAATTGCTGGCAATAGAAGTGTTTTCTATTCTCTTTAATTTAAGTATGATTTGGGGCCTTTTTGAGAATACAGTGACTAAAATTTGTTTTGTTCACTTGATCTTTATGATTAAAACTTCTCATTGGGACTTCTGTGTGATCTTTCTCTTTTTATGCATCATATAGTTAGTTTTCTAAGGTTCTTACCCAGTTAATTTGGAAATTAGATGACAGATTTTGGACTGTTTTGAGGTAGGAGCTGTGGCTAAACTTGAGTTTCTGGTAGGTGTCAGGATTTAATACTGGGTATGAAACAGAGCCAGCTGCTGGATCCTTGGGACCAGGAAGCAGAAGGTGAAAAGCTAAGCAGGCAGAATAAGGAAGATAAAAATATTGGCTAGCAAAACATAGTAGTTATTTGAAAACTATAAACATATTTTCCCCCTAATTTTGAGAGGCAGAGCCAGTCAAATAGAGTCTGGAATATACCCTTGTTTGATAGTCTTGATAACTTTATTTATGTTAGCTCAAATTCATGTACCTGTTTATTTTGTAGTACTGGGGTTTGCGCTTGTTAGGCAGGCACTCAACCACTTGGGCCACAGTCCCAGCTCTTCAAATTTATTTTTTATGTTATTTATTTTTTTCATTGCTGGGGATTTTCCAACCCAGGGCCTTATGCATGCTAGGCAAGCTTTCTACCACTTAGCTTCAAATTTATTGATAGTATACTCACCAGCTTTGCAAAGTCATCCAAATGAAAGTAATAAGAAAAAAGAAGTCAAAATAAGGTAGTTCCCCTTATCTGCAGTTTGACTTTCTTTGATTCAGTTACCTTGGTTAACTATGAAAATATTTCAATGGAAAATTCCAGAAATAAACAGTTCATAAGTTTTAAATTTCACCCCATCCTGAGTGGCATGATTAAATTTCAGCTATCCTAGTTTGTCCTGCCTGGGGCATGAATCATCTGTTTGTCCAGTATATCTGCACTGTATACTCTACTTGCCCATTAGTCACATAATATGTGTCAGTTTTCAGATCTAATGTTGCACTATCACAGTGCTTGTGTGTAGGGCTTGGTGCTGTCTGCAGTTTTAGGCATCTTCTGGGGTCTTGGAATGGAGAAACTACCTATGTGTTTAACATCCTCAGGTTGATGAGTCCATAGCTTAATTTGTGGGATGAAAAAACTTAGTAAATCCCATAACTGATAATTGCAATAGTTGATAAACTGTTAGAAATAATGTAAGTCCTAGATGTGTCTGTAAAACAGAGGTTCCAATTAATATGAATGAAACACTTTTTTTTTCCAGTTTACTGACGTTATTCATGTAAACTAGATTTAAGAATGTACTCCAGATAGCATTAACTTCCACCCAGATTGCTGCCTTTGAGTTCTTATATAGAAATTTGGTAGTCAAGAGTGCTCAGAGTCAGATGTCTTTCTCTATTACCTCTTGCTCCTGTGTCCTCCAACTGTCCTATATAATCACTTGTTCCCTCTGCTGGGTTTTTGCAGCACTGGTATCATTAGATAGGTTTTCTCTTGTTTTTCAGATTATGCCCTTTATTTGAAGTTTTTCATTAAGTACTTTTATGTGATATGTGGTACATATTTTTATATACTAGAGAAACTGAGAGGAAAACTTGAAAGCTCTTTATCTATGTGCTGCTCTTTTATTTCTTTTAGAGTACAATTGATAGATTTATTTTCTTGGAAGTATTCTTAAGGGGCTGAAACACCTTGGTAGATAATATGATAATTGCTTATATTAACAAATGCTTTGATTCATGGCGAGTTTAAAGACCTCATGAAAAATTCTCTTTCTGCTTTAGATTTAGATGGACAAAAAGGCATAATGACAGTGAAGATAAATCTTTTAAAATCAAACGCTTTTTTAGCATGTGATTTATGGATCATAGTGTGACTGCTTTCCTTTTAGTAAGAACGCCATCACAAGAAGTAATATATGTTATTTGTCTTTAATGTATAAAATGCTGAAAGGAAGTTGAGATTAAAAATAAATTAGGACACATTCCACACCAGTGCTAATGCTAGCATGTGTATCGTTTTTGAAATTCCCTAAGAGAATATGATGTTTTTATGCCCTGAAAGGCCAAATGGTTGTGATTAACCTTAAGTATAAGTCTCTAGCAGATGAAAGACACTTGCAATTTGTAGCCTAAGAATAGCAAATCAAGGATGATAACAAATCATTGTAGCTTGGGTAGTAGTTTGAGAATGCATAATGGCCATTTGTTAGGAAAGATAAAGTTACTATAGCTTTTTAAAATGTATTCATTCTCTATAAAGTGTCACACTGAAATTAGGGCTGTCTTTTATAAGCTTAGGTATTTGGCATCTGTACTTAGGTAATTTTGATAAAAACAGCACTCTAATCACAGTGGTCCACCTCTTGAAGACAAAGCCATCTTTTTGGATTGTTTAGCTCCTTTTCTGCTAAGATAGACTATTAGCCTAAGTAGCTGCTCATCTAGTCCCCAAAGCCAAGTAGGAATTCAAGCATTCTGGGCCAGGATCAGAGAATACAGCCAACATTTTCTTCTGTAGTTCTGTCACTGTTGACATTTGAAGAAGTCTATTATGTGACATGTAGATTACCATCTCTTCTTTAGGTACTCTGAATTCTATCTTCCATTGAGTCAGGTTAGATCATCAAAAAATGTTGTACTTGGACCCCATTAGCTGAGATTCTTGCTGAAGTATATGTTACATTATACCAATGGCTTTATTTGAGGTTGTTTAAAAAAGAAGTAATATAAAACTTCCTTTTGCTTAAGTTATTGAGAACACTGTATTTCATATTCTCATGATGTGAGAAATTTCTTTCTGAGCTTAAGGGCATAAAAAACTTTGCTTTCTTTACTTTTCCATGTTTTAAATAATAAAAGTGGCATATGAGTTATTTATATATTTACTTTGCTTCCTGGAAGCACAGAACCAAATTTGGATGCTAATTGTAGCAACTGTGTCAAGAAATGTTTAGAAATTAATTAAAAAATAGTTATCATGCACACCAGGATCTGTTTTTATAAAGAAAATTTTACTGGATCACAATGATAATTTCTTTATGTATTACCTAGAGCGGCTTTCATGCTATAATAGCTTATTTGAATAGTTGCTGATTGGCACTTTACAGAAATCCCAATCCTGATGTAGATGGTCACAAGATGGTATGAGTCAGAACAAAGGCAATAGTAGCAAAAGCAAGGTGACTACTGTTAGATGTGGCCAGGTGGGAAAGATGTAACAGAGTTATGCTATGAAAGGTATTTAGTCTTTAAATAGTGGGAGCATATAGAGAGAATATATAATGCCCCATATAGTGGGGCATTCTATGTATTCTATCTGACATCCTCACTTGAGTATCTATTATGCATCTAAAACTTAACTATCCAAAGTGCAATTTCTGGTCTTCCCCACAAAACTTGTTTCTGCAACTTCATCCTTTCCTTTAATTAAAAAAGTGCCATGGTAAGAAGTAATATAGAAATTTTTCTGTTTAGTGTATAAAATGCCCAAAGAAATTGAGATTAAAAATAAAGTTGCCCAGATTAAAAACCTTGGAGTTAGCCTTGACTTTTTCTTTCTCTTATACTATTGTTGAATCCATATTGTCTCTCCCTTCAAATATATCTAGAATCTGACCACTTCTTTTGTTGTTTTGAGACAGAGTCTTGCTGTATAGCCCAGTCTGGACTTGAAGTTGTGATCCTCCTGCTTCAGCCTCCTCAGTGCTGGGATCACAGGCATATGCCACCATGCCCAGCTTTCTGACTTCTTGCCTCAACTGATTCTATTAAAAAATATATCACTTCTTTCTACAATGACTTCTCATTTCATCAGGATAAATGTATCAGTCCTTCTAGTGACTTACAAGACCTTTTATGATCTGACTTTTCATTGATTCTCTGACTTTACCATTTTTTCCCTCTTGCATTGCACACTGTGCTCGTCTCTTTGTTTTTCCTAAGACAGGTCTTAAACACTTCCTTAGTGTAGGGCTTTTTCATTACCCATTTCCTGTTTCTGTGACAGTGTTCCCCCAATTAGGTTACTAATTCCCTTCTTTTAAGTCTGTTCAAATTCCAACCCCTCTAGGAGAAAGTAATCCTGATCACCCTATTTAAAGCACAAAGTCACCTTTCCCCATTGCACGTTCCCTTTCTCTGCTTTCCTTTTTTCCTTAGCACTTATCACCTTCTAATATATTATACTTTATGTATTTATACTTTATGTATTCCTTGCCTCCCCTTTTTTTTTTTGGTGGGACTGAGGTTTGAACTCAGGGCTTCATGCTTGCGAAGCAGACGCTCTACTTATTGAGACATACCTCTGGTTATTTTTGGAGGTGGGCTCTCCTGAACTGTCTGTTCAGGCTGGCCTTGAACTGTGATCCTTCTGATCTCAGCCTCTCAAGTAGCTAGGATTGCAGGGGTGAGCCACTGACACCTGGCTAATTCTTTGCCTCTGGTTACTAGACTGTAAACTCCACAAGTACAGAGATTTTTATTTTATTTACTATGTAGCCCCAGAACTTAGATAATAGGCATCTAATAAGTATTTGTTAAGTGAATGAATGCATTTTTAAGATATGAATATTGTTCTCGTAGAATTTTTTCTCCTCCAAACTTTTTCCTGAGTTTCCCAAGGATGTATTTTAGGAAATTATGTTATGATATATTGTGGAATTCAAAGAAGAAATTCCAAGAAATTTGTAACTGGCACAATTGGGATGTTGAAGAAGTTCTGACTTGCTTAAGGTAATGAATAAATTTAGATAGGGAGATAGTTTGCAATTTTAGAACAAGTTGTCTCAGGGCTATGGAATGTCAAACTTAAGGCACTAAATTGGGACATAGATGTTGGAAAAAAAAGTCAGGATAAATTGCTAAATAGGGGAGTTTAGCTTTGGAAGAAAGGAAGGAAAATAGAAAGATGCTGCAGGATCAATGCAATGTGCTTCATTTTTTTTGGGATCAAGAGAATGGTTTTGTCACTTGTTTTTATGAAGTAACCCAATGTATTAATCAGTTTGTGTCACTATTATGAAATATCTGAGGCTGTGTAACTTTATAAAGAGATTTATTTAGGTCATAGTTCTGGAGGGTCAAGGGCATGCATTTAGTCATTTCCTTCTTTCTGGCAGTACTAAGGAGGCTGAGGGCATTACATGACAAGGGACAGGAAGTATGCATCTCTCTTCTGGTTTTTCTCCTTGTTCCTATAAAGCTGCTAGAATTAATCATGAAGGCTCCACTCTGATGAATTTATCTAATCCTAATCATCTCCCAAGGGCCCTACCTCTAAGTACCTTATTTCAATTGAGTTTCTGCTCTCTGAATAACTTATAATGGGGATTAAATTTCAACACATAAACCCTTGGGGGACACAGTGAAACCATATCCAAACCATAGCACTTCACCAGTATATTGCATTGACATGAATTTTATTTTACATTATGTTGTAATAAATAGGCAATCTAAAGCAACTACTTTTCAGAGTAATGCAATTTGGTGGGTTCAGAGTAATTTCTGCCTAGAAATAGGATAAATTGAGTTATTTAGGAAATCCTCTTATTAGTTCCATGCCTTCACATTATCCATCTTTTGCATTTTTTTTTGTTGTTGGAGAATACAGTAGGAATAAGAAGTGTGGTATTAATATTAAAAATTGGTGGTAATTGTTTGCTTGTTTTCTTTTTAGGAGACAGTTTGTTTTGATGTGTGACTTTCTTTTCTAAGTATATACTTTCTGAAAAAAGTTCACCTAGGTGACACATTTGTCATCAGCAGTTAGATTAGTGCTTGAGTGAGAGCTTATTCCAAAGGGAGGCACAGTTTATACAGTTTGACTCTTTCTCCTGTATGCGTTTGATCCACAACAGGATTAATTTATAGCTCAAATGTGTGGTTGAACTTTTTTTTTTTTTTAGGTTCTATAATGTGAAGTCATCTGTTTCAGGGCTAACTCTCATGGAAAAACCCAAAGTTCTTGGCCAGTTTTAGTTTATTTACTAATGACATTTGAATATTGAAGGGGTTAACAAAGAAGTTTGTGCCAGTGATTACTCTGTAGATCCTAATGTCTTATTCCCATTGTGGTTTTTGAAATGACTTACATTCTTATCATTTGAGGAACAGTTGGTTTGGAGGCCAGCACCAGTTGGAGGACTAACAAGTATTCTTTTGTTTTGGTTACAGAAGCTGTATACATACATGTAAGAAGCAAAAATGTCAGATGATATCAGGAAAAGGTTTGATTTTCCAAATTCTCTTATCCAATCACAGGTAATTATATTTATTTATTTTTGCTTCTTGGTAACAAATGAGCTTTTTTGGTGGATGGTTAATTGAACTTTATATTTTTAACATTTAATGTTTTTACATATCTTCTACATATAGAGACTTATTTTACTAAACAACTGTTGATGAGTTAATTTGCAAAAATATGTTTGAAATAGGAAAATATTTGAAAGTGGTCAATCTCAGCTTCTATTTATGTCATATTTTTTCCCCTTGAATAATAAAACCTTGATTAACCAGTTTGCTCCTAAGATGTGTTTTTGTTGCCTGTAATTAATTATTCAGAACAGAGGTAAATGGTTGTATACATCCACAGTGTATGAGAGATTTATATTTGCAGATTTATATTTATATAGATTTATCTGTAGATTTATATTTACTCATTTACAACTATTAAAAATAATAGATTTTTATAATAATGAATTCAATTATTAAAATATCTGGATTAATACAATTTGATGCATCTACTGAGGTAGGAGTAATTTAATTTAGTGAGCTTTTCCATAAATAGGACAAAGAGTTAAAACCAAGATGATTTTCTGGTTAGCCATTAGCTAAGTAGAAGGATTCTGCTTAATCAAGGTACTATATAATACCTTGTTATCTTTTCCTATGAGTAAAGCTAAGCAACCAGCAGAAGCCAGCCTGAAGACTTAACCATGGACAGCGTCTCGGACACTTTGTCGGGTTAACTTCGGAGATGCCTGCATGGGAATTGACTTAGCTGGGTGGTGGGGAACCCTTCCATGAGGAGTAGGACCCTCCTTATGCAAGATTCCCTTCTACCTGACTGGGTTGGAGTCATACCCTGCTCTGTGCAGCACAGGTTCTTCCCATGAAGAAGACAATGACAGCTTGGAGGACACTGCCCACAATTTTCATTAGCATAGATAAAGAGAAATGCCCGGATGTGTTCCTGTTAAATTAATGAAAGTGTATGTGTGCTGTTTAGTGTAGAATGTCTATTTAAATTCTGATGAAAAACTTAAGTAGTAATGTAGGCTAATTTATCTTTATGTTTTATATTTTCAAACCAATTTAGGCTACTATCTTTGATTTATTAAGGATGAATTAAAAAGCAAATTAGAGAAGTTGAACATTGTTAGGAGTAGAGATATGTATTAAATTAACATTATTTTCTTTTAGTCCTTTAAATATGAACTATAGCTTTTGCTATCCCCATTGCATTTCATATTAGTTTTATTAGTTCTTGTGATATGCTCTGTCTTCTGTGAATCAGATACTTGTTATTGTTTTTTTTTTTGTAACCATTGTTTAGTGTTAGTACCATATTTCATTGATTCACAAATACATTTTTTTTCTTTACATTTTAACTTCTTTGGAATTGGATTGGTTCTCATAAGGCTGGCAGCTGTTGAGATGTAGTTGGTACTGACTTCACACTTGTAAACTTGGCCATGAATTTTTAAATAAGTTTAAAAGAGCTTCTTCATTAATGTAAAATCAAATCCTAAATTATGAGAAGCCTTGTATGCTATTGATTGATAGTTTTTTTTCTTTCTCTGTGGTAGATAATGGTGTATCTTGCAGTTGATGTCAAGATACCTAATGAAATATGCTATGTTTTGTACAACAGGAACTCCTCATTTCTTGTTTATCCTTTTGCTAGGAGGTGAGAGACAGTAAATTTAACTAAACAATGTTACCGTGAGTGACTTATTTCACAAAACTGAGATCCTCAAGCATTGAGGTCTTATGTTAGTTCCAGTGTCTGAAACATACACACACACACACACACACACACACGTGCACCCAAAGGGAATGGGTGTTGTGTGGTGTTTTGAACTTTTCTGGAGACTTTGCAAGACTAACAGCTACTTTCAGTTATAAAACACAAGGCTCCAGCATAGGATAGACAGTCGTAGTAATGAAGATTTCCTCAGCACACAGAATGGCTATGATTGTTGTCAGCCTATTTGCTCTCAGACAGAGTGCTGCATAGTGATGCCCTAGGGGTATGAAACTGAGGTGGTAAAAGGCAATAATATTTATGTATTTATGTAATCAACACTTTTATAAGAATCTTGAATGTAATTTTGGCTCTTTGACTAAAGCAGGATATGGAAAATTTTTTAGAGATTTATGAGACTGAAAACTTATTAAATTAGGGCTGAAACCTATGAAAAAAATGATAAAGTAACGGGGCTTAGAAGGGGGAGGACAATGGTGGAATAAGGAAGACCAGTCTGTGGGCTGTCTCCGTACAGATAGGGATGAAATTTTTTCTTCATCTTCACTAAGGGCATGAGGAAACAAAATGGATTTTATTTAGATGCAAAGATAATTTTAAAGACTGAGGTTTCTCATTTGTCTTATGGTATAATAGATTAGACAGTCTCAACTTGTCTTTTGTACTAAGTGGTAGCAATTTGAGTGAAAATTGGCAATTTTCTTAACATCTGTGAACTATAGCTTGCTTATTGGTAACCTGGGATAAAAATGCTTGAAAGTTGAAGATTGGAAGTTATGTATCTGTAGATTACCCAATTCAGTGCACATTGAATGAGAATTTTATTGATAACCAGTTGGTTGTCTGACATATTCACATCATACTCACACCAACTATTTTTGATGTTAGTTATCTTAAATGCACTATTTGGAAAGAACTTCTGAGGGAATGTGTTCCTTTATTCATTTATTTATTTATTTATTTATTTTTTTAGGCTGTGGGCCATCTTATTGCTGCAGTCCTAAAAGAAAGTGGCTTTTCAGAAAAGATCCACCAATCCACAAACCAGGTCTGTGTTTAACTGTGTGTTCTAATTCTATTAAGATATTGCTACTAGCTGGATCATATACAGACTTGTCACGTTTCCCTCAACTTACCATAGAAATTATTTTGAACTCTGAGAATTCCATTCCCTTCCCTTCCCTCTCCCCCCTTCCCATTCCCTCCTCTCCCCTCCCATATTCTGTAGCATTTTAAAAAAAATTTAGGATTATTACAATAGATTCTAGGAGTAAGGCATGGAGGGGCGCGAGGAGGGGGGGTTTCTCATGACTGTTTATAGAAAATAACATGGGTGGAATGAGGGAAGGCATGCTTTATGGAAAGTTGACAGTTACCTCTTAGGGAATGTTTTTGACTAATACAGAAAATAAAAACAGTGGCTGTGTTTGGGAGTAGGAGATTTTGTGTGTTCCAGTTAGCCCCAATTGTGAATTTCTAAGTTGGAAAGTTCACACATTGACTGTTGAAGCTGGAGGGAAATTTCCCATCCCACACACAGGACCAGTGAGTGCCAAAGTTGAAACCATGCCTGAGACATACCACTTGGGATTTAGTTGATCAGTGTTGTGTATTTTGATATGCTGGTTGGGAAAACTACTTCACAGAGGTATTCTGGTACATTCTACAGAGAACATGGATGATGGAAGTAAGATTTCTTTTCACAACAGAAATAAACCAATTTTCTTTTCCTCACATTCTTTTTGACTAACCACTGTAGTTTATATTCCTTCACACTGCTGACATGGGGAAGTGTAGTGATATGCTTCACTAATTGACATTTATCTGGTGTTTGTATGTAGTCCTAAAGTAGGTTTTTTGAGAACCCTGATCCTAATCCTGCTGTTAATCACATTATGTACTTGGAGAAGATCTAGTAGTTTTACCTAAATTGCTAAGATTTATTGAATGTCAAATCCCTGTAACTACATATTTCTACTTCCACTAATAAATGAATGCTTATTTCCATGAAGACATGTTATTACCTGAGGCAACACTTGGCTTATTCATTTATTTTGTTTTTCTGACTTAGTAATAGAGTAATGGCATTTAGAGCCCTTTGATATTATCCATACAGGTGAATATAATTTTCTTCAGACTAAGAGGAAAAATGGAATATAAGTATTTCCTTCCTACAGTGATTGACTGTTAACTAACTCTGTTGCTCTTTTCATACTGGGATGCTAAGACTGAAATGGCTCTCAGCCAGCTGTAGTTGTAAAGTGGGCACAATATGTTGTTGGTTTCTATTC
The DNA here is from genome assembly GCF_047511655.1 of Castor canadensis. Classification (NCBI taxonomy): domain Eukaryota; kingdom Metazoa; phylum Chordata; class Mammalia; order Rodentia; family Castoridae; genus Castor; species Castor canadensis. The sequence continues at coordinate 51,429,779 of NC_133398.1, read as the reverse complement.
TTCTTATGAGCTGGGGATCTCCAGTTTTCATTCAGATTACACATTTCTCTAATAAATTGTGTCAAGAGAAAGGAAAAAAAGCTTTACTAAGAGTTCTTTTTAGTTTTTAATAAAGAACAAAAACAGGCATAAATCGAAATGGACTTAACACGTAAAACATTCAAATACTGGCTTATCATCATCACTGAATCTTTTTTGGGATCATGAGTTCCTGAAAAAGTTATAAAAGCTAGCATACCTGCTTTAATAGAGTGTTTCAAAATAAGAATTTGTGTTTACTTATGTGCCCATCAGTATCTTTCTGTCAGAAGATGAATGCAAGAATGAGAGGGGAAAAGTCATAGTGTTTTTCGTGGGTTATGGGATGAGCAGCTTTATGGTGCTCTTTCCTATTTCTCTCTTGTATCAGGGCCCACATAAGATAAACTTGAACAAACTGTGGCAGGGGCATTGTGGGTGGTGGTAGAGTGCCTTCAGGCAATAGAAGTTGGTGATAGGAGAGCAAAACATTTTCTGACAATGTCATTGCCATTTAAGGCTTGAAGCCTAGATAATATTTGCAGTTTAACAGACTAACTGATAGACTAGTACTGTTGGTGTCTGGTTACATTGCTAGATTTGAGCATGTGCTAGAATGGAGTCTTAAATGTGTTGTATTGCTAGAACTCGGGTTGTCTTTCTACCTGCAGCCAGCAGGTATCTGCAGCCCAGATATCAGAGAGAGAAATTTCAAACATTTCCCTGTCTTGGAAAATTGACTTTAGTTTATTCTAGGAACAGAGTGACAATAGCATACTATTGCTACAGGAAAGCTAGCCCATTGTGCATGAATTATACGTTGATGAATGGCTATGCTTGTGTGTGTGTTTGCTGCCCATCAGAAGTGTCTTTTAATCACTGATTTGATTTCAGACTCCTGCTTTAAACTTGCTGTGGGAGGAGTGTTGCAGTGACAATGTAGTTGTTCGAACAGCCTGCTGTGAGGGTCTGGTGGCACTTGTTGCTCAGAATCATGCAGAGTTCAGCTATGTTCTCAACGGGATACTCAACCTGATTCCTTCAGCCAGGTACACTTTATTCCATCTGTGATTAATGATTTACATTTTTAGAAAAAAATTCGTTAATTCCCTTTTAAGGGTCAGTATTCACTCTACTTGCAAATCTTTTTTATTTCCCTTAAAATATTATGAGTTTATATTTCACATGTGGTAAAATCATGCTAATTTAAATCTTATAACTTTGGCACTTATCATGTGCTAAAGTTAAGCTTTGAGGCTCTACTTTATTGTTGCTCTTTTTATGAGAAAAACAAGTAGTTAGATTATAATTCACTATATCAATATAAATTCTTGATTTCTTTTAAGAAAGAAGGTGGCCCATAGGCATTTCTTCTTCCACAGTGATGCAGTCTATACACTGTAATTTCAGTACCCAGTCAGCCCTTGGCACTAGTAATCTGCGCTAGAAAATGATAATACTAATTTCTATAAAAGTATTTCATGATTTTGGAATGTCTTCTTGGTGATTATTCAAGTGAATAATGTTTTGTTCTTTGAGTTTGTTTGACATAGCCATATTTCATTCATTCATAGATTGAGGGTAAAGAATTACAAGGTGTAGCAAGAGCCTACTCTTTCTGAGCTAGTCAGACAGGACCACATTTGAACCAATGAGCATTTCTTGTAAATACTCTCTAAGGCCTGGGTATGTAGCTCAGTGGTAAAATGAGTTCCTGGCATATAAAGCCCTGGGGTCAGTCCACAGCACACCAAAACAAAAATACAACCCACCCTCCCTCCCCCGAAAAAACCCAAAACAATTCCTGGAAAAGGAAATACTACTCCTTGTTTCAAGAAATGGTCTTATAAGCCTTCATTTTTGCCTACTTTGAATCATTTAGGCTTCTACCCTTTCCCCCAGCTGTCACCCTGCCTCCTTCCTCTGCTTCTTCATGGTATTACTTGTTCTCATGTTGATTTTTACTCCTCTTTATTGTCATATAATAGAGTTGAGTGTTCAGTCTTTTGTTCTGCTTCAGCGGAGAGGGACAGCAGGTGTAACTACTAATCTGTAGAAGATACCTTCCTGGGCTTGAAGTCTATTAGGCTACTTAACATTTTCATCTCTCTTCATAAATTCTATTCTGTTTCCTCAGACCACCTCTTTGTGTATTTTTAAATTAGGTTTTATTTATTGAATGTATTAAATTGTACATAGTAAGGAGGTTCATCATAATGTTTTCATATATGCATATAATGTACTCTGATCTATTCACATCCTGTATTACTTTTTCTTATTCTTTGTGTATTGTTAGCACCGTGGCTTTCCTTTACATTTTGCTGTCTATAACTATAAGTCTGTAGCTTATAGACCATGTATAGCATGTATAAGACCTTTTCAAACCAGTGCCAGTCTCCTACTCAAGCTATGTTTCCTCCCATGATCTCTCTGTTCTGACACACACAACTCTTCAGATTTCCTGAGCCTTCGCATGCACTCCACCTGTGCATGGAGTGCTCCTTCCCCTTCTCCTTTGGCATCATCGTCATTATTATATATATCCATAAATATGTTCTTACCTGTCTGTTAATATGTAGCTAACTCTGACACTTAGTAGATGATTAAATATTTCTCAGTAAGTATTATAGGCTAAAAATGTTCTCACTTTCTCTCTTTCTGGTCCTATGTATGTGTGCACACACACAGAATAATTTTAGAATAACTTGTATACCATTGAAAATGATTTTGAGGAAGATTTTTATATCTCTTTCTCTTTCCCTCCCGCCCTCCCTCTTGTTAGCATTAAACTAGCTACCTAGATTTTGTGTCAGATGCTGGTAATAGTATTCCTTTTCCTCTAAACAGTTTTCAAATGCCTTAAAATCTGTGAACATAAAATCAACTTGCATTGTGAAGTTGTACTACTTATATTAGAGTTTCAGAAGCTGAGGACAATGCCGACTGTCTATTTTTTTTTCTTCTGTGTTTTTTAATGGTAATTAGACTGGATTGGACTCTACCTTTAATTACAGAAAATTATGTTAGAAAAATTTGTTGGTGCAATACAGTTCACACATTAGTATAAATTCATCATCACTGTTGTAAATCTCAAAGTAAAAGCTTTGCTAATAGTCAGTAAGCATGCCATCTGCCTATAATTATCCATAGGCTTAGTTTTTAAAAATTTAACAATGTAGTCTTTGAATAGGCAATACATTCAGATTTTGAGTATATGAGGCAGAACCTCAGTCCTACCCTGTCTCTGTTTTTTTTCCACGAGGACAAAACTGTTGCTAGGTCTTATTTCTTTTTAAAGATATTCTATATACATATAGATAAAATTTATATGTAAAAGTATTTGCCTTTTTCAAGACCTAGTATCCTAATATATATGTGTATATGTATGTATATAAAATATTCTTTACATTGCATTTTTAGTGAAAAAATATCTTGGAACTTATTCCATAAAGTACATGAAGAGTTTTCTAAATTTTTCTAGTTGTATAACATTCCATTATCTAGATAAATCATAATTTAGCAATTCCCTATTTTTTCCAGTCTTTTGGGAGAACAGACAATCTTATACATGGTGGTTAAGATGTCCAAGATGTGGAAGAAACTCTTGAATTTTACACTAAACAGATATAGGAATTTTAACACTGTAAGGATATTGGTATTAAAAAAAGTTTCTTATCTGAGAAAGTTCATATAGTCTAAACTGTTAGCCACAGGGGGCTGTGAACAGGGTAGATCCTGATGTGAGCTGGTTTAATTTTTGTTGTTGTTTTTCGAGTTGAGGTTCTCCTATGTTGTCCAGGCTGGTTCAAAACACCTGTACTTAAGGAATCCTCCTTCCTCATCCTCCTGCTCACTGGGACTATAGGCTTCTGCCACTGTGCTTGGATTTCAATTTAATTTTGAATCAGTTTGATCATTAAATGTATTACGTAAGTGCTAAGTTTGCTTTGTTGTTTTCAGTAGGGGTTATAATTATTTGTATGAAGAAAGCAAATTTTCTTCTTTTGCTTTATTTCAAGTAGCAGAGCTCTGAGATTTGTAGTAATTACAAAGGCTAAACTTTGTATTGTTTATGTTTTTTTTTTTTTTAAGCAACATGAGAATCAAATTTAAGAAACACAAGCTAATTGAAAACAGAAGATGCAAACATCCTTGTCTTCCAAATGCTGCTCAGGGAATCTTTGAGACACAGAACTATTTCTGTCTTTGGTATCTAAAAGAAGGAATGATTTTGACTGAGATACTGAGCTTTCAGTTTCTAATATTTACGTTTCTATGTGTCTCTGAATTTCTCTTCTTAAAATAGAGGTTTATCTGACTCTAGAAGCACCTTGGGAACAGAGCTATGTCATGATTGCTTATCTTTGATTTAGAAAAATGATGCTAAAACTTTGTTTCCATCTTGCCTATTATCCACCTTAATTCCTTCATGCTCCAAGATAGTGGATGGGGGCGGGGAAAGAAAAAGCCAACAGTGAGAAGAAGCTTTCTACAGAATCGATACTTAGAGAATGTGGTTTGTGGAGGTTTCTTACCATTGCAGCAGAGGTTGAAAGCCTCAAAAAAGATGGAAGTAAAAGTAGATGAAGCCATTTCTCCCAGCCCTATAACTTGCTTGTGGTCCTTGCAGGTCTAAGTGTGTAACATAACCTTGGAACACATAGCGAAGCCACCCCTCCTTCTGAAAGCCAGCACATAATTTGTGAGACTTTGGTTTAGAGCCTGCTTCATTGTATAGTCTAACTTTGAAAAAGACTTGACATTTGCAGTGCTCTGGTTGTCTAAACTTCAGGGAGTGGCTGGGAAAGTGTCTGGCTTTGCTTGAGAGACTGTTCTCTTCAAAGGAATAGTTTGATGTCCTAAAGTGTTCATGGTTCAAAGCTGAGGCAACATGAAACAACTGTAAACTCGTTTTTATAGCTTCTGTAAACAAAGAAATGGATTTAAGCACTCTAAAATGTTCTTTTAATCAGTAAGGAAATTTGAAAAAAAACACTTCCCTAGGCAGGGTGAAGAAAAAAAGGGACCACAAAGAACACGAAGTAAGGAAATCATTATCACCCATTGAATGTGAATTTAGAAATTAACTGAAACTGAAATTAAAGTAAATGATAAAAAGTAGCACGTACTTTTCTTGTCCTTTGAAGAGTTGCTTGTTTTGAGTTTAGATTGTTTTCAGTTTTGTTTAGTTTTCTTTTTATATTGAATTTATCCTGAGACAAAGATTCCCGGAGCAGAGTTTTTTTTTTTTTTTCCTTAACTATGCTAGCTTCTGGAAAGCTCATGCAGCCATTGTTACAGTTGCTTAGTAACAGGATTGTGAATAAAATCTTCCTCTCCTGTGGAACTAGGTATTCAGTTTTCAATATCGAGGTGTCATGACAGCCTGTAATTTTGTTTCAACTGCTTTCTCTCCCACCCGCGCCTCTTCTTTTAAAAATGTAGAGTAGTTATGCTCCATATAAACTAGGCTAGCATTTGAGTTGTCTGCCTTGTGTGCTTCCAAACAGGGAAGGGATCTGCACTTGATGAATTTTGGGAATATTAAGTGTATTAATGGGTTGGAAATTATGTGTGGGAAATTAAAGTGTATTTTTTATAGCCTACCTAATGAAATCTTGTAGAGGATATTAAAAATTCCCTTAGTGGGTTCTGGCTAAAGCTGTTGGATTCAATGAGTCTTTGATCATTGATTAATGAAGGTCTAATGATTAGAAATGATTCTGAGAATTATTTGGAGTTAAGATTTATGATAATTCACTGAAAAAATTCTTGTCTCAGGGTCTTCCCTTTTACTGATGATTCTTTTCCTCAGGGAACTTAATTACTTTGTTATAATGTAGGAGACACACTATTCATATCTTCTTGTATTATTGAAGATTTTCTGTACTATTTAGCTTCTTTCCCTTTATTTTACTTGGCTGGAGAAGAAGGACCAAGGAGGAATGCCCTTATGAGGTTACCTCCAGGCTTAGGGAAGACAGCCTGCTTTAATTTGCACATGAGTGTAGAGTATTATTTCATGAATTTGAGATAGTTTCAGGGTTTATATATACATTGGTATTGCTCATTTTGCTGTTATCAGAGAGTGACAGAATTAGTAGATCCTGCCTGTTTCCCCATCTTGTCTTTAAAATTTTCCTTTTAAGTCTATTAGTTTGTTTCCAGATGTTCTTCTTCTCTTTTTCCCCAATCCCTTTTCTTTCTCTAAAATCCTAGGATCTCTCTCAACTTGAAGCTTATAAACAGAAAAGTAATTCCAGCCACTTTTCTCATCTAGGACATTCTGCCCTATTTCTTTTTAAGTTTGTTGATCTGCCTGAATGCTTTGTTTGTCACAAAATCTTCTATTTTAAGAGTTGTATGTTATGCTAAGAAGTTTCTAGGTGATTTCTAGGTGGTTTAAGAACAGTGGCTATTGAACATATTACTTTTATAATGGAAAAATGCTTCAGAAAAAATTTGGCTGTTTTCTGGTACTTACAAGACAAGTGAGCATACTGAACTTTCTCAAGCAAAAGCTAAATAGCATTGTATCTTTTAGATATTTTTTTTAATATCTTAGTTTTTTTTTAAAGGAACATTTTTAAATCTTTTATTTAGGCATGAGGTCTCCAGAATTGTTTTTTAATTTTCTCCCTCCTTTCCTCTATCTTTGTCTCTGTTTCCTCATGGTTTTATAATGCATTTAGACAATGATTTGATCATTAATCTGATATTTGTCACTCTTATTTGCTGTTGACTTCCTGTGTGTTCTTAAAGCTAACCCAATTATTCTGTTCTGGGATCTTAAATCCTGTCTAGTTGAAAAGACACTTGGCCACATTTGTACCATTTGCTCCCATGAGACCCAGGGAAGTGCCCCTTTGGGATATTTATGTCATTCTCTTCAACCAAAATACTTGTTTATTCTATCCTCTGTCAAATACGGGTGTTTCCTAATGCCTGCCTCATCTTTCATATATTTTGAAAGCAAAGAGCCAACCATTATTTGTAGTCTTTTCTGAAACAGACTGAGCTTACCTGAGCAGTGCTTCGTATTACAATCAAGTCAGTCCTAAATGCATTATTTATATACACAATAGTGATTATATACTTATATTATATCTGCCTAGTGCAAACCAATTTGCATGAATGATTTTATAATTAGCATAGTTTGTACAACTGGGCCAAAAAACTTTTTTGGGTTTCTTCTATATAGCTTTTGGGATCTTCAGCATTGATGTTGAAGACATATGAACTGAGTCCTGGCTTTTATGCCAGGATTTTCAGTGAAAATCCTTTTGTATTCTCTTGCTACTACAATTGTGGCTTAGTCTTGAAGTCTCTTTCACTTTCCTTTCTTGTGTAAATTTACCTTTTTTGGAAGAAAAGACTTGTTCTACCTGATCTTTATTGATCAGGTAATAGGTCCTGAGCATGTTAGGATCCTTTGGACCACCAGTTACAGAAAGCTACTTGAACTAGCATGAGCATAAAAGGTTGATATATATGTATATATTTTTGGTGGGACTGATGTCTGAATTCAGGGCTTCAAGCTTGCAAAGTTGATATTCTACTGCTTGAGCCACAGCTCCAGTCATTTTGGTCTAGTTATTTTGGAGATGGAGTTTTGCAAACTGCTTGGGCTGGCCTCAAACTGCGTCAGCTCCCAAGTAGCTAGGATTACAGGCATGAGCCACTAGCACCTGACTTTTTCACTTTTTTAAATAAAGAAGGGTACAAAATGTCCTAAGAATAGGAATGCATGTGGTCCTCAGAAATAGATTGGATACAGTCTGTGTGTCTCATTCTTGTATTTTGCTGCAGACTTTCTCTGCTTCTTACTTCACTGCCACCTGCTCCTGGGTCACCATCTCTTATATATAAGAGATAGCCAGGCTGAGATTGGAATTTTTCACCTCAACTAAAGATTTCTAAGGGTAGGACCTGCAGTTGGATTAGTCAGCTCTGCCAGTGAGTGTGTGTGTGTCAATTTCCTAGCTCTGCTGTATCAAATGACCATAAACTTGGTGGTTTAAAACAACACTTATTCTTTCATAATTCTGGAGAATAGAAGATCACAACCAAAGTATCAGCAGGGTTAGTTCATTTTGGAGTCTCTGAGAATCTTCTTTATGTCTCTTCTAGCTTCACACTACAAACAACTTGTGGCATATCTAGGCTAGTGGCTGCATAACTCCAGTCTCTTCCTCTGTATTCTCATGTTACCTTCTCTCTGTGTCTCTGTCTTAAATATTCCTTTTCTATCTCTTATAAGGATACCAGTTACTGGGTTGTAAGACCCACTCAGCTTGATCTCATCTTGAGATCCTTAACTTAATTATATTAGTAAAGATGTTATGTCCATATAAAGTCACATTCATAGATATAGCAAGTTAGACTTAGATATATCTTTTTGGAGGCCACAATTTTACCCTTTATTGGCTGTCTTCATTGTGTGAACGTACATGTGTTTGGATCCCTTATACATATTAGTAGAAAAGGAGTGTTAATTTCTTATACACAAAGGAGACCTGGATGTTATTCCCAGAGGAACTCTCTGTACTGGAATTGAATTTGGGGAGAGCCATGAGCTTGGAAATAGGCATCTTTCATCCAGTTCAGCTCTAGCTTTGAAACGTAATTGTACTTAAGTATAAGTGACTAACAGTGTATATGTTTTTCTCTGGTAGGGATAGCAGGAGGAGAGATTGAGTGGATGAAGGGTCAGTGTCACAGATACTTGTTTTTTTACAGGGGTGGTAGTAAACTGCCCTGTTTTCCACCTTCTTCCTCCTTTGGAATTTTTTTTTTAAATTATAAATGATCTTTCTGAATAGGAATAATAACAGGAATAACCACTGCCTTGGTTGCTAGGGGAAAGAAGGTTAAAAACAAGACTAGATGCCAGGCAGGATGGTGTACATCTGTAATCCCAGCACTTGAGAGGCTGAGGCAGGAGGATTGTGATTTAAAAGCCAGCCAGGGAAACATAGCCAGACCCTGTCTCAAAAATAAAACAAACAACAAATAAAACAAATAAACAAACAAAACCAAAAGAAAGGAAAGTAGCCTTATTTGAATATTAGCTCTATGCATAGCTTTGTGCTCTAGGTAGAATAGTGTCTTTCCACTAACTAGGAGGCACGTAGAATCTGATTGTTTTCCTTTTTGGTGCTGTTAGTAGCTGTTGACATTAATGACTATGCCCATTAATACATTGGGTTAGGGGTTTCAACAACGGTAGCATCCTGATTCTCTCATTTTTCTTCATTTATTATTTCAAATACTGCTGTAAGAGGAATCTTGCCAATTTTTACTCTTTGGTTATCTAAAAGTACAATTTGTAAAGGAAAGACAAGATATATACATAAAACCTTCCTTAATTTACTAACAATTTTTTTTAGAATCCTTTAGTAGCGACCAGTTAGATCTGTTTTTTGGTGGGATTTGAACTCAGGGCTTCATGCTCGAAAAGCAGGTGTATCACCACTTGAGCCACACTTGCAGTCCATTTTTCTTTGGTAATTTTTTGGAGATAGGGTCTCCAGAACTATTTGCCTAGGCTGGCCGAAAAATTTGATCCTCTTGATCTCAGCCTCTCAAGTATCTTGGATTACAGTTGTGAGCCACTGGCACCTGGCTAGATTTTCTTTTTTTAAAAATTATAATAAATCATCACAGATATAATTGTCATGGATTTAAATTTATTCAATAGATTTCACTCCTCCATTTTCTTCTTTTTTTTTTTTTGGGAAAAACTATTCTTTGAGAGTTTGTTATTTTCCACCTATTTTAAAAACTGTTTATGTACCCATTCTTTAGAAGCAGCTTGGAGAGAAAAGTTTAAAAAATTCCATGGTTATTCAATGATTTTCACACATGAAAATGAGTTAAGATGGAAGAGAGGAAAAGAAAATAGCATTTTCCAAAAGGTGCCTTTTGTAGCTGTTCTTATATTAAGTCAGAAGAGTTAATTTGCAATGTGATGAATTTAGCTACATGGTTGATAGTCTTCAACACAGCAATTTTTTATATTCCATCTGAATATTTTGGTATGACTTTTTTATTCTGTCAGGAATGTACATTGGTTTTAATATTGGATTAAGATGTATTTAATGAAAACAAACAAAACTCCAACCAAAAAAGTAGGTGCTTCCTTTGACCAATAGGATTGTTTCATTGCTTGATAACATAAATGTATTATATTAACTTTACTTTTCCAGTATTTACAATTCATTGACTAAATGTGCAATCCCTGAAATCACTGATCTTTATTAACCATACCACTAATACTATTTGTATTAATTCATTTAGTAAAGAGCTAAATAATGAATTTTGATATTAAAGTGATCAGATCCTCTAATTTCTTTCTTCTTTTTTAGATACTCTAATTTCAATGTGCATGTTTAAAATCATGTAATTGCAGGACTAGAAATTACCTTCAGGAGTCCCTTCTGGAGCAGAGCATGATAGTACCTTTGCTATCTCCAACCATATTGAGTCTTCTGTTAAACCTTATTAAGTATATTTTCTCCTATATTCCTGTGCTCAAAGCTATGATGTCATGGTGAGTGAAGCAGAGGTAGTTGCTGGTTTAGAGGTTATTGCCATGTCCACATAGTTCTGCATATCTACCTATAGTCATATAAACTACACATGTGAAACTGTGTTCACATCAAGTATATTGTGCTGAGAGTGCCATAATAGAAGGGCTTCACTGAGTCATGCTGGACAAAGAAGGCTTTCTTGAGGCAGTTACTAAGGAATGAATAGAAGTTATCTGGCAAATGGGAGAGGGTAGAACTTTTACATTTACAGGAAATAGCATGTGCCAAGTCCATGTTTAGGAGGAAAGATGGCTACCAGAAAGGCTGAAAGAACACTCTGGACAAGGGAAAAGTGGTTTAGATGAGGCTAGGAAAGTGGATAGGAGCTACACAATGGAGGCCCTGATAGATGATCTGGAAGATTGGATCTTTATCTTGGTTACAGCGGCAATCTGTTGAAGTGGTTTTATTTTAAGTTTCTTGAGACAGGACTGTACCATGTAGCTCATGTTGGCCTAGAACTGGAAATCCTCTCACCTCAACCTCCTGAGTGCTGGGATTACATGTGTGTGCCACCATTCCTAGCTTATTGAAGTGTTTAGTTTAATGGGTGTCAGTGGGTCCAAAATGACCACTCTGGCTACAGCATGAAGATCAAACAGCTGATAAATGAGCTGAGGTGTGGCTCATTTAGTAGAACTCACCTAAAAAGCATAAGGCCCTGAGTTCAAACCCCAGTACGGACATTAAAAAAAAAGATAAAGACAAAATTGAAAGTGTTAGCGTTAGAATAGACAGGTAGAGTGGAAACAGGGAGATTAGTTTAGGTGGTAGTGTTCAGGTGAGAGGTGATGGTTGCTTCCACTCTAGATGGAGGAAATAGATTTGTGAAATTTTTGGTGGTGAAACATTTGAGGTGGATTGAGTATGATGTCTGAAAGAGTATGTCAAAGTGGCACATTGATTTCTGGTTTGATTTCCCTGCATGTGTGTAGGGAACATTAGAATACCAGGTGCGTGGGGAGAGCATGAGTTCAAGTTTGGACATGTCGAATACAAGATATTCAGGTGGTGGGGCTGGGAATAGCTAGTAGGCAGCTGGATGTGCCTTTCTTGTTAATGATATCCCCAGAACAGTTATACTATGAATACGTTAAGCATAATATCTAATCAGCTGTTTTTTGCTCTGATTAAGGTCTTTACTTTGATTTGTTAATTAACTGTTCTATGTTCCTGTGTACCTCAGAGTCATGCAGCCTGCTTGTCTAAAGGTTAATTCTAGTTCCTGAAAGTGTTCCTCAGAAGTCTGCTTTCTCAAATTTAGCAACATGTTTTTTTGTGTCTTTGCTAAACTGTGACTGAATACAGGTCTTAAAATAAAAGACACTAGTTATTTCATTGTTTATTTAAATTTTTGCTTATACTATCTATTTGGGAGATCAGGTTTAATCTTCTGTTTGTGTTCAGAGTCCTTCTTCACCTAAGATTATAAATTATTACTATTTTTGCAGTGTTGGAGATTGAGCCCAGGGCTATGTACATGCTAGGCAAGCACTTTACCAATGAGCCATACCTGCAGACCTCCTCTGACTTCTGTTTTTAAACTAATAAAATTGTGCATACTTTTCTGAAAATGCAAAAAATGATACTTTTACATTGTGAAAGTAGTAAGTGTTAAAACTTGATTTAAAAAAAGTCATCTTTTTTTAAATCACTTTTTTATTGGGTACTGATAAAAAAAGTAAGGTAGGATAGGACTTGAAAGTTTCAGCAATATTAGGATGTATGAGAGGTTCTTCTGAGTCTCTATCTTAGTTTCCTCTAGGATATAGAGAAAGATAGGGTATCCGAAGTTAGATTCAGGTATACGGAGTTAAGTACCAGCTAACTCCAGTGAAATTGGAATCTCATTTCTAAGCCTATAAAAAAGACTTTTATGTAGACACACTCCAAGTGTTTGAAAGTGGTTCTTAAACAGCTTTTTTCCCATTTAATTTGTCATGGACATTTTTCCATGTTAGTAGTTACAAATCTGTTTGCATACTTGTTAACAACTTCAGAATATCCTATCATGTAGATAGATGTGTCATATGTTAACCATTTCCTTATTGGTAAACATGCATTTTTCTCTTTCACTTTTTAAGATAATGAATGTGGTGCAATATGTTCTTTTGAGTATATGTCAGGGTGTAACTGTAGGATGGGTTCCTAGAAGCAGAATTTATTGGAATAAGCATGTGTTATTTTAAATTTTTATAGGTATTGTGAAATTGCTCTCCATAAAGTCTGAACCAATGTATGCTCAATGTGAAAGTGCCCTATTTCCTCATTGACCCACCAATACTGGATGTTATGAATCTTATTCTTTGTGATTCTTGATTCTCTGCTTATTTTTCCATTCTATGAGTTGTTATTTTATTGCTTTTCTTGTTTGATGGATATTAACTCTTTGTCTATCATGTGTTATAAGTATTTAATCACAGACTCTTAATTTTATGTTTTCTTTTTCCTGAAACCCCCCCTAAAATTTTAGTTACATATTAGTTTCTGTTTGCTCTTTTTTACACCCTATCCCCATCCTTTTTTTTTTTTAATTCATTTATTCATATGTGCATACATTATTTGGGCCATTTCTCCCTGTCTCCCACCCCTTCCCTCTGCTCCCCTCCCCCCTTGCTTCCAGACAGAACCTGTTCTGCCCTTTTCTCCAATTTTTTTTTTTTTTTTAGGGCTTCAGTATGAGTTTATTTATTTATTTATTTTTTTTCATTTTTCTTTTATTATTCATATGTGCATACAAGGCTTGGTTCATTTCTCCCCCCTGCCCCCACCCCCTCCCTTACCACCCACTCCACCCCCTCCCGCTCCCCCCCCAATACCCAGCAGAAACTATTTTGCCCTTATCTCTAATTTTGTTGTAGAGAGAGTATAAGCAATAATAGGAAGGAACAAGGGGTTTTGCTGGTTGAGATAAGGATAGCTATACAGGGCATTGACTCACATTGATTTCCTGTGTGTGGGTGTTACCTTCTAGGTTAATTCTTTTTGATCTAACCTTTTCTCTAGTTCCTGGTCCCCTTTTCCTATTGGCCTCAGTTGCTTTAAGGTATCTGCTTTAGTTTCTCTGCATTAAGGGCAACAAATGCTAGCTAGTTTTTTAGGTGTCTTACCTATCCTCACCCCTCCCTTGTGTGCTCTCGCTTTTATCATGTGCTCATAGTCCAATCCCCTTGTTGTGTTTGCCCTTGATCTAATATCCACATATGAGGGAGAACATACGATTTTTGGTCTTTTGAGCCAGGCTAACCTCACTCAGAATGATGTTCTCCAATTCCATCCATTTACCAGCGAATGATAACATTTCGTTCTTCTTCATGGCTGCTCCAATTTTGTTGAAGAGAAGGCAAGAGCAATATTAACAAAGACAAAGCGTTTTTGCTAGTTGAGATAAGGATAGCTATTCAGAGAGATTCCTAGCATTGCTTTCATGCACAAGTATATTACAACCTGAATTGATTCATCTCTACCTGACCTTTTTACTAGTTCCAGATCACCTTCCCTTACTGACTTCTGTCACTTTAAGGTTTCTGTGTTAGCTTCTCTGCAGTGGGGACATCAAACACTTTCAAGTTTTGGGTTTCTTACCTATCCCTGTACCTCCCGTATGTGCTTTCCTCTTAGCATGTGACCCAAGTACAACAACACTGCTGCATTTGCCCTAGATCTAAAATCCGCATATGAGGGAGAACATACGATTTTTGGTCTTTTGGGCCAGGCTAACCTCATTCAGAATGATGTTCTCCAATTCCATCCATTTACCAGCAAATGATAACATTTCGTTCTTCTTCATGGCTGAATAAAATTCCATTGTGTATAAATACCACATTTTCTTAATCCATTCGTCGGTGGGGCATCTTGGCTGTTTCCATAACTTGGCTATTGTGAATAGTGCCGCAATAAACATGGGTGTGCAGGTGCCTCTGGAGTAACCTGAGTCACATTACTTTGGGTATATCCCTAGGAGTGGGATTGCTGGATCATATGGCAGATCTATGTTTAGATTTTTAAGAAGCTTCCATATTGTTTTCCAGAGTTGTTGCACTAGCTTGCATTCACACAAGCAGTGTATGAGGGTTTCTTTTCCTCACATCCTCACCAACACCTGTTGTTGGTGGTGTTTTTGATGATAGCTCTTCTAACAGGGGTGAGGTGGAATCTTAGTGTGGTTTTGATTTGCATTTCCTTTATGGCCAGAGATGGTGAGCATTTTTTCATGTGTGTTTTGGCCATTTGAATTTCTTCTTTTGAGAAAGTTCTGTTTAGTTCAGTTTCCCTCTTCTTTATTGGTTCACTGATTTTGGGAGAGTTTAGTTTTTTAAGTTCCCTGTATATTCTGGTTATCAGTCCTTTGTCTGATGTATAGCTGGCAAATATCTTCTCCCATTCTGTGGGTGGTCTCTTCAGTTTAGAGACCATTTCTTTTGTTGTGTAGAAACTTTTTTAGTTTTGTGAACTCTCATTTGTCCATCCTTGCTCTTAGTTGCTGAGCTGTTGGGGTTCTATTGAGGAAGTCCTTGCCTATTACTTCCAGAGTGTTTTCTGCTCTTTCCTGTACCAACTTTAGAGTTTCGGGTCTGATATTAAGGTTCTTGATGCATTTTGAGTTGATACTAGGATAGGATGATAAACATGGATCTAGTTTCAGTTTTTTGCAGATGGATAACCACTTTTCCCAACAACATTTGTTGATGAGGCTGTCTTTTCTCCATTGTATATTTTTAGTGCCAAATAAGGTAGACATAGTTGTGTGGATTCATATCCAGGTCCTCTATTCTGTTCCACAGGTCTTCATGTCTGTTTTTATGCCAGCACCATGCATAAAACATGCTATTGCTTTGTAATATAGTTTGAAGTCAGGTATTGTGATACCTCCAGCATTGCTCTTTTTGCTGAGTATTGCTTTGGCTATTCATAGTCTCTTGTGTTTCCAAATGAATTTTAGGATAGATTTTTCAATCTTGGTTATGAATGTCATTGGGATTTTGATGGGAATTGCATTAAACATGTAGATTACTTTTGGTAGTACAGCCATTTTTACTATGTTGATTCTACCAATCCATGAACACAGGAGATCTTTCCATCTTCTGTAGTCTTCCTCGATCTCTTTCTTCAGGAATTTGTAGTTCTCTTTGTAGACGTCATTCACATCCTTTGTTAAGTTAACTCCTTGGATTTGATTCTTTTTGAGGGTATCAAAAATGGAATTGTTTCCATATATTCTTTCTTAATTTGTTCATTATTGGTGTATAGAAAAACTAATGAATTTTGAAAGTTGATTTTGTATCCTGCCACCTTGCTGTAGTTGTTTATGGTGTCTAAGAGTTTTTGGGTCTTTAAGATATAGGATCATGTCGTCTGCAAATAGGGATATTTTGACAGTTTCTTTACCTATTTGTATTCCTTGTATTTCTTCTTCTTGCCTAATTGCTCTGGCTAGGAATTCCAGTACTATGTTGAGTAGGAGTGGAGATAGTGGACATCCTTGTGTCATTCCTGATCAGTTTTTCTCCATTAAGTATGATGTTGGCTGTAGGTTTGTCATATATAGCCTTTACAATGTTGAGGTACATTCCTTCTATTCTTAGTTTTCTTAGAGCTTTTATCATGAAGTGGTGTTGGATCTTATCAAAGGCTTTTTCTGCATCTATTGAGATAATCAAATGGTTTTTGTCTTTGCTTCTATTAATGTGCTGTATTACATTTATAGATTTGTGTATGTTGAATCACCCCTGCATCCCTGGGATGAAGGCGACTTGGTAGTGGTGAATGATCTTTCTGATGTGTTGTTGGATTCAGTTTGTCATTATTTTATTGAGGATTTTTGCATAGATGTTCATTAAGGAGACTGACCTATAGTTCTCCTTTTTGGAGGTGTCTTTTTCTGGTTTTGGGATGAGTGTAATGCTGGCTTCCGAAAATGAGTTAGGCTTGGCTTTAAATTGCTCTTATTTATTCTTTAATTTGGCAGAAAATGATAGCTTATTATTTCTGATTTTAGATTGTACAGATGAGGATGTTTAGATTGCTCTGTGATTAGTGACTTACCCAAGATTCCCTAGCTAATTAGAATTAAAGCAGCTTAAATCAAAATTAATCTGAAGTCATCTGTCTAAACCTATTTGAAATATTTAGATAAGGAGACCAAGTGAAACTTAAAGATTAAAAATCTGGACTTCATTTGATACCCTCGGTGGTTCTCTGAACCCCTTGGAATTAAATACAAATATGATGTATGTGCTTTTCTCTGGCTTTCTGTTCCTTTCAGGAAGGGGTGAGCAGCCTAAACTGTTTAAAAATCATAGATCTGTTGTCTGCCCTCTATAAAACTTTAATCCTATGGCAAATAAGTCTTACAAGGAAAACTAATATAGTTTTACTTGCAAAAAATGGTTCATTTAATAAATACATATTTCTTGGAAGAAATTGAGTGAGGACTTCAGTCAACTAAGATGCATATGAATGGAGTCATTTTAGCTTAAATCAGATGCTAGAGCTCATTTCTAGTTGCATCCAAATATAGTGACCCTTCCACCCAGGCAAACCACAGAGGACCCCCTTTTCCCCCGCAGTTGGGGCACAGGCCTGGGTCAGAGCCATGGGACCTTGTATTAACCATAAGGAACTTACTTATAAAAGGCAAGTCTACAATCCTGAGACTTGGTGAGTTAGTTTTAGAGAATTTACATGTGTGAAGGAATCAGATCCCATTGAGACTCTGAGGAGACTCTGTGATCTCTGCCCTCTGTGACTGAGGCTAAACATTTACACCTAGGAACAGGTTCTTAATAAATTGGTGATAGAGCAGTTGTGATTTCCATGTTGAGGTATCTTCAGGTCTTTATAAAAGTTACTGTTGTGAGGACTTGTGAAGAACCATTACTTATAGTCCAGGATCCTCCATTACAGAGAGGTTTTGATTCCGTAAAAGTGAATGGCGATGAAGAGCTACAAAGCAGGACTTTATTTCAAAATTGTGGATTTTAAGATATCATTTTCCTAAGCTTCAGAGAAAGAGGAGTCTAGAGACTTAGTGTCAATAGAGAAGGTTCTAGAAGATTCTCAGCAGGAAGAAAATAAGGCAATATTTCTGTTACTCAATGTCGGGAGGATGGATGTCTCATGGAGGTGCCATGCAGGCCGACATTACCATTCATTCAAGGTTTAAAATGTTTTCCTTTTTAATTTTTTATTGTGTCATAATGGAATTAGCTAGCCATTTTGTTGATCAAAGAAAAGTACCATGGAATTGACATAGTACCAAGGCAGGGGATATGAGCAAAACTATTCTTAACACACACAGGAGAATCTTTATGGAGAAAGTTTCATGGAGTGTTGAGTCCACTGTTCTCCAGTGGACCCACACAGGAAACAAATCATACACACTTTTTCCTGTCACAAAAGAGTTATCTGTGAATCGACACTGCATGTTTCTAAGAGGATTCGTATAAAAGAGAAAAGTGCCATTGTAAAGACTGTGAAAAGTTCTTCAAGTGGAAGGGAAACCTCAACACTCCCTTAAAGAATCCACTTAGGAACTGAGCCATATGAGCATCCACAGCAGTGCTGTGATGCGGAAATATAACAGGAGCCACAAAAGCAAGCCACAGTTTTCTAGTAGTCACATTAAAAAAGTAAAAAGAAACAGATGATGTTAGCTTTAATAATGTATTTTATGTCAGCCAGTATACCAAAAATATTATTTCAATATGTAATCAACATGAAAATTATACATATTTTGTATCCCTTTTTATGCCTTTAATCTTTTAAATCTAGCACGTATTTGACATAACACATCTCAATTTGATCTAGCCATATTACCCATGCTCAATGATCACTATGTGGCTGTTGGCAACTGTATTGAATAGTACAGGTCTACTTTGTGGTCAAACCTTTTGCCAATTTTTAAATGCCATTAAAAAATACCCTCAGTGACATCTTACATAAATACCCTAAATGATATTTAATTATGCCCAAGTCTTGTAAAAAATGAATTGTAAACTACTCTGTTCTGGATAATAAATAACATAGTAATATAGGTTACACACTAAATAGAATGTCTAGCTTATAGTAGATGCTCAATGAATATTAACAATCATGTTTAAAAAATATTTTTCCATTTAACTAAAATCTTTTTATTAATGGGTGTCATTTGCCCTGATTGGTCCCCTGGTCCACATTTTTGAGTTGTTGATCCATTTCATCTGTCTGGTTATTTTCCATGCTCTACTAATGTTTGCAAATGAAAGACTTGCTCATTAATTATGGGTAACTGATGTGGTCACTGCCTGAAATTATGTGGGCTAATGTTTGTTTTTTTTCCTGATTGATTTTTTCCCCAAGTGTGTGTAGGGAGGAGTGGTTTGATTCTTTGCCTGCATTTGTTTTTTTGCTCCCTTAGATGGGTTTTAAAAGTGGTGCAGAATGAACTGGGTGCCTGTGGGTGGCTACTGTTCAATGTGGGTGGGATGTTTTAAATTATTTAAAAATGGTTGGATTGGGCTGGTGGCATAGCTTTGTGGTAGAGCACTTGTCTAGCATGTGCAAGGTCCTGCATTCAACACCCAGTACCACAAAAAAGAAAAGAAGCAGGATTAAGCCTCTGTTTATCATATTCACTTTGTGTCTATAACATTTAACATACCATTACATTTCTTAACAGGAATACACATGGCTTGATAAAAGCTCTCATGAAATTACTACAAATGCAAGCTCTAAAGGAAGGACAAAGTGGGGAAAAGAACATTCAGAATATATATACTATTAGGTAAGTCCTTTTTCCCTTTTTTTAAGTGAATTGTTAGTTAAGTTATGAACTAAAACATGAAAGTCCGTTAAGAATTAGTTATTTAATTCAACAGAATTTGCACACAGTGATTGTGAGTCTTCGCTTCTCAAGGAGTTAGTATTTCAGAGACTCGCAAGAATGAGGTAGACTTGACAACATTCTGAGTATCAGAAACCCAACGTGGGTTTCAGGGTTGCTTTTTAGAAATGAAAGTGCTTAGCAAAAATTCAGATCATTCTTTTTGCTGTAGGATGTATAACTCTCTTCCCAGTACTATAAAAATTTCAGAGTTCATTGAACAAATTTGCTAAAGTACAAGGGCTTTGGATTAGGTAAGACGGCAAGCTTTCTCACTGTAAAAACTAATAGGAAACTGTTGTTCGCAAGTGTTATTACCCAGGCCAAGATCAATAGTTAGAATGCAGAGTGCCTTTCCTTTGTCATCTATATAATGTGATATAGTATGATTATTAAAAAAAAAAGAAACAGCAGCACTGGATTTTATAGGGGAGTTGTGGATAAGGGAAGGTATCACAATTACTTCTGATGATGACTCTGTATGTCTATTGCCTGGAAGCTCCCAGAAAATCATTTCTTAAGAGAGGGGCACTCAGCAGAGGGTCCAGAAGAAGCATGCAACCATGTTGTGCTGTCCCAGGAAGTTAACAACTTGATGCATACTGAATGTGCTCATTTCAAAGAATGACACCATGGGACTATTAATAGGGTATTGGTTTATGAAGGGAACATGGCTTCCATGAGCTGTGGTGATTCAATAGGGAAATAAATCAGGTACTTATGAACCATCACCGGTTTGAACTTACAGCATCAGTAATTTTGGGAATTTGACATCCCAGCTGTCAGAAAGTATGAAGAGGCTCTAAAATAGGGTGATACTTACTATTTACCTTTATTTATTGTGCTTTCCTTTTGATATAAGTGAGCAGCATCTCATGTATTACCACACTGTTTCCTATAATTTTAGCATTGCTTAAGATATTTTATTGTGAGTAGATCATTGAGAGTTTCTGAACCCATTTTGTTTAATAGGGTCAGATTCATAGTGTATATATTTTTTTCTTAACATGTTTTGTGAATATCTGCAAGCATACAGAGAAGTTGGAAGAATGTGGTGTAATGAACTCACTTTTTTTTAACTAGGGGATGCAAAGAGAAATTTATTTATTTTGAAAATTCTGTAGAGGCTTGAAATGTTCAGAGTGAAGTTTATTATGCCCCTCTTTCTTTCTCATTCTCTTAACATGGTAGGGCTCTTTGTTTTTTGTTTGCTTGTTGTTTTGGTGGAATTGGGATTTGAACTCAAGGTTGCAGAGCAGGTGCTTTACTGATTGAGCCACACCTCCAGTCTATTTTGCTCTCTGTCCTATAGATTTTAGCTTCCCAAGTAGCTAGGACTCCAAGTGGGAGCCACTGGCACTTGGTGGTAGTGCTCTTTGTAATGCAAGGATTTACTTTCAGGTTTCTTTATCTAATGCCTTGACTAGAATTGATCCTGAAGAGTAGATGAACAGATCCTAATGTTTCTGGAGGAACATCTGTGTTTCTCCCCTTTAAAAAAAGCAAAACAAAGTCTTGGGCCAGAGTTCCAGGGTTAAAAGTAATTCAGTTTCATTTGTTGTTAAGTTGGAATTGTTTGTTTTTCTTTTTTAGATAGAGAAGCTATAGAGGAAATTTAATCTTTAACAATTTTATTTAGATTTAATCCACATATGATATGATTGAGCTATTCAAAGTGTATAAGTCAGTAGTTTTAGTGTATTCACAATTCTGTAGCCATCACCACAATCAATTTTAGAACATTTTCATGATCTTCCAAAGAAATTCCTCATCCATTAGCAGTTAGTCCCTATTTCCTTTCTACCTAGTGGGGTATTTTAATCTTTGGTTCTGAATACTGACTGCTTATTAAAACCACCTGGGCATGCTTGAAAACAAGCAAATGTGGGAACAATCAAATATCCCAGAATTTTTGCTATGAGCCCTACTGGTTGTTGTTGTTTTAAAGGATCCTCTGTGGTTCTGATTCATAAGATCTAAGTACAAGATGATAGTCAGCTGTTCTTTAATGTGCCTACTAGTCAACTGGAGATCTTCTAAACTGCATATTCTCTCTCCTTAAGTCTCAGCTGGGCTCAAGAGGCCTAGCAAGTGCCTAGGTGATGCTGCTGTTGCCCTGTAGCAGAGCTTCGTGGTATCAGCAGTACCTGGGGACTTGTCTTGAAGGCAGCATCTTAGGCTCCATGGCAGGCCGCCTCAATCAGAGACTGTGTTTTAGAAAGATTGTCCAGATAATTCATAGGCTCCGTGAAGTACTTGTTGAGATAAAGGTAAAAAAAAAGGTTTTTTTTTTTGTAGTACTGGAATTGAACCTGGGGCCTTACACATGCTAGGCAAGTGCTCTGCCACTTAAGCCAGTCCCTAGCCCTTAAATTCTTGTGGTATGTAGAACAATTAGAGCTCCTTTCATTTTCATACTAATTATTCTCCTTGTGTGTGATTGCTATCCCTTTATTCATCTGTAATGTTTTACCCGTTTTTAGAATTCATTTTCTCTTGTAGTTGGTTCTTCTAACTGCAGTCTTGTTTTCAAAAGGCAGTCAGTGCAAGTATGGCTAGGGAGTCTAGTTTGAGGAGCCAAAAAGAATTGAGTACATAAGGTTTGTCTTTAGATAGGTGGCACATTAAGAGGTACAGAATCAATCACCTGAGTTGGCATAATCCAGTAATGTTTATGAAGTGCTCTTGTATGAATGGCTGTTTGGTATTATAAATCACTGGATTGTAATTGAGTGTATAAGAGCTTTAAGTTCTTCCAGAGGGGATTGTGGATGGCAGAAACAGAGGAGAGGTGAACCTGAAGAACAGATTCCTCTCAAGAGAACTATTATTACCTGAGTCAAGTATAAAATTTGTCATGCTGTTTTAGAGCCTTCTTTACCACATGTTGGTTAGCAATATCATTCAGCCTTGGAGAGCCAACCACTGAGCTATGTATGACAGCATAAAAAGGAATATGAGAAGCTTAGAGCTCTACAAAGAGATGCTTTCTGAATATAAAGCTAATCTGTGATTTCATGTTTTAAGGACTTTGCCGGTGTGTAGTTGTGGTTTAAGTTTTTTTTGCTTTTTTTTTTTGTCCTAATTAGCTGATTAGTTTGAGTCATAATGGAACAGCCTACTTGGTTATTTAAAATGGGTCTGTATAGAATTACATATGGTGGGTCAGTGTGGGAGTAGAGAGACAATATGTGAGGATCAGGAATGTGAGCTAGTGGGTGCTCTTGTTCCTGTGCACTTCCTGAGGAGCCCTAGAGAGGATATTCTTTTTGCTATATTTTTGTTGATTCTTCTGAATCTTGTTTTCAAAGTGCAGAGGTCCAAAATCAATCACCTGAGTTGGCATAATCTGGTAATGTTTATATAGAACCCTCATTTGAATGGTTGTTTAACATTGTAGTAGCTTAGTGGTTCTCAAACTTCTCATGCATTAAAACAACTTGGCCAGCTTGTTAAAAGTGCTTAATGAGCTTATCCTCAAAGTTTTGATATTTGCTTCTACAACATGGCCTGGAAATACACACTTTCAACAAGGGATTTGATATAGTTGATACATTGAATTTAAGTGTGTGTAGCTGATAAAGCTTATATTGCTTAACTGGACTCTCTTAGGAAGATCTTACTTAGATTTGTGGCTTAAGCAAGAGTAGATGGGGATATTTCAGTGGGGTTGCGGCTGTGAGTATGTTTGATGATGGGGATAACTGGAAGAACACTGCAGTACATTTAGTTAATGTGAGCAACTCAAGAGCCTTTACCAAGCATATATGGCTGCACATTAGAGTCTTCTGAGGAAGTTTTAAATATATCCTTGCCTGAGTACTATTTAGAAAGCTTTGAGGATCAGCCTGAGAAACTGGTTTTTTCCCCATACTTCCTTTGTGATTTTCACTGTGTAGGTAGGGTAGAGAGATCTTTTGGCCCAGGGTTACAGTGAGGCGGTGGGGCTTCATAGTTGTGGGACATCATTCAGATTTTTCAGTATATGTAAGATTTTTATGTGGATCCTTCTTACTAAATGCTGGAAAGCAATTTAAAAAAATGCAGGGTAGGCATACCAGACACATCTGTTCACAGGATATAATCCATGGGTAATAAGTTTATTATCTCTGGCTTAGGAACTTAATGGTTTTCAAGAACTTTAGAAACCCAGTTCTTCTTGTGAACAGTTTTGAAGCTAACATTTTTTTTCTTTTTTCCACTTTTGAGATACCTTTTAGGTTTTTTTTTTTCTCACCCCTTTGTTTGGTCTAGATTGTTGGTTACAAGGATGAATAACTAGAGCTAAGATTTCAATTATTAGAGACAAATTTTCTCAGTTGCTTTGCAATATGCCATTTTCCCCTTGATTTGCTTTTTTTCTGCATATTCATATTCTGGCAATCTTTTAAAGATCTCTTTTCCCTCAACTAAAGTGAGGAAATAGCTGTGAATTCATGAGCAGTACCTGCCTGTTCCAGGATTCATGCATCATTCTGATGTGCCAGACAGTGGCTGACGCGCACAAATATCAAATGTGAAGAGTCTTACTTGTGGCAAGGCTTGTTCTGATCAACATCAAGCTGTACTTCCTGAAATAAGGGAATATTAAGTGATTTGGCAGATGGCGTGCTTTGAAGTGGGCAATTAGGCCAACAGTAATGGATAGTTGTACCCTGAGTAAATTTAGGCCCTCTGTATATATATTTATTCATGTAGTGGTGTTATGTAGTTTATTTGGTTGGAGAGTTAATTTAAAGAACTTAAGAAATGTGTGTCCTAAAGGCTGAGATACTTATAAATTCATATTGATTCTTTGACTTATAACTGAATGCAAATTCATTCCATAGATTCATCAAATAAAGAAAAACAAGAAAAAGTCCCAGATAAACACTGATGTAGGTGAACAAAAGCCAGTATGTGATTTGGATATCAAAATGGAGCCCTAGTTTTTATTTTAATAACTGACTTTTTCTAAGCAATAAACTGTTTTTGCCTTTTTCCTAATTATATGTTTTGAAGGATGTATGGAGCTAGCCATGGGAAGAGTAGCGGAAGTGTTTTGTGAAAGAGGTTGGCACATCGGATGGACCCACAAAAGAAAGAGTGGCTGGATTTTAGAGCTCACTAGAGGCAGAGGCCTGGTCAGAGGTTCAAAAAAGAAGAGCAAGGCAAAGACTGAGTTTTATTTAAAGAATAGTGGGAAGTCATTGAAGGCTTCTCTTTTTAACTTACTGTTTTAAAATAATTTTAAAGTTCTAGAACAGTTTCCTGAGTAGTGTAAGAAATTCCACATACCATGTATTCAGGGTCATCAGTGTTTTTAACGTTTTGCCATGTGTGCTCATCGAATTCTACTTTTGATAGTTGTCTTAATAATATCTTTATGCTTTTTCCCTTTTCTCTTTATTTTTAATGCATGGGATCTAGTTTAGGATCACATGTTGCCTTTAGCTGTCATTACTTTTTAGTTTTTTGAACTCTGGAACTATTTCTCAGCCTTACTCTTTAATTACTGTTTAATTAGGGTAGTTGTTTAGTTATTGTGGGTTTTTTTGGGGGAGTACTGGGGTTTGAACTTAGGGCTTCCCAGTTGCTAGGTAAGTGCTCTACTACTTGAGCATTCCTCCAGCCCTAGTTTTTGTTTTTTTATTCCTGTATAAATTCTGCTACTACATTTACTATTTTGTTTCTTTCCTTTTCTTCATCCTCCCTCTCTTCTCTTCTATTTCCTCTTCCTCTTCTCCCCTCCCCTCCCCTCCTCTCTCTGTCTCCCCTCTTCTCTGTAGCCCAGGCTAGCCTCAAACTTGTTGTGTAGCCAGGCTATACCTGCAATTTATAATCCTTTTGAAGAATAAGCTACATATATTGTACAGCTAGCAATGTCCACTAGAAAATGCTTTGTAAGTTGTTCTAAATGTAAATTTTACTATATAAATTGGTATGATAATTTGATAATAGGTGTTTTTAACACCACAAAAATATTAGAGTTTTTGCCTCGTTAGCCTGTTTGATGTTTCTCTAGTGTGTGTGTGTGTGTGTGTGTGTGTGTATGTCTGTATGTGAGATCATGTAACTTAACGAAAGAAAAGTTTTAGATCCCTAAATACTTATATATTTCCCCCATTTATTACCTTATACCTAAAATAGTTCCGGAATTCTGTCATTGGCAGAGACCTTGCATTAAAATCCTGGCTCTCAAAATAGAGATCCTGGGAAAGGTTCAATGTAAGGGCAGAAATACTGTAATAGGAAGTATATTTTCAGAGGGATCTTATAAACTCCCTGTCTTGCAGACTTAAAGAAAAAGCATAATTACTCAGAAATGTCAAAATTAAAAGCACTTTTGCTCTATGTCTTTTTCATAGGAGGTGTGTGAAAAGCACAAGATTACATTTGTCTTAAAATTATGCTATACATAACAATTCATAATTAGTTATGTATATTGGTGTTTTTTCTTCTTGGTTCATGTTTCTCTTAATAGTAGTATTCATGGTGGAATCTTTATATTTTTTTTGTTATGCATCTTTAAACTTTCTGTAGAGATTTAAAAAAATCAGCTTCTTACCAACACTGTCAAATCAAAATTCAGAGTAGGTAGAGAAATGCTTTTAAAATGCGTATTTGATGTAGTAAGCGCTATGCTATGCTCTGAATGCTTGGGGTCACAGCTGCATACATGAAAATGCATGGTGACTGCAGGCATTGTTTCCTCACACAGAAAAGGCAATCTGTGCCAGTCGCTGAATTTATGATGTAAATCAAATCATAGCTTTCTGACACTCAGAGATGTAGTAAGAAGGTTGAGGTGACCAAAAGGTTACAAATAACTTTTGCTTTCTGATTTACCTCTTGCAAAGCTAATTTTTTTATTCCCTCATTTCCATTAAGGTTGATGTATTTATTCTTGGGAAGGTGACTCTATTTTATCACTGCCTCCATGCTAGTCTAGTGGAACCATGAATATATCATTCCTTCCTTCCTCACTGCATTTGCACCTGTACTGCTGTGTGTTATCTGTGATATTATTACTAAAGGGGGTGGGAAGCACTCATATCACATCCAGAGTCTGAGTGCTTCCTTTTTTTTTTTTTTTTCCCTGAACAGTGTTGATTTTGGAATAAGAAACTTTTTTTTTTTCATGATCCAGCTTAGTTTTTCATTTGTGACAACATGAATAAACCAGTTTCGAGGTTTAAGATGTTTTGGGGAAAGTGTATGGTGTGTGAGTGAGATAGTTACATGCATTGCAGACTTGCATTTGGCACTGAAAGGGAGACAAACTGGTTAAGACACAGACCCAACTTTTAAGCTGCTTGAGCTCTAATTAAACCTACTCTCATGATAACCATACTAATATGTATTTATGGAGTACTTGCATTTGCTAGGTGTTACATTGTATGCTTTACTTAAAATAGCAATTAAAATATTTCCTATCACAGAATGAGAAGTTGCCAACCTACACAATAAATAGATTAATCTGTGATGGCAGGTTAAAAAAAAATCCAACAAAAAGCCAAAGGAGAGATTGCAGGCAGTAAAGGCCAATGGAGGGTGACCTGGTTGTCTGGTTTGTATTGATTTTGAACTGTAGAAACAAT
Organism: Castor canadensis; assembly: GCF_047511655.1. NCBI lineage: Eukaryota > Metazoa > Chordata > Mammalia > Rodentia > Castoridae > Castor > Castor canadensis. Next base: position 51,402,726 of record NC_133398.1, on the reverse strand, counting down.
GTTATACTTTTTTAAGGAGAAGGCAGAATCTACATGCTATCTCAGGAGTTAGGAAATTCTGATTTAAAAATTTCTCCTGGTCACTATATTTTACTTCTTCAAAATAGAAATGAGGGATGATTTATTTCTGTGAGATAATAGGAGAACTCTTTTTTGAGGCCTTAGATTTTAGTAGACATTGGCCTTAGGGCCATTTAAGCTTCACATAACATTAGCGTTGAGAACCATCTTTATGGTTGTCTGCTTTTTCAGGATTTAGTTCTACCTCTACACCTGAGCATACTGAGGTTAGGGCTTTAAGGGGTGGTGTGGGTTATATGACTTTCAGCTCTATTAGGTATTTGGTCTCATCTTCTCATTTTACAGATGAAGAAATGTTGGCTAAGAGAAGCTAATTCTCTTACCTGGGATCCCATGCTATGTTGCAGATCCAGAATGTAAATTTGGAGTTCTTGATGCTTACTTCTATGCTTTCCCCTAACTATTTTACCCCACCCCTCCATTTTGGTTTTATCTGAGACAGCGACACTACCACATAACAGTAAAGTTTTCCAGTGATGTGCTAGAGCCCTGCTTATGTAAAAATAACAGTGATGATGATGTACCACACTGTTTGTTTTTTCAAACAAACAGTAGCTTAATGGTTGCCACTGTGACTTTTACAAGTGATCAGATTGATTGTATGGTCAGCCCTTCCATCATTTTGAATAAAGGATAGAGTCAACTGACTCTATCCATATCCAAGTTATGAACTGACTGTTCATAACTTGAATGGCAGACTTGGGAGTAATTGAACTTTAAAGTGTAACCAAGTTTTGTTTGTTTTTTTAAATACAGCTTATTCCCTTCCTCCCTCTTGCCTTTCTTTCTTACCAATAGCGTTTCTAGCTTTGACTTTTATTTTTGTTTTTTGGTGGCACTGGGTTTGAACTGAGGGCCTCATGCTAGGTGCTCTTACTGCTTGAGCCACTCTGCCAGGCTGTTACTGTGTTGGGTATTTTTGAGATCAGGTCTCTTGAGCTATTTTCCTGGGCTGGCTTTCAACTGCCATCCTCCTGATCTCTGCGTACTGAGTAGCTAGCATTATAGGCATGAGCTACTGGTGCCCAGCCAGTTTAAACTTGTTGACTTGTTTAAATTGTGGATCTTCTCACTTACCTTGACCTTTCTTTCTTGGCTGTACTTAAAAGAAGCAGCATGGCTGAAAGCCAGTGAGTGAAAGGAAGAAAAGAAAAATCTCGAATAATCCATAAATTTAATAATCAATTCTTGAATACATCAGGAGTGAACTATACTTAGCCTTATGGCATTTAAAATACTCTAATTATAATATTTTGAATAGAAAAATAACTTCATTTTCTGTCATACTCAAATCAGCATGTGTATTATTTAATGCTGTTTATCTTAGAACAAGATTCTTTATTATGCAAAGGAATAATTTTACATTTGTTTTCCATTTTAAGCCTTCTAGTTTGTAATATGTTGTGTTACTCTTGGGCACCTAATGTTAATTTTTGAGAAGTGTATTACCATAAGAAACTTAAAAATTTGAGTATAGCTGATCACTTCTAGTTCAGTATAAAGCAGGGTATAGTTAGAATCACAATCTTTTTGAATAATTCAAGACTGGTACCATGCTTTATTTAGTTTTGTGCCTCCTGTAGTGCTTATACTTTACTTAGAGCAATGTTTCTGATCTAAGAGCAATTTGGCCCTACAGGCACATTTGGTAATGTCTGCAGACATTTTTGGTTGTCATAAATAGGAGAAGTGTTACTAGCATCTAGTGAGAAGAGGCCAGGGATGCTGCTAACATCCTATGGTGCATAGGAAAACCTCCACAGTAAATAATTATCTACCCTAAAATGTCAGTAGTGCTAATACTGAGAAACTCATGTGTGGCATTAGTTTAGTTTATGGAATTAAAAAAGTATCCATTAAATTAATTAAGCATAGGGTTCTCTATATTATTATTCACATACCAATTTGATGATTCACAAGGGAGAAGTTAGCTTTTTGCTTCATTATGCTTAAACTATTAAAACAAAATTTGACAATTATAATTGATTTTAGGTTATTTGTGTTCAATTGAAATAGTATATTAGTAATCATGTGCTAATCGACAAGAACAGTCAGTGTTCTCATTTTGTACAGCCCTTCTCAAGATCTTCATCTCAAAATCAATATTGTATATTATTCCCTACAACATTGCCACTTAGATTGGATATAATCAGTTATCTGGATAACTTAATTATCCAGAGATCTAAATCAGTAATTAATCTGGATTTTTATCCTAGTATATTTTACTTAATCTCAGTTTTAGTGATTAAGTCTAAGATACTAAATGGCATTGGCTAAATCTAATAGCCCTTCAGTTTTGTGCAACACAGGAGGAGTGGCTTCCTCAGTCTGAGTGGAGAGAAGCCACATTGTAATGGAGTTATTTGTCATATGTGCATCATTTCCAATCCTACTTTAATATCTGTTAAATCTCTTATATCTGTTGACCTGATTTAGTTTGGACAAAATGGTATGTTTTAACCGAGAGGTAGTTCCACAGTAGGAATGGGAAAGGGATGACTTAAAAGGGAAGAATATTGATAAGCACTTCAGTGCTTTATGATTCTACAAAAACTTTGTGGTTAACTTCTTGGGATTTTCTTCTGCAATAGTAAGAAATGCACCACTAGCTGGAGGATTAATACATGGTCTTGTCCAACACAGTTGCTTATCAGAAGAAGAACCAACAGCAATAATAATTATAGCTGATTTTTCTTTTTTATTTGGAGGTTTTAACTGAACATGCTCTATTGAACATTGAGTCTAAGAAGTACATATGATGTGATATACCTGATGAGCCTTAGGGTTTATAATAGTTGCTTTTTAATATCTGTAACAACTAGATTAGAAGCAGATTCTGGATAGGTTGAACTGCCAAAGAGTTTGGGATTCAGAAACATGATTTTGATATGATTTTTGAGGTTTGGCATAAGAAGTTGCTTAGAGCCATCCCTTAGCAATAGTGGCAATCTGGCAGTCAGAAATAGCCTGCACTTTAACAAGCAGGAGGCTGCCAGCCTGTGAAGTGAGGATATGATAGAGTAGGTGAGCTCGAAGAAAAAATGAGATGGTGTTAATATCCAGAAACTGTGCAGTAGTGGCAGAGAGGTGTTTAACATGAGTGTTGTGTTTCAATATGATAGATCTACTGAACTTTTCTTATTTTAAAAGAGAAAAAAAAAGCCAGAATAATTTCCTATCCTTGACCTCCCTTATTAGTGGTTTTTGCTTGTTGCAATTTTGAACCTTGGCAACACATTAGAATTACCTGTGGGGTTTTTAAAAATTGCTAATGCGTGAACACCATTCTTAGAAATTCTAAGATATTGGTGATAAGAACTCCACAGACAATCTGACACATAACCAAGTTTGAGAAACACAGCTTTATAGCAGTACAGCATCATTTTTTTGCAGGACTATTTAGTAGGTTAGAGAATTTGTGTTTCTAAATTCCTAGGTGATGCTGATGTGCTGGTAAAGTCATCACACTTTGAGAACCCCTAAGAAGGCACTTTTTGAAGTATGATTTGAGGCTTGGAAGTGTAATTCAGTGGTAGAGCACTTACTTAACACCTATTAGGCTCTGGGCTCGCTTGCTCTCCTGCACCTCAAAAATAAATAAATAAATATGCTGGCAGAGTGGCTTAAATGGTAGGATGCCTGCCTGGAAGCACAAGACCTGGAGTTTTGTCTCCAGTATCACCAAAAGACAAATAAACAAATAAACAACCCCCCCACCAAATCATTTGAGTATTAAGTGATGGTCTAAGTGTTTTTTTTGATTGATTGCATATTAAAAATTAAGCTTAAAGAATGGTGTTACATATATGATTCCTTTTGTGCTTAAAACATTGATATTTCTATGTTGTTTGGATTATTTTTGCAATGAAGCTTTTAATTTTTACTAGATTTCCTTGGAGAGAAAAATCAGCATCGATAATTACAAAGTTTAAGTACTTCATAGCTTGAAAAGCTGATACATTTACAATTACTATTAGGCTTTTTGAACTATTTAAAATGACTTGTGGTTGTGTTCCCTCCCCTATATTTAGAGTTCTTTGAGACTCCTTCAGATTTCAGATCTTACGTTTAATGTAGGTTTTTAAGATATTTTAATGGAAATAGCTCAAATAAGATTCATCCGTGTTCACTTGTAATTGAAGCATTTTCAGTTAGGATGGTTTCTTGTTTGGGATGGTAGGTATATTTTCTTTTCCTTTTCCTTAAATATGCTGAGGGAGCATATGCACTTGAGAAGAGGCAATTAAGTGGGAACAGAGAGCAAGAGATGGTGCTGTGAGTTTCAATAATGGTGGAAGAAGTGGAACCTTTTTGGCATGGAAAAAGAACCCTAGAAAGACGGTGAGATGCCCTGTAACCTCCGGGAATAAGGAATCAATGGTTGGATGTGAGAGAGACACAGGACTCCAGAGCTCGGTCAAAGTCAGAGCTATTCAATTGTAGAGTCTTTTCTCCAATTTGGATCCTGAGAGTCTAGGTCCGCTTTCTTTTCTGCAAAACTGTTAGATAAAAGGAAAAAAAAAAGTCAGTTCTGAAGAACCAATTCTGCAATTAGTATAGCAAATGCTAGTTTTGTGATATTATGAATCCTGGAAAAAGTCGCTAGATTGTATTGGCTTTTTTGCTCTTATATTTGGATATTGAGGATGTGTAGTCCTGAAATGACAGCTTCCAATGTGATTTGTGTGTTTTTCAGAAATCATCCTCAGCCTTTGGTCACTGTGCTTGAACATAGACCTGATTGTTGGCCTGTACTATTGCAGCAGCTGACAGCTTTTTTCCAGCAATGCCCTGAAAGGTAATGTGAAACAAAATAAATGAAGGAGACAGAAAGGTATATGCTAATTTTAGAGCTAGCTTTTTTTCCCCCTTAAAAGTTCTACGACTATGTTTTCTCCTGAAGAAAGAAATGTTCTAGAGCTGGTTGCAGTTTTCTATTTTCCTTTTAAGAGTAAGAGAAAAAAAAATAACTTGTCAGATTCATTGACTGTTGAAATATTGAGTATGAAAAAAGCTGTTATTAAAGCAGATATGCATTGATTAGTGAGTTAATCTGTAGTAGAAACCCTCCAACTGGGGTGAAATAATCCTGCCTTGTGGGATAAGATTACCAACAAATTATGTCGGTTTGTTAAGTGTCACCATGGCCTTCTGATGGTCCTTAGAGCTACTCCCTTTTCTTCTGTGTTTACTACATGGCACTGATTCAAGTCCTCATCTCTTGCTTTGGCTGTTGCCACTTGTTCTGAACTGTTGTCTCAGTACACAGTCTTGACCTGCTCACATCCATTCTCTGATTCTCTGAGAATCCATTGGTATGATTTGTCAAGAATGCAAATCTTACTGTGTCACTTCCTTGCTTAGATCTCCACAGCTGTGGGTTTCAAACTGCAATTGCAGTATATGGGCTCCACAGGGGAGTTGCCCCCAACCCCTTGAATTCTGTATTTGTTGCCAGTACCTGTTGATGTCTTACAGAAGCTTTCTATTGAAAACAAACAGACAAAAACCAAAAACTAACTTGGTTTCTGAAATTGTTAGAAATTTCCTGGACTATAGGATAAAATCTAATATGTCCTGTTTATGATATGGTTCTCACTGGTTTTATCTTTTTGTTTTTCTCATAATTGTTTTTTGCTTTATTTCCATCATAAAAATGAATTAATGATATTCTGTGAGTGGTCCATAAATTTTGCCAAGGGAATTAATAATAGATGAATGAATAAAATTAAGTCTTACTGATTTGGTAACTTTTAAATTTTAATGTAACTTTAAAATACCACATTGCTATAGAATGTGTAAGATTATAAAATTGTGTTGTCAAACACAATTCGAATTTCATTCCTTCCATGAAGTGATTACACTTTTATTCCATTTTTTGCAATTTTCACTTCCTGCCCTCTAGTTCAGGAGCACAGTTGATTGTTTCTGTTTGACTGTATGCTTACTGTATGTTTCTTAAGAATAGTTAATATCTGGTTCACCATTGTATCTTAATTAATTATTTCTTATATTTAATAAATGAAAATATTAAAAGAAATAAAATGGTATTTAATTGATGCATGGTATTTAAAAACTACTCTGTTACTTACTGTGATTGAGATAATTAGTTGACTGCACATCTCTTTGAAGGCCTGATGTATATATTATTGGTGATACAGCAATAAAGAGGAATCCATGGTCCATGCCCTCATTTGGCTTATAGTCTAGAGAGGGATAAAACACATAATGACAATAAGCCATTGCACTGAAGAGCATATAATGGGGACTTGATAAAGGCTGCCTGTCAGGAAGGGACTTTAGGAAGTCATTGTAAAACAGAGAAATGAAAGATGATAAAAATTAGGCCCAAGGTGGGAGGTAGGGGAGGAATAGGAAGGGAGAAAAGGGAGAAGAACATTACAGATAGAGGGAACTGCAAGTGAGAAGAGGCCTAGCTAGCTTGATTGAAGACCTGAAATATGTTTAATAAATTCAATGGAAGAGTGGAGAAATAAAACAAATGAGTCTAGAAAGGTAAAAAGATGCTGCATTATAGAGGGTTTGTGAACCCAATTAAATTTTTTGTCTTTAGGCCAAATTGTTTTAAGATGGCTAATGATAGGATCAGATTTTTATGTTTGCATGTTATTCTGACATGTTTCTGACTTTGGACTAGAAGTTACTGTGATATAATGAAATATAGATAGTTATGAAAGATATATAAAAAGATATGTAGATATGTAGAGTCTTTTTCCTATGAGTAGAAAGTGATTAAGAGGAGGCCTTTGGCAATTACCTCATTTATCTCTCCCTTAGTTTTCTATATCTGTGTTGTGGGCATAATAATATTTTTTATTTCATAGGGTTTTGGCAAGAATCAAATGAATTTAAAGACTTAAAGAGTAATAATTTGCACACTGTAAAGGTTAACAAGTTAACAGACTCAGTAATCCTCTCATGGAGGAATAGCATTTCAAGACCTGCCATGGATGCCTGAAACCACAGATAGTACTGCAGCCCATATATGTCATACTTTTTTCTATACACATGTATAGTTTTTCATTACTATAACAGAATACCTGAGATTGGATAACTATAAAAAAGAGGTTTATTACCATACAGTTCTGAAGATTTGAGGGTACGACACTGGCTTCTGCTGGGCTGTGGTAAGGACCTAATAGTGGATGGTGTCATGGTGGTGAGAATGCATGAGAGGGAGAAATCTCACTGCTATTCAGGAGGCCAGTGAGAAAGTCAAGGGTCAGGCTCAGGCTCTTTTATAATGAGTTTTTTTTTTTTTTTTTTTGAGAACTAACTCAGGGGTCCCATAAGAACTATCTTAATCTCCTGTGAGGGCAGCATACCTTCAACTAGTTTCTACTTCAAGGTCCAACAACCTCTCTAGCACTGAATTGAACTGAACTGAAGATCCAGTGTCCAACACATGAGTCTTAGGTTACTGAATCATGTCAAGCCTATATCAACATAAATTAGGCACATATTAGCAGATTAATAGCAACTGAGATGGGGTTTGTGGCACATGCCAACTACGCAGGTGCCTGAGGCAGAAGGATCATCAAGTCCAGGAGTTCAGGACCAGCCTGGTCAATATAATGGGATCCTGTATCTTGAAGAAGAACAAGGAATAAGGATGAAGGAAGGAGAAGAAAAGATTTACAATAATTTACCATAGATCTTACCTTAACATACAACTATTTTTCTTTATTGAGCTGAGAACTTGTTCTGTTGAAGAAAGCAGTGTATGACTTGGCATTTCTAAATTGCCAGAGTCACTAGTCTGGTGCTTTGATGTCATTATTAAGTAAAATAGGGACACAATTGTTGCCATATCATGACAATTGATTTGATGACCAACATGGCTTCCAAGTGACTCATGCTTTGTATGGTGGGCAGCACGGATAAACTGGACAAAAGGATTCATGTCCTGGAAAGGAAAGAGTGGGACAGTGAAATTTCATTATGGTATTCAGCATGGGATATAATAATGTACAGGTTATGAATTGTTTATTTCTGGAACTTTCCATTTAATATTTTGAGATTATGGTTGAGTGAGGGTAACAAATTGCAGAAAGGAAAAGGGGAATACTATACATGTTAACTGTCATCCTAATCATTTTAGGATGACTGTATGAATTTGTTTTACACAGATTTTACCCATATAGTTTTTCCACAAATGCATGCCTCTGCCATGCTCATGGAGCATAGATCCCTTCATCTGCAATTCTAAAAAGGTCTCAGGTGATGCTGGTGTTCACCAAAGACTGGCCATGGATTTGTAGAGATGCTCTTCTAATATGCAAAAAATGATGCTCTTATTTCTGGACATTGTGTTTATGATTTCCTGGTATTAAGTCATTTTCCTCAGTGCACAAGGAACTGTTTGACATAGGTCTAGTTAGGTCGCAGGGGAATACCAGAAGAAAACAAGAAAGAAGTTACACTTGATGTTGTTGTAGTTTATGATATGTCATGGAGTGTAAGTTGATATGTGCTACTTATCTGTTTGGTAGTGTATTTAACTCAGTGATGGGCTAATGAATTATGTGACTTGCAGGTCAGAAGTTTCATGTATCCAAATAATGGCACCATTTCTATGGTATCTATACTGTGAACCATCTCAGTTACAAGAATATGCTAAGCTTCGAATAGCCCTGCTAAAAGTTTTACTTCAGCCCAGGGTTGTTAGTGACAAAGCACAACCGTCAACATTGGACCAACAGATACTTCAACTGTGTTGTGACATGGTTCCATGTTTGCAGGTAAGGTCTTTTGTCCTTTTTTCCTAATGAAGTATTAGTACTGAGAAGTATTGATTATTATTAGCATAATAAAGTTATTCTAGATTCTATATGATTTGGCAAACTTAGAGACCATCCTGATTTTAAAAATGCTTGCAATCTTTTGGAGAAGATAAAAGAACCAAAATCTAGATTTTATAGTAATGTATACTATGTTAACTAAACCCACAAAAATATGCATTCTATCTTGGGATAAGTAGGAATGAAAGCTTTCCATTATTTATGAGAAACTTATGAGGGAAAGGAGATTTTGAGTTACTAGGTACAAGAAAAGAAAAGACCTCATCATGCAAATTTTAAAGAAAGGTATGTCTCTGGTGAGATGTACTCTGAGGAGGCAAAGTTTGGTGGCTGAGTGCTGGATTCCAGTTTCTGCCTCTTCCCTTATAAGATATATATTGGTCCTGGTGGATCCTGCTCTTGAGAAGTAGGGGATGGAAGGTTGTTCACAGAGGTATAGATAAAATGCTGGGACAGTTCAGGGGAAAAAGAAATTTGAGTTAATATCTCTACAACTGCAAATTAAAAAAAAATTCAGTTGCCAGTATATTGTGTTTTCATTGTAGTGGTTCACTTCTCAGGCTGACCCATTCCATGAACAAGGTTAGGCCAGTTGCCTGGAATCTGAGCACCATGCTGCTCAAGTGATGGAGGGAATCTCTGAATATATTTCAAGGCAATCACTCGAGGTCACAGATGACCTGTTTTGAGTTTGTGTTAGCAAGGAGTGACTAGAGTGAATCTTTCTTTTGTGACTCATAAATGGGCTTTCCTTTAATCAAGGCAGAGAAAAGTTAATTAAAATGAATTCTCGGGTGGCTTTTCTAAGGCTTTTGTTTTCTATGAGTAACAAAGCAATGCACGGGCAAAATGTCTTGAGCTAAGGTACATTTTTTTTACACCATGCCCACATTGTCTTTCTGTGCTCTTTGGTAAATGTTTGCCTTCATTTCCATGAAAAGCTTAAATATTTGCAGAAATGAACTCTGTATGGTATTTCTGGGACTCTTTGACTTATTACTATAACAGAGATGTGAGGAAAAATGGAAACATCATTTGAAACTAGTGAGATAAAAATATTTACTCACTTAGTCAATCAACTTTACTAGAAGAAAGAATCTCAGATTTAAAAGGGGTTCTAGAGGCAGAGTTCCCACTCATTAGTTTGTTTTTTTGGTGCTTGCTAAGCAAGTGATTTACTACTTGAGGTGGCCTGCAGACCTTTTGTCTTTATTTTGCTTTTGATACAGGATCTTGCCAACTTTGCCTAGGATAGCCCTGAACTTGTGACTTTCCTTACTCTGCTTCCTAAGTAGCTGTGATTGCAGGTGTAGGTTACCATATCCAGCTGCAGGGATTTCTTACACTATCTAAAAGGTGACCATCCAATTACTAGTTGGATAGTTCAGTGATAAGCATACTATTTTGCAAGACAACCATTTTTTTTTTTTTTTTTTTTTTTCATTTTTCTTTTATTATTCATATGTGCATACAAGGCTTGGTTCATTTCTCCCCCCTGCCCCCACCCCCTCCCTTACCACCCACTCCGCCCCCTCCCGCTCCCCCCCTCAATACCCAGCAGAAACTATTTTGCCCTTATCTCTAATTTTGTTGTAGAGAGAGTATAAGCAATAATAGGAAGGAACAAGGGGTTTTGCTGGTTGAGATAAGGATAGCTATACAGGGCATTGACTCACATTGATTTCCTGTGTGTGGGTGTTACCTTCTAGGTTAATTCTTTTTGATCTAACCTTTTCTCTAGTTCCTGGTCCCCTTTTCCTATTGGCCTCAGTTGCTTTAAGGTATCTGCTTTAGTTTCTCTGCGTTAAGGGCAACAAATGCTAGCTAGTTTTTTAGGTGTCTTACCTATCCTCACCCCTCCCTTGTGTGCTCTCGCTTTTATCATGTGCTCATAGTCCAATCCCCTTGTTGTGTTTGCCCTTGATCTAATGTCCACATATGAGGGAGAACATACGATTTTTGGTCTTTTGAGCCAGGCTAACCTCACTCAGAATGATGTTCTCCAATTCCATCCATTTACCAGCGAATGATAACATTTCGTTCTTCTTCATGGCTGCATAAAATTCCATTGTGTATAGATACCACATTTTCTTAATCCATTCGTCAGTGCTGGGACATCTTGGCTGTTTCCATAACTTGGCTATTGTGAATAGTGCCGCAATAAACATGGATGTGCAGGTGCCTCTGGAGTAACAGTCTTTTGGGTATATCCCCAAGAGTGGTATTGCTGGATCAAATGGTAGATCGATGTCCAGCTTTTTAAGTAGCCTCCAAATTTTTTTCCAGAGTGGTTGTACTAGTCTACATTCCCACCAACAGTGTAAAAGGGTTCCTTTTTCCCCGCATCCTCGCCAACACCTGTTGTTGGTGGTGTTGCTGATGATGGCTATTCTAACAGGGGTGAGGTGGAATCTTAGTGTGGTTTTAATTTGCATTTCCTTTATTGCTAGAGATGGTGAGCATTTTTTCATGTGTTTTCTGGCCATTTGAATTTCTTCTTTTGAGAAAGTTCTGTTTAGTTCACATGCCCATTTCTTTATTGGTTCATTAGTTTTGGGAGAATTTAGTTTTTTAAGTTCCCTGTATATTCTGGTTATCAGTCCTTTGTCTGATGTATAATTGGCAAATATTTTCTCCCACTCTGTGGGTGTTCTCTTCAGTTTAGAGACCATTTCTTTTGATGAACAGAAGCTTTTTAGTTTTATGAGGTCCCATTTATCTATGCTATTTCTTAGTTGCTGTGCTGCTGGGGTTTCATTGAGAAAGTTTTTACCTATACCTACTAACTCCAGAGTATTTCCTACTCTTTCTTGTATCAACTTAAGAGTTTGGGGTCTGATATTAAGATCCTTGATCCATTTTGAGTTAATCTTGGTATAGGGTGATATACATGGATCTAGTTTCAGTTTTTTGCAGACTGCTAACCAGTTTTCCCAACAGTTTTTGTTGAAGAGGCTGCTATTTCTCCATCGTATATTTTTAGCTCCTTTGTCAAAGATAAGTTGCTCATAGTTGTGTGGCTTCATATCTGGATCCTCTATTCTGTTCCACTGGTCTTCATGTCTGTTTTTGTGCCAGTACCATGCTGTTTTTATTGTTATTGCTTTGTAATATAGTTTGAAGTCAGGTATTGTGATACCTCCTGCATTGTTCTTTTGACTGAGTATTGCCTTGGCTATTCGTGGCCTCTTGTGTTTCCATATAAATTTCACAGTAGATTTTTCAATCTCTTTAATGAATGTCATTGGAATTTTGATGGGAATTGCATGAAACATGTAGATTACTTTGGGGAGTATCGACATTTTTACTATGTTGATTCTACCAATCCATGAGCATGGGAGATCTCTCCACTTTCTATAGTCTTCCTCAATCTCTTTCTTCAGAAGTGTATAGTTTTCCTTGTAGAGGTCTTTCACATCTTTTGTTAGGTTTACACCTAGGTATTTGATTTTTTTTGAGGCTATTGTAAATGGAATTGTTTTCATACATTCTTTTTCCGTTTGCTCATTGTTAGTGTATAGAAATGCTAATGATTTTTCTATGTTGATTTTATATCCTGCTACTTTGCTATAGCTATTGATGATGTCTAGAAGCTTCTGAGTAGAGTTTTTTGGGTCTAGGACAACCATTTTTTAAAAAGTAGTTTTATTGACCTTCATTTAAAAAATTATCCACTAGTTTCTACTTTTCCCATAGCGAAATAAGTGTTTAAAAAGCTCATTTGTTACCTAGGAGTAAATTTAGCAAAAGATGTGAATGGCCTCTACAAGGAGAATTACAAACTCCTGAAGAGATCGAGGATGACTTCTGAAGATGGAAAGATCTCCTGTGCTCATGGATCGATAGAATTAACATAGTAAAAATGGCTACACTACCAAAAGCAATCTACATATTTAATGCAATTCCCATCAAAATCCCAATGACATTCATCACAGAGATTGAATAATCTACCCTAAAGTTCATTTGGAAATACAAGAGACCGTGAATAGGCAAGACAATACTCAGCAAAAGAAGCAATGCTGGAGGTATCACAATACCTGACTTCAAACAATATTACAAAGCAATAGAAATAAAAACAGCATGGTACTGGCACAAAAACAGACATGAAGACCAGTGGAACAGAATAGAAGATCCAGATATGAATCCATACAACTATACCCACCTCATTTTTGGCCAAGGTGCCAAAAACATACAATGGAGAAAAAACAGCCTCTTCAACAAATGTTGCTGGGAAAAGTGGTTATCCATCTGCAAGAAACTGAAACTAGATCCATGTTTATCACCCTATACTAGTATCAACTCAAAATGGGTTAAGGACCTAAATATCAGACCAGAAACTCTGAAGTTAGTACAGGAAGGATCAGGAAATACTCTGGGACTAATAGGTATAGGCAAGGACTTCCTCAATACAACCCCAGCAGCCCATCAACTAAGAGAAAGGATGGACAAATGGACTTCATAAAATTAAAAAGCTTCTGCTCAACAAAAGAAATGGTCTCTAAACTGAAGAGACCACCCACAGAGTGGGAGAAAATATTTGCCAGCTATACATCAGACAAAGGACTGATAACCAGAATATACAGGGAAATTAAGAAACTAAACTCTCCTAAAATCAATGAACCAATTAAAAATGGGCAACTGAACTTAATAGAACTTTCTCAAAAGAAGAAATTCAAATGGCAAAAAAGCACATGAAGAAATGCTCACGATCTCTAAGCCATAAAGGAAATGCAAATCAAAACCACACTAAGATTCCACCTTACCTGTTAGAATAGCCATCATCAAAAACACCACCAACAACATGTGTTGGCGAGGATGCGGGAAAAGGAACCCTAATCCACTGCTGGTGAGAATGCAAGCAACCACTCTGGAAAAAACTTTGGAGGCTTCTTAAAAATCTAAACATAGACCTGCCATATGATCCAGCAATCCCACTCCTGGGGATATACCCAAAGGATTGCAACACAGGTTACTCCAGAAGCACCTGCACACCCATGTTTATTGCAGCACTATTCACAATAGCCAAGTTATGGAAACAACCAAGATGCCCCACTACTGATGAATGGATCAAGAAAATGTGGTACTTGTACACAATGGAATTTTACTCAGCTATGAAGAAGAATGAAATCTTATCATCTGCAGGTAAATGGATGGAACTAGAGAACATCATTCTGAGTGAGGTCAGCCAACCTCAGAAGTTCAAAAATTGTATGTTCTCCCTCATATGCGGACTTTAGATCTAGGGCAAATGCATCAGTGTGGTTGGACTGGGACCACATGACAAGGGGAGAGCACATTTGGGTAATATAGAAATAGGTAGAGAATCCAAAACATGAAAGTGTTTGATGTCCCCACTCCAGAGGAGCTAATACAGAAACCTTAAAGCAACAGAGGTTATCATGACAAGGGGATCAGTAACCAGGGTAAAGATCAGTTAGAAATGAATCAACATGGGTCATAACACGTGCACACGAAAGCAGTGCTAGGAATATTTCTGTATAGCTATCCTCAACTCAACTAGCAAAAACACTTTGTCTTCCTTATTTCTTCAACAAAACTAGTGATAAAGGCAGAACATGACCTGCCTGGAACTGAGGGGAGAAGGGGGAAGAGGATGGGAGAGGAGGATGGAAGGAGAAATGACCCAAACAATGTATGCACATGTGAATAAAAGAATAATAAAAAAAAAATTAAAAGCTCATTTGTGGGTATTTTTTTGTCTCATTTTCTCTCTTCCTTCCCTTCCTTCTGTTTTTCCATCATTTTCTTTACTTCTCTATATGAAATAATTTCCAGATTTTTTCCCTTTCTTTCATTATTATTATTATTGTTATTACTATTATTATTACTATTCTTTGCTAGGGATTCTCTATTGGTACTCAGAATGTGCTCCTTTGAAGTATTCTTCTCAGTGCTGAATGCAGTGCTGTAGATATTGTCTGACCATACATTGCATTGACATAGGACCACATTTAAATTAAAAAATTGTTTCTGAAATACCGTGCTCCCTTATTGATTTATGATTAGAGTGTGGTCAGTGAAACTCCTATTTTTCTCCTCAACCAGTACTCTTCCATTTTATATTTGTGGAGTTGTCTTGTTCATTTTAATTTTGATTCTGGTCTTCTCATATAATATCATTACACATGATATTACCTTTATGTTTCTACATAAAGGTAGAACATTACTTCAAAATTATCCTTAAGAATTTTCATAATTTAAGCTGGGTGCCGGTGACTCATGCCTGTAACCCTTGATACTTGGGAGGCTGAGATTGGGAAGATAGTAGTTGGAGGACAGCCCAGACAAATGGTTTTCAAGACCCATCTCCAAGATAACCAGAGCAAAATGGACCAGAGGTGTAGCTCAAGCAGTAGAGTACCTGTTTTGCAAGCATGAAACCCTGAGTTCAAACCTCAGTCTTACAAAAAAAAAAAAAAAAAGAATTTTCATAATGTTAAAGATGACTAAAGCACACTTACTGCTAACTTACTGAGGTTATCTTCTGAATTTTTTTTATTATTATGGAGAGTTTCCAGTATGAACAAAAAAATGTACTCATGAAAATATGTTATCAAATAAACATTAAGCATTTGTGTTCAAGCCATCTCATTTCTCAGAAGCCTTTAGAATGTTCTATGCTTGCAAAAGAACAAATAATTTAGGTACTGGGCTTGTCACATTTTGTTTGTAACTTTTTTTCTCTCTTGATCTTTTAATATCTTTTTTGTCTTGTGTGCTAAGAACTAATTTTTATCTCTGTGTATAAATGTAGCAGTTTTGGGTTATTTTGGTAGTAGCTACTGGTGAAACTATAGGCTTTTCCTCTTGATGACTTTAACAGACACAGGATCTTGATTGAAGCAAATGATCATTGTTTATAATATCTGAAAAATGCCAGTGTGTCTGTGAGCAGGGCCATCCCCTTAATACCAACTCTAGAATTTTGATCAGAACAGCTGCATTTGAATTGAATTGGGATTTTCAAGAATACCCAAGTACTTCTTATCTAAGATATTTCCCTGTTGCAAAGACACCCTTTGCAACCATTTGAATATGACCTCTTATTACATCTTTCAAGTGTGGAAGTGCTGCTCTTAGTTAAGGCTTACAGATGTAGGGCTTCCTAGTGCGTTAGAATAAGATGCTGACCCTTACTACTAGTATCTATGTTGGTATTATAAGAAGGAGAGTTCACTTGGAGAATTCAAAACCAGCTTATATTTAATTTCCCTCAACACACAGACACCAGCACAATTTTTGTCTTAAGACATCTCCACTTAGAAAAGCTCCACTATAAAAATAAATGAAGAGATGTGTGCCGGGCAAGAGTAACTAAAACAGCAGTAAACCATATTTTGTGTAATGACTAAAGAAGGCAGTGTTGTGTTACTTAATACTCTTTGAGTTATGTAACTTACTTCATCTCTTTTAATTTTTGTTTTAGGTACTGGGGTTTGAACTCAGGACTTTGCATTTGAACCACTCTGCCAGTCCCCCTTTAATTCTTTATAGGTTTAGAGAAAATCATTTTATTGAAAACTTCTTGTATAGCTTAAAATTATCCTGTAATTTTATATCATTTTAACATTGCATCATAACTTTCTTAAACAGATAAAAGATCTGATACAGACAACAGAAGTGATGCTGTTTATTGAAGAAGTATATTTAAGCCTTTTGCGTCATCCTGTTTTCTGGAAAATTCAGCTTATCCAGCTTACTCTTCAGCTGCTGTGTATCTCTGACATCAGCTTGAAGATAACTGGGGAATGTTCATCTTTAATTCAGCTTTTAGAGCACAGCATTGAACTTTTAAAGGAGGTAAGGATAGTAAGACATTTTAATGTATCACTTAAGAAAATCAGAAACTAAGTAGTTGTGCTTATTTTATTGCATATCAGAAGTGATTTGATTTAAAAGGTAGATCATACTACCAACGTACTACTCCTAGTATTATTTATTGTAAAAACAAGCCGTTAAATAGTCTTTAGAACATCAGTTAAGTATCTACCACTGTGGTTTTTTTTTTTTTCATTTATCAGGTATTGAACAACTGATATCAAATATTGTAGGCCCTGCAAGGTCCATAGATGAAAAATACGTTCTGCTGCATCAAGAAACTTAACAGACATATAAATAAATAATTCTGGTTTTTTATAGCAGTTTGTATGAAGGATAAGGGAAGCATAGCTTAAGGGAAATAGGGCATGAGTTGAGATTTGAAGACTGAGTAGGAATTTGCCTGAGAGAA
Organism: Castor canadensis; assembly: GCF_047511655.1. Lineage (NCBI taxonomy): Eukaryota > Metazoa > Chordata > Mammalia > Rodentia > Castoridae > Castor > Castor canadensis. Next base: position 51,385,572 of record NC_133398.1, on the reverse strand, counting down.
GCCAGAGGTTGGCTGGGGCATTCTAGCTGGGAGAACAACATTTGCCTAAAACCAGAAACATGAAAAAGCAAGCAGGCATGGCCTGTTCAGAAAACATAAGTATTATTGCTTTAAGTATTGTTGAAGGATTAAGGTGTGGAAGATAAGGTTGAACCTGTTTCCCATGTCCTACAAATGAGTTTACATTTTATCTTGTAGATAATGGCTTGATGTTGAAGACCTTTCAGCAGATAGGTGCCCTCGTTTTTCATTGTGTGGAAGATCTTTCTAGTAGGAGAGTGGAGGAGGGTATTGTAGGGCAACACTAATAAGGCAGGAAGTTAGGAGGGTGTTTTTAGTTAGGGTTGTCATGACAAAATACCACAGTCTGGGTACCTTAAAAATCAGAAATTTTTTTCCTATGGTTCTTGAGGCTGAGAAGTCCAAGATCAGAGTACTGGTAGACTAGGTTCTTGGTGAAGGCTCTCTACCTTGTTTATTTATGGCTGCCTTTTTGCAGTTTCCACACATGGTAGGAAGAAAGCATGAATTCTCTGATGTCTCTATTGGATTAGGACTCCACATTTATGACCTCATTTAACCATAATTACATTCTTACTTCAATTAATAGTCACATTAGGATAGAGGTTCAGAATATAAATTTTGGGGGATGCAATTCAGTTCATAGCAAGGGATTTATTAGGGAAATCAGAGTGGGAAAAGAGTAATAAGAGAGGAAACCAGAATGACTTTGATTGATCAAAGATCAACCAAAGATAGTCAAAGAGAGGGTCTTTCATAGAATGACACCTTCTAATTTAGGCTCCTGGATGGTGCCATTTACTTTGAGAAATGATAACTAATGTTGGAGAAAAGATGATTAATTTGGTTTTTAAATAGGCTTGGTTTGAAGTGAATATAGATTATAGGTCATTGTGTATATTATTTTGAAATTCAAAGTAGAAGTCTAGGCTAAAGACGTAGATTTATAGATACTTATTTTGGGGTGGGAGTTTTTAAGTTTGGGATACGACGAAAGGGCTTGGGAATGTAACTCCAGGGATTACTAGTATTTAGATTGTCCTGATAAAGAGAAACCTTGGAAAGTACAGCTGGAAGAATTATAAGATAAGAAGAGGAGACAGATGACTTAAAAATCAAGGGAAGGCTGGGCACCAGTGGCTCATTCCTGTAATACTAGCCACTCAGGAGTCAGAGATCAGGAAGATCAGCCCAGGCAAATAGTTTGCAAAACCCTACCTCAAAAATACCCAACACAAAACAGGGCTGCTGCATTTCTCTTATGGTGTTAGTAGGTATAGATACTCAACATTTAGATCCATTAATTCATCAGGAGTTGCAAAAGTGGTGATGTTCTAATTCTATCATTTCTTTTTCATTTATTAGGTGGAATACTTCTATAAGAACAGTTTCCCCTCACTTACTATTTGGTTATCCAGTTGTAGGATGTATATAGAAGATGTTGGATAAATGCATCTCTCTCCTTTTTCTCTTTATGTGCCAATTTTAAAAAGTATCATGAAATCATAGGTTTAAAAATATTTAATGCATTTTAATCTATGAAATGTGTTGTTGCTATTGAAGTTTAAGTTGTCCTATTTTTGATCAATAGGAATGTCACAAAGTTGGCTCTTGTTTAGTTTTTTAAAATATTTTATTATAACACAGAATCACAGAATACAAATTTCATTTACAAATAGGAAATGATTTCTGTGAAAGAAGATCTTACTTATGTTGTCTCCTCTCTGCTCAGTATTTTAACAATTTAGAAGGAAGTAATGCTAAGTAGAACTGTTACAATGGTTGTGTTATAAAGTTTCTTGCTGTTATTCCTAAGGCATAAAGTAAGGAAAATTATTTTGAAAACATATATCCTTTAAGACCCCTAGTCACACTAATTTGAAATAAAGTGAAGTAGAATAAAATAGTTGTATCTATTTTTCGGCTATATATATTTTATTGTTTCACTGGGTTTATCAGTTGGATATTCAATTCAATGATTACATTATTTTTCACCTTTGTTTTTTTTCTGCTCATACCACAGAAGTGTGATTGTACACTGAATAGGTTTATATCCTAGATGTATTAGTTTTTGTAGACTTGGTCTTATCTTAGTAGAGCTATTAGTTGCTCTACTTGAATGATAGTAGTTTAAGGTCCCTTTCATTTCAAGCAAAATTAAGCAAACATAATACTGATTGGGAGGAGACCCAGCAGCTCTTAAAGTGAAGGACAGGTTGAATATTTTGGCTTTAGAAAGGTTAGGAATCTGTGGTTTCTAAGAAACTGCCACCAGATGACTCAGTTTCAACCCCTTCTTTGTCTCAATGTAGGAGTTCCTAGGAAGAATGATCTGTTGGGCAGAATTGGGCTCAGTCAGCTCTGACCAGAGGACAGGTTAGGAAGAAAAGCTGTGGCCCTGGGGGATTTTGTGATCTGGGCCGCCCTATCCTTTGTGTCTTTTATAGGATGTGGACTTTCTTTTTTTTTTTCTTTTTTATTATATTATTGTTGTACTGGGGGTACATTGTACATTTACAAAAGTTTTTACAATATATAATAGTTGAATTCATCCCCTCTATCATTCTCCATTATCTCCCCCCTCCCCATTCCTGGAATATTTTCAACATGTCTCATTTTTCCATTTTCATATTATACCTTGTTTTCACTTTCTTTTTTAATACTTCTCCATGATTAAGACTAAATTCTTGAGAAGAAGGGACTATCTTGTTTGTAGCACCATCTTTAGACACAACATATGTTCTTGGTGTGTAGTACATGGGTGGTGTTTGATCATTTCTTTTATTTGAATTCATGACAAATTTGTGGACCTCAATTGTTTTCTGACACTAAGAGTTCGCTAACACCTGTTGGCCAGGTATAAAGGCATTTACTCCTTTGTATTTAAATTTCTTTCTCCAGATAGGCTTTGTGTTAGTTAGGCTAAGTTTCTCTAAAGGCAAAAGCAGAGCCTGGGTGCCCTCAAAAGCAAAGGCTTACATAACTGGAGTTCATTTGCAAATATGATCTTAGAAAACAGGTGGGAAGGGGACAAAATGAGTGAAATATGGAAGGTATATAAAAGTTTTGTGAAGTTGGCCACTGCTACAAATAACCAGTTCCTTCCTTCCATAGAATTCTTTCAGAAGTCTTGTGAAATATGTCTCAGAACCTGCCAGAAGAGCCACAGAATACAGGGGAAACATTTATCTGTAGGCACTTAGCCATGAATTGTCAAGCCTTACCCTGTGGGGCTTGAATTTTGAAGCAAAGAAGTGTGTGGTGGGGCATGAGGGGAAACCTTAAGGTTGCACCTGTGCAGAGACTGTTACTGTTGCAGTTGTAGTAGAGGAAATGGCACATGAAATACCGATACAGGCTTTTATTACAAGATTTCACTGTATGCGCTTATCTTTTGGTGCCCATTAAAAAATCAATCAAGCAAACAAAGCCCTGGTAACCAATTGTAAGCAGTTTATCTAGTCTAGTCCTCCATGATTTACTCTTCTTTATTTTTGATGTCTTGAATCTCCTTTCTCTTTCACTCTCTGTTGCTCACAGGCTGGTCTGATCCTTTCTTAAAATGTTTCTATTCCATTTTAGAACCCTAAAATGCTACTTTGTAGCCCTTGCAATGACAGCTGGTATGAAAAGGGCATTCCAGTAATATCATCAGTATACAGTAATGCTTTTATTTCTGATCCTCTTGGAAGATAGTGCATTTAGAATTTAAATAACTGCTGCCTTTCTGTTTTATATGGACGTGCAGAAAGCGAGGAAACTATGATATTGAATGGTATGATGTATCTTGTAAGTGCATTGTTTTAAAAATGCATTTATTATCCTCAAATAGATAGAGCTGCTTTGTTGTTCTCAACTGTATTTCAATACCAGTGAACATACATAAGTTCCCAAAGATACAATCTGTAATATTTTCTATTTACAAAAACTTATAATTCATTTCCTTCTTTTCCTATTTTTCAAAGTCCACAAACCATTAGAAGATTTTGCAGTTTATTTTCACTTTTCAAATGTAAAACTGAGATGTAGGGTATTTATTAGTTTGTGCTGGAGTTGATAGCATCTCTAAGTTATAACTTGTAAGTGTGTCAGACTAAATTGTTTTTCAAGTGTTTCCTTAACACGTGGCTCTCTCTCACAGATTTTTTTTTGTCTGTCCTAATGATTTGTAGGTACTTCTGCTCTATAGGCACATCTGTAAAATTTCAAAATGAAGTAGTTTTAGCTGGATCTTTCTTCTTTTAGTTTGATTGTACATTGTTTTCTTTACTTAGAAATCTCAAATAACATCTGTCACTTGCATTTTATTAGAACTTAATGTGTGTCTTTTATTTATATACTTAGTGAACTTAGTGATTTTATGTTTCTATTGTTACTATTTTGCTATATTTAAATATGCTTAATAAATTACTATAATTTCAAAATAATCCCTGCTTCCCTCAGAATAGTATTCTTTTATTATAATAAAATGATTCATTAACATTTTAATGTAGTTCATCATGGAAATTACATAGGTAGATCGTGTCTATGTTAGGTCAGTAGAAAAATTGAGCTACTTTTCAGAAATAAAATATCCTTAAATTTAGTACTTCAGGTTATTTCAATGTTTGTAGATTGACCGTTTTGAAGACTTGTCTATTTATTGTGTTTTGAAGACTTGTCAATTTGTTGAGTTTTCTCTCTGAATTATTTTGGCATAAGCCTGCCTTTTGTCCTTGTGATACAGCAGTTTAAACTTATTTCTGATGATGTGGCATTCACCAATTCTTTCTTTAGTAGTGCAGACTTGTTTGAGTAACTTTATGTAATAAGTTTGCAATTGTTTATGTTAAGTATATTCTTCTTGGATACATGTGTAAAGTCGTAGTTCTGGGAACCTGTTCAATAACTTTGGTTTTTTTTTTTTTTTGGTGCTCTTCCTTTTTTAGGATTTCCCTGTTGAATTGGTCATAATTGGAATAGCTTTACTTCTTCTCCAGACTCCAGCTAGTCAGCAGAAGCCACTCTTAAATCTAGGTAAATAAAAATACACTTGGTAGAGTAAAATGTAAATGTGACACAAGTGTTGGCAGGTGTCATCACTTGAAGTGTATGTCATGCTTTCCTGTATATTTTGAGTTTCTGTTCTGTGATTTTCTTAATTATTACTAGGTATTTTTTCTTATTTAAGGTATTATCTTTTGCCAGGTTCCAAATCCCATTATTTACTAAGTATCTTGCATGCCCATCAAGTTATAATACAAATCATATAACAGTGACATTTGTAAATGTATTGAGGGCATATAACTTTATTGCCAATTGTACATCAAAATGAGAAGCAATAATATAAAACCCTTGAAAGAAAGTGTTTAGCCAGTTGTATTTGTTTTTCTAAAAACATTATTATTTATAATTGATGCTACATTGAATAAAATTTAATGTGTTGTTAGTGTATGAATTTAGCTAGTACAAAGGAAAGATAATATTCTTTTGCCTGTCCGGTATTGAGGGAGGGGCAAAAGTGAAGCAAAAATGTTTTAGTTATGAATGATGTGGGGCTGCGGTATATAGCTAAATGGTAGAGTGTTGGTCTAATGTGCCAGTGCGAGGCCTTGAAATTTAATCCCCAACACTGCAAAAAAAAAACAAAAAACAAAAAAACCCATAAAGAGTTAAGTTGCTGGGTCTGGAAAATTGATAGGTTACATCTTCAAAATGCGATTTTTTGGGCTTCAGGTGTGGCTCAAGTGGTAGAGCTTCTGCCTAGCAAGTTTGAAGTCCTGAGTTTAAACCCCAGTACTGGTTAAAAAAAAAAAAAAAAGTGTTCTTTTTTTTTTTTGCTTTTCATTTTTCATTAGTATGTCTCACTTTGGTTCAATATAATCTGTGTAGGAATGGGGATAATGGTCTAAATTATTTTGTTTTAGTGCCACAGTATGTTGGTATATCTCCATCCTCATTTTTAAATAGTGTTTGAGGTCAGAATCAATTTATAGCACATTCCTCTGGGCATTTTAATTCTTCAAAGTGGCTTCAGTACATGGAGGAGATCCTTGTCTCTCAGACTTTGATTTCAATCCTGCTTTTACCTTGGTGCCTTATGTTCATTTGTGCTTTTCCTCCCCAAAACAAAAAGAGCTGAGTTAAAATTCTAGACCCCCCACCTCCCAAAAAAGAATCACTTATTTAGAAAAAAGACCTTCATTGTTCTGCTGGTTATGGACTTTGGGACTTTTGTGATCTACTTCTTAGGAAGTATAGCAGAAAGGCGGGCCTGCTTCACCTTGCCCATTCACTTAAGCTTCTACTAATAAAATTTTCAGTTGTTTTGTGAAGGAAGTCTGTACGTTGTATTTATTATCCACTGGTTAGGAACTTTTGGTCTCTTGGCTATTTGCTGAGGGCAACAGGATCTGAGAGGTTGAAACACTGAATTGTATTATTTTTTTAAAAAGATTATATTTACCTATAAAGGAATTGCCTATTTTCTCTGAGTATTATCAGTTTTTCATAATGGTTTGTTTTACATAATACTTAATTTTTTATGCTATATTTGTTTCTTTTTATGATGAGATTTATCACTAGTTATGCATCTGACCCTTTTTTTAAAGTCACAAGAAAACTTTGCCATATCACTGTTAAAACGGCATTTCATTTGACAGTGGTATTAATTCTGAAAATGTGAATTCTTGTTTCTTTGATATTTAGCTTTGAAGGTCCTTTCTTTTGCTGAGGGTCAGAAAATCCCAAAGTCTTCTCTGCTGCTCGTGATGCCCCTTCTGCAGATACTGTCTTCTACTGCCTGGGAAGACTGCATGGCAGTGGAGGAAGAAGGTCCCTCTAGACAGCAGTTGGCTCTAAACCTTCTGGAAATGGTACAGCAGGAATGTTACAGAGATGACCACCCAAAGGTAATGGGTTCATCCTGTTTCTCTTAAGTGTCCATGTGAATATTTTGTATTTGCAAATCATCTCACCTTCTGACAAAGTTTCTGTTAGGGTATAACCTCTATTATTGAACTTTCCCATTCTTTCAGGCTGTGGTGAGGGAGATGTTAGTATATTCTTCTGGACCCAGAGGTAGGAGGATTGGGAAATAAGTTTGGAAATGCTATATAATTCTTCTTCCTCTTTGACATTGTAGTGTACATTATTCATTAAAGATCCTAAGGAATCTTGCAGAAAAGTAACTAATTCTATTTAATCTAGTGCTTCTTTAATGTTTGAGCACAGATTCTTTCCTTCTCATCATACTGTCAATGCGTATGTCATATCGTTAGACTGGGAATAGTCCAGTGCTCCTCAAATGCCTGGAAGTTCTGGGGTCAGTATGAAGTAGGACTTTGTATGATATGACATGGTATGCCATATTCTCCTGGCATATTGGCTCTTGATGCCTCCTGTATGTGCTTCTACTACATTGTCCCTTGCTGGATGGCACAAGCCTGTCACATGCTGGTTTTAGTCCTGCCAACCTCATTCTGTGTTTTCTGTCTCACTTGTCCTTTTATGAAAATGTGACAATATTGTCAGTGTTGGGTTAGTGGTTAAGTTCTAGGACTAGATTTGCAAGACCTTTTCTTTTTATGTTTTGAGTTTGCCTTTGGTAAAGTGTAGTATTACTTCCCAACTCCTACTTTTATGGGAAGGGAATGAGAATTAAGATAAAGCTGGTGAAGCATCATAAGTTTCTGAGGAGAGAGGCACTATATAAATACAAGCTAGAAACATGTTTGTTCTTCATATGAAAAGACAGAAATACCTCTCACCATGTATTGTTAAATGTTCTAGCAGCAAGAATCCAGTCATTATTATTTGCTTGAGCATGTAGTAGAAACTAGCCTATCACTATATGCAAATTGAATATGTATTACAGTTTCCTAAATCCAGATTGTTTTATTGAAACTTTAATACTGACTACATAATCGATTTGTATTCAGAGAAGGAGGTTCTTCCTGTGTCAGCTCTGAGGCAAGCAAAATGTGGCCAAAGAATTCTAATAGCTTTTTTACCTCTTGTTTTGCCCATATAGAATGATGATTGGATCCTGAATGGGGGTAGGGCTAGGGCCAGGTGTATTTTCTCTAAGAGTTGTGTTCCTTTAAATCATAAGTGTTATTACTGAAGATTTCCCTAGCTAGTAAACTATTTTACTAGTTTGCTATTTGCTCAGGTGTGTATGAATCTTATTCATCAACATGAATAGCTGGACTTTCTCTTCAGCAACTAGTGAGGAAGGAGGAGGAAGGAATACTATTAAGGCTATAAATGTCCTCCATGTGATACTGGGCTGGGTTTGACTAGAGGCTTTGAGTAGATATATGCTCACCGTTTCTAAAAATTTAAGCCACATTTTACTGTTAGATTTTTTTCTTTTTTTTTTTTTTCCTGCATCTACCTGGGACTCTATATTCCAAACATACCTATCAATTCGACTTGCTCCACGTACTAGATGTCTTTTCCTGGATTTTCGCTTTTGCACAAAATGCTCTTTCATGTCCTCTGCATGAACTGCTTATTCTTCAAGACTCAGCCAAATGTTCTCAACCTCCGAGAGTCAGAATTCATTGCTGTCTCTTTGTGTTCATAGCATCTTTTTTTGCATTGGTTAAATGCAAAAACTGCCCTGTGTTAATGCAGAGGGTTACATGTTTGTACTTCCAACTCTATTATGAGCTCACTGAGGGGAAGAATCTTGGCTCTTTTCTTTCTTAAGGCCTTTAGGAAATTGCAGCAATTTAAATAGTTAACATTTAAATTGCAACAGTTTTTGAACTTCTTGTGTTTTGCCTCTCCTAAGTGTTTCTGTAAGCTTTTTATCTTTTGTAAGCTGATAGAGGAAAGGAGCTCTTTAGTTAAAAATATTTTAGCTCATTGTCAAACTGATTATTCTCCTTCTTTAAATAAATAACATCCTAGCTTATTTATCTATCTTTGCATCCAAAGTAACTGGTCCATTTTTCACCACATGATAGACATTTAGTAAATTTTTTTCTGTGAGGAGTGTGTGTCTCTAATAAGAATGCAGGTTATTTTACCGTCTTAATTTATTTCAGATAGACCTCTATATAAAAGCCTCAGATTTTCTTGTTCCTATTATTTCTTTTTTGATTGGTGACTCTGATTTACAGCATTTGATTTAGAACTAGAGCAACTCTTTAGAACTACAGTTCTTTTGGCAGATGAAAACAAGGTTAGACACACTGTGCCATGAAATTCTGTAATTGCATCTTCATTTCTGAAGTGTCGAATAAAAAACACTTTAACTTCTTCCAATTTATAAGATTTAAAAATGTAAGATCTCCAACTTGACATTTACTTCTTTAAAATCAAAGATTGATATTATCTAATAAGTTTTTATAGTGTGTGGAAAACAAGATCCTTTCTATTTGGCTTTTAAATGTGATATATTTAAAACCATCTATTGTATTGTCTCCAGATTCAAAGAAAATGAGACACTAGTATATTCTAAAGTGCTTGAAAGGTCATGCTCCTCCCATCTCCTGAGAGAATGTTGGAGATAAAAGAGAGCACTAGTGTATGAGTTAGGGTCCAGTCAGGAGAGGGAAATTTGTTGATAAAGTTTAGACTTATTTTCACTTTTTTGGTTATTATGAATATGCTGCTATGAATATTCGTAGACAGGTTTTTGTGAGGATATGTGTTTTTATTTCTCTCGGATAGATACCTAGTAGAATTCCTGGGTCATATTATGACTCTGTTTAAGTGTTTGAGAAACTATCAGGCTGTTTTCTAAAGCGTCCTCACTAACTATGCTACAGTCTGTCTTTTTGGAAGATTTTCATGTCTACAACTCTAGCACAAATGTTGATATTGAATCTTTTTGATTTTAGCTGTCCTTATGGGCAGGAAGTACAAATTCCCTTCCCTTCCTTGCCTTCCCTCCCCTCCCTTTGCCTCCCCTCCCCTTGCTGGGATGGAGCTCATGACTTCTGACAGGGTAAGCAGGTGGTCTACCATTGAGCTATATTCTGAGCCATGAGAGTATTCTGAAATACTCATTGTACAAGCCAGGATACTGAGAGTAGAGAGGTTACGAACTTGTGATTACATGGGTGGTAAAGGCTAGAGTTGAAAATCAGATTTTTGGCTATTTAACTCTAGAGCCTAGATCCTTTTACTTGTTCCCTCCCTCCTTTCCTCCCTCACTCCCTTCCTTCCTACACTAATTTATTATATTGGTACTGAATTTAGGAGTAAATAACAGCAGTGTTTTGGTAAATTAATAGTTAAAGGAATGGTAAATTAACATTACATTGAAATAAACTGGTTTATTAAGAGCTTTAAGCCTGAATCTTGCGCTTTTTTGTCATCTTCTGAATGCCATGGGATGGGATGGTGTGGGTTATCTTTTTTGTGATAACCAACCACTCCTAAATTGCTCAACTCATGTAAAGTATTTGAAGAAGTGCAGTACTAGAAAGATTTCCTTGAGGTTTTTCTAGTCTAATCTTCTGTTTCTGGTCTGATGAGTGATTAATATACCTTTTAAAGGAGTCCAAGTTTGAGTTTCTGCATCCCTTCTCTGCTCTCACTACACCTGGTTTAGTGTGTATTGTAGATGTATGTTATTCTTTACTGTTAATAAAAGCCTATATTTCTCACCAGTATTCACAATTTTTTTCTGACTTCTTTACCCAAATAAGTATGATCATATGTCTGTCTTACCATTAACACTTATTGTCCGGGAACATTTTTTTGATTTTTTTTATTGTTTTGCTGGGTGAGGGTACATTGTGGCATTTATAAAAGTTCTTACAATGTATCAAATATATTATACTTGAATTCACCCCCTCCACCACTACCTGAGCATTTTTATTAAAAGCTTTCTAAAGTAAAATATTTTCAACTCTTTTAAATAGGTAAAAGATGTTTTACAACCATTTAGTATTTATTTAAATGTGATTTACTATGGTTTCTTTTCTCCCTTTTATTTTTTATTGAGCTATAATTTATATAACACAAATCTGTGTTTTATTTTTAAACAGTCAACTTTCTCCTCTGAAAGGAAGAGCCTACCAACGCTTTCATGGGTACTTCCTCAGGCTGGGACCAGGATTCAGTAGCTGACACTGAGAAAAAACACTTAATGGCATCCTTGCCCTGGGACTTTGCCAGTGACAGCTGTCACTCAATAGGAGAGGGAGACTTTTCTGTGGCATCTTATTTAACATTGTACCTTTTGCTACTGCTCTAACCTTAGGCAAATAAAATACAGAGCCTGATCCTGACCATAATACTATAAGTAAAGTGGGATTGCTTTTCTCTTTTATTGATTGCTGTTACATGTGTCTGTAATGGTCTTGTTTTATTTTCAACTCATTGTTCGTGGTGATTTCCAATTCTTTTTTTTTTTTTTTTTTGGTGGTCAAACTCAGTATCTTAACATTCCCTAGGCAGGCGCTATACCCCTTAAGCCACTCCATCAACGATTTTTGCACTGGTTATTTTTGAGATAGTGTCTTGCTTTATGCCCCATCCAGCCTGAACTGTGATCCTCCCGTCTGTGTTCCCAGCATAGCTGGTGACAAGTGCATGCTACTGCATCCAGCCATTGTTTAAGATGGGGTCTTGTGACCTTTTTGCCAGGGCTGGCTTCAAGCTCCACCTCCCAGGTAGGTAAGATTACATGCTTGGACCACCACGCCCAGCCCAGTTGTTTTATTTGATATTCATAATCATTGGTTTTATTCCCCTCCCCCAACAAGGCAACAGGGATATTTCCCTATATTTTGTAGTTTCAGACACTGTCCTAGGGGCTTCATTTGATTTGTCTCATATCTACCTCAATAATACTGGCAGGAAATTAGTCATTATTCAGATTTTGCAAATGAGGAAAGTAAGGTTTAGAGAGATTGCATAATGGCTAATAGCTGGCATGGCTGTGCTGAAGTCTTGGTCTTTAATCTCAAGTCCAGGGCTACTTGTCATTAGTCTAAAGAACTTGGCTCTGAAGGTGTGGCTTAAGCCATAGAACACCTACTTTGTAAGCATGAAGCCTTGAGTTCAAACCCCAGTCCCACCAAAAACCAAACAATAAAAAAACTTGACTGTAGTCATTAATGAATTTCATCTTCTTTGAGAGATAGAGGTATATCAACTTCAATATTAATTAAGTAATAATAGTGCTGGGGATTGAACTCAGGGTCTTATGATGCTAGCCAAGTGCCCTGCCACTGAATTATATACCCAGCCCTTTTTTTTTTTTTGAGACAAGCATTTACTATATAGTTCAGGCTGACTTTGAAATCACTATGTAGGCCAGGCTGTTACCAAACTCTTGATCATTCTACCTCTGCCTCCTAAATGCTAAGATTACAAGTGTATATCACCATGCCCTGCTTTAAGTTTTAAATTTTATAATCTTTTTCATTGGAGGCAGGTATCAAACCCAGGGCTTTTTGCATGTTAGACAACAATTTAACTGCTGAGCTACATCCCCAATCCCTACAATTTATAATTTTTTAATATGTTCACATGGCTCAGAAGTATCAAGTGATACGTGATGAGAAGCATTCATTTTGCTCTTGATTCCAGTGGTTCTTTTTTTTAAAATTTTATTATTCATATGTGCATACAAGGCTTGGGTCATTTCTCCCCCCTGCCCCCACCCCCTCCCTTACCACCCAGTCAGCCTCCTCCCTCTCCACCCCCTCAATACCCAGCAGAAACTATTTTGCCCTTATTTCTAATTTTGTTGTAGAGAGATTATAAGCCATAATAGGAAGGAATAAGGGTTTTTGCTGATTGAGATAAGGATAGCTATACAGGGAGTTGACTCACATTAATTTCCTGTGCGTGCGTGTTACCTTCTAGGTTAATTCTTTTTGATCTCACCTTTTCTCTAGTTCCTGTTCCCCTTTTCCTATTGGCCTCAGTTGCTTTTAAGGTATCTGCTTTAGTTTCTCTGCGTTAAGGGCAACAAATGCTAGCTAGTTTTTTAGGTGTCTTTCCTATCCTCACCCCTCCCTTGTGTGCTCTCGCTTTTATCATGTGCTCAAAGTCCAATCCCATTGTTGTGTTTGCCCTTGATCTAATGTCCGCATATGAGGGAGAACATACGATTTTTGGTCTTTTGGGCCAGGCTAACCTCACTCAGAATGATGTTCTCCAATTCCATCCATTTACCAGCGAATGATAACATTTCGTTCTTCTTCATGGCTGCATAAAATTCCATTGTGTATAGATACCACATTTTCTTAATCCATTCGTCAGTGGTGGGGCATCTTGGCTGTTTCCATAACTTGGCTATTGTGAATAGTGCCTCAATAAACATGGGTGTGCAGGTGCCTCTGGAGTAACCTGTGTCACAGTCTTTTGGGTATATCCCCAAGAGTGGTATTGCTGGATCAAATGGTAGATCAATGTCTAGCTTTTTAAGTAGCCTCCAGATTTCTTTATTGGTTCATTAGTTTTGGGAGAATTTAGTTTTTTAAGTTCCCTATATATTCTGGTTATCAGTCCTTTTTCTGATGTATAGTTGGCAAATATTTTCTCCCACTCTGTGGGTGTTCTCTTCAGTTTAGAGACCATTTCTTTTGATGAACAGAAACTTTTTAGCTTTATGAGGTCACATTTATCTATGCTATCTTTTAGTTGTTGTGCTGCTGGGGTTTCGTTGAGAAAGTTCTTACCTATACCTACTAACTTCAGAGTATTTCCTACTCTTTCCTGTATCAACTTTAGAGTTCGGGTTAAGTCTGATGTTAAGAACCTTGATCCATTTTGAGTTAATCTTAGTATAGGGTGATATACATGGATCTAGTTTCAGTTTTTTGCAGACTGCTAACCAGTTTTCCCAGCAGTTTTTTTTGAAGAGGCAGCTATTTCTCCATCGTATATTTTTAGCTCCTTTGTCAAAAACAAGTTGGTTATAGTTGTGTGGCTTCATATCTGGGTCCTCTATTCTGTTCCACTGGTCTTCATGTCTGTTTTTGTGCCAGTACCATGCTGTTTTTATCATTATTGCTTTGTAATACAGTTTGAAGTCAGGTATCGTGATACCTTCATCATTGTTCTTTAACTGAGTATTGCCTTGGCTATTCATGGCCTCTTGTGTTTCCATATAAATTTAACGGTAGATTTTTCAATCTCTTTACTGAATGTCATTGGAATTTTGATGGGAATTGCGTTAAACATGTAGATTCTTTTTGGGAGTATAGACATTTTTACTATGTTGATTCTACCAATCCATGAGCATGGGAGATCTCTCCACTTTGTATAGTCTTCCTCAATCTCTTTCTTCAGAAGTGTATAGTTTTCCTTGTAGAGGTCTTTCACGCCTTTTGTTAGGTTACACCTAGGTATTTGATTTTTTTTGAGGCTATTGTAAATGGAATTGTTCTCATACATTCTTTTTCAGTTTGCTTATTGTTAGTGTATAGAAATGCTAATGATTTTTCTATGTTGATTTTATATCCTGCTACCTTGCTATAGCTATTGATGATGTCTAGAAGCTTCTGAGTAGAGTTTTTTGGGTCTTTAAGGTATAGGATCATGTCGTCTGCAAATAGGGATATTTTGACAGTTTCTTTACCTATTTGTATTCCTTTTATTCCTTCTTCTTGCCTAATTGCTCTGGCTAGGAATTCCAGTACTATGTTGAATAGGAGTGGGGATAGTGGGCATCCTTGTCTAGTTCCTGATTTCAGAGGGAATGGTTTCAGTTTTTCTCCGTTAAGTATAATGCTGGCTGTAGGTTTGTCATACATAGCTTTTATAATGTTGAGGTACTTTCCTTCTATTCCTAGTTTTCTTAGAGCTTTTAGCATGAAATGGTATTGGATGTTATCAAAGGCTTTTTCTGCATAAATTGAGATGATCAAGTGGTTTTGTCTTTGCTTCTGTTAATGTGGTTTATTACATTTATTGATTTTCATATGTTGAACTACCCCTGCATCCCTGGGATGAAGCCTACTTGGTCATGCTGAATAATCTTTTTGATGTGTTGTTGAATTCGGTTTGCCGTTATTTTGTTGAGGATTTTTGTGTCAATGTTCATTAAGGAGATTGGCCTATAGCTCTCCTTTTTGGAGGTGTCTTTGCTGGTTTTGGGATAAGTGTAATATTGGCTTCATAAAATGTGTTTGGCAGTTTCCATCCCTTTCTATTTTTTTGGTTCGTATTTCGTTGATTTCAACTCTTATTTTTATTATTTCTCTCCTTCTATTTGTTTTGGGATTTGCTTGTTCTTGTTTTTCTAGGAGTTTGAGATGTATCATTAGGTCATTGATTTGGGATCTTTCAGTTTTTTTAATATATGCACTCATGGCTATAAACTTTCCTCTCAGGACTGCCTTAGCTGTGTCCCATAGGTTCCGGTAGGTTGTGTTGTCATTTTCATTGACTTCCAGGAACTTTTAAATTTCCTCTTTTATTTCATCGATGATCCATTCTTCATTAAGTAATGAGTTATTTAGTTTCCAGCTGTTTGCATGTTTTTTGTCTTTACTTTTGTTGTTGAGTTCTACTTTTACTGCATTGTGATCAGACAGTATGCACTGTATAATTTCTGTTTTCTTGTATTTGCTGAGGCTTGCTTTGTGCCCTAGGATATGATGTATTTTGGAGAAGGTTCCATGGGCTGCTGAGAAAAATGTATATTGTGTAGAGGTTGGATGAAATGTTCTGTAGACATCAATTAGGTCCATTTGATTTATTGCATATTTTAGATCTTGGATTTCTTTATTGATTTTGTGTTTGGATGACCTGTCTATTGATGATAATGGGGTGTTAAAGTCTCCCACAAACACTGTGTTGGCGTTTAAACATGCTTTTAGGTCTTTTCAGGGTATGTTTGATGAAATTGGTTGCGTACAGGTTGATAATTATTATTTCCTTTTGGTCTATTTCCCCTTTTATTAGTATGGAATGTCCTTCTTTATCTCGTTTGTTCAATGTAGGTTTGAAGTCTACTTTGTCAGAGATAAGTAATGCTACTCCTGCCTGTTTTTGGGAGCCATGGCTTGGTAAATCTTCTTCCAGCCTTTCATCCTAAGCCTATGCTTATTTCTGTCAGTGAGATGGGTCTCCTGTAAGCATCAAATTGTTGGATCTTCCTTTTTAATCCATTTCGTCAAGCGGTGCGGTGCTTTTTGATGGGTGAATTAAGTCCGTTAACATTAAGCATTAGTACTGATAGGTATGTGGTGATTCCTGTCATTTAGTTGTCTTAGTTGTTTGAAGGTTTGATTGTGTGTACCTAAGTTGAGGTTACTCTCTACTGTCTTGCTTTTTCCTGTGGTTTGGTGCTGCCTGTCTTTTCATGGTTAAGTTGGGTTTCACTTTTTGTGTGCAGAATCCCTTGCAGAATCTTTTGTAGTGGTAGCTTTGTGGTCACATATTGTTTTAGTTTCTGCTTATCATGGAAGACTTTTATTGTTCCATCTATTTTGAATGGTAGTTTTGCTGGGTAGAGTATCCTGGAGTTGAAGTTATTTTCATTCAGTGCCCGGAAAATCTCACCCCACGCTCTTCTTGCTTTTAATGTTTCTGTTGAGAAGTCTGCTGTGATTTTGATGGGTTTACCTTTGCATGTTACTTGTTTTTTCTCTTTCAGCTTTCAATATTCTTTCCTTAGTTTCTGAACTTGTTGTTTTAATGATGATATGTCGTGGGGTAATTCTATTTTGATCTGGTCTGTTAGGTGTCCTGGAGGCCTTTTGCATCTGTATGGGAATATCTTTCTCTAGATGTGAGAAATTTTCTGTTATTATTTTGTTGAATATATTACTCATTCCCTTTGCTTGCACCTCTTCTCCTTCTTCGATGCCCATGATTCTCAAGTTTGGTCTTTTGATGGAGTTGGTGAGTTCTTGCAGTTTCTTTTCACAGGTCTTGAGGCGTTTAATTAATAGTTCTTTGGTTTTTCCTTTAATTACCATTTCATCTTCAAGTTCTGAGATTCTGTCTTCTGTTTGTTCTATTCTGCTGGATTGGCCTTCTGTTTTGTTTTGCAGTTCTGGTTCGTTCTTTTTTCTGAGGTTTTCCATATCCTGGGTGGTTTCCTCTTTAATGTCAATTTTTGTCCTGAGTTCATTTATCCGTTTATTCATCGTCTTCTCTGTTTCATTTTGGTGTTTATACAGTGCTTTTATGGTTTCCTTTATTTCTTCTTTTGCTTTTTCAAATTCTCTATTTTTGTTGTCTTGGAATTTCTTGAGTGTCTCCTGTACATTTTCGTTGACCCTATCCAGTATCATCTCTATAAAATTCTCATTGAGTACCTGTAGTATGTCTTCTTTTAAATTATTCTTGTGGGCTTCATTGGGTCCTTTGGCATAGTTTATCTTCATTTTGTTGGAGTCTGGATCTGAGTTTCTGTTTTCTTCATTCCCTTCTGGTTCCTGTACTAATTTTTTGCTGTGGGGAAACTGGTTTCCCTGTTTTTTCTGTCTTCCCGTCATTGTCTTTGGTGTTGTTACTGTCCCTGTACTGTGTGCAATTAAGTATTTTCTAGCTTGTAATAATAACAATTGCAATATTTAGAATGGAAGGGTGAGAGGAGATGGAAAGCAAGAAGTTAAAGAAAGGGGGAAAACAAATACACAGACAAGAAAGAGAAAACAGAAGAAGGTATCAGACAAGAAAGTTTCAAAGGTATAAACAGGTAGCGTTAGTGTACTAATTGACAGTAAGCTGAACAGACATTAGAGAGACAGAGAGAGGATTGAAAATAAAAAATAAAAAAAATAAAGATAAGAATAAAAGTACAAATAAGTAAATGAAAGAAATATCTATATATAAAAATGAATTAAAATAAGGTGAAAAATAGAAAATTAAAATAAAAAACCAAAAAACCTCCAAGTTCAAATGCAGTGAAGTTTCAGTGTTAATGATTTGGGTGTCTGTCTCAGTCTCCAATCCTGGAGATGGTGCCTCAGATGTTGTTCTGTAGTTGTCTCATCAAAGAGGATGCATAAAGTAGAACAAAACTACACACACACACACAAAAAAAAAAAATAAACCCCACCAAGTGTCCCAAGTTCAAATGCAATACAGTTTCAGTAAGTTTTTCAGCATGCAGGTGTAATTCGATTGTTCTCTCATTAAGGGTGGGAGAAAAAGAAAAAAAAAGCGTCTGGAGACAGTTCTGAGAATGGTATCTGCAGCTGTGGCTTGTCTGCCCGCTGCTGTCAGCGTGCTGTTGCTGGTGGCGTTATTTATGCAGATCTCTGGGGTGAGCTTAGCACTCACCTGGCCCTGCAGGCTTTGTTTACTCAGAGTTCTCCTGTGCGGGAGCCTCTGCTACAGGCTTTCCCCTTTCCAAGCACTGGGAAAGGTGACACTGCCTCTGCGTTGTCAGGCTGCGTGTTTATTTACAGTTCATGTGGGAAGCGGGTCTTCCCCTCTCTCCTCTGTTTTCCTCCCACTGCCACTTTTACAGGCTTTCCTGCTCCTGATTACTGGGCGGTGCTGCTGCTTCTGCCAGCTGCCATGTTTGTTTACAGTTCACGTGGGAAGTGGGTCTTCCCTCCTCTCCTGTGGAGTTTTCCTCAGTCCACCACTCTCAGAAGCTTTCCTGATCCTGGTTGCTGGGCGCGTGCCCCCGCTCCCACCAGAGCCTTTCCGGCCTGCCCGGCTTGTTTATTTACAGTCCCGGGAAGGATTCCCTTCCCCCAATCTTCAGCGCTCATGGTGCCCCACCCTCTTTCCCACGTGTCTTTATTGTTCTTATTGCTTATTACTCAGTTTCTCTTTTTTTCCTGGGTGGAGGTCGGTCTGTCCAGGGAGCTATGCTGCTCTGGCCCAGGGTTGTCTGTGGGAGTACAGCGGTACCGCGAAGCTCACCTGGTCTGCGTCTTCCTGAACCATCTGGGCGCAGCGACTGGCGGCCCAGGGGCCCTCCTGGTTTCTCCGTTTAACGTGAAGTGGAGATTCTCTGCGCTGGCTGGAGGTGTGGAGGGGTCAAAGTTTTGCCTCTTCTCAGTGATTATGCCTGCAAAGTGTGTCTCCACCGTCTCTCCACGATTTCACTATAGGAGGCTTGCTTTCTGCTTCCTCCCTCTAGCTGCCATCTTGGAATCCCTCCAGTTCATGTGGTTCTGTCTCACCTTTCTAAATGGAAGGTGATGATGAATGGTTAATCATTTCTTCTGTATTTGCCCATATGCATTTCTTTAAATGTAATCAAATGCAAATATATAGTACTTTTCTGACCACCCTCTTATAAAAAGAGTTAATAGCATTCCAGACACTTTCTGCACCTTATACTTTCACACAGAGGATCTTTATTATATCATCACAGAAATTCCTCATTCAGTTTTAGGGGGCCATGAAGTTCTCAGATAGATTTCATATCCAGTTTTAAGCATATACTCATGAGAATTGAACACTTACATCCTAAGAAAAACTTTTATAGGTTGTTCATAGCAGCATTAGTCATAATAGCCCAAAATGGAAACAACCCAAATATCCATTGATGAATGGATATACAAAGTATAGTATATCCATACAGTGGAATAATATTTGGAGTAGAAAGGAAGTACTGATAAAAGCTGTGACATGGTTGTACCTTGAAAGAATATTGTGTAGTTACTACAATACAAAATAGCCAGAATGGAAACAGAAAGTTGATTAGTAGTTTCCAGGGTCTGTGGAGGACAGGGCACAGGGGGATGTGAGGAGTGACTGTTAATGGGTACAGGGCTTCCCCTTTGGGTGATGAAGATGTTGTAAAATTAGATACTGGTGGTAGTTATACAACTCTATGAATTCTTAAAATCTACTGAGTTATAAACTCTCATCAGGGCATTGTGTGGTATATGAATTATATCTCAATAAACCTGCTACTAAAAGTTTTAAAATAAACGTTAACTTTCATTTTCCATCCTTTCAATTGTTATCATATCCAAATAAGTCATCCTCTAGTTACTAGATAGTTACACTCTTGAGATTTCTAATTTGTCTCATCACACTCTGTTATTTGAATTACTTTAATAGCAGGCAGTGTCTGTCGACTCTTCTAATGCCTGTGGCTTCTCCTGAGCTGTTTCTGCACATAGCACAATGCAGGCCAGAGAGTGGGCTACTGCCATGACTGCACTACTACTCTGTGAGGAGCCATTTCTCCGGCTTACTGAAATATAACATCTTCTCTGGGGATTGTTTCAGTTTAGAGCTGTCAGGCTACATTTTACTGCAGAAGTTATTCACAATTACTAATGAATTCCCAGGCTCCAGCTGAACCAACTCTGTTCCTATCAACATACTGTCTGTTACAAATGTGAATTGTCCTCTGTCCAAGTCTGCCATCTGCCCTGGGCTGCTGCTTATAAGGGCCTGGAGGGGGTTAAATGCACTGGGTTTTCTGTCTCTTCGTTGCTGAATACTTTTTTATTGACTAACTTTTTCCAAACTGCTGCCTCTGTATCTTATATATTGATTTTTTTTCTACCTTAATTGGGAATGAATGGTAAAAATGAGCAGAACTTGTAATAAAGTGTTCTAGAGTTCCATCTAACAACTGTTTTTCTCTTTGTGTAATCCTGTTACCTCAAATGTGGGCAGAGAGCTTTTTGGCAGGAATTCAAAGTTTGTATTCATTTTGTTGGAAGGAATGATTTCTTATAATGAAAAATAAAAAATAAATGAATGCCAGAAATATATTTCTGACAAATATATTCATATTCCTCTTTATTCATGCTCTTTTTGGTGTGTTTATTTTTCAGCTCTGCTACAGGCTTCCATTCCCTGTAACTAGCATGTGTGACTCAATAATTACAGCCTGGAGGATTCTGGAAGTAATGAGAGAAGAATCTGCAGCAAATGACTGGCTGTCTTCGGTCGAGTCCTTGCTCCCTGTTACTACAGTGATCCCCATGCAAGTTTTTCTTCTGCTGGCTTACCTCCTTGTTGAGGATAAAGGACAGAATCTTCACCAAATACTGAAGGTCACCACACAATTAGCCCAGGCAGATTCCTCTCAGGTAATAAAAGAAAACAGTGGAACTGGATGGGAAGAACGTTTAATTATTGGAATTATAATCGGTCATTAATACTTTGAAGAATGTTTTAAATTATGGTTTAATTCTTCTTGTTCTTTTTTTTTTTTATAGTGCTGGGTTTTAAACTTAAGGCCTTGTGCTTGTGAGACAGGCACTCTACTGCTTGAGCCACACCTCCAGTTCTTTTTGCTATCTTTATCCTCCTAATTTGTTTTTCTTTCTTCTTACTCTGAGTTGATGTGAACTTAAGAATAATATTTCTGTAATGAAAGCCACACTTTGTAAGGAAATCTGCATATGGTGCTATTCTTTTTCTTTCATTTTTCAGTGAATTGCTAATTCTTACAACCTATTCCAAGGTGTATCTCTCTTAATTCTAATACTGATCTTTTAAAGTAGTCCCAGATTAATCAATCCACAATAAAACTGCCTATACAATAAGCACTAATGTATTTTTAAATACTTGAAATTTGACCCTATCTTAGTTCTTTCATTTAATAAACTGAAAAATATTCGGTCCTTCCTATGTGTGGTCCTTAATCTGCATGGTGGAATGTAAGAATCTCTGTCTGCACATAACTTGAGTATAATAAGAAAGCACTCAATAAGACTGTTTCCCTCAACTTTTAAACTGTTTATTTAGCATCATTTTGTGTGATCTTCTCCCTACCCACTCCCAAACAGACATGGCAGATAGACTCTCTAGAATGCATTTCCTGTGAATGAAAGGGTTTCCTAACTAAATAGGCACAGCATTTTTTATGAGCCTCTGTTTATCAGTATCTGTGCTTATGTTTCCTTTCAAATATGGTTAAGAAAAATGTCATCACTTAGTGGAAAATCATGTGTTCTAGAGGAAAAAAAATTGGTGGTAGAATGAGACAAATGTGTTTAAGATGTGAAGTTACAGGGTAGAATGCCTGCTAGCAAGCCTGAGGCACTGGGTTCAATCCCCAGTACTACAAATAATAATAATAATAATAATAATAATAATAATAATAATAATAATAACTAATTAATTGTATTTAGAATTCCTTTTTACCCTCACCTAGTTATGATCAGTAACCAACTACTGATAGCTCTCAAAAAGATTTCCCTTTGACCAGACCTCTTCTTTTGATTCTCTAAGCAAATCTGTAGTGTAGTCTAAGTACTTTTGTTTTTTACACAGTATATGCATAATATGAATCATTTCAACAACTTGCTTCCTACTTTACTTCTCTTTTCTACTTTCAGTAATGGCCCTACTTCTAACCAATGTTTTCTTTCAGTGTTGATACCTTATAAGGTAATTTCTTTTTGATAGTTAATACATAAGTGATACCTGGAGATATTCTAAAGAAGGGGTCCCTTGAAATAATACAGTATGATATGTTGAAAGATATAGAAAGTTGTTATGAAACATTCTCTCTCTCTCTCTCTCTCTCTCCCCCTCCCCACCCCCCCTCCCCTCCACCCTCTCACCCTCTCTCCCTCAGTGCACTTGGTCTTTGAAATTGTAGGGTGGTACTTTTGCTTTCAGGTAACAGAAACCCATCTTAAACTACCATAAACAGTTTTTATTAGCTCTGGCATTTAAACCAGTCATGACCTAGACAGTGCATTCAAGGCACAGTGTCTTTCTTTCCTTTGTGAATTATCTGGAATCCAAGGCCTTATTAACCTCATCTTCCCAATCCAAAAAGAAGAGAGATGTAGAGAACACTCCATTGCCTTTGCTTGGATGGGTCATGTGTCCACATTAAGCAACCATCATGATACGATAATGAGCACTTTAATTGGCCATCCTAGGTGGAATAGAAGTAGGATAAGTGTCAGAGCCCTAAAATTACCTGGGCCATCAGATTTATGTGGACTGAGGTTAGGATGGTTCCCTAAAAGAATGATAGTTTGCTGTAATGGAAGTGGGAGTGTGCAAAGTGGACAAAAAAATGTTGAGTAGTACTTCTTAATCCATGGATCAGGGAACACTGAATTGCTATAAATATGGCATGTGTGCTTGAGATATTCCCTCTCTCCTTCTAGCAGTCAGGTGATTGTCTCAGCTCAGGCTGCTGGAAGTCTCTGGCTGGCAGTCTGCCAGCTGGTGTTTCATTTATTTACCCTGTTATCCTTAATAAACATTAGTTTTCATGTATGTTGTGAAATGGAATAGGTTGGCAAGCACTAGAATGACCACTGACATTTACTTATTTATTTAATAAATATTTATTAAGCACTGCTATAAATTGAAGCCAATGTGTTCTACCATTGTTGATAAATTTTTAGACAGCTTTGAAAGAAATGAGGAAAACATCTAGTAGATGAATGGTAGAATAAAGTTTTTAAATGTGGTTACCCACATTCATGTGCTAGCATAGGAAATATTAATAAGAATGTAGGTGGAAAAGGACAAAAGAAGTATCTTAGAAATAGGAGATAGTGTTGTTTTTTCCCCCTCACTTTTCCTTATGATGTGGCCATATATCATTTTACTAGCCTTTAGTTACAAGCAAAGCAGCCAAAAAGAGAGGAGTGAATATTTTGAAAAAGTAAGATTTCTGATTTTGAATAGTTCCTTGGAGTAGATTTGATTGAAATGAATTAGAATTGTAATATATTAAGTGGAGTGATTTCTACTTCTTTTCACTTAGTTGATGAGATTATATAGAGTGTGTTCATAGTTCATGTGGGTTTGTCATTTCTTGTAGAAAGAAGGGCAATTGGCTCCAATTCATGGAGGAGATGATACTACAATTTTAGGCTACTAGTGAGACTAAGTAAATAGGGAAGATTAGGAATTTCAATGCAGTCTTTTTGCTTCTGTTTTGGTGGTCACCTGACATTTATTGTAGAATTTTATCACTTATAGTGTGGTTATCTAAATGTTGTGTTTGAATGACAACTTGGCTTATTATAAGACTCCTACTATATGATCTTGTGAGAGAAAATATTTGGCTTGTTTGAAAGAGATGAGCTATATGTAAAGTATGTGTTACTATTATTAATTCTATGTGGTATTAATAGAAATTATTTTTAATAGTGCTAATTAATAGGAATACAAATGATTAATATCTATTGGTAACACCATATTAGTGTTAAAAGGTGATTTTAAAAATGTAGTTTTATTACTGCTTACCGATCCTATGGTTTGATGGATCTGCTTCCCCAATGTGAGTTTTCATCCTTAGTCTGTCACCTGGTATACATTTCCCATTATGTTTAAGACAGTTAACTGTCTTAGGGCTATGAGAAGACTATAAAGGTAAGTAATCTGAAGAGGGTCTGGCCTTATGAGTACCACTTGATCTTAAAATGACACAATAGTTGTCCCAAATCGAGGCAATAAATCAATGTGTGAAAGAATAAATAGAGTTTTCTCATATCTAGAAATGCTATCAGCAGTTATTAATAATCCTTTTAGTTTTCTTACCGGACATCATCAAACTGAGTTTGCACAAGGTACAACCTCACATCAAGCAGTGCTCAGTAAATGTTCTGTGCTTTTTACATTCTTGGAGCCAGTATCTTTGAATATTCTGAGGAAAGTTCTGAAATGAGCATCATGGGTGAACTCTCATCAAAGTCTTGAAAACTTTAAGCACATTGATTTAAAGATTCAGAGGTTTTCTTAACGTTTTTTATTGCAATAATAAATGAGAATTCTCTTTCCTAAATTAGTGATTTTTTTTAATGGAAATAGCAGTTAGTACATTCATGTGGTTTTAGATTTAAAAAAATGGTATTTCCTGCCCTTCTGATACTGTGAGTAATGTCATTTCCGCCACATTTTGATGTAAATCATCCAGCCTGCCTAAGCGAGAATCAAAGCATGTGACTTCCTGGCTTATGTACACTAATATACGCTTGACTTTGTTCTTTTCTTGTTGAGCTATTTCTTACCTGTGTGGTTGTGTAGGATCCAGCCACATCTGAGTGAAATCAGGGGTAGTGAATGTTAATCACAGATTCTACTGAGTTAATGAAGAGATGATGTGTATTCCAGTCCTAAATGGGAACTTTTTTCTGAATTTTAATTTATAACCCTTTTAAGGCTATTATCAAATCAGATTTTGAACCCTTAGCCAATAATTGGCCCACCTGTGTAACATGATTGTGAACAGTTAGAGAAAATCTGAGATTGACAAAACTTCCTTAAGAGGAGATTAGTGACCCATAGTTAGTTAGGCAATAGATGTTTGTTGTCCTATCTCCCATGTATATGACACCAGCAAAGTGGCATTACATTTGTTTAGAACCACATATGGCTCTGTGTTCTGCACTGTGTACCTCAAGTACATTTTTAGCAGGTAACAGCACTAGCTTGGTACCACTTTCTTTAGTTCATTCTGTATACCGGATTGTATTTTGCTTCCTTTCTTTTCATTTTGGATTTAATGTTTTGTTCTTTGCCAACTCTGAATGTGACTTACAGAAATATTCAACCCGTAATTATTTTGGCAGCTTCTGGTAGGTTTTTCTTTGTATCTACCTGGGACTCTCTCCCAGTGTTCCTAATGTTAACCTGTGTCTAAAGAAGACACCAGGAAGTCTTATCTCTTCAAGCCTTCTCTAATACCTGTTCTGATTCTTCTTCACTGGGCTCCCCTATAGTGTTGGTATTGAGCATTATACATAAGGGAAAATAGAGGTGTTGGAGGACTCTGTGATTCACATAGCTTTGTGATCTTACAAAAGCCTTATAGGACTTATTGGATGTTTAATAGTATGTCTTATAAGTATATTCAGTGTACAAAAGATTATATTTCTTTTGGAAATCAGAGCTGTTTGTTCATGTTTTAAAACTTGAGATAATGTGTTTTCTTCTTGTCATTCTTCTTATACTGTTAAGAGTATAGGACAAGAATAAATATCAAGAATAATGGCCATAGAGGTTAGGAGGGGTACAGGAGAGGGAGGAGAGAGGGAGAATAGAAAACAGGTATCAAGATACACTTAGATAGGAGGAATAAGTTCTATTGTTCTGCAGTACAGTAGGATGACTATAGTTTGCAATAATTATTTTGTAAAGAGCTATGAGAAAGGAGTTTGAAGGCTCTCAATACAGAGATGATAAATGAATGCTTAAGGAGACAGAAATGCTATTTACTGTGATTTAATCATTATGTATTGTGTATATCTGTCAGACTGTCACACTATACTGCATAAATGTATAGGGTTATTGTGTATCAATGAAAATTTAAAATTCAATATCTAAACTGAATATTAATCACTGATATTACAAATTATTGGGTAAGTTGAGAAAGTTTACTATAACTCTAATACTATGTGTAAGGCATATTAATTTTTTTCTTACTGATTTATAAAGTGGAATATGCCAAAGAACAAAAGCCTATGAATTTTTTAATAAAACTTAAAAACTATACATATTAATGGGATACCATGTTTTGATATACACATACATTGTGTAATGTTTAAATCAGTTTAAACATATCTATTTCCTCAAACATTTATCATTTCTTTAAGGTGAAACCTTCAAAATCCTTTCTTCTAACTTCTTGAAATACACAGAACATTATAATCTGTAGTCACCCTCCTGTGAAATAACATAACAGAACTTCTTGCTCCTATCTGACTGTAACTTCATGCCCATTGATTGATCAGCCTTCTCCCTACCCCTTTTCCCCAGCCTCTGATAGTAACCACTCTACTTTCAACTTCTATTAGATTGCCTTTGGTGAGGTACTTGGGTTTGAACTTAGAACTTTGTGCTTGATAGACAGGTGATCTATCGCTTTGAGCCATGCTCCAGCCCTTTTTGCTCTGGTTACTTTGGAGCTAGAGTCTTGATTTTGCCCAGGCATCCTGCACTGTGATCCTCCTAGTTTATGCTTTCTACTGTCACTGAGGATGACAGGAGCACACTACCATGCCCAGATTTTTTCGCTTGAGACGGGGTTTTCACATACTTTTTTTTTTTTGCCCAGGATGTCCTGGCCCGAACTGTGATCTTCCTGATCTCAGCCTCCCAAGTAGCTAGTATTGTAAGTGTGACCACCAGTGTCCAGCTAGATCAACGTTTTTGAATTACTCATGAGTGAGATCAAGCAGTAGAAACTTTAAAAGTTTGACTTATAAAGTCAACCACAAGTTTCCTTCCTCTAAACCTATTCTCATGGATGAATTTGGTAAAGTCACTTTTGTGAAACTTGTCATCTGTTTGAGACACTTGGTATTTGTTTACCTTTCTCTTGTTTGGAAGTGGTGGTAGTCATGTTTATTTTTTTTTCCTACTGGCATTTTACAGCTCTAAGGTCTTTTATTTCCTCTTTACAGTTTGGTTGTTAAGTCTGGTTAAAGGTCTTGTTTAATGGGAAAAATTACAATCTTTGTCAGTTTTATTTTATCTTTGTGATGTTTTCAGGGCTTAGTTTTTCCATTTGTAAAAGTATGCACATATTTGAGTCATTTGAAATTACTTATGTGGCTAGGTTCATGGCCCATGACTTTCTGTCTTTTCAAAGTCATATGTTATTAAATAGTAAAAGTTGACTTTCAGGGCAGAATCCTGTGGTAGTTCTACTCAGGGTCATAAGCCATATTTTAACATTGGAAAATGAATAGGAAATGTGTGAAATTTAATGGTCTGTAAGTTACTGCTGTGAGAAAGGGAGAAAATATATTCTATTAAAGAAGTTGCACAAAGAGTCTTTGGACACTTTGCACTCTGTTTCATTGTGACTGAGTTCTGTGAATTGCTACCCCCTGAAGTTAGTCTTCTTCCTGTGTTCTTTACACCAGCAAATAGAAGCCAGAATGTACAGTACTTTCAATACAGACCTTTAGAGATAAGAAGTGCTGAACTACTATTTCCTGGTAGCCATAGCATCAATTATGCCTAGAGAAAAATTGGTGTGGGCCTGTCAGCATGAAGCAATTACACAATGGGAAGCACAGACCAAAATATAAGGTCAAGTTGTATCTGCCTTATCCTGTAGCAATATATTTATTTCTTCTTTATATGTCTCACAAAGATACCTATGGAAAAAATGTTTTTAACTGGCACTTGAACGGTATTATGTTTTCCTGATTGTGTAAATGAAGCCAATAGTTTATACTCAGGGAAGCAGTTCTTTGTTAATTTCCTGACATTTCTGAGTATTAATATTGGGCCATGTTACTTCTAGTTAATTTATAGGTTAGAAATTACTTAATATTTTCATTGAAAGAATGTTTGTGATTTTTCAGTTCAACTCATATTATTGTGACACTTATTTGTTTAATATACTAAAACAAAACACATTTGTCTTGATGTATCACTGAACACCAGAAAGGATGGAGAAGAGTTGGAAGAGGATGGATTCAGTACTGCATTCTAAATAGGGGAGTCTACCTGCCTCCAAGTGACTATCAGGTATCAGCAGCTTTGCCTATTGGTTAAAACTCAAAAGAAGAGAGTGAGACTAACTGAATAAATGTATAAAAGCACGGTTATCATCTAATGGTCAGAAATTATTTGTACATATGCACACACTATTTGTAATGTTCAGAATCAGGAAGTTCTCAAATTAAAGAAGTTTTTCAGTGTGTAAAAGGTAGATTTTTGCATACCCTTTGTTTTGAAAAATAATGTTGAGAAAATTAGACCTGTTTGTTAGGGCTGTGACATTAAAAAGTTTGACAAGATGTAGTCAGTTTGAGAACTTGAAAGGACATGAAGGGATCACTCATTAAATAAATAGCCATGGCGAACCTCTTTGGGATACACATGTTAACTGGAACTTGGGATGTGAAGACAGTATACAGGGAAGATGGGCAATAGACTCTGTGCTAAAAATGCAAGGAAGCAGGTGGTATGCAAACCTAGAAAGGGGCAACTAAGTCATACAAGGGACCAGATAAGGCTGCTGGGAATAGGCTATTCATGAGTAAGTATTCTTTGAAATGAGTTGGAAGAAGCCTGTTTGTGTCACATATTAAATGTTTCTTATTTTATAATCCTATTGAGTACCACTGTTAAGCAAACCGTGGAATAAATAAATTTCTGTAGGTATTGGAGTAGTTCTTTTTGAACCATACTTTCACTGGCAGTGCTTTCTCCAGTATTTCAGATTTAATTTTCTTCTTTGGGAGTC
The DNA here is from genome assembly GCF_047511655.1 of Castor canadensis. Classification (NCBI taxonomy): domain Eukaryota; kingdom Metazoa; phylum Chordata; class Mammalia; order Rodentia; family Castoridae; genus Castor; species Castor canadensis. The sequence goes on along the minus strand of NC_133398.1, from coordinate 51,356,531 downwards.
AATGGCAGGAGCACACAGTCATACTTATACCTACTATCCCATAGCAGTAATTGAGTTGATGGGTCATGATTTGGTGGGAAAGTTCAACTCCAGAATTCTGAAGGTTGGAGAGTTGTGTTAGCATCTTTATCAGAAGTCTTGAGACTTATGCTGTCTCTTTTGCTATTGAATGTGGTGGGCTTCTACCTTGACAATGACAGTTTTCAGCATTTCATATAGATAGTATAACAGGCAATGTAAAGAAATTGGGCATTTTCTTAATGCAGAGAAACTAAAGCAGATACCTTAAAAGCAACGGAGGCCAATAGGAAAAGGGGACTAGGAACTAGAGAAAAGGTTAGATCAAAAAGAATTAACCTAGAAGGTAACACCCACGCACAGGAAATCAATGTGAGTCAATGCCCTGTATAGCTATCCTTATCTCAACCAGCAAAACCCCTTGTTCCTTCCTATTATTGCTTATACTCTCTCTACAACAAAATTAGAAATAAGGGCAAAATAGTTTCTGCTGGGTATTGAGGGGGTGGGGGGGAGAGGGAGGGGGCTGAGTGGGTGGTAAGGGAGGGGGTGGAGGCAGGGGGAAGAAATGACCCAAGCATTGTATGCACATATGAATAATAAAACAATAAAAAAAAAGAAATTGGGCATTTCAAGTCAGTTTGCTTCAGATGTGTAAACATAGTTACAAATGAACTGGGGGCAGACACGTTGTTCAGGAGTGACCCAGTATGATTTCTGAATGGCAGGCTTATAGTATGTTGATTAGAGTTTTGGACACCGCGTGTCCAGCCATCCTTGTTTACTGCCATTCTTGTGGGAATGGCTTACCTCTGCATTTAAGAGGATTTTTGTATCTTTTCCATCTATCTTTAAAGTAAACAAGCATATGAAATATAAGTAACTTAAATTTACCATATTATAGAATCAAATAAGTACTAAAGTTGAATGAGTCAGAGCAAATTAGCATTCTAAAGTATTCTGTAGTTATCTTGAATGTGAACTGTCCTCAAAGGGAATTCAGATGCTATTCAGATACTATCAGATTTAGAATTCATGAAAGGAATTCCTCAAGGGAAACTGCATTTTATTTTTTTTTGTCTTTCAGTAACCTTCAAAAGTTCTTGTGTTTAGTTTAGTGATTAACACATAAATATATTAGATATATTTACCTACTGTTCTAGAACCAACAAACCGTTTTCCACTATTGTCATGTGTTTTCATACTGACAGATGTGACATTGTGGAGTCCAGGGACAGTTAGGTTAGATTACATTGAAATCTTATTAAAGAAAATTATATTAATTTAGGGTTCAGGGAATTTGATACAGGCTAAGTTAAAACATAGTGGGTGTTGACGATACTATTTTTAGGCAGTTTGGACTTGCTCATTTACATTAGTACAATGAATGTGCCAATTTAAAATGATCAAATTATCTATTCATTATGGCATATCAAGAGGGACTGGTACTTGGAAGCACTTAGCTAATTAGTTTTAGTATATAAGTGAAAATAATCAACTTTTTTTTCTTTAACATTTTTTTCTTAACTCTGTCTTGCCTACCTGCATTATTTCTTATAGTCTGAGCTATTATTAATGATAATTATACTGGTGGCATTTTATTCTATTTAAATGTACTTAGTATCAATTTATATTTAATTTTTAATGGTAGAGGTGCAGCTTGATCTGTGTTAAGTATAATTATCATGGTATTATCATTCAGCTTGAAGCACTGTGGATACCTTGTTTTTATTAGGTCCCATTTTATTTATTAAGCATTTTCAAGTCATTCATTTAATCATTCAACTTCCTATTTGGTGGGTGCTGATAATACTAAGATGAAAGGACATAGTCTTTGCCTCCAGGGATGATGGGTTGAGAGAAGTATTAAAAATTACTCTGCAGTACAGGATGGTAATTTCCTCTGTGGAAGCATATAAACACTGCTGCAACACAGATGAAAGGGCCCCTAAGTTTCTTCTAAGTAGGGGAAAGAGAAAACATTCTAGGAAGAATGAAGAACAGATGTGAAGAACATGGATGTGGTAGATCACACTGGGGTAACAAGACTGAAAGTCATATAATATCAAACTGGATATATAGGATGAGGGAAGTGGTGCCTAGAGTGGATGCAGGTATTTAGAACAACATCCTAAGGAGCTTTGCAGTCAGGAGATGTGATTTTCCCTAATGTACTGGGGTAATCAGACACAAGGGAGATGAAGTTGCTTAACAGGATGTTAAAATAGAACTTTTGGTGGCAACCTTGTAATACCAAAGTGAGTTTTGAGACACAATACCCAGGATAAACTGTAGCACAGGAGAAATAAACCTAGGTGCAGGTGAACTACTGCAGTTCTTAACCCCTTGTTTATATCCAAGTATAGATGTTGGGAGATGAGCGTGTAAGTGAAGAGTACAGGGAGGGTTCTTGGGGAGTTATGAGTCTCATAGTTTTAGCCTCTTATCTCAAGCCCAATGTCGGGGACTGCAGCCTAACCTTTACCTCCTTCAATCCCTCCATCCAGTCCAGTTTGATGTGTATCTCCTGGAAGTTGGGGTGGATGGATACATAGGGTGAATTGGTGACTCCCTGAAAAATCTAAAGTGGAATGATGTGCTGGCTTAGTAGTTGTGATGGTGGAAGTGATGGAGAGATTGATTTACATTTGTAGAATTTGTCTAAGCAAAAAAATGTATTAGTGCTTCCCTTAATGAAATGTTGGCAGCAGGGGCAAGAGAAGTACACTGGGATCAGATTGTCTCAGCTCTCTCAGAGCTGCTTAGAGCACTGTACAGGCCTCTGATGAAGCAGTATTTCTAGGGGCTGTGGAACAAGTGACCCAGAAAAAAGCATCTCACCTGCCTAGAGTTGCAAGAGAACTTATTCTTTTTTTTTCCTTTATTATTCATATGTGCATACAAGGCTTGGGTCATTTCTCCCCCCTGCCCCCACCCCCTCCCTTACCACCCACTCCGCCCCCTCCCTCTCCCCCCCACCCCCTCAATACCCAGCAGAAACTATTTTGCCCTTATTTCTAATTTTGTTGTAGAGAGATTATAAGCCATAATAGGAAGGAATAAGGGTTTTTGCTGGTGGAGATAAGGATAGCTATACAGGGCATTGACTCACATTGATTTCCTGTGCGTGGGTGTTACCTTCTAGGTTAATTCTTCTTGATCTCACCTTTTCTCTAGTTCCTGGACCCCTTTTCCTATTGGCCTCCGTTGCTTTTAAGGTATCTACTTTAGTTTCTCTGCATTAAGGGCAACAAATGCTAGCTAGTTTTTTAGGTGTCTTACCTATCCTCACCCCGCCCTTGTGTGCTCTCGCTTTTATCATGTGCTCAAAGTCCAATCCCATTGTTGTGTTTGCCCTTGATCTAATGTCCACATATGAGGGAGAACATACGATTTTTGGTCTTTTGAGCCAGGCTAACCTCACTCAGAATGATGTTCTCCAATTCCATCCATTTACCAGCGAATGATAACATTTCGTTCTTCTTCATGGCTGCATAAAATTCCATTGTGTATAGATACCACATTTTCTTAATCCATTTGTCAGTGGTGGGGCATCTTGGCTGTTGCCATAACTTGGCTGTTGTGAATAGTGTCGCAATAAAAATGGGTGTGCAGGTGCAAGAGAACTTATTCTTGTAGGTCTGGGCAACTTGTCATAGAGCAGTAGGAGAATCCCTTTGGGGATTGTGAGATGTAAAGACACCCAGTGCTGACACTGTTCTCTAAGGGTGCTTGTTCCAAGTCAGAGATGGAGAGGGGAAGCCAACTTTATTAAAGGTTGTAAGGTTAAGGGAACCTCTGAGAATTCTGCCAACTATCACTGTAGCCCATTGCTAGGGATCTGGATTTAACCTTCCTCGTCTTATCAGCATGGGAACAAGAAATGTGCAGATATTTTTAGGTTTAGGTTTCTGTGGGGCTTGAATGATTCTGAGCCATTTATTGTAGTAGATTGTCAAATGGTCAGTTCATTCCATACCTTTCCCTTTTTTGGTTTACATTTAAAATTTTACATTTAAAAATTTTTTTATACTTTGCTGAGGTTCACACATGGAGTTCTCAAAATTCACTTTGGCCAATGCTTTTTCTCAGCAATGTCATATTATAATTAATGATACATTGAGGAAATATTGTAAAGGATAAAAGTAATTGCATCAACTAGCTATGCTTCCCTTTTTGTTTTTTTTTTTCAACATTAGTATAATTTATTCAACTGATAGAAAGGAGTCTTATATGTTTTTCTGTTGCCTGGTAGAGAATTCTTGGTGCCTGTTTTAAAACATTCAGTAAGCATTTGATGAGTTCTTAGTTGTTTTTTGAAGCCAAGGAGGGTTCAGGCTGTGGTCTGCAAAATTACTAAAGGAAGTTCAGCAGTCATTTTTGAAACAGCAGAAAAGTGAAGAATCATGCATGCATGTATAAGGTTGTCTTAAATCAAACCCTAGCTGGAACTGTAGTGACACATGCTGTTCTTGAAAGACTTAATACAGTCCTTCTAATCGGATGAATTGTCTTGTTGTGCAAAAACTGTTATTACACTGTGTGTGAAACCAACCATGCTGCAGGGGGAAAAATTAAATCGCCTGACTGAGAGGTCACTTGTGAATAGTAACACAAGATCTATTACCGTTATTAGAGACTCTGGAGGACATTCACCCTTTTATGGTCTTTCAACTGCTGGAATGAAATATTTTAGTGGTAAATGACACGCTTCTGGGAAATCCTCCTGAAGATTCATTCTTTACTATTGGTACATAGGATAAAAGGCAGGGGGCATAGAGAAAATAGGGGAAAAAAATCACAATATTCCTTTCAGATCACTTAAAAATTTTACTTAATTTTTGATTTTGTGTGATAACAATTGCCATTAAATGTTCCTCATTATACTACTCTCAATCTGTATCTGTTAGGACTACACTTTCTCTTTTGTAACATGTCTTGCACATTCTGTAGGGAAATTCATGATAGCATAAGATCTCAGAAACCAGGGTGGCTGTGGTTTATGTCAAAATCTGGATCATGTGCTTTAAGATAACATGAAGTAAAGAGTCAATCTGCTCATTTTGTTTATATTTTAAGGGTCTTGAAGTGTACACAAGAAGGATTATGTGAGTATGTGTTTTAGTTCTGCATGGCAACCATGCTGAGTGGTAAATATTTTAAGATGTGAGTGAGCAGCTATTGATCTGAAGTGATGCTTTATAACACAGTTATTAAAGTGCAAACTAGGGTTCCTTTCCAATGGATAATATTCATTATAAACTATCAATCTATTTGTTATGGTTTATTTCCACTCTGAAATTTTCTGCCTTTTTGTTAGATGGTCGAGATTAGTTTTTGTGGGCACAAGGAAGATATAAAGTAGGTAGGGATAGAATTGCAAATAATTTGGGTAAATTTTTTTTGGCTAATTTCAAAGTCAAATTGCTGACTTTTTTTTCTTTCTATTATTTGATTTCAGCCTTTCCCCCCACCCCCTTTCCTCTACAACTTCCTTACTTTATTGCCCAAAAGCTATGGCACTGTTAGAGCGATCCGAACAGGGATATAAATTCATTGGATTTCTCAGTGCCTGCCTTTGTTACAGGTATATTGATGGGCTCATTAAAACATATCTGTTGAAATGGGGTTGGGAAGTAGGAGGAATAGAGGAAAGGAAATACATTTTCAGAAGGAAGAATACATAGATACTTGAGCTTCACCTGGAAATAAAAATAATTTTTTTAAGTGGGAGATAGAAGCCCTTTGTCAGGTTGCTAATGAGAGGCTTGACCTAGTGGCTGCAGCAGCAGCATCTTTGGGGATGATGAGAGATGCAAAATGCACTGTTGCTAGGCAACTCTCTTGGCTGACTTTGGAGCAGGTTCATATGTGCTAAGAGCTAATGAATCCTCATGTCTGCTCTTTGAAACTGTTCAAAAGCCAATGAAGACATACCCAGATATTTACCATTTACAAGTACCTGAACCATTCTTGCCATGTCATTTAGTCATTAAAAATTAAGTTGACCATTTGCTGTGTCCTGAATATTGCTTTATTTTTCACAGTGGGCCAGTGTTTTAGCCCTAATAAATATGTTTTCACAAAGGAGCACAATAAACATGACTTAGTTCTGATTGGTGCTATTTATATTATAGATTATGAAGGATTATTTAAAACTTGAATGTCTTTTTTTTCCTTCTTTTTTCTTCAAAAGTAATAAGTTGTTATAGTCTGCCTCTTCAGGCCTCTTAGAAAATTTCAGGTCATACTCTCTGCATGCCTTGTTCAGCCCAAGGCCATCTCTGAAGATGCCAGGATTATGTTTTGTAGGTGACCTCTTTAACCACCCCGAACTTCAAAAAACACCCTGGATAATAACCATAAGACAAGACACAGAACATGAATGAAAGTCTGATAAGGGACATTCCTGAATCAATTAATGAATCTAAGTACTTGTAAGGTCCCACACAATGTCTAATAACCTCTCAGAGATGTTGCAAACTTCTGATAATAGCTCAGGATTGCTGTGAAGATTAAAAGATCTGATACATGATAAAACCTGTAAACTGCCATGCAAATACTAGTTTTTTTTTTCCACATTGAATTCCAACCAATTGCCTAAGTTCAATAAGAATTTTGTGCTGTTGTATTATTTGCTAAGAGTTAGGTTTGTTAATATTATTGTAGGATATAGGATAATGATAGTAGGTTTTATTTGTAATAGGTTTTAGCTTTTATCTGTTTAAATTTTACTTGCACTACCTGTGGTTTCTCTTAGTGTCATAGCACCTGGTATAAAACCATGAGATAGCATTCAATAAGAAATTACTTAAAGAAAGTCACACAAACTTCTTGTACAGACTATCTAAATTGTCTTTTTTCTTATAATATTTCAAAATGTAATAAAATTCTGTTAAGATTCTATAAATGTGTTTTATCTAAAATGAGAGCTATAAAAGAAGTCATCACATTAAATTCAGCATGTGAATTAAATGACATAATCCAGAGTACAGTACTCAGTTTATAATCAGTGTTCAACAATATGTACTGTTAAAATGATAGTTGACTTTTGTAGTTCTTTTTTACTCATTTAACAATTATTTGCTACCGTATGTTACAGGCAAGTGCTACTGTTTATCTAAAGAGACATACTTTTTGCGCATCTGGGGCTGTCATTATCCTTTATTCCTCAAGCTCTGACAGCATTGTCCAATAGAACCTTTTGCCATCGTGTGAATGCTCTGTAATTTGTGCTGTCTGATAAGGTAGCCACTGACCACATTTGATGATTGGGCATTTGAAATTTGGATAGTGTGACTGAGGAACAATGTTTTAATTTTATTTATTTTAATTAATTCTAATTCAAATTTAAATAGCCAGGTGTAGCTATTTGGCAATAAAATCTAGAATCAGTAAAATCTCTCCTTTGAACAATGAAAGACAATTATTATCTATGCTGCCTAGTATTTTGCACTATTTAAAAATGTTATTTTCTTGTTTTTATATCTTAATTTTGGTTCACAATAACTTTTTGTTAGGCATTTGTGTGTGTGTGTGTGTGTGTGTGTGTGTGTGATGGTACTGAGGTTTGAACTGAGAGCCTTGCGTTTTCTAACCAGGTGCTCTACCACTTGAGCCATGCCATAAGCCCCTTTATTATGTATTTTGTTCTCAAAATTGATTTCAGGTTTTTCAGTCAATAACAGTTGAGCTTATAGTTTTGAGTTTCTTAACTAGACTGTAAAGTATTTGACATCAGAGACTCTTTTCTCAGTTATGTTATTAAAGCCTAACAGTGTAGGTGTGGAACTGACCTTCCAATACTTTTGATTGTTGAACATATAATTTATAGGAGAATTTCCTGTTTATTATTGATGTTAGAAATTCTCTAGAAGTTATTCTTTTTAAAAATAATAGCGGCAATTTTGTTTTCTTAACTGCTACTTTCTTTTAAAGCAAAATTTAGAGTGTTTGTGGGCCAGGGCTCTCCAAGATAACACCCTGGTTCAATGATTTTCCAGCAGAGCTCACAGAACTCAAGCTTTGGATTGTATCGTGGCTAGGATTTATTACAGTGAAAGAATACAAAGCAAAATCAGTAAGGGAAGAGGTTCATGGGGCCAAGTCCAGAGGAAACAGGCATAAACTTCCAGGAGTCCCCACCCTGGGGAATTAGACAGGACGCACTCGAGCCCTTCAGCATCAGTTATGACAGCTCATGTGAAGTGTCTAGTGGGGTAGCTTGTTAGAGACTCTGCCAAGGATTTTATTGGAGCTGGTGAGTTGAGGCACAGTATTTTATACACAGTGACTGTGCAGTTTAGGAGTTTAGGGACCCTTAGATCAGTTAAAGAATGGTGGGAGCCTTCCCCAAATCCATTTTCCAAAACCTTATCAAAGACTAATCTTTCATGCAGGCCTTTGTATGGATGGCAGTCCCAAGCCTGTTTGTTAACTCTTTTCTACACAAATACTTGCTTAAATATTGATTTGGTTAATTTGAGCTGTTTTTTTTTTTTTTTGTTGTTGTTGTTGTTAAGAAGTAGATCTGAAATCATTCTTCACAATTTCTTCTATTCTCCCATCCAAGTACTAACCAGCCCCAACTCTGCTTAGCTTCCAAGATCAGACAAGATTGGGTGCATTCAGGGTAGCATGGGTGTAGACACAATTTCTTCTATTCACATTTTGGATATCTGAGTATATATTTTAAACACCTCCTAAGCAGGTGGTTATTATTCTCTTTACTGAATACCTTTTCTTATAAAAATTTTTCCTCCTTTTGGGAGTAGCCCAAAATGTCTATTTTTTAAACATTCCTTTAAAAATTCCTCTTCCATATTAAGCCCAGGTATGCCTTTTAATTTGGTTTTTGGGATTACATAAAAGAAACCTAGTTTTGTGTTTTCTGTAAGTCCTTTAAATATTTGATGATATCTGTTGCCCATCTTCTATTGTGTATTACAGCTGTGTTGTTTTTAAATTTCTGTTTTCTTATTTATTTATTTATTTATTTTGGTGCTGGGATCAAACCCAGGGCTTCCTTCATGTTAGCTATACAAGAACTGTACCACCAAGCCACATTTCCAGCCCTATTCTGTATTGCAGAATTTGTAGTTTGTATATCTCTTTGCCTGTTTCTCTTTGTGTCTGTAACAAAAATCCCACTTATGTATTTTCACTTGGTGTATGTTTTGCACATTTGTGTGTGTGTGTGTGTGTATGTATATTTTTTTTTTACTATTGGGATTTAAACTCAAAACCTCATTCTTGCTAGGTAGGCAGTCTACAATTTGAGCCACACACTCCCAGCCCTATTTTGTATGTTATATTTTAATTTGACAGTTTTAATTGATTTACTCAGACATTAAATAATGAATACATACTATCACATATATATCATATCATATATATGATATATCTAGAGAAATGTGTCCTACATCTTACAGAATTTTTGATTTAGAGAGAATACTAGGTTGGAAGGTTTCTTTTAACATTTTTTAATGTAAAAATTCAAATATCTTCAGAAATGTAGAGAATAGTACAATAAACCTGATGTGCCCATTCTTTATACTCAGAAATTGTTACTATACAGCCAGATTGTATTATACTACTCCCTAATATATTACTAGGGAGTATTTGTACTATTCCTTAGTTTCTAATTCTGAGAAATTATTTTGAAACATATTCCAGACACTTGCTGAAGTTGAAAATTTTTTCTCCAGAAATATTGTATCTATTTTACTCCCCCAGAATCATGTGTCCCTTTTAATGTATCCTTATATTAAGTTTTAATGTATCCTTATATATGTTTAATATAACATATAAAAAGTTACTTTCTTATGATTTGCAGTTATGAAAAATTATGAAAATAAATGTTCTTAAAATTCCTATTTGCCAGTTTTTTTTCCTTTAAATTTTAGATTTATGTGTTTTGTTCATAATAATATTTTTTTTCTTGTTTTTTGGATGTTCTTCTTTTTAAGCCATATCTTTCCTTTCTGGTATAGTTTGAATCTGGAGTGTCCCCCAAAGACCCATGTGTTAAAGGATTGGTTGCCAAACTTTAGAACTAATGAGAAGTATTGGTACCTTTAGGAGGTGGGGCCTAATGGAAGGAAGTTAGGTCTTGGGGGGCATACCCTTGCCTTCAAGTGGGATGCCTCAGTCCCTTCATTTCTCTCTGTGCTTCTTGGTTGCCATGAGGCAAACAAGCTCTTGTACCATGCATTCCTGCTGTGGTGTATGTGCTACCTCAGGTCCAAACTGACAGAGCCAAGGAACCATGGTGTAAAACTTCTGAAATAGGCAAAATAAATATTTCCTCCTTATAAGTTGATTATCTTAGGTATATCATCACAGCAACAGGAACTATATAACATACTTATTTAATATTCTTTGTTTTAATGCTCAGTGAGTTATTACCATCTAGAGGCATACAAATAAATATTTTCAACATTTTTCTGAATTCCTTAAAAATGATTTCTTCTTTGTGTGTTTCTTGAATTCATGTGGAATTTTTTTTCCTACATGATAACGTGTTAGAATTACCCTTCCCTGTTAGGTAATCAGTTTTTCCTAACACCATTCATTGTTTAATCTATTTTCCCCTTATTGGTTTGCAATGTTTGCTTCTTTCATGAATGTCACTGTCATTTTACTAATGTTTATTTCATCTAGACTGATGATTTTCCTTGAGGCAAATGATTTAGGAGCTTAGCAAATGTGTTTTCTGTCATTCTTTAGCAGTGTACTATACTGTCTACAATAGAATCAGTCTTCGTTGTCATCCACTGTTTCAAGAAATTTAGACAATCTTTTTTTGTGTTTCTGGCTTTTTTCTTAATGTTACTTCATTTTGTGTATAATCTTGGTTAATATAATATTCAAATCAAGTCATTTGCTTACCTTTATTCACACAGACCCTACTTAATAAATAATCTTTTCTAAAAGTTTTTAAATTTTATTTTTTGCCCCTCCCCCAGTATTTCATCTTTTATTTGAGGCTATACCATGTAATTCATGCATAAAATACATACCACTGAAGAAGACAAGTAAAGCTTTGGACTCATACTTTATATTCATCCAACTTGTTTTGACTCTTTATTCTTTTTTTCTGTCTAGTGTAGTGTGGATTTGTATCACGTTTACTATTGTCAGTCTTACATGCTTTTCATATCCTAATAAATTGATTTGACTCTCATAGCTTTGGTTTCTTTGAGTAACCTGCTATTTTATTAAACTCAAAAGCTTTGAATTTCTCTAGTGTTATTATATAGTTGCTTACTTAGATGATGAATTTCAGACACCCTCTTCCAACTCTGATGTAAAACATATTACCAGTGACACAACAGTAAAAATTGACTATTTGTAATTGAGAGGAAAATACATATATTTTACATTACATACAGGACATTGGCTTTTAGATTTTATCTTATTAGTCAGATATCAAAAAAATTAGAACTAACATAGTGGAAATATAAAACTACTTTTCTCCAAGAAAGAAATTTAATCACTCAAGTGATATACTTTTTATATTTTTGTAGTCTGCAGTTATATTTTTATAGTCTGCAATTATTTCCATAAGTGGTGCTGCTATGTTGTTGACTGTATCTTTTACATACTAGGAAATTTATACCTCAAAGTCTGATAGTGTCCATGTTTGTGACATCTCAGTAACCTCTATCCAACAGGTACCATTTTCTGATCCTAAGTTAATATGATCAGAGTACTATGTTTAAGTATTTTCTTTGCAAATGGTAGGCTTTTAATCCTTGTTTATAGTCAAATGATTGCAAAATTATTACAAGATCCATTTTGTTAGTTGGTATTTGAGCAGATAGAGAAATTAGGAGTAATTTATGCATAATAAAAGCATTGTCAGTTTGCTAGGTATGAGGGAGACAAAGGTGAAAAAGATGTCACCCCTACCTTTGGTATGGTTAAATGGCAAGTACATGGGTTTTGGAGTTAAATTGCCTAAATCCAATTCTAACTTTTGTACAAGCTTCAGATTTGTCATTTGGAACGTGGTAATAATCATTATTGTCTGCCAAATGCTTAGGAGAATGTGATAGTAAGTGTTAAATAATTTCTAGCTGCTATTGTTGGAGGAGTCATCACAGATCAAATAGATCAGAATAAAGCTAGAGTTATATCACCATAGAAAGAAGACTGTCTGGTGGGGCCTTTATTAATTTAAATACATTTCTTCCCTAGACCCATGCGATTCTCAAAGGTTAATCATCAAGGCTTTAACTATTTGTTTAATTATAATGTTGTGATGTAAATATAATTTGAATCTTAGAGGAATAAAATTATACCATGTTTACCTTTCTTTTGGTGTTATGCATGCCTGCAGATTCCTTGTAAATGGAGGAGCTAATTAACTTTAAACAGTTATCAGTGGACTGCTTTCCATGAATCACTTAAATGATAACTAAATGCCATAAGTAGAAATGCAAAGTAAGTGAGGAAGTTGGAATTAACTAATGTTCAAAAGTTTAATTGTATGTAGATCATCATCATTATCATGTCCTTTTTTTGGTACAGTGAAGTGTTTTTTTTTGTTTTGTTTTTCTTTTTTTAAAAAACAGGATCTCCCTCACAATGTTGACTAGGATGGTCTTGAATGCCAGGATGCAAGCGTTCCTCCTTCCTTAGCCTCCTGAATAGCTGGGACTATAGATCTGACTAGAATGAATAATATTTAAAAGTCCCTTGCAGTGTTAAAATGATTAAAGAAAGCAGTTATGCTTGTTTGCATATACCATTCAAACATATTCTTCTTTTGTATGTATGGTACTGGAGTTTGAACTCAGAGCCTTACTAGGCAAGTGCTCTGCCACTTGAGCTATGCCCTCAGCCCTTTTGTTTGTATTTCGTTTCTGAGATAGGGTCCCACCAACTTTGTCCAGGATGGTCTCAAACTTGCAATCCTCCTTCCTCCTCTTCCTGAGGGGCTAGGAATACAGATATGCACCATCATGCCCACTATTGTCATTCTTTGTTATATAAATTCATATTTTATCCTTTCATTTCTAGCATTACACATACTATGATTTTGTCTCTCTTTAATGTATGCCAAACACCTTGTAAAACATAGAATTTAGGTCGACTTTTTTTCATAAGGCAAAGATGGGTCAGTATTTATTGAATCTAAGACTATGGATAAAAGAATAATAGAACATTTGTAGTTCAAACATGAGTTTGAAAAGTTAAAGAAAACCAGATACTGCTTTGGATTTTTGCCTCTCACTTCCATTGCATGATTATGTCTTGAATTATTTCTTTCTACTAGCAACTTTATTTTCTATTTATACTAATTTATTCTATGTCTTTCATATAGTAATAAAGTATGAGCTATCTGTATACTTTAATGAAAGAGGGATAGTTGTAAGCATTATATATTCTGTTACCTGCTAACTGATGAGTAGTAACAAAGCCCTTTTTATTTCTTGTAATTTATAAATAGATAGCACAACTCATGATTTTCATTGAAGAATTGTCTGAAAGATTATGCTTTTTTGTGTAGCCTCATGAAGTGTTGCCAGTGTGTATGTTTTTCCTGGAATCCAGAGTTAAGTTTTATACTCTGTTCTTTATATGCTGGAATCCAGGAAGATGCTGGTTTGCATCTCTTCTGAGTGTTGTGTGTTTGTTTTTTTTTCCCCTCCTTTATGCTTTGTCTAACTAATGGGAGAAGATTTACTTGATAGCTCCTTGTTCTTGTAATAGGGGACCTGGAATCTTTCTTTGTTGTCACTATAGAATGAAGGAGTGGACTACCATACTCCTTTTTTCACCAATAATCTTTTCATTCCTCTGGACCTCAGTTTCATTATATGTAGAATAAGGTTCTTAAATTAAAGGAACTTGACAAGATCTCTTCTGATGCAAAAAACAAAACAAACAAACAAAAAAAAAACAATTCCATGATTCTTTTCTGTCTTTTTGGTGGTTAAAAAACACGTAATAGCGAGTCTACCTTAAATTTCTAAGTATACTGTAGTCAACAATATCGTTAACTACAAGAGCATTGTTGTATATTTGATCTCTAAAACATTTTCCTTTTGCCTAACTGAAACTTTATACCCAGAGATCAATACCTCTTTCATCCCCCTACTCCTCTATTAATTAGAGACTACCATTCTACTTTTTCCTTCTCAGAGTTTGACTACTTTAGATATATAAGGGAATCATGCTGTATTTGTCCTTCTGTGACTGTCTTGTTTCACTTTAGCATAGTGTCCACAAGATGTAGCATGTGACAGATTTTCCTTCTTTTTAAAGACTGAATAGCAGAGATGACATTGTATTCATCCATTCATCCATCAATAAATGTTTAGATTATTTTTATCTCTTGAGCATTGTAAATAATGCTGTAATGAATATGGAAGTGCATATGTCTTCTTGAGATCCTGATTTCAGTTATTTTGAAGACATACCCATAAGTGGATTGGTAGATTGTGTGCTAGGTTCTTTTTTTTAATTTAAAATAACTTTAATACTGTTTTCATAGTGGCTGTACCATTTGACATTCCCACTAACAGTGTCCAAAGGTTTTAATTTCTCCATCAGCTCTTCCCACCTCTTCCTGATGCCATTTACCACAGCTGAGATAGTACCTCAGTGTGGATTTGATTTTCATTTCTCTATTTATTAATGGTGTTGAGCATATTTTCTTGTCTATATTGGCCATTTATATGTCTTTTTTTTGGGGAGAACTGTTCATTCAAGTTCTCTGCTGTATCTATCTATCTATCTATCATCTATCTATCTATCTATCTATCTATCTATCTATCTATCTATCATCATCATCATCATCTAACATTTATTTATCTAATCTAGAGACAGGATCTTGCTATGAGGCTCAGGCTGGCCTCAAACTCTCTATCCTACTGTTTCAGCCTTCTTAGGGCTGGAATTTCAAACATGTGCCACCATGCCTGGCTCAGTCTCTGCTCCTCTTAAAATTGAGTTAATTGTAATTATTTTGTTGAGTTGTAGGGGATTTTTACAAATATTTTAAGTATTAACCCCTTATCAGATATATGGCTGGCAAGTATTTTTTCCTCAATGTACATTTTTGCTGTTTTACTCTGTCAATTATTGTGCTGCTCAGAAGCCTTTTAGCTGATGTAGTTCACTTTACGTTTGCTTTTGTTGCTTGGACTTTGATCCAAGAAACTATTGCAATGACTATTGTTATGATGCTTTTCCCTGTATTTTCTTCTAGGAGTTTTATAGTCTCAGGTTTTATGTTTTCTTTATTTTAATTTTGTGTGTATTGTGTAGGATGGGATTGAGTTTTATTCTTTTGCATATAAATTTCCAGTTTTCCCAATAATATTTGTTGAAGAGACTATTTGTATTGTATAGTCTTGGTACCCTAGTCCAAGATGATTTCACCACTCATGAATGAGTTTATTTCTGGACTGTTTATTTTGTCCCATTGTTCTATATGTCTGTTCTTATGCCAGTACCATGCCTTTTGGTTTATTGTAACTTTGTAATTTAAAGTATTTTTGTTAGTGTATATTAATTTTACTAAGTGAAAGTTTTCATTGTGGTATTTCCATTTATTCATATAATGTACATTGATAATATTCACTGCCCTGTATTATTATTTTTTATCCCCTTCCTTTCTTACAAATTTTAAAAATGTGATTCATTATGTCCTTTCGTATGTGCATACAGTCCACTTGAATTACATTGCTTACCCCTTTCACCCTCTGCTTCTCCCTCAGTAATCCCTCTTTTTCATTCATGTCCTTCCTTTTTTTTTTTTTTTATATCTAGGTTCTGTGTATGAGAGGAAACTTTTTTTCTTCTTATTGTGTACATATGCCATATCATTTTAAATCCATTCATCTATTGGTGGGCACCTAGGCTGATTCCGTAGCTGGGCTGTTGTGAATAGTGCTGCAGTAAACATTGGTGTGCAGATATTTCTATCGTGTACAGGCTTATGTTCCTTCTGATATATGCCCAAGGGTGTTATAGCAGGATCATGTGGCAATTCTATTTTTAGTTTTTTAAGGACCCTCCTTACTGATTACCATAGTGGCTGTACTAATTTACATTTCCACCACCAGCATTTGAGAGTTCCTCCTTTCTCCCTTCCCTGCATACTTGCCACCATTTTTTGTGTGTGTGTGTTTTCTGGATGATTGTCATTGTGACTGGGTTAAGATAGAAT
Organism: Castor canadensis; assembly: GCF_047511655.1. NCBI lineage: Eukaryota > Metazoa > Chordata > Mammalia > Rodentia > Castoridae > Castor > Castor canadensis. Next base: position 51,340,330 of record NC_133398.1, on the reverse strand, counting down.
CCCACTGTAGTTTTGATTTGCATTTCCTTTATGGCTCAAAATGTCGAACACTTTTTCATGTGTTTATTAGCTATTTGTGCTTCTTCTTTTGAAAACTGCTTGTTCAATTCACACTTGCCCACTTAGTAGATTGTTCGTTCTTTTAGTGTTTAAATTGAGCTCTTTATGTATTCTAGATATTAATCCCTTGTCACATGAATAGCTGGCAATGATTTTTCTCTCATTCTGTGGCTGTCTCTTTTCTCTGATGATCGTTTCTTTTGATGTGCAAAAGCTCTTAAAATCTGATACAATGTCATTGTCAGTTCTTCCTCTTATTTCCTGAACTATTAGAGCCCTATTTGGAAAGTTGTTGCTTATGATTATATCTTGAAATGTTTTCTCTAGTATTTTCAAAGTTTCAGATCTTACAGTAAGCTTTTTGATCCGTTTTGAACTGGTTTTAGTACAGGACGAGAGTTAGAGATCTAGATTCAGTCTTCTACATGTGGATGTTCAGTTTTCCCAGCCCTATTTGATGAGACTGTCTATTCAAATATTTTTGGCAGCTTTGTCAATCAAATGGCTATAGTTATCTGTTCTATTCCATTGGTCTACATGTCTGTTTTTGTTCCAGTACCATGCTATTTTTGTTACTTTGGCTCTGTACTATAATTTAAAATCAGGTTTTGTGAAACCTTTAGCATTGCTGTTTTGCTCAGGATTGTTCTATCTATTCTGGGTCTTTTAACTTCCATATGAATTTTAGAAAATTTCCCCCAGTTTTGTGAATGTTTTGAAGTCAGAGTGTGAGGCCAAAAGTATTGTCCATTTTCCAAGGTTATTTTGGCTATTGAAGGTCCTATGTGGTTTCATATGAATTTTAGGGCTTTTTTTTCCTGGAAAAAATGCTTTTGAAACATAGTTTGTGTTGAACCTATAGTTTGGTTAGGGTAGTATGGACATTTTAAGCAATATTAAGTCTTCTAATCCACAAACATAGGTACTTTTCCATTTATTTGGGTCTTCTTTAATTTCTTTCAGAAAGTTTTGTAGTTGGTAGTATGCAAGTCTTTTACTTCCTTAGTTTATTGCTAATTATTTTATTCTTCTTACGCTATTGTAAATGGCATTGCTTGTTAATGTCCTTTTTGTATTGTTCTTAATGTATAAAAAAGAAGCTGATTTTCATGTGTTGATTTTGTATACTGCCGCTTTGCTGAATATATTAGTTATAAGTTTTTTATTGGAAGTTTTAGAGTTTTCTACAAAGAAGATCATAGCAACAAATTGAGGTGAATTTTACTTCTCTGATTTTCATGTCTTTTATGTATTTTTCTTGCCTAATTTTTCTCACTAGGACTTCCAGTATTAGATTGAATTGAAGTGGGGAGAGTGTGCGTCCATGCCTTGCTCGTTATCTTTAAGGAAAAGCCTTCAGTTTTTCACCATTGTGTATCATGTTAGGTATGGAGGTTTCATATATGACCTTTATTTTGTTGAACAAATTTCCTTCTATTCCTAGTTAGTTCAGTGGTTTATTATTATTACTATTATTATTATTACTGTTATGGAAGACTTGAGTTTTGTCAAATGGTTTTCCTCTATCTATTGAGGTAACTGAATGATTTTTAAATCATTCTTTCTGTTTAATGTGATCTATCACATTGATTTTCATATGCTGTACCATCCTTGTATCCCTGACATAAATCCTGGTTGATCATGGTCATGATCTTTTTAATGTGCTGTTGAATTCATTTTGATAGTACTGTGTTGAGATTTTTGCATGTATGTTCATCAGAGATACTGGCCTGTAGTTTACTTTCTTGTAATGTGTTTGTTTTTGGTATCTTGGTAATTCTGGCCTTATAAAATGACTTTGAAAGTATTTTCTTCCCCTCATTTTTTGGAAAGAATTTTAGAAGGATTGGTGCTAATCTTTAAGTGTTTGGTAGAATTATTCAATGAAGCCATCAGGTGTTGGGGTTTTGTTTGTTGGGAGGCTTTTGCTTAACTCATTGTCTTTATCAGTTATGAACATGTTTAAATTTTTGTATTTCTAAGTGTTTCAGTCTTGTTAGGTTGTGTGTTTCTAAGAATTTATCCATTTCTCTTCCACTTCACCCCGGTTAGAATAGCCATCATTAGCAACACCACTAACAACAGGTGTTGGCGAGGATGTGGGGAAAAAGGAACCCTCTTTCACTGCTCGTGGGAATGTAAACTAGTACAACCACTCTGGAAAAAATCTGGAGGCTACTTAAAAAGCTAAGCATTGATCTACCATATGATCCAGCGATACCATTCTTGGGGATATACCCAAAAGGATGTGACACAGGTTACTCCAGAGGCACCTGCACACCCATGTTTATTGCAGCACTATTCACAATAGCCAAGTTATGGACACAGCCAAGATGCCCCACTACTGACGAATGGATTAAGAAAATGTGGTATCTATACACAATGGAATTTTATTCAGCCATGAAGAAGAACGAAATGTTATCATTCGCTGGTAAATGAATGGAATTGGAGAACATCATTCTGAGTGAGGTTAACCTGGCCTGAAAGACCGAAAATCATATGTTCTCCCTCATATGCAGACATTAGATCAAGGGCAAACACAACAAGGAGATTGGACTTTGATCACATGATAAAGTGAGAGCACACAAGGGAGGTGTGAGGATAGGTAAGACACCTAAAAAACTAGGTAGCACTTGTTGTCCTCAATGCAGAGAAACTAAAGCAGATACTTTAAAGCAACTAAGGCCAATAGAAGAAGGGGACCAGGAACTAGAGAAAAGGTTAGTTCAAGAAGAATTAACCTAGCAGGTAACACACATGCACAGGAAATCAATGCGAGTTAACTCCCTGTATAGCTATCCTTATCTCAACTAGTAAAAACCCTGGTCCTTCAAAAAAAAAGAATTTATCCATCTCTTTTAGATTAAAATAAAAATCTAAATAAAATTGCTCATATTAGTCTCTTATAACCTACTTTATTTCTGTGGCATAGTTGTAATGTCTCTTCCTTACTTTTGGTTTTCTTTATTTTTGTCTTTTTTCTTTTCTCTTTGTCTAGCTTAAAGTTTGTTAATTTCATTGATTTTTTTTAAGCAAATGGCTTAATTTCCTTATTTTTGCTAATATTGTTCGTTTTCTAATTTCTTTAGGTGTGAAGTTATGTTGTTTATTTGAGATCTTTGCTGCTGTTGTTTTTCTGAGGCAGGGTCCGTATATGTAGCCCAGGCTGGCCTTGAACTTGTGACCTCTTCTTACTACTGCTTTTGCTACATTGCATAAGCTCTAGAATATTATTTCATTTGTCCTAAAATATTTTCTCATTTCCCCTTTGGTTTCTTCTTTGATCCATTGGTTAGTCAAGAATAATAACTCTTAAATAAATGCCCAGTTTCCAGGTATTTGTGAATGTTTTAAAGTTTTCCTTCATTACTTTCATTTTATTGTGGTTTAAAAGAGTAACTGGTATGATTTCAGTCTCTTGGTTTTGTCAAAATTTGTTTTATGACCTAACCTTTCCTGTAGAATGTTCCATGGGTGCTTGAAAACAACATGTATTTTGCTGTGATTGGTCAGATTGTTCCATATATGTTTGTTAAGATCATTTGGTCTGTAGTGTTGTTCAAGGCCTTTGTTCCCTTACTGATCGGTCTGGATGTTCTATCCATTGTTAAAAATGGGGTGTCAGAATCTTGAGGGTGTTGGAATCTTCTACTATTATTATATGCTATCTGTTTCCCCCTTCTCCTGATACTGTATGGCTATCAGTATTTGCTTCACGTATTTGGGTGTTCTGATGTTGGGTGCAATACACAGGCACACACACACACACACACACACACACACAAAATTGCTGTACCTTCCTGGTGAATGAACCATTTTATCGTCATATATGTTCTTCTTCATCTCTTGTGACAGTTTTGATTTAATGTTTATTATCTGATATAAGTGTAGTAACCCCCTATTCTCTTTTAATTACCTTTGAATCAAGTATTCTTTCATTTTCAGCCTATTTGTCTACTTAAATCTAAGACTGCATTTTATAGACTGCATATAGTTGGATCTTGTTTCATCCATTCAGCTACTCTTGTCTTTTGGTTGGGAGTTTAATCCATTTACTTTAAAGAAATTAGTGGTATGAAAAGATTTACAATTGCCATTATGTTAATTGGTTTGTGTCTGGTAGATTTTTCTTTTCTACTCTTGTCTTTATGTTCCATTGTTTGTGTTCATACCAGCATTCCTTATTTGTTTTCTTTTGTGTATCTTTTATGGTTATTTTTGACTGATAGTAAGATTCTTACACTGTATCAAATATATCATACTTGAATTCAGTCCCTCCACTGCTCTCCTTTATCCTCCCTCCCCCCTGATTCCTCAAGTAGTTTCAACAGGTATCATTTTTGTATTTACTTACACGTGTACACATTTTTTTATACCATATTCACCTTCCTACCCTCTTTCCCTGCTGCCTCCCCCCTCCCACTGGTGCCAGCCTCCTACCCTCTGGGCAGGACCTGTTCTGCTCTCCTGTTCTCTGATTTTGTAGAAGAAAAAAGAGATAAAAAAGAAAAAGAAAAACATGTCATTTTTGCTTGTTTAAGATAAAGGTAGCTACACAAGGAGTTTCCTTGTGAAGTTTCCATGTATATATGTATTATAACCCCAATTTATGGTTATCTTATTTGTGGTTATCATAAAGCTTACATAAAACATCATACAACTATAAAAATATTTAAGTGATAACTTACATACATAAATTTCAATTACCTATATAATTTTCACCCTATTTATGATACAGATGTCGCATATAGCATCTTTTTTATATTGTGTATATGTACATATTATATATTTATAATTATTTATACTTTTATGTTATAATTTGTATACCAGAATTAAAAGTGGTTTATGTATAATGCTACAGCATTATAGGATTTTGTATTTGTCTATATATTTTCCTTTACCAGAAAACTTTATACTTTTGTATGTTTTTGTGTTGCTATCTAGTGTTCTCATTTTTCAATTTGAAGGACTCCCTTTAACGTTTCTTGTAAGGCTGGTCTAGTAGTGGTATGGTAAACTCTCTCAAGCTTTTATATATCTAAAAATGTCTTTTATTTGTCCTTCATATTTAAGGAATAGTTTTGCCAGATATGGTACTCTTGTTTGTCAGGTTTTTTCTATTCATTTTGAATATATCATCCCACTCCCTTATCTCTCTCTCTCTCTCTCTATATATATATAAATATACATATATAGATAGATAGATAGATAGATAGATAGATATAAATTTACTGGTTATTGTTGTACTTGTGGTACATTGTGACATTTACAAAAGTTCTTACACTATATCATAGTTGAATTCATCCCTTCCATCATTCTCCTTTATCTCCCCTCCCCCTGCTCCCTACTGATTTGTAAAATTTCTGCTGCGATATCTGCTTTGTAGTCTTATGGGGAGTCTAGTAACAATCCCATGACTCTAAATCAGTTTGTTTGTCAAGGACTTGAACTCTGAATGTGAAAAGAGAAAGCATTGAATTTTATGAAACTAGATTTCAAGACAGTCAATTATAGGGTGCTTATCAGCATTTTAAAATTTTAAGGTAAAATCTAAAAGTTCATTTTTTCCCTCTATCTCTGGAGAGTAAAAGGTTTATGAGCAGGAGACTCAAGAGCTGGTAATGATACCTCAGGTAAATAAGTGGAATTATGTGTTATTTCATTAGGAAAATATCATGTTTAACTTTATGTAAAAAATCTTTTTCCAAAGATGTATATATCTGTGTTTCCTTAGTGAAATATTCCTTCTTTTATTATTTCCACTTATCTGGGCACTTAATTTGGACTATTATGCCTCAAGAACTATATTAAGTCTAAGATTATTTATTATAAAGGTTTCCCACATGGTTTCTTTCTTTCTGAACTGGCCAAAGAAAAAGACACATATTTCTTTAGAGTCAGAACTCTTAAGGGAACTGTATTCTTAGGCATAAATACAGTACTTTGTTTCTTTCTTGACAATATAATTAAAACACTTGTTTAAAAGTCACATGACTAAATACACTATTTTATAAAATGCCACTAAATGTACTGATAGCCTTCCTCAGAACTAAGAATCTGTCAGAGTGCCTTGGTAGAAATCTTCTCACTGGGGATAATTCATTATATTGCAAGGCAATCTAAGGTAACTTTTTGTTTTTAATTAAAGTAGAAAATAAAAAGCCAATTCAAAAATTTGTCTTCCTTCATTGTTCAAGGTGAGAGTGATAGAATTTCTGTCCTAACCAAGTCCTAACACTTGTTAAAAACATCGTAAATCCTGGCTGTGTCCCATGAGGCTGTGATTACTGCATGCATAGCTCCACATGCCACCATGGTATATCACGGTCAGGATCATTAATGAATTAATTTTTAGATGTCACTGTCTTGATGGTTGGGTTAAGAGGATATTTTTCTTCTTGAAATTGAATTAAAGTAGATGTCTTCTAAGCTTAGAAGAGCAGGCTTCCAAAGATTAGAACAGAAAGGAAATAAATACTAGAAACCAACTTTTGAAATGTAACATTTGAAAGATAATTTCTTTTGGCACTACATTTTGGCCTATCAAGTTAAGTGCCTTTCTCATAGTAGAGATTCAATAAATGATTTTGTATTGGCATTTTAAAATTAGTCTTATTAAAGTCTAATTCACATACCATATAATTCACTCATTCAAAGTATGTAATTTCATGGCTTGTAGTACATTTACAGAGTAGTACAAATACCACTACAATCAACTTAAGACCATTTTCATCATCTTCAAAAGAAACCTATATTCATTAACAATCATCCCCTATTTTCCTCTTCTTTACCTCTCCCTATCCCCCAAATCCCAAGGCCTATTTACTTTCTCTACATTTGCCTATTCTGGGCATTTCATGTATATAAATGAGATCATACAACATGTGGTCTTTTGTGATGTGCTTTTTTCACTTAAAGTAATGTTTTCAAGATTTGTCTATGTTTTAACATGTTATTAGTACTTCATTCCTGTTTATGGCAGAGTAATAGTCCATTGTTTAATTATGCTACATTTTATTTATGCATTCATTAGTGTTGATGGATATCAACACTAATATCCACCTGCTTTGCAAGTACAAGGCTCTCAATTCAAGCCCTAGTACTGCTCAAAAACCAAATCAAAACAACTACCCCCCAAAAAATAGGTGGATTAGTAGAACTATGAAATTGCCATTAATAACAAATACCTAACTTAATTTCTAAGTCTTCTAATTCATTCATAGTCATATTATTCTTTTCAAGAAAAAAGAGGTAAACATTGCTTTATAGATTGCAGTTTTTGAAGAAAAAGGCATAATTAACATACTCTTTAAAATCGTGTTAGGTACCAAATCTGATTCCAGTTTTGATGTTCAAATTGGGTAGACCACTGGAGCCTGTGCTATACAATGACATATTGTACACTTTACCTACGCTTGGTGTTCACAAGGTTAGTATATTAACCATTTTACTTAGAGAAAAAAAGAAAGTGAGACCTAAAAAGTACATTGAGTTCTTTTTGGTGGTTTGAAATTTTAAGTCTTAAATTTTGATGCTATCCCTATTTCCCTTTTTGGGTCATATATTGCAGTAGGTAATATTCACCAAAGCTAAAGTGTTTATTATAATGTTTAAGGCATAATTCTTTGAAAGCACTTAATATCCAAGTTGTCGCATCTACTGATCTCTGAGATTAGGTCCTATGCCCCCAGGATTGCCCTCGAGTCCCTCCCAAAGCTATCTCTATCCTCTGAGAAGATGGGTATTATCTCAGCAAGCTTCCATTTCATTATATAATAAAGTGTTTAAAATGCTTTTGGCAACCTTGAGGTTGTCTACACTACTTTTATGAAACCAAAATGTCTTTGATATTTTTCTAGGTGTGCATAGCACAGATCCTGCGAGTAATCCAACTGCTTGGAACCACCCCACAGCTGAGAGCCATCACTCTGCGCCTATTGACGTCTTTGTGGGAAAAGCAGGTAAGCTCAGATACAAACTTATATGAGTAGTAAACATACTCCTTTCACTGAAGAAAAATGATTAAGCCATTATATGTGACAGTGCTTTGATTTAGTATTATTAGTGAGTGGCATCAATGATTGCATTGAGAAATTTTGATTTATTATGATGTATTTGATCTGTAATATAGCCAGTTTTGATTGACTCAGAACTGAGAATACAAAATCATCTTTTTTTTACTTATTTCTAAAATTTATCTATTTGTATGAGAAAGCATAGAAATATGTTTAGAATATAAATGGTGATTAGAGCCTTTGTAATTAGAATGAGATTTAGCCACTTTCTTCGTGTTTTATGAGAGGAACAGTCCATAGGTCTGTATGAAAATCCTCAGTAATCACAACAGCATTCTTCTCTGCTGATTAGCAGAGATACATTATAATTTCCAATGCAAATGAAAAATTTGGAGGTGAAAATGATGTATAGAAGGAAATAATGATTATTCCACTCAAGCTGGGAAATTACCTTTGTGTGTGTTTGTGTGTGTGTGAAATTACATTTTTAGGATCGTGTATATCCTGAACTTCAGCGTTTTATGGCCATGTCTGATGCACCTTCTCTCTCTGTGGGCAAGGAACTCCAGTGGGAGAAATTAATTGCAAAAGCAGCTTCAATCCGAGATATATGCAAGCAAAGGTAAGATGTGTGGAATTCTTCAGGACATATGCTATGATGTGTTTTTTGTCACTTAATTTTTCTCTTGCATGGAAGAATAAGTTAGTTTTCAGTTCATATAATCTGATTGTAAAATTTATTGGAGGATAATTTTCAGAAGCAAGGATGTCTTTCAACATTAGTCTTGTATCTAAGATCTAGTCTATTTTTAAAATAGGATATTTATATCCCTTTCAGGATAATAATTTAATATTGCTGTGAAACATATGATGTCATGTTTTCTACTTTTCTCATATAGATCTTTGAAAACTAAGCAGTGGACTATAGTCATGAACTATTTGCCCCCCACCCACATTGGATTTTGAGACAGGGTCTTGCTGTAAAGCTCAGGTTGGCTTTGAATTCCCAATCCTCTGGTTTCAGTCACAGAAGTGGTGGCATTACAGATGTGTGCTACCAATACATGGCTTATACATGACTTTTATAGATAGTTTTAATAGGGAGGGCCTTATTTGTGACTCGTGTGAAATTATTATGAATTATAACAAGGAAGAAAATGATACTAGATTTCCTTCTACATGGAGGGAATAGACTGGATGCATTTGAAATCATTTGTAACCCTGCAGTTTCACATGTTGGTGAGCAGCCTCATTGTAGAATTCCTGGGAGCACATTCTTACATCTGCCAGTGACCTCAATGTGAATTATGCTTTCTGAAGCTGGGCAATAGGTTGGCCCAGACGCTGACAACACAGATGATCCTGTTTCAAGTGAAATCTTGGATCAGAATGTATAAGAGCCTAAGTAAGCCCTAGCAGTACTGCCTCTTTGCTAAACCTTTGCCTTTATGCACATATATAACCTAAGTTGGGGAGTCCAGATTTTATTGCTGTGTTGGCATGGAAAAAAATTTCAGAGATGAAAGGTTATCATCTAACATTTTTATTTTATATACTTGAGAATGAAGTGCAGGAGAGGTTGTATATCAGAGCCGATCAGTCTATTGATGACTTATTCAGTGTGCCTCTCAGTTATACTGCCAGATCTGTCACATGTTTTTTCCAGTTTTAGAAAATCATTGCCATTTGTGGGACAATGAAACAAAGGAATCCTGTCAGATAATTTCGTCAATTAGCATTTTGTTATTAGAGAAAAGTATTATATTAATGAGGGTAACAAGGACTTAGGGAGCTGACCTGAGTAACTGTGAGCTAGTGAATCTAGCATAGTGCTTGTTATAACTCAGTCAGTTATAATTTATATTATTATTTTTATAACCACCATCACTGTGATAAGTGTAGTCTCTTAGTATCACTACTACCATAAATCATCTTCTGATTTCAAATCTCTGCTTTCATAGTCAGTATCTGATACCAGAGCAGCCACTAGGAAGGAATAGCTCTGTTGTTACTGATAATCTTGATAAGTTCACTATTTTACCTTTATTATACATTTGATTTTTCTCAATTCAGACACAAGTGGGGAGAATAAAATTTGTTAAGAAATATCTTCTTTTTTAGAATAATATTTCTATATCAAAACGAGCATTAAGTTATAGAAGAAATGATCATAATATAAAGAATTTAAGAATAATGTATGGTATTAGTATCTCAGGTTTAATATTGAGTGAGCACAGGGGTAAAGAAAAACATTACTGCCTTTTGTTCAAGCAAAAGATGTGGGTATGGTAGTAGGTTTTTGGATCTAATTTTGATTGTCACCTGTTGTTTGTTGCAGGCCCTATCAGCATGGTGCAGACATGCTGGCAGCTATTTCTCAGGTGCTGAATGAATGTACCAAACCTGACCAAGCTACTCCAGCAGCCTTGGTGTTACAAGGCCTTCATGCACTCTGCCAAGCAGAGGTGGGTGTTTTTGAATTGTTCTGGATAACTAATATTTTACAAGGCAGAGTGGCTATAAGGGTGCAAAATCAGATTCTGGTAACTGAAAGTCTGAATATCTATTTGCAGAGATTTTTATTTCAAAAAGTAGAATAGCACCTACTTTATAAATTCTTTCAAAAGCGGAGTCTTAAACCATCTGGTCATGTAGACTTTCTTTTGAAATTAAATAAAACCCAGCTTTTGTTTGTCCTTGTTCTTATTTTTGTTAAAATAAAAAGGAAATTTATGTTTATAGACTTCTTGCGTATATATGCTTTTTAATTTTGTAATGGCAGAGCCTTAAAATAAGATGAGATGAGGAAATTATCATAAGCCCGTGGCACTTTTATAACCACTAAAATTACTATTGGTTTGAAGATTGTCAAAGGAATCTTTCCATTCTAATGATTAGGCTTGGTAGGATAGGTGAATGTTAGAATTGAACTTGTAAAACATTTCTTGAACTTTAGATCACTTCCAGAATTACAACTTAGCACAGAGAATATTTATTGTTTTTTTGAATCTTTATTGTTTTGAAGAAAGATGATAGTAACACGAAAGATCATTCATTGACGTAGCCAAAGTTTTTGACACAGTTAACATACAGACTAGTTTTTAAGTAAATGAGAGTAAGTGGAATTCTCTTACCTTTATGTTATAACTAATTTATGGTCGACAAAGATGTTAATGAAAGAATGACATAATACAATCTGAAACCATATTAAGTGTTTATATCCTCATAAACACTAATGCTAAATGCTTTTCCTTACCAACTCTGCAACATAGGAATTAACACCATTTTAAAACTGAGGTAAGTAGGCCTTAGGAGAAGTTACTTATTTAGAATCTTGACATGAGAATGAACTCATATTTTCCTGTGTGAACACTTATTTTAGCAGACAGTGAGCATCCTTGCTGTTCAGAAAGTGATGTGTGTTAAGGACAGTGCTTTCACATTAGGTGCCCAGTAGCTGGAAAAGTTGTTAGAACTTCACAGCAGAAGATCATTACAGCAGGGGAATACTATACCCAGCAAGGTCATAGTATTTATATAGTATTTTTTATTGCTTCAGTCAGTCATGTGGGATCAAGAAGTGTCACTTCAATAATTGTATTACTTTCTAATAAATTATTCTAAACCTTAGTTTTAAACCAGTTCTAAACAAAAGCTTTGAAAGAACAAGAAATTCTGTACTTAGATTTCTAAAAATGGAGCATTTTTACTAACTTCCAGTATTTTCTTTTCATTATTTTTTCCAAACTGGCACTGTCTCATTTCTGAAATTAACTTCTTTCCTTAAGAAATAGTAAATTAGTGTTACTGTTTATAATTTAATCATTTTCTCCACCTCACCTTTCTGTTACCATAAGGCTGTATAGTCTATCAATGCTTATTAACTTGTCAGAAATGCCTTGGGTTGGGCACTGACTCTTCTCATCCCATTTCTTGCAGACATCATTATTAACTGTGGCTTAGTACTGGAGATCTGAAAAATGTTTCCTGATATGGTAGAAAGCATCTTTGTTTGTAGCACTTGGGTCTGTACCTGATGTATAGTAGTTGTTAGCTGCGTGTCTATTGACTAATTTACTTATTATCTCAGAACCTTTATTTCTTCAAGTGAGGATAAAATGAAATTACACAAAGGACCTAGCCTAATATCTGCCCATATAGGTGCCCTCTTGATGTCAAACTTTGTCTTGATGAGTTGGTACCCAACTGGATAACTCAGTGCCATCAAGTAGGTTCTAAATAGTTCCTTGATCTTTCCCTTGAAATTCACATAGTCTGTAAGAGTGATTTAATGTCTTCCTCCAAATGGTATTCTATCCTGTCATTACCAAAGCTGTTGAGTTTTCATTGTGTACTTAAAGAAGAATGTTTGGGATTGCTGAATATTTAGCCTCAAATCAATTCTTCCCAATTCAAACCATTACTCACAAAAGTAATTTTGAGTTCATTCTTATGATGTACTACTTTGCACATCATACTCTTGTATTCTAGGAATTGAGGCATCACGCTTATATTTTATTTAATAAAACCTATCTCTTATTTTGGTACCTCAGCACTCCTTCCTTTCCCATTGTGTCATCCCATATTAACAGTATGAAATTCAAATCCCATTAACGTTTTTTATCAAAACTCTCTTTTAAGAAACCTCAACTGATAACATTGCAAATGAACTAAAATTTTGTATGTTATCCATCCGGCAATAGCTGCTAGCTCCTTTCAGTCCTTCTCATAGCAAGATGGTCATTAATAAATAACAGAGCAATACCACCAATTAACTTAATATTATTTAAAGGAATGCTTACTTTGTTATCATTTATTTTTCAACTGTGTTTCTTATCTAGAGGTGAATAAGTATTATGTATCATGTTTTCCTTTATTTTTTCTTTTTTGCAGCACTTGGGTTTGAATTCAGGACCTCACACTTGCTAGTCAGGCACTGTACCACCAACCATTTTTTCGCTTTATTAATTTTCCAATTGAGTCTTATACTGCTTATTTTTTTGGAAGGAAGGGGCAGACCTGCATAACACCATAATCCTCCTACCTATGCCTCCCACATTCCTGGGGTTAGAAATGTGTACCAGTGTACCTGGCTTGTTTGTTGAGATGGAGTCTTGCTAACATTTTGGCCAGGCTGGCCTTGAACAATGATCCCCCCAATCTCTGCATCCCAAGTAGTTGGTGTTATAGGTATGAGCCACTGTGCCTGGCCCTTCTGTATTGCTTTGTTGATATTACAAATATCCTGAGTTGTCTTTTTTTTTTTTGAGGCTACATTCGTGTTAGTTTTGGTAATAAAAGTGCTCCTTTCAAATATTTGGTAATGAATAGCTTTATGTTCCTCTAAATAATTAATTCCTTTTGATGAGTCTTGATGATGTCAATATATCTTTCTATTTTGTTTAAGCCTTTCTGCGCTTTGTGTGTGTGTTTTCATTATTTGTGAAGCTGTTGCTATTATATCCTGTGATGTGTGTTAAAATTGTAAAATTTACCCAATTCAGCAGCTCTTGCCATGCCACATTTACTAATTTGAGACTATTCTTTTGTTTTGGGCCTGCCTGCTGTCCTCAGAAGTCAACATACCTTCTGCGAGGCTATTTATTCTGTTGTCTAATTGATATCATGTGTGAAGCATTGGGGTAGCCACCAGTTTCAAGAATAAAAACTTAGCACAGTCACGAATCCATTCCACAGCAGTGTTTGTGGTGATTTGTATATCCATTACTCTTTAGATTCCTAATAAATAGCATTAGGAGTACAGAAAGATAGCCTAAAATAATGAAATAAATCAATAAGGATAAGAGAATAAGCTTCTTAGCTGTGAGAAAATACATCAGTTCAAAAGCCACTTATAATTGAATTTTATAAGGCTCTCCTAAACTTGTCTTAGTATAAGACGTAGTGCTTTTTTCCCTTAAGGTTGATAATGAACTCTTTAATTTTGAGTGTAAGATTAAACTTATATTTTCTGCTGTTTACTCATTTACCTGACCATCAATGGGAATTTTAAAAGGATGAACTCAGTCCTAAATGCCAAGTAGACCTGGGTAAAGATTGTATTTCCAATATGGGTTTCTTTGATGCTGCTTCTTTAAACAAAAATATAGAGAGAAGCTTCTGGAAATCTTGACTACCATAAAGGTGAGAATGTAGTTTGGCAGTGTGGAGTTGGAAAATAGGAATTAATTCTTTACTTAATGCTACTGACATACTGATTTGAACTTCATAAATTTCTTTTAAGAATTAAACAACTTTTAAAAATTACAGCTAGTATTTCTTGGGTACCTAGTGTAAGTTTTGACATTTTCTGATGTAGGAATTACAAGAGTTCATTTTTTGGTGAACAGAGGCTCTGTAACTTTCCCAAGGTCATGTTGCTCACAAAAAGTGGATCCAAGACTCTGAGGCCCATTCTTTTTTGTTTCTCCCAGGCTTCCTTCCTTTGACAAATGTGGGCGTTGAAAGAAAGTAATGTTATTTATCTTTAAGCCAAAGAGTTGTCATTTTCAAAAGGAAATAATTAATATTCTTGTATTCTCTGTTCCTTATCTTTTCCATCTAGCATTCTCATCACTTTTTGCCCCACGTTACCCCATTTGCCTTAATTTTCTCACTTCTTTCTGACTTACTATAGAGTAATGGCTTTGAGAAGAAATATTCTGCCTTTTAAAAAGCAGTTTCGATGAGTGCATTTTGTTATGCCATCTTCCTACACAGATGCATTGTATTTCACTCTTTTCCCTCCCTCTCCTCCCCCTAATCCCGTCAAACAATATTGCTAGTGCATATTTGTATCTGTCCTTCCACATATGAGAAAGGACATGCGACCTTTGTCTTTCTGAATTTGGCTTACTTTGTTTAACATGATGATCTCCAGTTCCAATAATTCACATACATGCAAATCACCCATTTAATATGTATAATTCAGTGGTTTATGTATATTCAAACAGTCATGCTGCTATCACCACAACCAATTACACAACATTTTTACCATTTTCTCCCAAACTCTGTACCCTTTTGTTCTCAACCTCAGTTCCCCATATTCCACATTCCAACTGGCCTTAGAAAACCATTTATCTGGTTTGGCTATTCTGGATATTTGTTATAAACAGAAACAGAATAATATGGTGTATTGTCTTTTGTGGCTGACTTTTTCTACTTAACATGTTTTTGAGGTTCATCTATGTTATGGCAGGTGCCAATACTTTATTTCTTGGGTGAATAATATGCTATATGGTTATATCATATCTCATTTTTCTACTCATCAGTTAACGGACACTTGGAATACTTCTGTTTTTTGGCCATTTTGAACAGTGGTATTTTGAATAAGTTTTTATGTGGATATGTTTTCATTTTTGGAGCTATATTCTTCAGAGTGGTATTTGGTGAGTTATATGGTAACTCTATGTTTCAACCATTTTAGAAACTTCCAGACTGTTTCCAAAGTGGCTGTTCCATTTTATTTTTGCAGCAACGATGTATGAAAGTTCCAGCTTCTCCACATCCTTACCAACACTTATTTTTCTGTTTTTTTTTAACTGTAGACATCCTAATGAATATGAACTGGTGTCTGATGTGGGTTTTATTCATATTTCACAGTAACTAATGATATTTTGCATCATTTTCTTTTCTTATTGGCCACGTGTGTTCCCATTTTGGATAAATGTTTTTTCAGATTTTTTGAATGTTCTCTTCATTACTTTTAACTTCCCTCTTTCCATTCATTCCTGTATGGGTGATGAATAAAACAATTCTTCCCTGATGCTTCGAAGTAAGGGATACTGAGAAGGCATGAACTTGACTCGTTGGCCTTCTGAGTCAAGGTAGCTTATCCAAATATGAAAGATACATGAACACAGGAATTATGTTCTTTGCTATGTTGGTTAACATGTTATACTTTCTTTGCTATATATGTAATTAGTAGAATGGTTTCCACTGGAAAACTATTGGAGATATTGTAATAATATGTGTAGTAGTAAACATCTGTTGACTTTCTGAGTTTCTATATAGTAAACACTGTACCTTAAAGTCATTAATTTATTATCTCATTTAATTTGTACCCAAAACCCTGTTCATGGTAGGTACCATTTTTTTCTGAGAAGGTGACAAAGGTTAAATATTACTGAAGGCTAGATGTAGTAGAGTCAGAATTCAAACCCAGGTCTTTCTAAATCACTATGTTTTTTGAACAAAGCTTAAATGAGGTGTAATTCACTTATCAAGGGTTTCTGTTGGTGGTAGTTTTGTTTAGCTGAACTTGTCATGTGATATTGGAGAAATCTTTTTTTTAGGATAATGTTTAGACTCTTCCTAACCTTCTTCTTTCTCACTTTTTTTGGGATTAGTTAGTACATAAGATTTTACATTATCAAGGCTCTGCATAGGACTCTAATGAGAAAGATGCTTTGAGCTAAAATATATTAGCTTTTAGTGTTTTATTTGTTATACACTGTATTTTATATTTTAAAGATGTGGTGAAGCATTTTTATCCCACCTATAAAGATGTTAGGTTTTTATAATATCACACTACAAAACCATATTCATTTTTCTTTGTTCCTTTTTGTTGTATTTTCTTTAAACAGATATTGTTAAGTTTCCCGTCATTGACTTTACATTTTACTTGAAATAATTTTGATATTGCTGCAAGTTATAATGGTTTAATTATTTTGCATTGAGTGAAAATATAATAAGTAATCAAAATATATATATTAGATTTTTTAAGTTACTTATTTTTGTCTCTTTAAAATTAATAGTCTATGACTATTAATTATTTAATAGTCATAGACTATTAAAAGGATTTTAATAGTGTAAAAGAATTCTTTTCTTTTGGATTATTTTCTTATAGTAAATATTTTGCATTATTTGTGGAGGCGTTGGTACGGAGTTTGTACTAAGGGCCCACCACTTGAGCCACACATCTGTTCCTTTTATCTTTTAGCTTATTTTTCAGATAGGGTCTTTCCCCTCACCTCCCAATCTTGCCTCCAGACACAGATCCTCCTGCCTCTGCCTACTGCTTAGCTAGGATTACAGATGTGTGCTATCATGCTCAACTTGTTTGTTGAGATTTTCTTGCTAGCTTTTTTCTTGGGCTGGCCTCCAACTCCAGTTCTCTCTCTCTCCATCTCCTGAGTAACTGGGATTACAAATGTGAGCCATAGTGCCAGGCTTAAAGATATTTTCATGATCTTATTAACTGCTTAGCTTATTTGTTAGCAACCTTCCTTGTTTACCTGATCATGAGAGGTGGAATATACCATTTGTACCACGTTTCTGGCACTTACAAAAACCTTTCTGGTGTTTATAACTAGCAAGAATAGTTCATTTGTGTTACCACCACATTGAATTTAGGGCATCATTTCTTGTTACCAGGATGCCCTATGTACAAACATTCCAAATTATTATTCAGAAGAGAGATGTAAACTGACTACTTTGTCCTCACAGTGAATTTTGCCCCATAAAGGTTTATATTTTGAGCTTTGGAGAACTATGAATATGAGAGGACATTTGTGTAAGTAAATCTATCATAGACTTTTATGTTACAGTTGTAAAAAAATTAAATGTTTTTGACTGATTAATATTATTTGCTTTGTTATTAATATTTTTAAAGGATGTTTTTGACATTCATCTTGCCTAGGGATCTTGTTTAAATCCATCTACCAGTTTGTTTTTCTTTATACTTTTTTAAAAAAGATTGTTACTTTGATTTAGGGATAAGAGTTTATGCTTCTAAGTATAAAATGATTTCATAATCTCATAAATGTTGCTGCCTGTTCCAAGAGATGTTCAAATAGAACTGTTGGCAATCTTTTAGAACAGTTTTTTATTCATTCTCAGGTGGTTAGGAGAGCAAGGATAAGGGGACACACACACACACAAATAGGTGGCACAACTTTCCCCACCCCTGTCCACTGCAACAACAAACATTAGGTAGATATCTCCTAGGCAGTGCACATCAAGCATTAACCCTAAAAATAAAAAAAGTGACAACTTGAGCCAGGCTGGGCACTGCCCTCTGGATACAAAGATTTATGAGACATTTTTGGCTTTCTGGGAGCTTGCAGTCTAATATGGGGGAACATTGTGTTAAGTATCTTAATGTATTTGAAGTTCAGAAATAGACCAAGGAGGGCGTAAGATACACGATAAAGTACTTGTTCAAACCTCACTGTCAGGTGGCAGAGGGAAAGATGGTAGGATTGGAGGAGAAAGGCTCAATGGCTCACCTGCCTTCTTTTTCTTTCTTTCTTTATGTGAACTGCTTTACTGAGGTACACATCACATTCCATATGTATTTTGCATTTAAAGTGTACAATTCAGTGACATTCTGAGTAGTCATGGAGTTTAAGCATCACTAAAGGCAATTTTAGAACATTGTATCTCAAAAAGAGACCTCACATCAATTATGCATTACATCCCAAACCCTCCATACCACCCAGATTTAGGGAAACACTCTACTTCTAGATATTTACCCAAGTCAGTGAAAACATGTCCAAAAGAACCCCAAATGACACAAGAATATTCATTTAAGCTTTATCAATGACAGAATATTTGGAAGTATTGAAAATATCTATCAGCTAGCCAATGAGTAAGCAAATTGAGAATTTTACAATGAAATACTATTCTGCAAGTAAAAGGAACAGATCTCTGCCACTTATGCAAACGTGGATGAATCTTGAAAACATGCTTAGTGAAAGAAGCATACAAAGAGTCTGACTACACCATATGACTCCTATTTTATGAAGTTCAACAGTTGGTAAAACTAATCTATGGGCACAGAAATAAGAGTAGTGGTTGACCTGGAGTTTTGAGGTAGAGTAGACCTGAAAGGAGCATGAGGAAATTTTTTGGACAGTGGTTATGTTTGCACCATCCACTATTGTAGCTGTTAGCTGTGTGTGGCTAGTGATCACTTGAACTATGGCTATCCAAATTGTGATGCATTGTAAGTCTAAAATACACTGTGTATCTTACAGCCACGTGCTGCAAACCAGCTTTTCAGCCAACAATGGACCACATATGTGACAGTGTCCCATGCTATTGTAACTTGTGTAGGCATATTCTGATATTAGTACAATGATGATATTGACTAATTACATGCCTTAGAATGTATTCCTGCTGTTAAGCAACCCAATCATGGATCTCATTGATAATATGTTAAAAGTTAAGTACATATTGAAATGGATATGTATATAATGGTTGCAAATACATTCAAAACATATTTCCTTGGCCTTTATCTTGACTGGAGTGGTGATTCCATATATGTGTCACTTGTCATAGTTCATCATACTACACAATGAAGATCTGTACATTTTACAGTGTGTTATTCAACTTCAGTAAAACAAAAGTATAAAAGCTACTTTCTTTGGGACCTGTTACTATGTTTGTCTTTTGGTATATGTTATGTTCTATGTTAAATATCCAATAACCTTTGCATGTAGATAATATTTACTGAAGAGTTTAGAAAGTGTAACATACCAAATTACCGTGGGAATATGTGATAACATGGAGATTAGAATGTTCTTTCATTTGATTATCATTGGTGTTCTTCCTATGCCAGCATGTTGCTTCACCAATTATAATAAAAGAGTGAGTTCACTTTGAGAACACTTGAAGTTTTGCTCCTTCAGTCATTAATTTCTCAACCAATGCTTTAAGTGGCATATTTCCAAAACATAATTGTGTGACTGAATAGGAATCAAGTAACATTGCTACTGATGTTTCAACAGGGGAAATAACTTCTGATTAAACAAACTGCCCAGGGTGGGAGAGACACACTTATAGTGTGTGCAAAAATGAAAATCAATGTATTCTGTACTTGAAAAGAGGGCTCATTCGCTTTTAACATCTTCTCTCTTAAAGGCTTAACATGGGAATGTTTGGCAGTGCTAACCCTGTGTTTTCTTAATCAGTTGTGTGTCTATTGTAGAAAAATTAATAGGCACTGCACAATCATGAAGAAAAGCTCTTTCATCTTGCCCAACTCCATGAGGGTGTTATATTTTCAAAGCAGAGTATTGTACATTTGAGCAATAGATAAGGAGGGGAGGGGCCTTTCCTGGGGATTCTTGACCGCTGGAAGAGTTCATTTCAGGCCATTTGTCACAGCAGTGATTTCCCCGGAAATACCCTATGCCAAGGTTATGTTTTGGCTATTCTATTCCCTTTTATTTATTTACTTTCTGAAACCATGGTGGAAGGTAGTTGTCCTTGCCCTCTCCCATCATCCCAACCCTTTGTCTAGAGTCTCCTTTGGAACCCCATGGGGTGGGAGCAATGTTCAATAGGACCCAGCAGGTTTGGAAGGTTTTAGGGAGTTAGTGTAGTATAAAAATGGCCAATAGAAATCCTGCATTTTGTGTGAGCATTTTTTAGCGTGATAAATATAATTTAGTATGGAAATGTGATCCATTGTTCGATGGCAGGTTTTCTCAGCTGTGTACAGTAAGGCTTCTGTCACCTACTGTGGATTTGGTATTTATTACACTCTGGAACCTCTTTTGTTGTTCTTATAGTTTTGTTTGTGGAGACTTTTAAAGGTAGATTGTCTGTCTAACCTTGCAGAGGAATTGATTAAGTTGAATTTGCTATGCATTAGAGAATGAATTTGCTGGTCTTTTTGAACTGAGCTCCTGTTATTTGTAGTTGGGGCCTATTTTTTGATGGCTTCAGTTCTTCCTGGGCATGAAAACTCTTTGTACATTTGTTGAATCTATTTCCATGCTGAGCTTTTTATATACTGTACAATGACTCTTTGCAGTTAAAAGTTGTAGTTTGGCCTTATTTTTAACTTTAAAAGGACAGCAGGAACTTGCCTTTTATTAAACATTTGTGAATTTTATAACATGTACTTTGTCTCCCTGCAAGTAGATTTTTAAATACCTTTTTTAAAATTTTTGAAATAAAATTTAAATGGACTGTGTTACATTTGTATGATGTATACTATTCAGCACATACAAGCCATTTGTGAAATGTTTGGGGAAATAAAAATACTGTTTTTTATTAATAGAAAATTGTTTATCTTTTCACTACTCTTTAGTTGGTTTAGTCTTTTTTTTTTTTTTAAAGCAAAGCATTCTGAGATCATGGAAAGTTGAGTGCTCTATCAAAACTTATAGTAGGTTTTGATAAAATTACCTACTTAAAATTACCTACATAAAATTGAGGTCTTGAAATTTTATCACTTTGATTTTGCTTCTATCCTTCAATTCTCTGTCCTTTTCCATCTTCCACCTACCATGCTCGGATATGTTAAGATCTTTTAAGACATTTTATTCTTAATAGTTTATGACCTCCAATATTGAAATTATAATATTTAGGATCTCCCTTTGCTCCCTGTATGTGATTTTAATTTAATTTTTGCTTTTTTTGCTTAAATAATTTTTATATGAAGAGTTTCTTCACTTGAATCAGAATTGTAGTCTCTGAGGATTATTAACTGTCATGAGCAGTCTGTGACCTAACATGAACGCTGTTCAGGGTGTCCAGCCGTGAGTTTCCGGCTCTCAGGCACAAACTAAGGACATTCTTTAAAAGATCAAACGACTTGGACACTGGGAGGGTTTTAATGATGTCAGTTAACATCAGAGGAGTTGGGCTCAGTGGTTGCAAATTGTGCTCCTCTGAATCAAAGCCACTGAGCTGGAAATAATGACATGACTAAAATGATGCTAACTGTGTACCATTCTGCTATTCCGGTGAATAAAATATATTGGTTTAAACTTATACCAGAAGTACGTTTTTCTTCAGGGGGTAAATAAGGACATGTAGTGTAGAAGGCAATCATTGAAGGAGAACAGGGTAGTAAATGACATTAATGTTTTGAACAGGTTTTGGAGTTTTGAGATCTGATTAAAAACATTATTTTGGTACCTTCTGAGAAATTGAAAGGTCAGTTTAAAAACATTTTCTTCAGCATATGCTCTCAAGTGACATAGAGTCATGCTTTTATCAGAAATGGTATTCTTGGGTGTGGTGTTTAAACTCATTTCTGTGCTATATAAATGTGTCCAAAATAATAGGAGTATAACATTGCTTAGGATAAAATTTTACCACACTCATTTATACAAACACTGGTAATTCCAAATTAACCTTGATTAGATGACTAAAATCACCTTTGTTGCAGTTAGTTAAGGGAAGTTAATTTGCTTAAAAAGGATTTGGAAATAAGGCAACAAGACTTTGTTAAGTCTTTTCACAGTACAGAATTTTTCAGAATTCCAGAGCATATAAACCCAGAAGTATTATTTACAGAAAGTAATCTATGCATTTTCTTTTAAAAGCTGAGAGACTTTTCATAGTCAACAGAAAAGGGTTTCTTAGAGTCTGTGACCTATACTATTAATTGGTTGCTATCCTGAAGCTGTATTTATGTTTTGATTTTTGAGTACATACTAGTTACATTTTAGGGGACTTCCTGCCATACAGGGTTTCTTTTCTTTTCTTTCTTTTCCCCTCCTGTCTTCCCTTTCTCTCCCTACTTCTCTTCTTCCTCTTCATTTAAAAACAATTCACAATAGCATAGTGGAATATATTCTGCCTTTAGTCTAGATTCAGCAGTGAGTAAGATGTTCTCTGGGGCACTCTTCTTTTTGCTTCAGAGCTATGACATGCCACCTCTACTTATGTAGAGCAGTTTACTTGCTGAAACAATTGTCAGGGATATATAGCTTTGATCTGCAATTATAGAATTATACTGTTTATATCAGCTACTCTATCCAAGTTATGAACTTCATGGAAAAACGGAATCTAGTGATTTCTAGTGTGTAAAGTAGGATCTTCAAAAGTCTTTTTGATAATTAGGCTATTGAATTAGAAACTCAAAAGATGAAGCCTAGATTTTATTTTTTGATGAGTTCCCTATTGTCTTCAATGTTCAATAGTGAAGTTTGGGATCACTGTCAAAAGCAACAGTCTCTAAAGTGAATTGTGTATAAGCTTGCCCACAAAGCATGGAAGAAAATTAGGATATTTCTTATTTATCTTTTATATTTATTAATATTGTCATATGGCTTTGTGTTATTATGTGTTACTGACACTACCCAGGTATCCTGAAGGAAGATGGGGGGCAGCATTCCATAATATAGACCACTTGCAGTACCCTCTCTCCTTTGCTAGAATATTGCGGTCCATTGCACTTAAATGGATAGAATATATATTTCCATCATTTTATTAGTTATGCCGGTTTCAGATATGGATTATTAGGATTTATCTGAAGCAGGTAATTTTAGCTGTGTAGAATTTCTTCGTTCCTTTGTGTTATGCTAAGTACAACTACATACAAATTATCTAACTTTTTGCTATGTATTTTTTGAATCATTTAATCATAAACCTTTTCCTGACAATTGTGCCTTAACAAAACAGCTGTATTGAGATATATTCACATGTCATCTACTTTAGACTTTTAAAGTATGCATTTTAGTGTTCTTTAGTATATTCACAAAGTTATGCATCAATCACCACTATAAGCCTTTAGAATGTTTTCATTGTTCCTAGGGTAGATTGAATAATGGCTCTTAAAGATAGCCAGGTCGTAATCTGAGGAACCTGTAAATATTACCCTTTATGGCAAAGGAGACTTTGAAGTTGTGATTAAATTAAGGATCTCCAGATTATCCTAGAGCATCTGGGTGGGACTTAAATATAATCAAAAGTGTCCGTATGAGAGAAGGAGGAAGACTTAACTACAGAAGAGGAAGGAGGTGATGTGACAGCAGAAACAGAGGGGAAGTGGTGATGATGTGGAGAAGATATCATGAGTCAAGCAAAGCCACCAGAGGTTAGAAAAGGCAAAGGAATCCAAAGGAAGTGGATTCTCTTTTTGAGCCTCCAAAAGGAACCTTGACTATAGTCTTGTCAAACTCACTTCAGACTTCTGGCCTCTAGAGCTTTAAGAGAATACATTTGTGTTATTTTAAGCCACCAGTTTTGTGGTAATTTGTTACAGCAGCCATGGGAAGCTAATATAACCCCCACTCCAAAAAAAAAAAAAAAAAAGAAAAAACCCTGTGCCCTGTAATTAGCAATCAATCTTAATATCCTTCTTTCCTCAGTTTCTGGCAACTTCTTTATGTCTTAGTGAATTTTCCTATTCTGGACTTCTTATGTAAATGGAATTATATTATCTATGGAATCTTGTATCTAGTTTTATAATGTATAATATTTTCAAGTTTCATCTAAGTTCCCTTTTAAATGTCTGATTGATATTCCATTTGTATGGCAATACCACATTTTGTTTATACATATATCAGTTGATTGATATTTGGATTGTTTAGACTTCAGGATATTATCAGTAATGTTACTATGAATATTTCTGAATAGGTTTTTATGTAGACATATATCCTTGCTTCTCTTGTGTAAGTTCCTAAAAATGGGATTTCTAGGTTATATAGTAACTGTTCAACTTTTCAAGGAATTCTCAAAATGTTTTTCAAAGTGGTTGCACCATTTTAAATTCTTGCCAGGAATATATGAGACCTCCCATTTCTCCATATCCTTAATATTTATTGTTGTCTTTTTTTTTCAATCAGAGCTATCCTATTCACTGTGAAGTAGCATCTCAATCTTGATTTGCATTTTCCTAATAACTTGTATTGTTGGGAATATTTTGAGGTGATTATTTGCAGAATGTATTATATATAATATTTTTACTGAGATTAAGAGCATCTCTAAAATATATTTGTATAGGTATAAAATATATTTGTATAGATAGAAATCCAAAGATTATTGAACTTAAAAATGGATTGTATTTTCCTTTTTTTATTAAGTATTGTTCCAAATTTTCTCACTTTGTCTAATACTTTCTTCTCCTTAGTTCACACATGCAACACATTAACCTGTGTACATATGTGCTATTGTGCGAAAAACTTTACTAGTCATTGCTGCTGCTTGATAACTAATGAGGATTGAAGATGAATAGCTTAGAGCAGTACAGACAGCATTTAGCCTTGGAAAATTTAACACTTAACTGTTAGTTAGAGTTCAGATTCCGCAGTTGCAGAGCAGTATTAAGAGTAGTCGATCCTAAAGTGCAAGTGAAGGACAGCCTTAGAACCTGCCTTCTAAGCCACCCCATCCCATTCCTTCAAAAGTTAGATAATTGAATTACTATATGACACAGAAATCCCATTCCTGGGCATATATACAAGAAAAGTGTTTTGTGTTCATACAAAAATTTTGTGTACAGACAAATATAGGTGCATTATTCTTAATAATCAAAAAATAGAAACCACCCAGATACCCATCTAATCAGTTATTTATTCATTTATATGTATATGTATTCATTTTTATTCATTCAATTAAATTTGTATGTCTGCTATGTATTAGGCACTGTTACATGTTAAAGATGCAATGATTTAAAAGACAGACATAGTTTTTTACACTCAGGACACTTGCAGTTTAAGTTGGGGACCCCAAACAAATAGCCCTTTGTGGAACTTACCTATTTGCAGTTGTGAAAAATCCTACAAAGCAGGGATATAAGTTGCTTTGGAAATACAGGGGGTTTATATTAATCTAAGAATGTCATTTAGATTCTTATGATCAGTGAGACATTTCCTTGTTGCTACATTAATAAGGAAGTCACTGTGGAGGATTTATTGAGTGATTTATGTTTCTCCCTTAGGTTTATGTCCTTCCCACTTTGCCCATGGCATCCCTTTGTAATTGAGAGTCATAGCTCACTGTGAAGTGTTTCCATATTTGTGTTCTGTGAGTTACCTTAGGACATTACCTCTTCTTTTTCCATGGTCTTAACCCTTAATAGAGGACTTAGCTTATTATAAGACTTTATTTAATGTGTGCTTATTTATCACACATCTTGAATTTCCCAGGAAAGTTTTGATTTCACATTTTCTGTCTTCTCAACTCAGTATTCTAATTTTTAGAATATGCATATTGATTTTTAAAGTACTGTTATTATACAGCATGTTTGTCATTCAAAAATTTAAAAAATATAGATTAGCAAAATTAGAAATAAAAAGTTGTTTATAATGTGCTTAGAACCATCCAGAAATAACTCTAACAACTTGCCAAATATAATTTTGTACTGCTTTCTGTTTGTATATCTATAGATATTATAAAAATAAGATTGTACTGAGCATATTCAATTTAACCTGAGTTTTTGTTTTTCTGGATTTTTTAGTGGTTCCATGATTTGTCATTGTACCTTGCATGTATTGTCCTTTTTTCCAGTCCATGATTGTTGGCATTTTGTTTGATTCTTTCTAATGTTTTTTCTATCATTTACAATGCTGCAATGATCATCCTTCAAGTTAACTTTAGTACTTATCTCTAACATTTCTTTAGGATAAGCTTTTAGAAATGGAGTTTCTGGTCGAACTATGTGTAATTACAACAAGAATTTCATCTATTACAGTCCTACCTGTATCATATGGGACTCTTGCTTTCCTCTATACAGCCTACTACATGGGATATCGATTTTTCATTTGTGTCTTGATAATTGTTTTGAAAAACTTGGGTGACCATTGTAACTAAAGTCCCGATTCTTTTAGGTATGTATGACTATGAGAGAAGGTAAACTTTATGATGTATAGAAATAAATAAGAAAATACAAGGAAATCCTAAGCTTTTATTATATGGCTTTGCAATAGAAATTTACACTTATTTTATTGTAGTATGGCATGGGGAGTTGTGTGTGAGAGGGCAGCCTCAGGACTTTTCTGCACTCTAGTAGACCTTTCAGGCCATCTTCAGAAGGCCAGGCTGGAATGTGAATGTTTGAGTTATTGTGTAGAGGGTTATGTTCTTAGCCACAGGTGCCTGTCTATTACTTTGTGGCTACGCTTAAGTTTCTGAAGGTTGAAACTTAGAAGAATCTGCAGAAGTATGCATGTTCTTTATTCCTAAGGGAGAAGACTTTATTCCAGGTCTTGCGCCTTTCATACCCTGGATATTAAATGGAATAGCATCAAAGGAAACTTCCAAATCTCCATTATGTCCCTTTCTTAAGCATTAAACCAGAGCTAACCTAGGTGGAAGCAGCCACCTTTCTGGTGCTTCTCATTCCCTTTGGTTACCCTGAAGCGTTTTAGCCCTAAACTATTGTAGCAGTTAAAAGTCCACTACAAAAGTAAGCATATTAGAGCACACAGGAAAAATGAGAGCTTTTACAATCTTTGTACTTCACTTGGCCTGGATGCCTTTCCTATACAATATTGTGGGATTTTCATGGTAAGTGCAGCTGACATATAATTGGATGAATGGGATGCCCAATGAATACATCGGCTATTGAGGCTCATGAGGCTCATGAGGCTCTGGAAAAGGTGGTATTGATTAATGTAGGAGGTTAGTGACAACCATCAAAGTTAAATTGTAATGAGGCACAACCATGCAGGTGCTTTGGTTTGTCTTAGAAAACTAACTGAAGTTAGAGAATTCAAAGCAGAATGGAACAGTAATACTGATGCCAAGAGCAAACATTTAAGTGCTTACTCATTGCTAAGAACTGTACTAAGTCTTTTTACAAACATCATCACAGTCATCTTGTGAGGTTGTTATTAATACTCATTTTGTCGATGAGGACAATGAGACTACACAACTGATTAGCAGCATAAGCAGGGGTTGAGCCTAGATTTCTCTGATGCCGGAACATCTATTTCTCTGTAGTCATGCTAAATCCAAGCTCTTTTGTAAAGAGCTTTATTGAGGTAAAATTCACATACAATAAAGTTAACCTATTTAAAGTGTACAGTGGTTTTTAGTATATCCACTTGGATATTAGGTATAAATGAATCATGCAATATACATACTTGTACAGCTTCTTTCACAAAGCATGTTTTCAGGATTCATGCATGTGGTAGCATACTAAGTCTACACCTTTATGATGCCATTGCCTATTATTTCTTTTGTGATCCTACAGAAAGCCTTTAGTCCATCTACTTAGTTTTTTAAAATCTTTGTGCAGTGTTTTCTTGTTTAATTTTTATGGATTGTATAGGCACCCCCAGACATATTACTTAGTTGATGTGACAGAAATAGTTGTTATTTCCTGGCTTATGCTTTGGAGAAGGAGGAGCAATAATCATGCCTGGCAACAGGAGAGTTCAATATCCTTGGAATTACATTAGGTGGTAGAAGAGATTTGATTCTATTTGTAAAATAAGAACAGCTATGTTAAACTTACATGTTGCCTTGTAAAACAAAACTTAATTTTAAGTGGTGAATAGAAAAAAACATGTCAATTCTTATGAAAGAATGACCATGCTTCCAAATGCCATTAAAAATATAGTAGTTTTAGATGTCATGTGAAAATAAAGCTTTATGTAAGGTATAGGGAACCAAAGAAAATTAATTTTAATTATAGCAAAATGACTATGAATGAAAGTCAATTATAGCAAAATGACTATGAGTGAAAGTCATGAGTATATATTTACTTTAAAGTAGGACTCAAGTATCATAAGTATGTAGTGGGAAAGTCAAATTATGGGGGGAGAAAGAAGATTACAACTCACCAACAGAGGCTGGGGACATGGCTCAAGGGATAAAGCATCTGCTACGCACACAAAGCCCCGAGTTTAAATCCCAATACCACCAAAAAATAAAAGAAAGAAAAGAAAAGTAAACCTATTATAAAGATGAACCACTATAAATGGAGAACAATCACTTATAAACCTCAGAGACAACTGCTGTGTGTGTATCCTGGAAAAGGAATCATACTATACGTATTCCTTTCTAATCTGTTTGTTTCAGTCAGCAGTTTTTCAGGGGCACCAGATCATGCTGATAATCCACTTTGGGCATCTAATTGAATGAGTACGTGTGTATAAAACAGTTAATGAATTTCCTGTTTGAGATACCTAATTTGTTATTATTTTTATAAGCCATACTGCGATAAGTGTTTTTGTATAAATAAATGTGGTAAATGTCTTTGCAGGGCCTTTATTATTTAATAGGTTTGCATTTTTGATACAGGTAGACCATTGGAAAAGAGTTGGGAAAAAAGAAGAATTACTTTTCTATACATTTTTTTAAATAAGCAAGTAGTTTGAACAAGAGGTAGATTGCTTTACTTTTAATTTGGATGAAAGACCATAAAGCCAATGAGCTTTTCTAATATTTTCTTCTCTTGAGTGAAGAGCCATACCATAAAAAGCATTCTCCCATGGAATCCAGGGTCCTCTGATTTCTTGGTTCCTCTATTTCACTAGCATTTCTTCTTGGTGCCCCTTGTTTCCTCACCCTTTTAATATTCTTCTCTATGGCAGGTGGACTCTTTTGGAAGTCAGTTAACATTCTGTCCTCTTTAGAGTTGTAGCCTGTTTTCTTGGAAGGTTTCTTTAGCACTGCTGTGGTGCAGATGTTTTTCTGGGACTTTCTAAAGTAAGCAATTGCAATATAGACTTCTGAGAATAAGGTAACATTAATAGCATACTTAGATTTGTGGAATTTTTACATAGAATTTTAGTTTTGAACTCTTTAATACTTATGTAGGCATGATTTGAATTTGCTATACTCTCAAGAGTCTGGGTCCAAGGAGTTAGTATCAGTGAACAGTTAATTAAAGCATTGGTTTACAGTTAGTAGACTTAAGAGATTTGAAGATTTTCTAAAGGATGGACAGTCATAATTAGTTTGAATTAACTGCATTTCCAGATCTTTAATTTCACTGTGTACTCTTCAGTGATATTTATCGGAAATTACACTGTTTCTCCTTTCTCAATTCTCTTTACACAATTGCTCTTTCCATTTTATAAAGAGAAGTCTATCTCCACTCATGGTGTATCTTTTGTAGCTCACCACTCTAAGAGGTAAAACCTCCAGGGTATCATACAGGCAGAATTCAAATTGCTGATTCAATTTAACATGAGAAATTCATTGTACAAATATCACTGTGATATTTGCATACATGCTTATAATGTACTTTGGTCTAATTCATCCTCTTTATTACTCTTTCTTAATATTTTTAAATCAAGCCACCATCTCTCTATCCTCCATTGCCATTTCTGATACTTTAACCTTCTCTGTGTAGTTATTACTTATGTTTAGTGATTACTTGTTAATAGTTGAAATATGTTTATAGCTTGGCTAATTATATGTTAGTAATAATCATGGCAGTTATATAACGTGATTTAAAAAATTAAGTCTATGGTCTTAGAAAATAAAAATAAATAGTTTTAATTCATGCTACATTTTTGTTGTAGAGGTTTATGACAAATGATCAATAGCAGAATTCTAACTACAAAATACATTAGGATAAAACTGAGGAAGATAAGGCTATGGGTGTGGCCCTGAGTTCAAAGCCCCAGTAATGCCAAACCAGACAGACAAACAAACAAACTGAGAACTGGAATGGAACTGCAATTTCAAGAAGGAAAAGAATTATATATATTTTTGACTGTTAAGACATTTTTGCATAAGTTTTATAAAATGAACGATGGCACACATAAAATTGCTATGGTATTTTATCCAATTGCATTAAGTTAATAGAGTGTTTCAGTAGTTTTATTTTACTTTTCTTTTTTTATTATATTATTGTTGTACTGGGGGTACATTGTGAAATTTACAAAAGTTCTTACAATATATCATAGTCAAATTCACCCCCTCCATCATTCCTCCTTATTACCCCCTCCCTTCCTTCCTGGAATAGTTTCAGCATGTCTCATTTTTCCATTTTCATACATGAGTACATAATATTTCCACAATATTCACCCTCCTTTTCCCTTTCCTTATATCCCCTCCACCACACACACACTGCTACCAACACCCAGCCAGGACCTGTTTTACCTTATTGTTCTCCTTTTTTGAAAAAAAAAAAAAAAAAGATACTTTTGCTTGTTTAAGAGAACTCTATAGGAGTTCCCTTGTGACATTTCCATGTATATATGTATTATAACTCGAATTGGTTCATGCCCTATATTTTTCTCCTTTCTACCTTAGTCCCCTTCTTATGGTGATTTCAACAGGTTTAAAAATTCTATAATCATTCATGTATAGAGAGTACATAACCATATTCACTTTCTTAACTTCCTTCTTTTAACCTCCCTCTCCCATTAGCGACTTCCCCTTAGTGTAACCTGTTTTTCATAGTGTTGCGTATATTTGTATTGTGAGTAGTTTTATTTTAAATTGTCAATATTTACTATATATTAGAAAATAACTCTACGGCAACCCTTAAACTTATGATTTTAGTTGCCAACTTATTTCAAAACTCTTAGGAATTGCATAAGACAAAAAATCCTGCCTGCCTTACATTATACTTTGAACATGACTTTTCTTTTGTCATGTAGGATTACACTGGTATAATTGGAAATTAAAATACTTAACACTGTCTGATACATAATCTCTTCAGTACTCTCTTCTGTTTTCTTTAACAAGGTAATTTCCCCCTCTATATGTAGCAATTTCTTTCAACACAGGGTTTTGTAATACATGTTTATGTATCAGTCTTTATTACCTCCTAGCGAGTTCCTTGAAGGTAAAAGGTGTGTCTTATCAATCTTTTTTTTCCCCTTTCCTCCAAAGCCCAACTTAGTACCTGGTATATAGCAGTTGTTCAGTTCACAGTTCTTGAACTGAAGAAAAATAAACAAATAAATAATCCTGAATTCTGTGAAAGTATTAGAGGTCTTTAACTTGTTTTGCTTCTCAAGATTTATCTCATCTGGCCCCACTGAAAATTTTTCCATTGACTATTTAGCCTGTATGAATAATTCCGAAAACTGTTACCTTCAGATAATGTCAAAAGCTTTTAAATGCACTTGGGGAACTCTATCCTTTAAAGTGGTTTAAACTGAGTAGGTATTTTTAAGCTTCATCTTTGTAGCTAAAAATTGCTTTCTAAAGTGTTTTTGGAATCTCTGACATGAGGCTTTAAAAACAATTCATCAATTATTCTTGATATATCACAAGTTAATTTTTAATATGAAATGGCAATAAACCATATTTCTAAATATCTTTTCATAGTGCACTTGTAATAGTTTAGCCCTTTAGAAAATTTAGGTAGGTGTGTTTTATATATATATATATATTTTTTTTTTTTTCTTTGAGATTGATTGGATCTTGATATGTATTCCAGGCTGGCCTCCAATTTGTGGTCCTCTAGCCCTAGCTTTCAGAGTTCTGGATTGCTAGCATATGCCACCATGCCCGGCTTTAGATGGATGATATTTTATTCTTGTCGCTCATGGATACACATTGGCTTTGCTTTTTTGTATCTGCTGAACAACTTTGCAGCAGTTTGATTTTCTTAGTCTTACGCTATATTGACTGAATTTCTATTATTTTCTTTTATCACCTTGGAGTCCAATCTTCATTGAAGAAAAAAGGAGAAGGATCTGGCATTTCTGGTTTCTTTTTTAAATTCTCTGTGGTTATTTGAAAGGGAATAAAGGACTAATTAATATCTTGCTAAAGAATAGTTTTGACACATCCCTACTGTGGATTTGCTCATTCATACCAAAAGAATGTCCACCATGAAGTAGATAATTACTCCAGACAGAATCTGTGAATCAGAAAAAGTCAATGTCCCTGTAGGGAGCTCTTTGTGTCACTCTTTCTGTTCCTATAGAGAAATCAATGGGGTTTGCATTGGAAGATATTGTTCCCCATAGGGAGGTAACTCAGGGAACCTGCAACTTCTCACTTGGGGAATGA
Organism: Castor canadensis; assembly: GCF_047511655.1. Classification (NCBI taxonomy): domain Eukaryota; kingdom Metazoa; phylum Chordata; class Mammalia; order Rodentia; family Castoridae; genus Castor; species Castor canadensis. The sequence continues at coordinate 51,307,640 of NC_133398.1, read as the reverse complement.
AAAAGAAAACTAACATCATCAGTCTCTGAGTTGTGAGTCCCTCAGGTGACTAGACAGTCTAGATCAATCTGTTTAATAAATGTCTGCTTTTACTTGTGTCACACAGTTTTAAGCCTCTTCTAGTCAGATGTTAGTTTAAGTATGTACTACAAACTGTCAAATAGTTTCTCAGAAATACAGAATAATTTTGGAAATGGGATAGTGATATGAGGGGTGTTAACATGACAGCAGTATTACCACAGGCACAAATAATTTTGATTTAGACATGTGCCTTTACATTCTTCACCATGAAAGGACAGAGGTCCAGCAACCGTAACAGAGAATCATCAGAATTATTATCCTTTAGTTTATAAAGGACTTAAAAAAGGACAACTCAATATTTATACCTATTTGTTTATTTTCCTACAAAACTGCTTTCATGATCATTAGTCTCAGACATTAAAAGACTATGAAATTGCTTAAATAAACCTGTTAGACATTTAAAAAACATTTATAACCTTTAACCCCAAATTATTAGGATAAAAAAGAATGTTATTTTTCCCATTGTTTCTGCTCCATTGATTGTCTTTTTAAACTCCTTCTTTATCTCCTGTTACTGTGTTTTGGTAACAAAATCATCCTGTTTTATGAACTATGTGTGTTGAATTAGCTGAAGAGGGCTTCACTGCATTGTGATGACTTGAGTCCTTCAATTGTGAAGGCAGTTGCTTTTCCCTTCATTATGAAAGGGGCACAGAAGGCAGTTTTCATAGCCTAAAGGTTTTTATAAAGCTCTCCCTCTGTTGGAGTAAAGAATCAGGACAAAATGAGTAGGCTGTTCTCAGGAATTTCTAGAAATAGCTTTTGAAAGTAAAATTAGGAGATAGCTATCTGTTCCTCTTCAAAGGAACAAAGTCATTTTCACAGCATAGGAATTAGAAGCAAAGGCTCTGATTCTTCTCCAGTTCTTTATTTTTCCCATCAGTTATAATAGCAATAACCATATTTTTCGGTGTATAAAACACGTTTGCATACAATTGTCTCAATGTGGCCTTTGCTGTTAACCTCCTGCTACACATAGAGCAGGTGTTGCTAGTATTATTTCCATTTTGCAGCTGGGGAAACAGACTGAGAGAGATTAATGACTGCCATAGTCTAACAGCTATCGAATGGGAGAGCCTGGGGTTTCTGACTCCAGTCATGTGCTCTTTCCAGTATATCACACTGCATAGGGTCTCCTTAATCTGTACTCTTTAGTGTTGCTAATATTCTTGTGGAAGAATAACATGGAAAAACTACTATTGTCCCTAGCAACAAGATGTACATAATGTAGGCACTTAGAATGGGATAAAGTTCTCCCAAAATCAAACTAAGCAGGACATTGAACCATTTGTACATAAATATTAATATGCTACATGTGCATAATTTATAGGTATTATGCCTCATTGTATTTTATGTGTTTATTGCTTGCTTGTTTTTTAACTTCATTATTGAATGGTGGAGTTAGTGTAGACTGGCAGTTTCCTTGGCACTTTTAAGATCTTTTTGTGTGATCTTCTGGTTTTGTTAAATTTAAAAAGCTTGTTCTTAATTTTAAATTGTTCATTGGCAGTATGTTTATTCAAAGATAAGCTTTGAAGTTTATCTCTGTTTTCTGTGTTTAATAGTCACAGTATGATGTATTTACTTAAAAAACATACTTTTATTTATCTTACTTTGGATTCAAGCTAGAGATTTATGCCTTTTATTGATTCTGAAAATTCTTAGCCAGTATTTCTTTAGTGCTTCTTTCATTCTCCCTTTAACCTTTTATTTTGAACCAATTTTATACTTACAGAAAAGTCTAAGAAGTAGTATAGGGAGATATATAAATAGAATTGAAATATTTAGCAAAAAAATTTCTGGTCACCCAGGATTGGGAAGGCTGAGAAGAAATGGAGAGTGAGAAATGAGTACAGTTTTTTTTTTAGGGGGGGTGTATGTGATGAAAATGACTTAAAATTGATCATGATAGTTGTACAACTTTGTGAGCATACTGAAAGTCACTGAACTGTACACTTTACCTGGGGAATTGTATAACAAATATATGAATTATGCTTCAATAAAAGCTCTTATTAAAACAAATGAAAAAGTGTAGACTTCTTGTAAATTTCCACCCATCTTCCCCTAATAGTAATGTCTTGCTTATATAACTATAGTAAAGTTATAAAACTCAGAAATAAATGTAGGTGCAATGCTATTAACTAAATTATGGACCTTATTCCCATTTTGCCAGTTTTCTCACCAGTGTGATTTTCCTGGATCCATTCCAGGATTCCACATTGAATTTAATTGTCATGTTTGCTAACTCTCTTCCAATTGTGCCAGTTCCTTAGTCTCCTTGGCTTTTATGATCCTGATACTTTTCAAGAGTCCTGACCAGGTATTTTGTAAACTGTCCCTCAATTTAGGTGAATGTGATTATTTCTCATGATGAGATCAAGGTTATACATTCTTGGCAAGAATACTTCAGAAAGCTGGGTGCTGGTGGCATATACTTATAATCCTAGCCACTTGGGAGGCAGAGGTCAGGAGCATTATGGTTCAGGCCAACCCAGCAAAAAGTGGGACCTTATTCCAAAAATACCCAACACAAAAAAGGGTTGATGGAGTGGCTCAAGTGGTAGAGCACCTGTGTAGCAAGTGTGAGGTCCTGAGTTCAAACTCCAGTACTGCCAAAACAAAAACAAACAACCCCCCCCCCCCCAAAATCCCCAAAAACCCTTCAGAAATAGCATGCCTTTCTCACATCAAGGGGGACATAACATTATTATATTTTACTACTGTTGATTTTAATTTGATCCTTTGGTTAAGGTGATTTATACAGGATTTCCCTACTATAGTTACTATTTATTCATTTGTAAGTAGTAAATGTGTTGGGGGGAGATGCTTTTTGAGACATTGCAGTTTTCCTATTTCTCCTCAAATTTTTGCCCACTAATTTTAGCACCTGTCAATAGATCTTGTCTACAGCAATGACAAGGCACTGTGGCATTTGCCTAGTGCCTATTTTTCTCATCACCTCTTCATTTTTTAATTGAATTTTTTGTAAGGAAGAACAGCTCCTCACTTATTTATTCATTCAATTATTTGTATATATCAATGTAGACTCATGGATATTTATTTTATGTTCCAAATTCTTATCTAATTACCATTACTACCATTGCTATGTTTGTTATTCAAACTACTCACGCATTGGCCATTGAGAATTCTTTCAGATTAGCTACTATGCTTTCTCAACAAACTCACATCCTTTTTGTTTGTTTTTTAGTGTCAGGGGGTTGAACTCAGGGCTTCAAGTTTGCTTGGTAGGTTCTCTACTGCTCGAGCCACACCCCAGTCCCTGGGAGACAATTATTTTGTGGCACTGTGGTTTGAACTCAGGGTTTTGTCCTTGACAAGCAGGCACTCTACCATGTGAGCTGCATCTCCAGTCCATTTTGTTCTGGTGATTTTGGAGATTGGGTTTCATGAACTATTTGCCCTGGCTATCCTTAAACTATGATCCTCTTGGTCTTAGCCTCCCAAATTGCTAGGATTACAGATGTGAGCCTGACTTTTACATCCTTTTTTGAACACCTTACTTTCTAGCATAAGAAGATGCTACAGGCTTATATTTTCCTACCCCATCCCTGGAATCAACCACTTCTGCAAGGGTCATGCCAAGATTCTTTTGGAAATGCTACACATAAGATAGACCACTTTATTGAATGCTATATGATTTTGTTGCTTTCTGTTACATTATACCTGAGATAATCAATTTTATTAAAAAAAAGTTTATGTTGGCTCATAGTTTTGGAAGTTTCAGCCCATGACCAGTTAACCTCTCTGCTTTTGGATCTGTGGCAAGGAACATCAAGGTAGGGAACCTGTGGCAGAGTACTGTCTATTCATCTCATTATAGGTAAGTGAATGAGTTAAGGAAGAAAAGTAGAGTACCATAGTCCCCTTTAAGGACATGCCCCCAAATGACCTAAAACCACCCCCCCCACTAGGCCCTACCTTTTAAGGTTTCTACCACGTCCCAGTAGCAGCAGTCTGCAGACTGAGCCTTTAACATATGAGCCTTTGAGAGCTAGTTAAGATCTAAACTAAAGCAATGACTTTAAACTTTAAAATATAGCCTCTTTGTGCTAATTGTAGGGTAATGTAACATGAATTGGGCTAATGATTTCTATGATTGCATTTTTTAATAATGGAGATTCTAGTTGTTTCTTTTTAAAATTGGCCTCTTCTTTTCCATTAGATCTTACTCTTTTATTGGAAATTAAATGGCTTATCTTATATATCTTTTGTATTTCTTTTAATTCATTTTACTGTCTGGAGGTCTTAGACTCTATAATCTGTTGCTTATTGTTTTTTGCTGATTCTTACTCATGTTAGACTGTATGACTATGTATTTTGATTTTTTTTAAATCATGAACTCTTTAGATGGGCTTATTTTTATGTGTGAATTATTTGGAATATGTGTTATCAGAGTGTGCTTCCAGAATGGTGTAGGTGCATCCAACTCACCTCCATGTTTTATGCTAATTTCTCAACTTGGTGGTTTCTAATTCAACTATTACAGTAAAGAGTCAGCCTTTCCAGGGTGCTAGTTTTTACATGGGGGGGGGGTTCTGTACTCCCTGTTTTCCATAGGCTAAAGGCCAGGTCTCCTATTTTTGTGCAGACATTTAAATAGAAGCTTTTAGGTGAAAGAAACTGATACATTTCTTTACAATGCCTGGAGCTACAATGCAAGTATTTCCCTATTTGTTTCTGGTGCTCAGCAGTAGCCCTTTTTCCCCTTTTCTTTTCAGCTCCACTGTATATAGGAGAATTTTCTATCCTTTTCAATCACTTTGAAAAGGTATATCATATTGCTGGAGCAACAGTCTTGAAAACAGACTAGTCATTAGGTAATGAGCAGCAGACAGAATAAACTAGGAAAATCAGACTCATCTGATATAGTTTGACAGATTATGCAGGCCAAAAGGATCAGATCTATAAGGTTCAATAGGGACTCACATGGCAGAATGGTAATGGGTAGAATCAAAGGAGCCTTAGGGCTAGATATCTAAGATGTAGATAAGAATAGCCCAGGGTTGGAGAAGTCAGAGAAAGCAGTTTCTTTGGTTTTCCTGCCCCTGTTTATGTGTGAGCAAGCTTGGTGTTTCAAATATTCACTGCAGGTGTACCTGGCTTACATTTAAGGCCATACTTCATGACTGGGATACTGGAATATTTTCTCACTGTTTACAGAGAGAGTACTATTTTAGACATTAGTTTTCAAACTTTCCAGGAAGAAGACTAAAAAAATAATTCTAAACCTTTAAACATACTTTTCAGGTGTTTCCTCATGCAGGAAAGGACCAGGCTCCCTTTGTACTTCTGTAATTGGTGGCCAGAAGTCTTGTTTTGTTGACCCACAAAGTACATTGAAATTTTTGTGGCAGTGTGAGGTAGTGCGAGGACATCTCCTCAATATCTTTACACATAGAAATTTTCAAATGACAGATCTGTTGTTGACCAACCCCATGTCTGAGCTGTAGTTTTCTCTCTTGGAGGTCTTCCAATTAATCTCAATTAATCACATTTCACAATATCTCAAACTGAGTTTGTCTACTGTATCTCCCATCTCCTACAAATGTACTTCTTCTTCCAGTTTCTTTCTGTTGTGTTTTTTTTTTTAATGTTGCTACTATTTGCCCAGATCTCTAGGCCCCACATACCTCACTTTCCAACTCAAGTTCTTCTAATTCTTTTATTCTCTACTTGATATTTCTTCCCATCTCTCAGTATTTTAGTGCCTTCAGTACTGATCATCTCTTACTTATTACTGTGCTAGGAGAGTGGGGAATAAGAATCATGAGATGTGGTCATTGCCTTCTAAGAGCTTAATATCTAGTTGAAGAGAATTTCGATTCATGACAACATTGAACAATACTTGACAGTATATAATTAAATGCTAAATTAGGTGGTACAGAGTTTTCAGTGTTAGAAATTGGAGGAAAGAAAGGAATTAAATGAATATTTAAATTTTAAGAGAAAACTTAATTGAGGAAGTGGGATTTAAACTGGGTCTGGAAACAACATAGGTTGGAATTAAAGAGGCATTTAAAGTGAGGAGTAAGAAGGAATAGTTAGTGAGTTTACTGAGTGTAACATTTTGGGAAAACTGAAGCCTGTTTATATGTTAGGGACAAGTGAAAAATGGAAATGAGAGCAAGAAGCAGGAGGGAGGGAAGGGATGACAATTGCTTTGACTTTGGCTGTAAGATTACTTCATCAATCTTTCAAGGGTAGCCTTTCATTTTGTATGTTCCTCAGCTTATTTCTAGAGGTGGCATTTTCTTTTTAATTCTAGTTCAAATTACCTTGGTATTCTAGATACTCTGATCCACCAGCCTTCCCCCAATAGCATGCATTGTTTTTTGGGCCTACAGCATACTTTTCTGTGGTTGATTTATGAGTTCTCTATCCTTGAGTGTCTGTGTGATTTCTGTCCATACCTTCTTCAAGTCTTCTCAAGACTTACTATCTCTTGTTACCCACCCTGATGATTCCAGCCCATTGATATTTCTTTCCTCCTTAACTTCCTTTTGAAGCTATTTTGTGTTGGAAATAGTTCAAATCATGTACCCTTTTATTGTCTAATAATTTAGATAAATTTTTTGAGTGGTTAGATTGTGTTTTATATTTTGCTGTAGAAACCTGAGTATACTTGGTACTGAATTTGTAGCTTTTAAGGAACTCTTTTCTTTGAAACCCTGATTATTTGTCATCTCAGAGTTACTTCCTTGTGTAGATGTGCCTGCTGTCATGCCTGACCTATAGTACTTCCTTTAGTAAATGCTAGTTGAATTCAAATCATGTAGTGAATTTCAAGTCAAAGATCATCTGTTTCATGGAAAGTAGGAAATAAGAGCAAAACCCCTAAAGGTAACATTTCTGGAAGATGTCCTTTCTCTTTCTATTCCTTTGGGCCTCTCCTTAATTGGTATCCTTTAAGTATATATTATTCATTTATCTTTGTCATGTCTTTACTTACTACTTCATGTAGTTTTTCTAAATAATTTATATTTGTAGGTAGAGATAAATTGTATATATTAATTGCAGCTTAAGAGAAGAGATTGGAGTGTTTTAGAAAGATTAATCCTGGTTAAACTCTATTTCATTGATCCATGTTAGCACTCTGTCCTGCCTGAATTTTAATATTTTAATGAAATATACATCAGTAAAAAAAATCATCTGTTGTTACTGGAATTGAACTTAAGAAGAACATTTGAGTATCTATAAAACCAGATTTGAAATGACTAGGAACACAGTTTTAAGGAAATTGGGTCATGTTAAAATTGCTATAGCAGTTTTGTTGGGCTTTAGGTTTATTATATCATTTAACAACCTCTTAAAAATCTGAAGTAACTTTTAAAAGTCTTAAATTATTATTTTAAATAATACAATTATTCTCTCACCTCCTTTAAAAGCTTATAAGGTGATTTGAATTGAGAATTGGTTGATTTATATATATTAAAATCAACCAATTTTCTGGGTTCTAATGTAGTTTCAGCAGAGGTAAAAAATAACTCAAAAAACTATAAGAGCTATGTATGCCTGGATTTAGAAATGTGCTGACATTATCTTACCTTTTTTATTTTAAGGAATATATATTCCAGTGTCAATTTTGTATGTAACACAAAGTTGTGTATGAAGAAGAAAGGAAGAGAGGGAGGAGTGAAAGAGAGAAGGAAAGAAAGTGAAAAGGAGTATGCTAGTCAGATTTCTGTAACTGTAACAAAATATCTGAAAAAACAACTTAATGAAGGAAAGTTTTATTTTAGCTCCTGATTTCAGAGTTTTCAGTCCATGGTTGACTGGCTCAGTTGTAGAACACCATGGCAGAGAAATAAGGCTCGATGGAGTGGAGCTGTTCTTCTCATGGCAGCCAGGGAGGGAAGGGAGGGGAAGTAAGGGAGGAACAGAAAGTGAGAGAGAGAGAGAGAGAGATTGAGATTGATTTGGGATAGGATATATCCTTCAAAGTCTCCCTCCAGTGACCCATCTCTTCCAACTAACCCTACTTCCTAATAGCCCATTTAGCTATGAACTCATCAGTGGACTAATCCATTGATAAGGCTAGTGCCCTCATGATCCAATTATTTCTCACTGGATCCTTGAGCTGGGACCAAGTCTTCAACACATGAGTCTTTTCAGGGAAAATTTCATATCTGAACCATAACAGATGGATAGTTATTTGCTTGAGTAACTGAAACAAGTAATAGAATAACAATTGTGTGGGGTAGGCTGGTTCTTCAACAGTTTATAATGGTTTAAAGTTTTCTTTTGAGGAAGTAGTACCTTATGAAATCTTCTAGGAATATTGTGGTTCTTTTCTTGATTCCTTATGATAACATATACCACAATTAAGTTATAACTTCATATGAGTTGGAGTTTTATTACATACTGACTTTTAAAATTTGTTTCACAGGTTGTTTGTATTCGCTCCACTTGGAATGCTCTCTCTCCAAAGTTGAGTTGTGACACAAGACCTCTCATTTTGAAGACGCTGAGTGAACTGTTTTCTCTAGTTCCTTCCTTAACAGTCAATACAGCTGAATATGAGGTATGCATATGGAGTTCAATAAGTTGTCTGTTGTGTATTGCAAAATCGTGAATAAAATAACTACTTTTGGAATAAATATTCATAATCTCCCCCTCTTTTTTGAGGTGGGGTCTTGTTCAGGTTGGTCTTGAACTTGTTCTATAGCTGAGGCTGGCCTCAAACTCATGATCCTCCCAGGTTAGTCTCCTGAATGTTGGGATTACAGACAGGCATGTACCACCATGCATAATGTTTTTGTTTTTGTGAGCCAGAGTCTTGCTATGTGCCCAGACCTGCCCTTATTAATTCTAGTCTCTATGAGTGGTTACATAAAGGACGCCAAGTTTTTATTATGAGAGTATCATCAGGAATTTAAAAAGACAGTTTGTTAAAAATAAGAGTTCCTAAAATAATACTGTTAATAATATTCACAACTTAAAATCTTTTTTTTTATTTCTTTATTATAGACAGAGTAGTCCAGGCTGGCCTAGAACTCACTATGTAGGTCAGGCTGGCCTCAAACTCAAGATCCTCATTCTTCTCCCTCCAAATTTCTGTTTTACAAGTATGCCCCCCTATGGCCAGCAAGACTGATATATTACTGCTTAACATTGTTTTCCATGCTTTCTTCTTTGAGTGTAATAATCAGAGGTTGGAGAATTACATGTATGTCTCCATTTTCTCTTTCATGCTCACCTTTACTCCTTTTCCTTCAAAGAGCAGCAACTGATTTTCATTTGAAGTCTTGATGACAACATACCATTTGATTTAGAGAGACTTTATAAACTACCTCATCATAAATTTCCTTTAAATGTGATTAAACTCTAATCATTCTAAATGTCACATAATGAATAAAATCGAATTTGTCCTTTCTGGGGTTAAATATATAGCATAGTGTCTGGCACATATTCTGTAAGTAGTTGTTGAATGAATCAGTGAACCAATACAGAGGATTATGAGTTTATTCTTACATGTGGGCTTTTGTTTTAAGGTATTAAAAAAAAAGAATCAATTTGAGACTCCTAGAGTATTTAGTTCACCAACAGTCTCTTTTATGGCTATAATTCATAGCTATTTGCTCTTATACTGTCAGGGAGCCTATATGGCTAATAATAAGGAACTAAGACTAAAATCCGAGGCAAAGGCATGTTGTGTGTACTTACATTCTGTCTTCATGGACTGAAATCGGATGCCTTTGTATTGCTTATACTTTACATTATTCTAATTGTATTGCAGGCTAATTTATGAAGTGGTTTGTGTGTTGGTTTCTTAGATTTGCTTACTGATAGCTGTGAGTTGTCTTTTGGACTTGATTATTTTTTCTTTCAGATTTTACATTCTTTTGATTTATCTTCATGTTTATATTATATTAAGGTTTTTCTGTTGTTCAAGCAGACTGCTTTGGGACTGTTTTATATACCTCTTTCCTCACAGTCAAGGAGGTCCTCCCTTCAGTGACAATGGTACCCTTGGAAGCAAAAGTGAAGAACTGATGAAGGAGAGACTCTCCTTCTCTCTTTCCCTTCTTACTTTCTTCTCTCCCCTCCCTGCATCCTTTTCTCCCTTTCTCCCTCCTTTGTTTCTTCCTTCCTCTCTCCCTCATTTCCTCCCTCCCTCCTTCTCTTCTTCCCTCCCTTATTCTTTTCCTTCCACCCTTCCCTCTCTCTGTCCTCATCTGTCTTTCTATCTTTCCCTCTCTTCCTATACATATTTAGACAATTTCTTTTCTTTTAACTGCTTAGAATTTGTTAGGTCATAAGCCAGAGTTCAATTTAGTTTTCCCAAAGCATTTATTAGGTCACTTTATTCCTGTTCATTTCAATATTTTATGTAAGGCTAAAATGAAGTCCATTTTCTTTATAACAAATCAATAAGTCCTTCTACAACATATCCTGTCTCTATTGTCCTGCACTTAGGACTCCAAATAAACAAAGCCATTTGTCATTTCCCTGTGTGCCTCCAAACTGTTCTAGTTCTTTTCTTTTATTCATTTTGTTCTCTCTGTCTAGATTTCCTTTCTTTTTCATCTCTATTTAATGGATCATTGTGTGTACACACAGGATTTTCCAACTGTACTGCTTGTGGCTATGTTCTTTACTTTGTGTGTTTGTTTCCTGTAATGCACATATTAACTTAAAAAAACAAAGGTTATTTAAAAACCTGACAAAAATAAAATTCTGTTCTATTGGAAAACATTTCTGTAAGCAGAAGTCTTATTGCTCCCTAATTACTTTATACTGTCCTAAGAACTTCATTTTGTACTACAAGGATATCTATCTATCTATCTATCTATCTATCTATCTATCTATCCATCCATCCATCCATCCATCTATCTATCTATCTATCTATCTATCTATCTATCTATCTATCTATCTATCTATCTATCTTGAACTCCTACTAATTTCCCAGTGCTCTTCTTGGTATTTTACATCAATTAGTTCTAAAACCTGATAAGAAGGTATTATTTTTTATTTTATAGCTAAAGATGCTACTGAGGTTTTGAGAGGTCCATCTATTTATTAAATCAATATTTATTGAGTATCTGCCATGTGCCTTGTAGTTGCTAAGTGGAAGCTGATAGCTAAACTCAGGATTTTCTACCTACCTAGCCTATATTTTCCCATTTTATGATATGGTCATTCCCTGTATTCTAGAAAGCTCAAAGGTTGGTAGACAAAATTGACACAAGCAGTGATAGTTATAGTAACATTAAATATTTGACACTTTTAAAAATTTTTTAAAACTCAGGATATATAACTTGTACAAAGGTATTTCTTAGTGATGTTTCTATAAGTGTATATAATATACCCCAAATAAATATTTGTTACTTCTAATGATATGTTCTGGACTCTGTGGTCAAAATATTTAAAATAAAAAAGAAACAATAACTACCCTGATTATTGTGTGACACAGAGGGCCTTAATCATTCCAGATGCTAAAGTATGTCATGTGTGGTATGGCCACTTGGAGAAAGATAGTCTCTGTTCAAAGAGTGACATTTTCATTAGGAATTGAGAGTAAAAATGCTTAGGTTTTTAGATTCAATTATCTTAGAAATCTCAGTATGTTTGAGTTATCCATGTTTAAATGGTGGATCTTTTTCCAATATTGTTATCTTATGAATGATAGGTAAATATAGGTTGAATCAATGATGTAATTTAAAAAATAGTTTAATTTTTATTATTCTCAGTTTTGCTGTTGTCTTAAAATTTTTTCTTGTTTCCTAATTTTTCAGAATTTTAAAGTTCAAGTCCTCAGTTTCCTCTGGACTCATACTCAAAACAAGGTATTATGACAGGGTGTAAGTGAGTCTGAACAAATTGGGGAAGTAAGACTGTTAGAGTAAAAAAAATGCAACTCTTAAAATGCAGCTTCTTTTTTAAAAATAGTTTTACTCACATTTTTTCATTAGTATACATGAAAGTTATGAGGGGGTTTCATTATGGTAATTCTATACTTATGTACCATGTATTTTGAATAAGCTCACTCCCTCCATTTTAGTCCTATTCTCTCCTTGCCTCCTCCTCCCCTTTTTCAAACAGTGTTTGGTGGGTTTCATTAAGTTGTCTTCACATATGTGCGTGTACGTGTGTATGTGTGTGTGCTTGTGTGTTTGTGTAGCATACTTTGATCTTCTTTACTTCTCAGAATCCTTTCCTTTCCTTGTTTCCCTCCCCCTTCTCACTGATTCCTGTCTAGGCCCTGTTGTTCATATTCATGTCTTCTTCTTATTATTATTATTAATATTATTATTTTTACCATCATTTTAGGTCTAGGTTCTATAAATGAGCAAGAACACGCAATATGATGGCTTCTTGATTCAAAAAGTTTGACTGTTAATAAGTTTAGATTTAAAAAATTATTTTCAATTTATATCCATTAATATATTTTCTTCAAAAAGTGTACTTAATATTTTTTCAATCTGACAGACATGAAGAGGGATTGATGACTTTATCTCATATTTTTATATGGTCCTTCCCCTTTGCCACTTTGCTCTTCCACCACCAACTAGCATAACAAATGAACAAACAATCCTGTTATTCAAGAAGTTGTTTGTGATGTTGTACCTCAGCCATGGGTAAATGAGGTTAGGTTCCAAAAGGCTGTTCACAGATGGAAAACCAGAATCTAAACCCAGGCTTGTCAGACTCTAAACCATACCACTTCATGGGACCTGAGCAATTATGAGTCACTTTATGTTTACTGTCCAAATTAGGATAAAAATTTGGTGTTTCTGACACTTTTTACCCAATGCTGTTTTCTCTTTATTTTTATTTGGGACACATTCTCCAGAAACATATTTGATGTTAATAATTTTTTCCAGCTGTTTTAACTTCTGTCTTCAGGCTTTTAAAAATCTTCCTTTCACAGTATTATTTTGGAAATGATAAATTTGATTTCTTTTTTGAAATTGCTAGTAAATGTCCTTTTGGCCTGAGCAAGACTTATACACCTTGTCCAAAGCACTAACTATAGAACCTTGGAGTTAACAAGCGAAGATTCTTCCTCCAGATCTGATTTCTAAATAACATGTTATTTTTTTGTGTTTGCTTTTCTTTTACCCTATATAGGACCCAGTTGTAGCAAATGCAGCATATAAATCTCTGTCCCACTTTAGTGCAGGAGAACACACCATTCTTCACCTTCCTGAAAAGGTAGGCATTTCTCACTGGTATTGCTTCACTTTTCTGGGTTTTATGATTTTTCTCCCTCTCTTAGAACATCTGTCCAAATAACATAAGAACTCATATTTATTATTTGTTTTATCTGTAAAAACTGTATATCTTATGTTTCACAGGTAATGAGTTTAGAACTCTTTGAAGCAGATGAAAGATAGCTGTGGTACAAATGAAGTCATCTAAAGGTGACTGTATTTATGGTTTGGTCTGGAAGACATTTGCCACTGAGGACCTACTTTGCTGCCAAGTCAGCACAGCATCTTGGACTTCAGTTCCAAGCATGGCCTGTATCAATCAACTACAATTTTCTTTTTTTTTTTTTATTAAAGAACAATAATATTTTATCAACATAAAGCATAAATGTCTACTACAATTTTCTACCACCTGTGAAGCCACAGATCTTTATTTGGAATGAAAAAATGAATGGCATATGAAAAAACCTGCTATTTTTTAGTATAGTGTAAAATGATATATAGGTTAGCCACAGAGACCTGACTGAAGAAAGTATGATTACTTTTTATGAGTTAGTACACAGTATGGCATTGTCTTAGTTTTTAAAATAAAATTATTTTAGTTTTAAACTAGAAAACATATAGCCTTTTTTAGTATCTACCTATTATAGCCAGTTTTAAACTATAAGATCAGTTTAAGGAGTTCAGTATCTGATTTCACATTTAGAGCAGCTATTAGTTCAAATATGTATACAGGTGTTTATTGAATGCCTTTAGAATATAAGGCAGACATTGTATTGCATAATATTACCCAGAAACTATTCTGGAGATTAAATGGCAAGAAAGTTTGGTGTGAATTTCTTGGTATCCTCAGCCATTGAGATGGGTTTCACTTTTTCTTCTAGATTAAGTTTCTACAGAGATTAGAAGCCAGTAGGAATCTAGCAAACTTTTATGAAATTGAATTGGAGCTACCATATAATGGATACTGAAAACGGGTTATGAAAAACCAAATCTTAAGTAAAGCAGGATTTCCTATACTATTGAAGACTCATAAAGACAGACTGGCCAGCTTGTCATGCAGTGATTTACAAATGTGAGGGTTGAAGTAAAAGTGTTTCATAACACATATAATTAAATAAATGGACTTCAAGCCATATTATAGAGACTACCAATACCCACAGCTGTTTAAAAAAGAAAAAGGAGAAAAAGCAATGTGGATTTGGTTAGCAGTAGCATCTGGAGAGAGATTCTTTTATTATTTTTAATAAGCTATTGCTCATTTCAATTGCAGCATAAAATTGCCTCTTATTTTTAGCAGTTATTCCTAGAATATTCCAACTTGAACAATATCTTTTATTAAATAACTCCTCTGTACTCTCCACTGTTTATTATCTGCCTCTTTAGGTATTGACATATGTGTCTTATTCATGACTGTAGGGTTAGATTCAGTTTTAATTGTGTCTGTTAGAGTTCATATTCAATTAAGTGTTGTACTAAGTCAACTGTTAGCTACTTCCTTAATCTTACTCTTCTGAACCCTCTGATCTCTGAATAGTCATAAATAGTTTTTTATACCTTCCAATATAAATAGTAGTGATCATTCAGACTTAGGTTTTCTATATATTTTTGAACTTTTGCCATCAGAGTACAAAGAATTGCAGAAGAAAGTCATATAGCTTCTCCTTTTGCAGCCATGTTTTTCAACTTTCTTTCTGTCCTAATCCCATTCTGGGATATGTCCTGCCACCCCAAGAAGCAATAGTTCACTGTATGGTGGGTTTTTCCAAATGAGGTTGTGATGAGGGAGTTGAAGAGTGTGGAAAGAGTTTTTCCCACTCTGCCCCCATCTTGTGATTGCAAAGACCTACCTCCTCATGGAGAACCACTGTTTTCAAGACTGTACCCTTCATTCTTCTTTTTATTACTATTTTTAGTTTGGCTGTTAGGATGACTAAAAACTAAAATTCTAGAAAGTGGCCACTGTGTTCATATCCCAGACAAGTCCAGGAAGGCTAAGGATACAGCCCAGTAGGTCAGTGCTGCTGCTTTGTAGGTGTTGGCAGTGGGTATGAAACTTAAGCTCACCTTCAAGTGTTTCCAAAGTCCCTGCCAAGTAGGAACTTCTATAATGTACAAACCAAGTTTCTTCTTTGTTGTCACAGATCACTTGTCCTGTACTAAAGGTAATAGCTTACTTACAAGTTTTAAGATTCCTATACACTTTTCCAGTGAAATTACATCCACTTTCTCTCTTTCCACTTTTGGCAATATGTAATATAAACCATTGAACCCACTGTGAACTTCAAGTGGAATTTAAAAATAAGAAAAGATAGAATGTAACCTTACAAACATTCGACTTTTCTGAATTATAACTCAGCAGCTTTTGTAAGTACTACTTTTCTTCAAGTTTAATTAAGAAATATTTCTTGTTGATTGAAGAACATCAGTGTAGTTTGTGTAACTTGTTGAGAGTGAACAGACAGGACAAAAGGAGTAAGAGGAGTGGTAGATATCAGAAGATGAGGGCTGAAGGAAATAGTACAGACAGAAAACATCAGTGAATAGGTAGCTGAATGGGGCACCACCTGAGGAAGGGATTTGAATACCAAGTTCATTACCTCATCTTTCTTGTCACTGGCTTGTGATTGGGAAGTTCTGTGGGACTAGAAGTGATGGAAACTTAATACTTGCATCAGTTTAATAATTATTTATGGATATACACTGTTAGACCCTGCCTTATGAACTGGGGATGTTGAATGAACGCATGCATCTTTTTTGTTGGTTTGTATCAGTATTGCTATTAATCTCTTAAAATGCAAATGTAAATTTGTTGAAAAATAGACAAGAATGAGTTTTCCCTTTTAGTTCATATTTATTCTATTGTTTTCAGCTATTACCATTGTCCTCAGCCTTCTTTAGCACTCCTATCTCCCCCCATCCAAAAAAAAAAAGAAAAAAGAAAAAAGACCTATATAGAATACAGAATTGTTTTTCTGGTGAAAGAATCAGTAATGGACAAACTTCTACGTAAAAGACATTGATTCTCCTCTCTGACATAGATTCATTAAAAAATATTCAGCTATTTAAAAACTAAACTTTTTATTATAGGGGTCTTAAGATAGATTGTTTTGTTGATTTTAGAAGTAATATAAAAGAACTCATTATGCGTTCAGGGTTGGTATAAATATGGTATAACCCGTTTGGCTTTGATTTAAGTGAATGTCACTGCATTCATCAGAAGCTGTTTCTCTTTTTAACTGAACTTATGTAGATACTTGACATGCTCCAAATTAAAATCCTCTGTTTATGTACAGATTCTCGGACTTTCATAGGTTATATACACAGAAAGGTGGTTGAAAGGTTATCTGGCTCAGAACCCACAGTGAGGCATTTTGAAGGTTAAATTTTCCAGGATTCAATTTGAAGCAGATTTTAGAAGTAATTTGTCATTTTTATTTGGCTTCCCATTTAAGGGTTTTCAACAAAGCTTAGCTATAATAGGAAGGTCTTTGTTATTGTGTGTGTATTTTAACAGCTAATGGAATATAATTGCCAAAATCCTATAACTTCAGCAGCTGTTCTTCCTTGTGACTTATCTTGATCCTTCCTATTTGTACTCATATTGAGCTTTTCTGTTGTTACACATAAACCGAGGGAAAAATCTGGCATTAGCATAGGGAATCTAGAACAAATAATTCTTTAAGGGGTGAGCAGATGAGGAAGGGAATGTAATATAATCAAGTTATAAGTGTGAATTTGTCCAGGAGAGTCAGCTACCTTTGAGGAAAAAAGCTGAAGGAGCAATCATACCATTATAACTATGTAGCATTTATCATCTATACGTAAATGACATATGTAATTCTGTGTTAAAGTTTATGAATATGTGAGATGTAGACACATGCTCTTCAATGCATAGCAGGTAAATTAATATATCCAGTTATGTGAATGTGAAATTAGACAATTTATCTCCATTAATGGGTAGATAAATTTTCTTTATCCCCAACCTGGTAACTATATAAATATCATTTTAAATTCACATATATTAATTGTACAATGGGGTTTCATTGTGATATTTCCATATGTGCATATATTATGCATTTTGATCAAATTTACCCCCTTTATTACTCTTTCTTACCCTCCCTACATCACCCTTCTAAACAATTTTAATGGGTTTTATTATTCTGTTTTCATATATGTGTATAAAATACTTAGATCATATTCACCCCTCCTTCAACTTCTTTCTGCTCTTCTGTCTCTGCTAGTTCCCACCCTCAAACATTCCCTATATTATACTTATGTGATTTATTTTTTATTGCACAAGTGAGGGAGAATTGTGATAATTGTCTTTCTCAGTCTGCCTTATTTTGCTTCACATAATCTGCAGTTCCATCCATTTTCCTGCAAATGACATAATTTCATTCTTCTTCATGATAAAATAATATTCCATTTGTCTAAATGCCATATTTTCTTTATCCCTTCATCACTTGATGGGCATCTAGACTGATTCCATGGTTTGGCTATTGTGAGCAGTACCGCTGTAAATATGAATGTGTCTTATTACATGTTCACTTAATTTTTCTTCAGATACACATATGGGGTGGTATACAGGGTTTTATGGTAGTTCTCTTTTAAGCTTTTTGAGATACCTCCATACTAATTTCTATAGTGGTCACACCTGTTTATATTTCCACCAACAATATATTATGGGTTCTTGTTCCCCACATCCTTACCAGCATTTGTTGTTTGTTTTCTTGATAATAGCCATTTTGACTGGGGTGAGATGGAATGTCATTTTAATTTGCATTTTCTTTATGGCTAAGGAAGTTGAACATTTCTTCATGAATTCATTGACCAATTATATTACTCTTCAGAACTATTTAATTCATTATATACAGTCATTAATATTGGGGTATAATTTTTGGAGCTCTTTATATATTCTAGACATTAATCCTTTATTCAATGAATAGCTGCCAAATATTTTCTCCCATTCCATAGGTTGTCTCTTGATTCTCGTAATTGATTCCTTTGTTGTGTAGAAGCTTTTTAATTTGATGCAACCCCATTTATCAATTCTTCTACATGTGGGTATTTAGTTTTCTTAACATAATTTGTTGAAGAGACTATCTTTTTCCACATACTTTTTTGGCATCTTTATTGAAAATCAGATGGCTGTAGCTGTGTGGGTTTATTTCTGGGTCTTCTAGTCCATTGGTCAACATGTTTGTTTTTGTGCCAATACCATGCTGTCTTTGTTGCTATGACTGTGTAGTATAATTTGGAGTCAGGTATTGTGATCCCTCCTGCATTGCTCTTTTTACTCAGAATTGCTTTGGCAATATGGGATCTTTTTTGCATCCATATGAATTTTAGAATTGGTTTTTCTATTTCTATGGAGACTGATATTAGACCTTTTATGGGGATGGCATTGAATCTTTAGATTGCTTTTGGTGTGTGGCTATTTTCACAATATTAATTCTGTGATCCACGATCATGGGAGGGCTTTCTATTTCCTAGGGTGACCTTCAACTTCTTTCTTTGGTGTTTTACGGTTTTCATTATAGAGGTCTTTTGCCTCCTTTGTTAAGCTTATTCCTAGGTATTTTACTTTGTTGTGGGTATTGTAAGTGACATTGAGAGTTTTATTACTGCTTCAGTCTCATTATTTGTTATAGATCCGTGTAGGTGGTTTTTATACTCTTAGTTCAAATTGGTATGTCAGATACATGTAGAAATTCATCCATTTCTTCTAGATTTTTGAATTTATTAGAATATAAGTTTTTAAATATTCCCTAATGAGCCTGTGGATTTCAGTGGTATTTGTTATGATATCAATTTTTTGCCTCTAGTTTTACTAAGTTGTCTTTTGTCTCTGTCTTGATTAGTTTGGCAAAGAGTTTGTCATCCTTATCTTTTCAATGAAATGATTCTTAGTTTCATTGATCTTTGCATTTTTCTTTTAGTTGCCATTTCATTAATGTCAGTTCTGATGTTTCATTCTTTATGTCCTTCTGATTTATACTTTATTCCTTTTGATGGCTGAATTATATTCCATGGCAGTAATATGCTACATTTTGTTTATTAATTTATCAGTTGATAGACATTTGGGTTTTCTTTCATTTGGGGTCTATTATGAGTAGTAATGGTTTGCATGAAAGTTTTCGTATGCTCATATTTTCATTTTTCTGAGTTATATACCTACATGTGTAATTGGTGTACACTATGCTCACTATTTTACCGTTTTCCAAAGCTACTTGCTGCCTCAAAAAGTCAGATAACAGGGTTGAGCATGGTGACACACAGTTATAACCCTACTTGTGAGGTGGAGATTGGGAGGATTGTGATTCAAGAGCAGCCCAAGAAAACAGTGAGGTCCCATTTCACCAAACAAGCTGGGCATATTGGTTCACATCTGTAATCCCCTCCCTGAGAGGTATAGATAGAGGATCATGGTCTGAGGCTGGCCCCAGGGAAATCTGAGACCCTATCTGAAAAATAAAAATAAAAAAATAACTAAAGCAAAAAGTGCTAGGGGCATGGCTAGGTGGTACAGCACCTGGCTGAAGTCCTGTGTTCAAACACCAATACCAAAACAAAAAGCAAAAATAGGAAGCAAGACAGAGGGACACAAAAACCATTTTTTTCTAGGACTTTTAGGCACTTCAACTGATTAGAATCTCAAAGATAATCCTTTATCATAGTAAACCTAGAAGCCCTTGCTTCTCAGTCCCAAAAAGGTTTGTAGATATGCTAAGGTGTATGTGGTATGCAGTGTAACAATAGATGCTATCCTTTCCCAGTTGGAGTGTACATGATGTTATCTCTGATAGTGTGGCTGGTTCAGCCTTCTGAGAATTAGGTGCTCTATGTTGAGCCTAAATTAATTCTAGTCCTAGAAAGTACTCAGGAGGTCAAGATGCTTCCACTCTTCCTTCATGACACAAGGGAACACTTGTTACGGTTGAGAAGCTTCATTGGAGTGGAGATTATTATACTTAAGAGAAACATTTCCTCTCTGCTTTCTTTATCCCTTTGCAAAAATCCTGACTCAGTGCAGTTTCTAAATGAAACAGTGCTTTGGGGACCCATGAAGACAGCAGTCTGCAGGAATTGTTAATTATTTCTAAAAATAACTTCAGGAGACAGGCTAATGGTAATGATTGGGTTCTGGCACTTTATGGTTATAGCAACTACTTTTATATATTTTGATTTCCTCCCCTAATGCTTCATTATCTCTATGTGGGCATTATAATGGTATGTCATTGAAAATATTAAAAATTTAACTAATTGCTTAACAGTTATATCTTGTGGAAACTAAGATGGTGATAAACTTTGTACATTTTTCATTTTTGGTTCACACGAACCTAACTAATCACAGAGCAACCAAAAAAATGTTCAAAATGCAAATTAGACACCATAAAATATAGCTACCAATTATAGATTTTAGTGTTTTTGTATCCTGTAGCAAATAACTGCCAAGTCTGGAAATAAAGTCAGCTAGAGGTTTTTGTCGTTTCCTGTTTGCTACTGTATTTCTATTGAAAGATTTTAAGATCTATCATGGAAGTACAGCTGGAATTACAACATTTTTAAAAAAATGTCCAGATAAGACAAATGTTTAATTATAAGCCATAGATGTTCAATATATTGAAAATGTGAGTGTTTACATTTTATTGTCAGATGGATTTTATTAGTTTTCTATAATAATCATTGCATATCCTGGCATTTGGTAGCTTTTCTACTGTATTAACATTCATTCTTTAAATGAATCTGAGATTTTATGTAATAAGATGACTAGAATTTTACATTTAATCTAGAGCATGAGTAAATAATTAAAATATTAATTTCAATGGTCTTTTGACATCATAGTTTAACGGAATCTAACAGTTTTTAAATTTTGACACCAAAAGGACAAAGACAAGATTTTATGTAACGTTTTAGTATCATTATCTCTAAAATATTACCACTTATCTTTTTAGATTAGACCAGAAATTCCCATTCCTGCTGAGTTAGGTGGCGATGAAGATGAGGAAGATGTGGATCTTTCAGTTCCTGGCCCTTGCTATCTCAGACTCCTGTCACTCACTGCTCCCTTGGTTTTACCAGGTGACTCATACTTGGAGACAGGGAAGCTTACCATTTTAAATGACTACTGCATGTGTGACTAATTGTGGTCTTTGGGTTATATATTTACTGTAGTCTACTTTAAACATAAGTACTTATTTTGTACCTTAAATGCTAAGTACATCCATATGTTCTTTAGGGACCAATTGAAGTCGTATGGTTTCAAAACACACCAAAAAAGCCAATAGACTCAAGTAAAGTTAAACTGGAAAATTAGCATAAATGATTGTTCTCATTAATAATTAAAATTCCTTTCAAAGGCTAAACTTGAAATAAGACAAATTTTCAGTGACATTATAAGTCACTGGTTAATTGTTGCCTCTTTTTTACATAAGCTAAGTGAAAAGATCATTTGAGAATTAAAAATTTATTGTGTAGTTTCATCACTTGTTACAAACTTATTATTTCAAGAAAGTACTCCAGCTGGGCACAGTGGCTCACACCTGTAATCCTAGCTATTTAGGAAGCTGAGATTGGGATGATTGCAGTTTGAGGCCAGCCTATGGAAAAAGTTCATGAGACTCCATATCAACCAATGACTGGGTAGCTGGTGCATGTTTGTCATCCTATTTATGGCAAGAAACATAGATAGGAGCATTGCAGTCCAGGTTGGCCTGGATAATAAGCAAAACTGCATCTCCAAAATCACCATAGTAAAAAGTGCTGGAGACCTGACTCAGTCGGTAGAGTACCTGCCAGGCAAGCATGATGCCCTGAGTTCAAACTTGAGTATCTTCAGGAGAGAACTTCAAAGGTATTATCAATATTTGAAAGCTATAAATTGATGCTTTTAAAAGATGGGTCAAATTATGTGGTCATTCCAGTTTGAAAAAATCCTTATTGAACTTTTAGCTTTTAAGAAATTATTCTAATGCATACATGTGGTGATCATTCTATATGGATGTCATATTTAGAAATATTTGCCCACCTCATTACTCTATTTCTTACCCAAGAAACCTTAGGTGATCACCTCTGAGACATTGTTTGTAAGATATGATTAGGAATTTACATTTTTTATCTTAAGTTTAATTTTCTGATTATTAACAATTATTTAAAGTTTCCCCAAGTGATCTTTTGTGATGAGTAGCTTTTCAGTATTAGTCAACATTTTACTTTTTGTCCCAATTCTACCTTGAATATTTATGGGTGTGAAAATTTAATTTCTGAAAACAAAGCTTAATAGAAACAGAAAATGTCATGTTGTCTTTGCAATCATAATCACCCTAGCCTGTAATGTTAAAATGTTTTTTTCTTGGTTTTGTCCCACATGAAGCTAAATATATATATTATTATAAATTTCTAAACAAAACTCCTGTCCCAAATCCCTGCCTCCTTTCATTAGAGCAAACTGAATGGTGCATCTCAGACAAGGATGTCACCTTTTCCCCTGCTGTTAAAAAATAAGTTCCAGAGACTTGTTCAGTGTTACTGTCTTCTCTTCTCCCCTACTTCCTGCCTCATAGCTCCTCAGAGTCTACACCTTGCTGAGTTTAGTAGCAAGCAGAAAGGAAAAGCCTTGTTTCCTACATTCCTCCTGTATCCTAAAACAGCCTACTCAAAATTTCTTTCATTTCTTTCTTCCTTTCTTTTTCCCTTTTGTATACTGAGGTTTGCTGGTACTGAGGCTTAAACTCAGGGCTTTATATTTGCTAGACAGGTGCTCTAGCACTTGAGCCACTCTGCTGGCTATAGTACTAAGGTTTGAACATGGACTTCACAATTGCAAGATAGGTGCTCTATTGCTTAATCCATGCCTCTAGTCCTCTTTTTAGATTAAAAAAAAATGACTCTGTTCTTCTACACTATCCCTATTTCAGTCCTGTGTTATTAGAAAACAAACAGGGAGGAATGGTTACCAAGGTGAGCTGGTATGTCTGTCCAATGTGTGTGGTACTGTGGTGGCCGCTAGCTGACTCTTCTGTAGTCTTTTTTGCTTGATGGTAAACAGTGTTTTTCCCTGAGAAGAAGGGGAGAACTTCAGATCAATAACAGTGGCTGTTTGAGAAAAGTCAATAACTAGAGTCAGGAGGTATGTTTAGGTACTAACCATGACTGGCAAACCATCACCATGGACAATGTTTTCATTTATCTGTGCTTTACTTTCCCTCTGATTAGTAGAGAACTGAACAATGAGCTAGGACAAAGACTCTAGCCTTTAAGAATGTGTGCCATAAAGTGTACAGCGTGGAATGGTACATGTCAGTCACTAGGTGCTATAGGCAGAAAAACAGATTGCTCTTAATTGAGTGAATCCTGGTCCTTCCTTCTTTTAATTCCTGTCGAGTGAACATAACTGCAAAGTAAATCTAATAATTTGCATTATTTTATTATTATTATTATTGAGTTTTAAAAACATATTCTACTTAAAAATAATTATAGACTTTAAGAAGCCACAAAACTAGTTGAGAGAGTTCCCACATACCTTTTACCCAGCCACTCCCATTGATAACATTTCATATAGCCATAGTATGTTATTAAAGCTAGAAAACCGATCTACCTGGATTTTACCACTTATTTTCAGTATGCAAACTCTTTGGATTAGTTTTTTTTTTTTTTTAACTCAGCATGGTGGCCTTGAGATCCATGCAAACTGTTGCTTGAATCAATTTAAAACAAACAAGCTGCTGAGTGGTATTCCATTGTATGGCTATACTGGAGTCTGTTCACATACTTACTTGCTGAAGAACATTTGAGTTGTTTAAAAAACTTATGTCTGACACCCATGTCCTGCAAATTTTTAGCTTCTTTTTAAATTCTCACATGGTCATCTATAAGGAAGAGACTAAGGAAAGGCTCTTAAGACAGTGGGGAAAAAAAATCCTAGATGTTAGCTTAATAGCTAAAAGAAGAATGTGCTCTATGCATTAGCTACGTTCAGGATCTTGGTATCTTATCCTCATTTAAAATTTTCTTTAAGGCTGGGTTTATCTGTAATCCCAGCTACCTGATAAGCAGAGATAAAGAGGATCTCACCTTTATGCTGCCTGAGCAAAAAAATCATCAAGACTGCATCTCAACAAAATAATCCAGGTGTGTTGGCATGCCCCTGTGATTCAGCTAGGCAGGAGGTATAAGTAGGAGGATCTTGGTCTGAGGCTGGCCTCAGGCAAACTGAAAAAGATAACTGAAAAAAAAATGGGAGGGGGGGGTTGGGGACCTGGCTTAAATGGTAAAAAGTGCTTATTCAGCAAACACAAGGCCCTGGAGTTCAAACCCCAGTACCACCAATATATATATATAGATCTAGATCTATATCTAGATCTATATATATATATATATTCTTAAAGCTGGAGTTATTTGAGAATTCCTAATTTGCTTGATGAGTAGACATGTTTCCGAAGCTGAGTTTACCCATGTACATATGTGTGCTTGTCCCTTGACATGTGTACTTGTCCCTTTTGCCAGAACACATGAACTTACTCTCTCTCAGTGTAGTGCCAGTGTCCTTCCTCATGATAGGTGACTCATATTCTGAAAAGTCTGCACACTCATTCCCAGCCTGAAGCAGCCATACTTGTGCCATTGTATTCAGGAATTGGGATATATGGCCTACAATTGGATACTCCCCTTTCTTGTTTAGATGTTGTGTAGACTAAGGTCATGACCAGAAGTGTAGTCACATTCAGTGGAGTAACTGAAGAGAGTTCAATAAAGGGACTATTTACTGTTGTGCTGTCAAAGGGAAGGGCAGTTCACTAGAAATGGTAATATTATCCCTGAGTGGTTCGGGTTCTTTGGCCTTGGATTTAAGGGAAAAGAGGTTAAGAGAGAGCATCTGTATCACAAATAGGGCTGCCTAAGTGGAGCCAGGACTTCTGAACAGGGGGACACAGCCTCTAGCAACCTGCTGGAAGGTGTCTGGGGAATGCATTCCCTTACTCTCTGATATCCTGCCAATGACTCTCATTAGATGAAGCCAAAGGGAAGCCAGCAGACAGGAGAGGCTATTGACACATTTCTTTTTTCTTTTTTGAAACATTTCTTAAAGATTATTTTTGCAGGGCACAGAGCAAGGTTGAGAAAGGTAGAGGGGATATTTGGAGGAGTAAACAGAAAACATCCCACACAGGTGTCCTCTGGGCTTTGAAGGGAGAATCTTGGTTGCATCTAGGAGAGTTTTCTATAAGGAGGACAGAACTAGGTACTTCACAGATGCTCCAGAGAGCACTTGTGGCCTTTAATTTAATCATGATCATTTAAAGGAGATGCTTAGATACATTCAGAATGAAATCCCAGTGTAGTGAGCAGACCCTTGCCTTTTGTTCCTGTAAGAGGCATATGCAGCTCTTTCCTTTTTGTTTTCCATTTATTTAGGTTTAATGTTTCTTTGTTTTTGTTTCTGTATTGGGCAACCTCTAGTGGCTCTTCAGAAAATGACACTACTATGAACCCATAGTGCTATTATCTGTCCTCTATTTTGTTTGACATCCTATTGTCTTTCTGATCCTACATTTCTTTGTTGTTTTGTAATAAGTAAAATTTCAAATTAGAAGAAACACAAGCAAAGAAATGATAAAGGAATATTTCATTTTTTAATAACTGTACTAGTATTGCTACAGAATGATGGTTATTCCTAAAAGTCCTCCCTAAAAATGCCAAACAGATAAGAAGGACCCAGTCATATTAAAATCTGGGATTAATATGTCCCATTTAGAAGGAACAGCAAGTTCAGTGGCCCTGACTAAGTCATCGAATTGTATTTTTGAGGACTGCGCAGAGACCATTTGGAATTTGTTTGTTAATCTGGCAAGGAGGGAGGGTTACGATCATGATCCCTCCACCATGGCAGAAGATGTGAAATCATTCTGTGTGCAATGAGAAGCCATCGCTGGCTTCTAGTTAGAGGATGGTTTGTGGCAGTGGTCATGAGGACAGAAATCAAAAAACTAGTCTTTATGTTAGTATGGATGAAGAAGAGAGAAAACGATAGGTAAGTAGAGGTGAAAATACATGGAAAAGAATGGATTAGGGTATACTTTGAAGAGGAAGCCACAAGAACTTGCTAACCTAAGTGAGGAATTAAGAATGACTTCTAAATTATTACATTTGAACTTGGTGCCATGTTCTAACTTGGGAGACACTACAAAAGTAATCGGGACCAGGAGTCTCCTTCTTTTTTTTTTGGTGGAACAGGGGTTTGAACTTTACAAACCTGCTTTGCATTTACAAAGCAGGTGCTCTACCCCTTAAACCACACCTCCAGTCCATTTTGTTGTTATTTTTGGAGGTGGGGGGAGCGGTCTCACAAAATATTTGCCTGGGCTAACCTTGAACCATGATCCTCCCAATCTCAGCCTTCCAAGTAGCTCAGTTTACAGGCATGAGCCACCAGCACCCAATTTAGTTTTCTTTTTATCATGTGAAGCTCAACCTGAAATATAGCTTAGATGTTTACATTCTAGTTAAAAGTGAGGATTTCTCTTTCAGAATACTGGATCTACGCTGTCTTTGTGTTTTGCTTTGTTTTTGTTTTTCTTTTTTGGTGGTACTGGGGTTTGAACTCAGGGACTTGCACTTGCTAAGCAAGTACTCCTCCACTTGAGCCATGTCCCCTGTCTTTTTTGGCTTTAGTTTATTTTTCATTCTTAAAAAATTTCTTTATGTATTTACATCATCATATTATTGTACTGGGGTACATTGTGAAATTTACAAATGTGCTTATAATATATCTTAGTTAAATTCAGCCCCTCCAACATTCTCCCTTCATTCCTGGAATGAGTCTCATTTTCATTTTCATACATGAGTGCATAATATTTCTGCGATGTTCACCCGTCTTCACCTTTTCCTTATATCTCCCCACCACTGGTACCAACACCCAGATAGATATTTTTTGCTTGCGGCTAGCCTTGGACCACAATCTTCCTCCCTCCACCTCTCACATAGCTGGGATTATAGACATTCACCACCATATCCAGCTTGTTTTTTGAGATAGTATCTCCCTAACTTTTTCGCCCAGAGTGATCTCAAACTTTGGTCCTCCCATCTCTGCCTTCTGTATAGCTGGGATTATAAGCGTGCACCACCACACCAAGCCTGTACTCTAACTTTGATCTCCTTTTATCCTCTTGCAGCTTTAGAAGAATTTTTTATATCCCTTGTGAAGCAAGAAATGGCAAATATGCCCCGTGGGATATATCACTCTGCATTAAAAGGAGGTATCCGCTCAGACCAAGGAAAGACTGTGGCAGGAATCCCCAATTTTATGTTAAAGATGTATGAAACAAACAAGCAACCAGGATTGAAACCTGGTCTTGCAGGTAAGAGTAGTGTGCATAGGTTTTTAATGTGATTTGAATGATGTTGTATGTTACTGCAGGGTGTCACTACTACTGATATTTAGACATAACTAGATAAATCAGACAAAAATTAAATTTTAAAAGGCACAGAAGAACTATAGAAGCAAAGACAGAGTTGGGCTAAAATTTCAGGATGGGCTGAACATTTTGAAACTCTTTTTTTTCCCTTTTGAGGATGTTCATTGATTTTGATTGTGGGCCAGGATTGGGTGTTGGCCCAGGCAAAGGCCTGGTCTGTTGGAGGAAAGAGAAACCAGTGAGAATTTTAGTGCCTGCATTGGACTATTGTGACAAGTCAGAGATTTTCATCACAGGGAATTTTTAATTTGCACCAAAAGCTAAAAAGTCTGGTAGAAAGTTTCTGAAAGACAAAATAAAATCTCTTTGGTTTTAGATCTTGTGGAGCTTAGGATATAAAGACTGACTAGCAGAATGGACCTGAAAACAGCATGCAAGAGCAGAAACCCTAAAGATGGCAGTGAGTTGGTTGTGAAGGTCTGCAGCTGGTCTCCCCTGGGTGCACTTCCTGGCCACAGCTGGAGGTTGAGCATTTGGGCTCTACCCTAGCAAAAGGCAGGTGTAGAAGTTGAGAAAGCACCTGAGAGCTTGACATTCATGTAGCTAAGAAACTTGAAGAACCTCAAACACAGACCTGAATATCCTTAAGATATTCATCAGATTTTAAAGATTTATATGATGGAATATTAAAGAGCTAAGCTGAAAACTTCTGAGGGCAGGCCTGAATTTCCCTTTTGGGTCCCAGAGATTGGAGTCAAAGGCCCATTGAACTATCAGCTGAAAACCTTGGAGCCCAGGGTTGAGGCAGAGGGGAAGACATGACTTAGAAACAGCAGTAAGGCATAGGACACTAAAATTTTCCAAATTGTACAATCAAGCCTAACCTAGATCAACCCCTGAGTAGGTTAAGATAGCCAATTCTTCACCCAGTCTGCCTAACAGAGGAAAGAAAACTACTCTCTGACAAGTGTGAGAATGTGGTTCTTTCATATGCTGTCCATTACATGGTGAAAAGGCACTAGAGATAGGAAAAAGAAATGAAGGTACTGGAAATGAAAAAATATTTTGTGGATTTAAAAAGTCACTCCATTAGAAAAGATTATAGTTTCTGTTGGTCTACATGACGTAACATAGCTTCAAAATATATTAAATATGAGCAGAACTAAAAGAGGAAATAGAAAAAACCCACAAAATATTGAAAACTTTGAAATATCTTTTTCAATAGCTAGCAGAACAGGCAGACAAAAAAATCATCTAAGTTTGCAAAATATCTGAACAGTACTATGAGCAAATTTTATTGAAAACAGTGTGTATCTCATAAACATTGATGGAAGTCCTATTCTTTTTAAACTTTGGGAAATTTACCAAAATTACCATATGAAGGAACATAAGCTTTAATAAACTTTAAGATACTCTAGTCACTTAGAATCTATCCTATCTTACCAAACTGACCAGAAGGAGAAATAGAGCACATGAATAGTTGATATGTATTAAATTAATTGATTCTGTAAACTAATACCCTTCCTTCATTGAAAACTCTAGGTGCTTCCTTGATGAATTCTCCTAACAGCTTCTTCTTCTGTGAGAGAGAGAGAGAGAGAGTGAGCAGTATCTTATAAAACTTTAACAGAGCATAGAAAAAAGGCACAACATTTTATGGCAGCAGTATAATCTTAATACCAAAACCTGGTCTTTACTCTACAAGAAAGGAATGTTGTACACCAGTCTTTTCTGTAACAAAGTTGGAAGAATTAAAAAAAAAATTGAAAATTGAATTAAGCAATTCATATAAGGATTAATACATAATAATTGAATCATTAAAATTAATGTTTCAAAACCAACATAATTCAGGACAATATTTAAAGTTTCAGTAGTGCAGAAAAAAGACTTAACTCATTAAAATGTGAAGGGAACTTATTTTATTCCGATTAAAGAACATTCACCAAGAAGTAGGGTGTCATAGCATCTGTTTGTAATCCCAGCACTTGATTGCCTGAGGCAAAAGGGTTACAAATTTGAGACCAGCCTGGGCTACATAGCAAGACCTGACTCCAAAAATATAACAGCAACAAAAAGAAAAGCCACCATGACTTATTTATAGTTAATACTGAAATAGTGATACCTTTACTCCCTGAAATTGGGGAAAAGATGTCGGTGCTTGTTATCACCACTATTATAGGTATTGCAGTAAGCTAAGAAAAAGAAATAAAAGGCATAAGAGCTAGAAAAGAAGAGATTAACAGTCATTAGTCATTGTTTGCAGGTACCATGATCATATACTAGATCAATATGATCCACAGATTTATACTAGGTTTAATAAATGAAGTCAATTCAACAAGGTTACCTCATACAAAGGTCAGTATATGAAAAAATCAGTTATGTATTTTTATATACCATAGCAAATAAAAAATGAAAACTTAAAACTATGATAGCATCAAAAATATCAAGCACCTAAAACAAACTTACAGCCTGTATACTGTAAACTACAAAATATTGAGAGAAAAAACTTAATAAATGGAACAGCAAATAATATATATGGACTAGAAGAGTGCATATTGTAAAATGTAAGTTCTCCCCAAACTAATGTATAGATTCAACTCAATTGCCATCAATATGGTGACAAATTTTTGGAAATTGACAATTTTATTCCAAAGTATGTGTGGAAAATGCTAAAGACCAATAATAATCCAGACTAACCAAAGGAAGAATATACCAAGTTCAGACACACACACAGAGTTACTAAAGGTGGCACTGAAGTGCTGTGAAGAAAAATGATGGTCTTTTCTATGAGTGCTGCTATAATTTTAAAAGGAATGGCAAATATATAAAAATTAAGAACATGTCTTACTGAAGCTATATGGAGATTAAAAAGTCAAGTTATGGAGTTCAAGAAGGTATTTTACAATACTTATATCTGATAAAGAACTTACCCAGTATGTATGAAGAACTTCTGCAATCAGTGAGAAATAGACACTTAATACAAAACAGAAAAATGGTTTGAATTTACACCTCAAAAATTGTGTTTTCAAATGCCTAGTGCACATATGGGAAGATAGTCAACTTCATTAACATCAAAAAAGTGTACAAGAAAATACTGTTACATACCTACTGGAATGGATAAAAAAAAGATGGAAAATACACAGTTAGTCTCGTGTATCCATGAATTACACATCGGTGGTTTCAACCAACTGCAGATGGAAAGTATTCAGAAAAAAATTTGCATCTTTACTGAACATGTGCAGCTTTTTTTTCTTGTCAATCCCTAAACAATGTAGTGTGATAACTATTTGCATAGCATCACATTGTATTAGGGATTATAAATAATGCAGAGATGATTTTAAATATATGGGAGGATGTGAATAGATAACGCGCAGATACTGTCATTTTCCATAACGACTTGAGTATCCATGGATTTAGGTATCTATGGGGTTTCCTGGAGACAATTCCCCTTGGATACCAACAAATAACTGTATTGGTGAATATGTGGAGCAACCAGAACTGGTGTCGGGAATGTAAGTTCATGTAACACTTTGGAAAATGGTACTGAACTGATTCCTACCCTATTGCCCAGTTATTTCATTCTTAGGGATAAAACCCAAATGAAGGCACTGCAGGATATATATTGTGATGTCCATAGCAATACAACTTAAATAGCCCCGTACTTGGAAGCTGTTTAAATGCCTACTGACAGTAAAATGGATAAATAAGTATATAATATAAGTATTGTGTATCTATGTGATGGAATGCATATTTACTTATAAATGCTTATGTACTTATTCATGAGAGAATGATCACAGTACAACTGCTAATGAAGCATTCTCACAACAATTAGGCTGAGTAAAAGAAGTCAGATATGAAGGCACATACTCAGTCTAATCCCATTGTAAAGTACCATGGCAGGCAGAGTGGTAGCTAGAAGCATGCTACTAGTGGGTGGGCATGGGAGTGACTGGAAGGAGAAAGGAGGAAGGGCTTCTGAGATGATGGATAATAACATTGTGTTTCTTGATCTGGGTTCTGGTTAGGCAGGTTTATCAGTGTGTCACAATTCACTGAGCCGTATACTTATGTTCACTTTTCTGTGTGTTAGTCATATGTTAATGAATGATGTTGAAAAATGTGATGATCTCTATATTTTAAGTTATTTTTGTTCTTGTATGTATCTTCTTGTTGACCCTAAGTCACCCACCAGCCCTTGGCTGTCTGCTCTTTTTTTTTTTTTTTTTTTGGTACTGGGGTACCTAGGAATTATGTTTAACCATTTATTTATAAATATTTACACTTACAAGTATTTACTTATAAATGACTTGTAAATAAGTTGTATTTAAATATTTTTGTATCTTCTGTGTTTTTTCTTTCCTTAGACATCAATACTCAAAAATAACAACTTGCTTATTTTACCTTTTCATTTATATGTTCCCTACTCAGATTTATTACAGATTACTGAGAATATAACTAATGATGTTTTGCCATAAGAAACATATTTGTAATGTTTTTTTAAAGGTGGTATGTTATTTTGCTACGACATTGCCATGTACCAGAGTAAAGATGGAAAACCATTGAATCGATTGATGGCCAGTAGAGGGCGAAGTTTCAAGCAGACCTCCCTTGCCCTTGTACATGAGGTAGGTGCCCTCCAGCTCACTGTTCTCTGTGTGTTTTACATTAACTCTCCTTTCCTTTATGTTTATGAAATAGAGTGTTTGCTTGAATATTTTTTTCTTTATCATAATTAATGTAAGTTTCTTTAAAGGCTACCAAAATAGCTGAGCAAACAGAATACTAAAATATTTTGAGGTATTTCTGAAAGAAACTGCATGTTTCTCACACTGCCCAGCCTAATTGTTAGGGAGTAGTATCTCAAGACTTGGTTTATTCCAAATCGCTATATTTAAGTTTCATTATTGAGAATAAATTTCAACTTAAAACTATTGCCTGCTTCTTAATTTTATTCTTTTCTAAGTATGTAGGACACCAGTGTTTGTACTTTGTCAGTAGAAGTAACAGTAAATAAAAATGTATTCTTGGTTTTAGGGTTTATCTTTCCTTTCACCTGCGTTTAAAAAATTAGGTGTTCAAATTTTTTTCTTTTTTCTTTTTCTTTCTTTCTTTTTTGCTGGAACTGAAGTTTGAACTCAGGGCTTCACACTTGCAAAGCAGGCACTCTAGGCTTGAGTCATGCCTCCAGTCCATTTTTGTTCTGGTTATTTTGGAGATGGGATCACACAAACTATTTGTCTGGGCTGGCCTCACCACAGTCCTTCTGATTTTGGCCTGTACACAGGCATGAGCTACCAGTGCCCAGCATGTGTTTATTTTTTTATTTTTATTTTTTTTTATTATTCATATGTGCATACAATGCTTGGGTCATTTCTCCCCCCTCCCAGCATGTATTTAAAATTTAAAGTATGTGATGCCCTTAAATGATTTTCAGGAAATAAGATCATTGCAGATTATAATGAAGCCAGGGGTAGCTGGAAAGCACTTGGAAAATATATGCTTCTGTTGTTTTTAAATTTTCTTAATACTCATTCAGGTGTTTATCAATTAAAATATATTAATCAGTAGTAACAAAAGAAAATCTCAAAGCAAAAATTTTTTTACGTAATTGAGACACAATGGGTTACATATGCAAATTATAGAACGTTAACGGGCTTGATGTTAAAATAATTACTATTTCTAAATGTGTCTGTATAAAAACATATTTCAATACTTGATTTATAAATCCTGGTGTCACTAATTTGGTTCAATTATATTATGTATCCTTCTACTTGTTGCCAACATAACAGGTTAGCAAAGGGCAGAGGGTTTTAAAGAGCCAGCTTCATCCCATGCCAGCATTTTCCTTTCATATATTTAAGTAGAGTTGAAATTGTATACATATTTGGTTGAGGATTTGCTTGTCTCATATGGTGTTTCTCTCAACTAAAGAAGGAATCAGGATCTTGGAGGAGTGATGTTTTCCTGGAAGGAAGAGATTTAATTTCACAAAATGGGGAAAAACATAGGTGATTTCTACATTTAGCATTCCTTAGCATCTCATTCCTTGGGATAGAGGAGGGAGAGATTTGGTGCCTGTATCCTCAGGACAAATCAGAGTTGCCAAGCCTTCATGGAAAAGCTGATTTGAAAAATCACCATCAAAACAGAATAAAAAAGCATGGGACAGGATAGCAAAACATCAATAAATTAAGCTAGTGCTGTCAGGAGTGATGAGATGTGCCCCAGATTTGAAAATCTCTGGGTTATGATGCTTGGAGCTTGTGTTACAGAGGACCTAGACTATTGCAAATGGTTGACAAAATAATGTCATTATTTTAGGAGTCAATTAAAAGGCATATTAGAAAGAATTCTGCGAACTCTATGGTAGGATTTTAGTTCACATTTCACCTTCTGATTTCTTTAGTTCCTTTTTTTTAAAAAACAGAGAAGGAATGAGCCATAAGTTTCTCAAACTATATGATAAGAAATATGATTATAATAATAATAGCTTATGATCAGCTCAGGCACTTTTAAAATTGCTAAATATATAGTTGGGCCCTGACTTAAAATGTCTTAGTTTATTATTATTATCACAGAACTGGGTTTTGAACTCAGAGGCTTGTGCTTGCTAGGCAGGTACGCTACCACTTGAGTCATGTCCCAAGCCTGCCCCAACCCCCTTTTTTTTTGCTTTAGTTATTTTTCAAATATGGTCTCACTTTCTTTCCAGACCAGCCTGGGATTGTGATCTTCATACATATACTGTCTGTATGGCTGGTACTATAGGCATCTACCACCATGCCCAGCCCTCAGCTTACACTTTTTTTGACTTGTAGTATATGACTAATCTATAATGTTTGAAGGTTCCAATTTAAGTACATTTTCAGTGTATGATGGTTTATTGGAATGTGTCCCTGTAATTGTGAGGAAGCAACTGTGTATTAATTCATTTAATCCCTGCCTTAATGCTCTGAGGTAGCTTCTGTTCATTTGCTGGAGGTCATAAAGCTATTAGGCGGAAGAGCCTGGAAACTGAATCCAGGAAGGAGACTGGGTAGTCTTGCGCTGTCTTCTGCAGCAGTATCTTTTATCCAAGGTGGACATGTTCTAGGACAGACAGTGGATGCCTAACCCATAGACAGCACTGAACTCTACACAGTAATGCCTTTTAAATCTTAACAATGTACTTAGTGTACACTGGACTATAACTTGTACAGTTTGAGGTGGGACAAGACTAGCACAGATTTCTTTTCCTTCCATCACAATCTCATGTGTAGATTTTTTTAATAAGAAAATTTTAATATATCAGTGAAATTAAAATTCTATAATTTGTATGTACCAATAATATACTGTAATTTTATAAAACAGTATTTAGGAGAAATAAAGGGAAAAATTCATGGATATACTTTTCATATACAATTTTATTTTCTTATTAAGTCAGGACCCTCACTTTTTCACATTATGCCTTTTCTTTGGCATGGCTAAGTCGCCAGCATCACCACTCTTGTGCTTTGGGACCATTATACCAGACACGAGCATTATGGTGCCTTGACAGTTGAGGGCTAGTGAGGGCTAGTAGAGGAGTAGTGAGTGACTAAGGCCTCACAGATGTACTGGACACAGGGATGATTCACGTTCACAGTGGCTGCTGCAAGATTTTATCAGGAGTCTCAGAACAACATGCAACTTAAAACTTAACAGCTTATTTCTGGAATTTTCCATTTCATATTTTCAGACCACATTTGACTGTGAGTAATTAGAAGCCATGGAAAGTGAAATTACAGATAAGGGGACTACTGTACTGTTCCAGGTCAATCAGAGAACATTTAAAAACTATATTTGGATCCTTCCAAGATTACTTTCAATAACTCTTAACTCTTCTCCTTGCTTCTGGCCTTTCTTTCATTGCAGGCTGCTTGGTATTTTTTCCAGATGAAATGTCTTCAAATTCTACTTTGATTCCCACTGCTACTCTATTCCAAGTCTCTTTTATTTTAAAGTCTTTCTTGAGGATTTCAGTTTGTTTACTAACTCACTGGTTGGTGGACCTTTGGGTTGCTTCTGGGTTTTGGTTATCATGACTTAGCGCTGCTATAAACATTCTCGTGCAGGTCTCTGTGTCTGGACATCTGTTTTCATTTATTTTAAATAAATAAATAGGAGTGAGATTGATAGGTTATGTGTTCATGTAGAGCTTTGTACAAAACTAACAGGCTTTTCCTAGTGGCTATCCCACTCTGCCTGCCCACCTGCCATACACAAGAGTTCTATGTTCTACCTCCATCTAGTTCTTGAGTCATTCTCGTAGGTATCTTTGTTGCTCATGTTCCATTCAGATGTTTTCTTCCATGAGGTGTATGCTCTGATATTTTGCCTATTTTTTCCTTGAGTTTGGTTTGCAAGCAATAGTTCTTTTTATATTATGCACATAAATGATATATTGGAAGGGATTCTAATTTCCATTTTCTAACTTCTTTTTGTCTAACCTAAGATCACAAAGATTATATTTAATGTGTTTAATTTTTATTTTTCATTTTTTAAAAATTAAAGTATAATTCATATATCATAAAACTCACCCATTTAAGTGTACAATCCATTGTTTTCAGAATATCCATGGAGTTGTATAACAGTTACAATTTTAAAACAATTTTAACACCCCAAAAGAATATCCACTAGTAATTACATTCTAGTTTCTCCTTTCCTCAGCCTCTGGCAGCCACTGACATTTTGGACATTTCATATAAGCAGAATCATTTTTAGTATGGCTTCTTTCACTTGGTATAATGTTTTTTAAGGTTTATATGGTAGCCTGTATCAGTACTTTATTACTTTTTATGGTTGAGAAGTATTCTACTATAAGGACATACCACATCTAGTGTATCCATAATCAGTTTGTTGATAGCCTATGTTTTCTTGTAGAAGTTTTATCCTTTAGGCTTGCATTTTAGGCTGTGATTCTTTTGAGTTGATATTTGTATAAGATATGAGTTATACCATCTTTTCTTCACTTACCTAAGTACCTTTGTTAAAAATCCTTTGTCTGTATGTATGTTACCCTGTTGTGCTCCATTGTGTTCTGTATGTCTGTACTTTCACCAAGCCATACTGCTTAATTACTGACACTTTATAATGAATCTTGAAATGAAGCA
Organism: Castor canadensis; assembly: GCF_047511655.1. NCBI lineage: Eukaryota > Metazoa > Chordata > Mammalia > Rodentia > Castoridae > Castor > Castor canadensis. Next base: position 51,270,839 of record NC_133398.1, on the reverse strand, counting down.
GTATGAGTCTTTCAACCTTGTTTCTTTAAAAAAATATTTTGGCTGTTTTAAGCCCTTTGCTTTTTTTATGTAAGTTTTAAATCATCTTTGAGAAATTATTTTTAACAGTCCTGCCATGATTTTGATTATAAATGCATTGAATCTGAAGGTCAACTTGGGAAAGACTTAACATGTTAGTAACAGTGCATCACTGTACACAGGAACAAGGTATCTTTCCACTTAGATTTGCTATTTTTTTGTTTTCGTGTTACAAATTCTGAACTTATTTTATTAAATTTACATATTCCTAAGTGTTTTGATGAAAGTATTGCAATTAGACTTTATTTTTGGTTTGTTTATAATTTCCAAATATTGCTAGTATGTAAACACACAATTAATTTTCTTCTAGACATTCCTAAACCCACTTATAAATTCTTACAGATTTGTTTGTTTTTAATGTTTTCTATGACTAGAGGTGGTTTCAGTGAATAATTTCTTACTTGTATGCCTCCAATTCCTTTTTCAGTGCCCGATTTCAATGCTTCAGGTCTCCACCACAGTGATAATAGGACTGTTGAGAGTGGATGTTCTCCTGTTATTCATAGTATTAGGGAAAGGCATCCAGTGTCTCATCATTTTCATCATTTGAGATGACGCCAGTATAATTAGTGTCTCATCTCACCTTGAAGCACTTTTCTTTTAGTCCTAAATTGCTGAGAATTTTTATCATAAATAGATATTGAATTTTTCAGATGCCTTTTTCTGTATGTATTAAGATATGATGAATTATTTTGATTGATTTTCTGAAACTAACCCTGCATTCCTAGTATAAACTCTACTTGATCATAATTTTCCTTCTATTTTTTATATTGCTACATTCTATTTGCTAATACTCTGTTAAGGATTTTTGTATCTTTGCCCATGAGGAATATTGTTCTGTAGTTTTCTTATAATATCTTGTCAGGTTATATTATGAGGGTAATTGTATCCTAGTAAAGTGAGTTGTATAACATTCCCTTCTCTTTTGTTTCCTGAAAGAATTTGTGTAGTCTTGTTATTAACTTTTTTTTAAGTCTTTGGTAAAATTTCCTAGTGAAACTATCTGGGCCTGGAGTTTTCTTTATAAAAATGTTTGTAACTATGAGTTCCATTTATTTAATGTATGTGAGACCATTCCTTCTAACTTTTTACCTCTTTATGTCTCTGTCTTGACCTATAGATCCTGAAGAGAGGATTAAGGGAGACCAGCATACATCACAGTTAGTTTCTGTTTTCCTTTCTAAAGAATAAACACCAGAAATCAGGGAATTTGTTTTGTTCACGTGTACACAGTGTTTGATATTCCTGGAACACAGCAGAGTTACTAATTATTTTAATCCTTTTCAATCTTGCATATGTTCATAGTTATTTTATAATTTCCTTTTTTCAGAAATGTTAAATTAGTGTCAAGTCTTATACAGTCATGTATTACATAAGGCCATGTCAATCAATAATGAGCCATAAAAAATAGTCCAATAAGATTATATTGCTTAAAGTTCGGTGTGGTATAACATGGTTGTAATCCTAGTACTTGGGAGACTGAGGCAAGAGGATCATAAGTTTGAGGCCAGCTTAGACTTCTTAGTGAGACCCCTTCTAACAAAACAAAAGAACAATAAAACCCAACAGGACTATATCTCTTAGTAATGTCATAGCCATGCTTGTTTGTGTAAGCACACTCTGTGATGTTCCTGCAACAACAAAATAACCTAATGAAGCATATGTCCAGCATATCTCCACCACTGGTTAGGTAATACATTACTATAATTGATAGGCTCTTACTAAGAAATATGATCTTGCTGTCACTGATCATGCCCTTATATACTCTTTTCATTCCTATGGTTTAGCCACCCCTCCTGTTTTCCATCCCCAAAGAATAAATGTCTTCCTTTTGGATATTCTATATCCTTTCAATAGCTACAAATACAGGTGAATGAGTCAACAAATTGCTAAAAGAGATTAGTTTTGAATGGAGATGTGCTTTGCGCCCTATATTTTTTTAATAGATAGACTTTTTAGAGCAGTTTTTAAGTTCATAGCAAAATTGAGGGGAAAGTATGACCATTCCTATATATCCCTCTACCTGTCGTACCTCCTGTCCCCACACACCACCTAAGTGTGTGGATGAACCTACAGTGTCACATCATTATCACCAAAAGTCCATACTTCACATTACTTTTGAGGTTAAACATTCTGTGGGTTTGAATAAAAGCACTGCTATGTGTACATCATTGTAATTATTGAATAGTTTCATTGCCTTAAAAATGCCCTGTTCATCCCTCTCTCCTCCCTAATTCCAGGTAACTACTGACCTTTTTTCTGTCTCTATAGTTTTGTCTTTTCCAGACTGTCATATAGTTGGTATCATACAGTATGTGTGATTTTTCACACCTTGGTAGCTTGTTTTTCTTTCAGCACTGAATAATATTCCATTGTCTAGAAGTATCACAGTTTAACTTTCCATTTACCTACTGATCTCTTCGTTGCTTCCAAGTTTTAAAAGATATGAATAAAGCTACTTTAAAGTTGGCATGCAGATTTTTTTTTTGTAGCCATAGTTTTCAACTCCTTAGGAGAAATACTAAAGAACATAATTGCTGGATTATATGGTAAGAATGTGTTCGGTTTTATAAGAAACTGCCAAACTGTTTTCCAAAATGGTAGTATCATTTTGTATTCTCACCAACATTTAATGACAGCTCCTGTTGGTCCACATTCTTATAGCCATTCAATGTTCTGTTCTGAATTTTGGCTGTTCTAATAGGTAGGCAGTCATCCTTGATGAAATATGATAGGGAACATCTATTCAAATGCTTATATTTTATCTATGTATCTTTTTTGGTGAGATTTCTTATCTATGGCCTTTTAAAAATTGGGTTGCTTTCACCCTCCTGACACCTTGCTTTTGGACTTCCAGCTTCCAGAACCGTGACAAAGTAAATTTTTGTTGCTTATGCTACCCAGTCTTAGACCTAGCAAACTGACATATGCATTATTAACTAACATATGGTTATTCTGGTTTGTTTCTAAAGTCACATATAAAATGGAAGGGGAGATATGGATCAGAAATAACCAAATGACATAGTCAAGTTGAGGGTGAATTATGAGATTAAAAGTCCAATTTCTCAAGAGATTCCTGCACACCCATGTTGATTGCGGCGCTGTTCACAGTGGCTCTGTGTTATGAAATCAGTCAAGGTGCCTATCAACAGATGAATGTTATGAAGAAGAATGAAATTATATCATTTGCAGAAAAATGGATGGAACTGGAGGTCATTATGTCAAGTGAACTAAGCCAGACTAAAACAAATACCAAATGCTTTTCATATGTGGAAGCTAGAGCTAAAGAAAAAAACTGAGCATGAGTATAAATGGGGGACCATCTGGGGAAGAACTTAACAGGAGGTGGGAATTGGAAGAGAGGATGTGGGGAATAATGTGATAATGTATGGAGAAGTCATAATGAAGCTCATTTGAGAAATGCAAGAAGGATAAAAAATAAGGTAGGGGATAAGAAAAGTAGAGAAGGTGAATATGATCAGAGTTTATTTGGAGACATCCCAGTGGAAGCCCCCACAGTACAGTTAATATGCACTAGTAAAAATGGGAAAAATCCAATTTCCCATCTTTCACTTAAAGTTATTGGGATAGTCAATTGGAAGAGGCAAAATGCTCACCCATAGGCTTTTCCTTGGTGTTTTGCTTTTGTTTTGTTTGTTTCTGATGTAAATTTTACTTAGTGTCTCTTGGGAATGAAAATTATGTGATCGAGATCATTGACTCCCCAATTTCTATTCATTCTAATTCTTAGCAGGTCTTGTATTCTTTTGGGAGCTCATTTTCCGCCTTTAATTTCATCTTCCTTACAAAGCAGCCTTTACAGTGCCAGTGGTGGTGACTTGTGTTTGTGACAGGATCTTTCTCTAGTCTAGGCTGGCCTGGTACTCTCTGTCCTCTTTTCTCAGCCTTGAAGTGCTGGGATTACAGGCATATGTCTCCTCACCCACAAAAACATTTTAAAACACATGTGTAATCATTCCCCTCTTTGCTACACCTTTCTCTTAAAACCCTTTTTTCTGTGAAAAAATTTCACATTGACCATCTATGGCAAGGATGAGTTCTCAGGTTGTACACATATTTAGTAATTCTTAGATAATTTTTGTTTCTCAAACATTCCATAGTTCCATGCCTTTGCACAAGCCATCCCTGTGTCAGGAATATACTTTGGTGCTCTCTCAGTCATCTTCAGTCACTTTTTACTTTGCAGTGCTGGGGATGGAAGCCAGGGCCTTGCATATATTAAAAATTGGGTTTCTTCCTTTATCAGATAATGCCTTTTCCTGACATTGTCTCCTAGTCTACTATTTATCTTTTCATTCTTTTGACAGTGTCTTTTGCATAGAAAATTTTTTTTTTTAATTTTAATGGAGTCTTGCTTTCTTTTATGGGTCGGCCTTTGGCGTTATTTCTAAAAACCAAACTCAAGAGCATAGATTTTTCTCTTATGCCATCTTTTCAGAATGTTTTGTAGTGTTGTCTATTTTGAGTTATTTTAGATCAGTGATCTATTTTGACTTATTTTGTAGAAGAGTGTAAGGTTTGTATCTAGATTATATTTCTTTTTTCTCCTGAAGATTTCTAGTTGTTCCACCATCATCTGTTGAACATAAAAAGATCTTTTCCCTGTTATATTGCCTTTGGTCCTTTGTCAAAGATCAGTTCACTATCTCTGTATGGTGTTTCTGGGCTTTTAAATCTGTTCCATTGATCTATTTCTCTCATTAATTACCAATATCACACTGATTACTATAGATTTGTAGTAAGTCTTGAACTTGGATAGTGAAACTCCTCCAACTTTGATCTTCAGTGTTGTCCCTCTGTGTCTTTTCCATTAACATATGAACTTGAGAATGAGTTTGTTGAGATCTGTGAAATAACTTGATGGGGTTTTTATGGGACTGCACTTAATCTGTATGTCAAATTGTGAAAACTGATTTCTTTTTAACAGTGTTGAATCTTCCTATCTTTTGTTTTCTTAACTCATCATTTATTTCTTTTATCAGAGTTTTATTTTTCATATAGATCTTGTATTTAATTTTGTAGCTATTAATATAAATGGCATTATGTTTTAAATTTTGACATCTATTTTTTCATTGCTGTTATATAGGAAAGTGTGCATTTATATTAAGTTTGTATTCTGAACCTTGCTGTAGTCACTTGTGAGTTCTTGGGGTTTTTTGGTCATTTTAAAAAAAGTTTTCTTTATTGACACTCATGTCATCTGTGAAAAAAATAGCCTATTTCCTCCTTCCCTTCATTATTCATTTTACTTTCTCTTTTTACTTTTTTTTGGTGGTACTGGGGTTTGAACTCAGGGCCTCACACTTGCTGGGTAGGTGCTTTGCGACTTGAGCCACTCCACGAGTCCTAGATCTGAGTATCAGTAACTCTTTTGCCCAGGCTGACATCAAACCTCAGTCCTCCCATCTCCAACTCTTGCATTGATGGGATTATAAGGATGAGTCGTCCTCCCTGGCCCTTTCCTTCTATCTTAAAAAAAGTCTTTTAAAATTTATTGAAAGACAAGTCTATTGACAATAAATTCCATCAGCTTTGTTTGCATGAGAGAGTATATTTTCCTTTATTTTTGAAAGATCATTTTATAGGGTATAGAAGTCTACATTGCTAGTTTTGTTCATCAAATGATTAAAATATTTTACTGTGCTTTTTTTTTTTCTTTCGCATGGTATCTGAGAGGAAGTTGACTGTGATTCTTACCTTTGATCCTTTCAAAGGAAGGTATTTTCCCTTTGACTCTTTTTTTTTTTTCGGAATATTGTTCTTTACCTTTGATTTTCTGTGGTTCAAATGTGATATAGCTACCTGTAGGTTATGGGGCATTTATCCTGTTTGGTGTTGTCTAATCCCCCACTATCTGGTTTGCTTCTAACATTAATTTATGGAAATTCTTCCATCATTATTGTTTCAAATAATTTCCCTATTCCTTTCTCTTTTTCTTCTCCTTCTGGAATTCCTATTACATGTATGTTACGCTTTTGGAATTTTCCCACAACCCTTGGATAGTCTGTTTTCTTTTGTCTGTTTTTTGGGTTTTTTTTTTTTTTTTTTCTCTCTTACTTTTCAGTTCTGGAGATTTTTGTTGAGGCATCAACCTCAGAGACTTTCTCCTTAGGTGCGTCCAGTGTACTAATAAACCCACTAGAGGCATTGTTCACTAATGTTACAGAGTTTTTGATCTCTAGCATTTCTTCCTGCTTTTTTCTCAGATTTTTTTTTCCTGTCTCCTTACATTGTCCATCTGTTCTTGCATATTGTCCAGGTTTATCCCTTATAGCCATGGCATATTAATCATGGCTGTTTTAAATTCTCAGTTTGATGATTTCAACATCTCTGACATGTCTGCCTGTGGTTCTGATTCTTGCTTTGTTTCTTCAAACTGTTTTTTGCCTTTATGTATATATATTTACAGTTTTTCCCTGATAACTTTTACTAGGTAAAAGAAATTGAAGTAAATAGACCATTAGTATTATAGTGGTAAGGTGTGTGTGTTGGGGGGGTGTGTGGAAGCATTCTGTAGTCAGATAGTTGGATCTCAATTTCTTAATGAACTTGTAACTATCACAAGTGCTATTCAGTTTCTTCTACTCCCTTAGGTGGAGCACGATGGATAGATTGGGTGGGAGTTCTATATTTCTCTTCTACATTGAAGGCTAAAGGATGTTGTAGGTGGGTATTTCCCTTACCTCAGGTTAATCAGGTGCTGATAAAACTCCGTTAGGAGCTGGGCATAGAGAAGTACACCTTTGATCCCAGTACTTGGGAAGCTTAGGAAGGAAGATTGTGAATTTGAGAACAGTCTGAACTATATAGTGAGACTTTAAAATAAAACCCCAAAAATGACAATAAATACTCCATTAGATTAAGAAAATGTGGTGTTTATATATAGTTGAATTTTACTCAGCCACAAAGAAGAGTGGTATTTGGCATTCTCAGGTAAAGGGATAAAACTGGAGAACATCATCTTAAGTGAGTCAGCCAGGTTCAGAAGGCCAAAAGTGACATGTTTTCTCTCATCTATGGAATATGGACCTAACACAAATATAGCAGTATTATGAAACACTGGTCACACTAAGGGGAGGTCACACGTAGGAGGGGTAGGGGAACTAGAAACTTGAATAGGGTTGATATACTCTCTACATAAGAATGAATATAGAAATCTTAAACTGACTGAAACTACCGTAAGAAAGGAACTAAGGTAGAATGAAGACTATTAGAGGAGATAAACCAATTGGGGTTATAATACATCTATACAAGGAAATATCACAAAGAAACTCTTTGTGTAGCTACCTTTATCTCAAACAAGCTAAAATGTCATGTTTTTCATTTTATCCTTTCTCTTTTTTCATGTACATAATTGGAGAACAGGAGGGCAGAACAAGCCCTGCCCAGAGGGGAGTGCTGGCTCCAGCAGAAGGAGGGAGTTGTTGGGGAAAGGGGATATGAAGGTGAACATGATTCAAAAAATGTGTATGCATGTAGGTAAATGCAAAAATGATAACTGTTGAAATTACTCCAGGAATCGAAGAAGGGTGGAATGAAGAAGAATGGTAGAAGAGGTGAATTCATGTACAATATATTTGATACATTGTAAGAACCAGTATAAATGCCACAGGTATCCCCAACCATCACAACAATAAAGGAAAAAAATTACCATTAAAAAAAAAAAAGACTCTATCAGGATAGGCTTTGGTAAATAGTTTCTTCTGATTGCAGACCTGGGCGCCCTGGTGACTGATCTACACTGGGAACTTCTGATTCTCTGCCTTCTGTAACTGTAACATCAACTGGAACTTGAACTATATTATCAACTGTAGTTTAAGTTTTTCTAACCAGGCACTTGTTACCATGGAGGTTTCTACCTATGGGTTACTGTTCAGTAAGTTGTGATTCTCTGTTTGCCTATCTGTCATGGGGTCTGCATTTTGCTCTGTGATCTCAATTATCTTACAGATCTCAGATGAGCTATTGATTGTAATGTTATCCACAATGAATTCCTTTGAAATTCATTTTTTAAAAGTTTTTATCAATTTTTCTTAAAGTGCTATTCTGCAATGTTACTTTTGGAAGAAGAATCACAGTTCTCTGTCTGGATTTGGGTTTGATCTGACATAACAGAAAAGTCCTGCATAATTACTATCTTGTTTAGATTTCCCTAAATCTGAACTGCCCTCTCTCTTTGTTCCTTGGACCAGGGGTCCACTGTGGTCATTTCAGGTCTCCAAGCTCAGGTGACTATCTTTCTCTGCTCTGATTTATGCCTTCTTCTCATCCTGAGGTTCACTTTGCTCCTGTTGAGGAGGAAGCTGAAGGTGAATGTCAGTTTCCTTCTCTGGAATGTCATCCTCTGGCATTTCTAACTTTGACATGCCATTCTCACCTAAATTGGGTGATGCTGAAATGTCCCTGGACGAGAATGGCAATCTTCCTTCATTATTTTCTCCATTCCTAGGCACATGCAAATTTTTGTGATCCTGCCATTGCTACCCAACCATATTTCTGTCACAGCACTATGTAGTAAGCTGGGTTTTAAAAATTTTTTGTTTTAGAGAAACCGTGTCCAGACTTACTGAAAGCTCCACTCTGATTAAAATGTCTGGTTTTACATTCTGTCTTTTCTTCTTAAGTAATCATTTTTTGATTATTTTTGCTTTATAAATTAATTTTGTTTCTCCTCTGCTTTCTTTAGAATTTTTACCTAGATCCTCAAAGTTTTATGTGATATGAGCAATTACTTAAAATATAAGAAATATAATTTCTCCTTTTCTTTCAGCTCCTTCTTTATTTTAAAATATATTTCTTATGAAGTACATGGAATAGTGTTAGCATTCATGCAATATGAAACGATTAGATGAAAATTATGAATAATAATGGGGAGAAATTATATCTGTGCTTCTTATAGATTCTCCCTGGAAAATACTGTGAAAAGTATGGTTTGCTGTGTTTTAGATACTCCATAATTACCATGTGGATGTGAGTTGTTATGGTAACTGGGTTTCCCCCTTCTATTAAATAACAGAGTAAATGGTTGCTTGAGATGTGATTGAATTGTCAGCTTTCAAGCTAATGTTACCCTGATGGGAAATGGGGTGGGGTGGGGAGACAATAAAGAGAGAGGCATGGGGAGATGAAGAAAGAGAGAAAGGAGAATATTAAATGTCTCAAAAACACCTACAAAGAGATAGTGTCATTTTACTTCAAAAAGGTGTCCTTCATAAGCCCTCCCTTCTTATAATTTGTTAGGGGACAGGAATAACAAAAAGTTATTTTCTGCCAATGAGATTACTATTGACAAAAAACTGAAGCAATTTTTTGAAGCAAAATGAAACAGTGGGACATTGAGTGGCTTTTAGGGTCTCAAGCGCCAAGTACAAGTGGTTTTTCTTCTAGGCATGTGAGAAGAATGTTAACCAAACATTGTGACTCAGTATTCATTCGTCTTGGTTTGTATGTCTGTATAGCAACTGAAGTAAATACCTTAATCTTTTCAATTGTTCTATTCCTTGGCTTATTTGTTTGGTGATAATAAGAACATTTGATGACCATGAAAAATGCCTAATTTTGTGGAGTTCAGCTTCAATAATTAATAACAAATATTTAGTTTACCTGTCAATTTTTACATGTTGCTGTGCCTTTCCCATTCTAGTTTGATGAAGAACCTCACCCAGTTTGTCTAACTTGATTTATAGTATTTCTTGAAGGGTTGTTAAAATAGATACTAGCTTGTGTAGGTTATAATTGTATTTGTTAAGATCATTTAAGAGGCAGAATACACTACCAAGTTCCTGGGCAATATATTCTGAAAAGTAAGTAGCTAATTAGATGGGCATGTGGCCTTATGAGTAAAACATGCATCAGTGAGGAAAACATGACTACTGTTTCATTTTCTCTCCCAGTATTCCTCTACATTTGTGAACAGTATTTTTATGCAAAATATTTTGTGTTGAGATAGTACTTTTGGTGTACTTACTTAGAATCTATATGATACAAAAATGTTTAGGGAATATCAAAATATAAAGTTTATAATCCCTACTTTCAAATTTTGCCTTGTCACTCATTATGTACTTATCTTTAACTAAACATTTCCTGTCTAAAACATTTTGCACATACATTTATAAAATGAATTTATAAAATTTCAGATCACTGTGTCTTTAAAAATTTGTACTTGAGTTTAGCTGTATCAGATGGAAAATTTTTTGTTTCCAGAGTCACCGTATGTTGAACAACATAATATTTTTCTTACTTTTTTTTTATTGTTTATTTGTTGCGAGCACTTATGGTTCATTACCAATCGAGTACAGGTAAGCAGTACTCAGGAGACTCTTACTTCAGAGAACAGGATTTTATTCCAACAAATCCACATGGCACTCTCCCAAGGATCCTAATGTCCTGTCCTCTGTTACCCCAGCCAGCCAGGAACTTACTCAGGCCTTCCCCAAGCCTTGCTCACCATGCGACATTTTCTTAGGTGTTAAGGGGAGTCCAGCTGAGCTCTGGGGAATCCTTACAGCAGATCTGAGTTGCAGGTGGATCTCACAGTCTGCCGGTGACACCGGTCGTTGGGAGAAGGGGCGGTGCTCTCAAGCAGCGGCTGCCTCTGCGTCAGAGCTTCAGGATGGACTCCGACAGCACGTACTCCAGCATTCGGGAGGCGAGCAATGAGTGGTAGCAAGGCTTGGGTTTTTATGCTTGGTGGTGACCTCATGGTTGGTGTTATCGGTCTAGCCACCTAGATAGAAATGATATGTTCATTTACATATCAGCCTGTCATTCTCTGGCTTGGTTTCTTAGTCCTAATATACACTAGCTAATAATTCTTATTACAGCAGTTTTCCATACTTTAACACAATACAGTTAACCAATACAACAGCAATCTTATATGTGTTCACCATAATATTGTTTGGGCCACCTCTCCCCCTTATCTCCTCTCCCATCTCCCTTGCTTCCAGGCAGAACCTGTTCTGCTCTGTTCTCCAATTTTGTTGAAGAGAAAACATAAGAGATAATAACAAAGACATAGCATTTTTGCTAGCTTGAGATAAAGATAGCTATACAGAGAGATTCCTAGCATTGCTTCCATGCACTTGTGTATTGCAATCCACATTGGTTCATCTCTACCAGACCTCTTCTCTACTTCCTGGTCACCTTCTCATAGTGGCCTCTGCCACAATGATTACAAAGATTACACACTAAGATTACTTTGTTTGCTCCTCTACAGTGTGCACATCAAACACTTTCAAGTTTAGGTTTCCTTCCCTTTCCTTATTCCTCCTGTGTTCTCCCCGTAGTATGTGACCCATGTCCAATAATATTACTGTACTTGTTTTGGGTCTATAATCTGCATATGAGGGAGAATGTGATTTTTGACCTTCTGAGCCTGTCTAACTTCACTTAAGATGATGTTCTCCAGTTTCATCCATTTACCTGCAAATGACAAAATTTCATTCTTCTTTGTGGCTGAGAAAATTCCATTGTGTATAAATACCACATTTTCTTAATACATTTGTCAGTAGTGGGGCATCTTGGCTGTTTCCATAGCTTAGCTATTGTGAATAGTGTGGCAATAAACATGGGTGTGCAGATGCCTTTGGAATAACCTGAGTCGCATTCCTTTGGGTATATTCTAGGAGTGGTATTTCTGGATCATATAGTAGATCTGTGTTTAGTTTTTTAAGGAGTCTCCATATGGACAACATAATTTCATATAAGAATTTCTCCTTAGTAAAGGGAATGCTGTACATTTAATTCTGTTAAACTCAGCAGGTATGTAATTGAATGCCTGGACACTGTTATGGGCACCGTTCCAGGATGACCAGGACACAATCTCTGCCCCCTAGGATTGTGTGAGGTTAAGATTCATACACAAAAGGTCTAAAATGGAATTAGAAGAGTGTTACAGAAGAGACACACAGTGTACTAGAAGTATAGAGGTGAGAGAAATTATTTCAGTGAGTAGAAATGAGAGAAGATAAGGGCAGAGTAACAGTGAGGGCAAAGGTCCTATAAAGTACAGGACAAGTTCAGGAACTGGATTATACCTCAGTTTAACCAGAATAGAGTTGAACAGAGGAGCAAGAAATCAAGTGGGAAAATTAGTGAAGGATCTTGTCCAGCATAATTATTTCTTAAAGTAAAGGGTGTTCTTTTGATTCTAAAAAGATTTTGAACATGATACAAAAGAGTTTGGATATTATTCTTTAATGAGCCATCAAAGATTTTTGACAAGAAGTTCTTAATTAATGCAAAAGTAGCAGCGCCACTTACAATGTGTTAGAAGGAGGAGTGATTTTGGTTTGTTGGAAATCAGTTAAGTGGCATCATAGTAATCTAGGCAGGAATTAGCACTATGCCAAAGAGCCAAAGAGGAAGAAAGTAGGGACATACAGAATTTACATTTTAGAAGTAGGCTAGATAGTTGTTAGACTCATGAGAAACCTCAAGACAAATCAGAAGCTTCAAATGATAGTAACAAGGATATTGGTGATGATCATGACAGAATCAGGAAAGGTAAGAGGAAGAGTAAACTTTGAATGGTGATGAAAAACAACTGCACAGAGTGTAACAGATGGTAGGAGGTGATATTTGTAAAGCACATGTCAAAAACCAGTGATTTTTCTACCTATTTTTGATATTTTAATTAAAAATTTTATATGTTTTCAGTTTATTATAGATTTCTCTTTATTGCACAATTACACTAAATTTCATCTGACCATTTTCTCAACATTTTAAAGAAATGTGGGTAAATTAATAGTTTATTAGGATAGCACATTGCACTTAATTTATGAGGGCTCTCTATATACTCTCTAAAATATATAAAATTAAAAATAAAAATATTTTAATCAAATACAACTTTAGTATCAACCACATTATGTATGCAATGAAACAATATTATGCTTTTAGCAAAGAGTTTAGGCTCAGCTTCACATAGACCAACTTTTTTTTTTTTCATTTTTCTTTTATTATTCATATGTGCATACAAGGCTTGGTTCATTTCTCCCCCCTGCCCCCACCCCCTCCCTTACCACCCACTCCACCCTCTCCCGCTCCCACCCCTCAATACCCAGCAGAAACTATTTTGCCCTTATCTCTAATTTTGTTGTAGAGAGAGTATAAGCAATAATAGGAAGGAACAAGGGGTTTTGCTGGTTGAGATAAGGATAGCTATACAGGGCATTGACTCACATTGATTTCCTGTGCGTGGGTGTTACCTTCTAGGTTAATTCTTTTTGATCTAACCTTTTCTCTAGTTCCTGGTCCCCTTTTCCTATTGGCCTCAGTTGCTTTAAGGTATCTGCTTTAGTTTCTCTGCATTAAGGGCAACAAATGCTAGCTAGTTTTTTAGGTGTCTTACCTATCCTCACCCCTCCCTTGTGTGCTCTCGCTTTTATCATGTGCTCAAAGTCCAATCCACTTGTTGTGTTTGCCCTTGATCTAATGTCCACATATGAGGGAGAACATACGATTTTTGGTCTTTTGAGCCAGGCTAACCTCACTCAGAATGATGTTCTCCAATTCCATCCATTTACCAGCGAATGATAACATTTCGTTCTTCTTCATGGCTGCATAAAATTCCATTGTGTATAGATACCACATTTTCTTAATCCATTCGTCAGTGCTGGGGCATCTTGGCTGTTTCCATAACTTGGCTATTCACATAGACCAACTATTTCTTTGTTCTCCTTTCCCCCCAAATTACTATAACAACAAGTTCTAAGTTTCATGGGTTTTAACTTTTTTGTCATTCCCATACAAGGCAACTGTAAGAGGCATCAGGTTACTTACACAGCTCCTGCTCTCTGATTTCTGGGAGAGGTAGAATTACTGGGTTATCCGAATCTTCATCTCAGCTACCAGAATGTGATGGAACTCAGTGGACAGCAGTTCACGAGTTTGCCACAGTTCACTGCGGAATCTCTAGAGCAATTTTGCAAATTTTTCAAAGGTAAAATATGTTCTGTTCAAGTTTTTACTTGCTCTGGGACACATATAATATCCAGTCTTAACCAATGTAAAGAAGTCTATGTCCATATCCACTCATGGATCTCTTACCTCATTTCCTCAGATACCTCTGTATTTTTATAAATATACAATGCAAATAGGAAAAAAAGCAGGCATCATTATTTTTACATAAAGAGTAAGTTTCTTTACACTTTTTCTTCTTGCCATAGATCTGATTTATTTTCTGAGAAGGGGCATATAGAACTTTATTATACCTTGCTTTAGGAAGAATTGTCACAGTTTTTAAAGATTTTCTATTATTATTGTACTGGGGGTACATTGTGACATTTATAAAAGTTCTTACACTATATCATACTGAATTCACCCCTCTATCATTCTGTTATCTATGGGGTACCATGTGATATTCTAATACATGTGTATTCAACTTTATTGAGGTACAGTTTGCTTATAGTAACTTTCTCCTCTTTTAGCATACAGTTCTTTTATATGCTAAAGTTATTTTAAATTTTATAAAATTTATTTTCATTAGCATAAATTAATTGTACAAAGGGGTTTCATTGTGATATTTACAATATACTTAAAATGTACTTCAAATTCATCTCATCTGTATTACTCTCTTTTAACCACCCTTCCTCTTCCTCCATCCTTTTTAACATTTTTTGTTGGTTTTCATTGTGCTATTTTCATGCATATATATAATGTGCTTCTATAATATTTACTGCCCATCATCCTCTCCTTTCACCTTTCTCCAACCTGCTGGTTCCCCACTTCCAACAGTCCCCCTTTACAATCATGTCATATTATTATTATTTTTTTTTCATTTTTCTTTTATTATTCATATGTGCATACAAGGATTGGTTCATTTCTCCCCACTGCCCCCACCCCCTCCCTTACCACCCACTCCGCCCCCTCCCTCTCCCCCCCCCAATACCCAGCAGAAACTATTTTGCCCTTATTTCTAATTTTGTTGTAGAGAGGGTATAAGCAATAATAGGAAGGAACAAGGGGTTTTGCTGGTTGAGATAAGGATAGCTATACAGGGCATTGACTCACATTGATTTCCTGTGCGTGGGTGTTACCTTCCAGGTTAATTCTTTTTGATCTAACCTTTTCTCTAGTACCTGTTCCCCTTTTCCTATTGGCCTCAGTTGCTTTAAGGTGTCTGCTTTAGTTTCTCTGCGTTAAGGGCAACAAATGCTAGCTAGTTTTTTAGGTGTCTTACCTATCCTCATCCCTCCCTTGTGTGCTCTCGCTTTTATCATGTGCTCATAGTCCAATCCCCTTGTTGTGTTTGCCCTTGATCTAATGTCCACATATGCGGGAGAACATACGAGTTTTGGTTTTTTGAGCCAGGCTAACCTCACTCAGAATGATGTTCTCCAATTCCATCCATTTACCAGCGAATGATAACATTTCATTTACCAGCGAATGATAACATTTCGTTCTTCTTCATGGCTGCATAAAATTCCATTGTGTATAGATACCACATTTTCTTAATACATTCGACAGTGGTGGGACATCTTGGCTGTTTCCATAACTTGGCTATTGTGAATAGTGCCGCAATAAACATGATGTGCAAGTGCCTCTGGAGTAACAGTCTTTTGGGTATATCCCCAAGAGTGGTATTGCTGGATCAAATGGTAGATCGATGTCCAGCTTTTTAAGTAGCCTCCAGATTTTTTTCCAGAGTGGTTGTACTAGTCTACATTCCCACCAACAGTGTAAGAGGGTTCCTTTTTCCCCACATCCTCGCCAACACCTGTTGTTGGTGGTGTTGCTGATGATGGCTATTCTAACAGGGGTGAGGTGGAATCTTAGCGTGGTTTTAATTTGCATTTCCTTTATTGCTAGAGATGGTGAGCATTTTTTCATGTGTTTTCTGGCCATTTGAATTTCTTCTTTTGAGAAAGTTCTATTTAGTTCACATGCCCATTTCTTTATTGGTTCATTAGTTTTGGGAGAATTTAGTTTTTTAAGTTCCCTGTATATTCTGGTTATCAGTCCTTTGTCTGATGTATAGTTGGCAAATATTTTCTCCCACTCTGTGGGTGTTCTCTTCAGTTTAGAGACCATTTCTTTTGATGAACAGAAGCTTTTTAGTTTTATGAGGTCCCATTTATCTATGCTATCTCTTAGTTGCTGTGCTGCTGGGGTTTCATTGAGAAAGTTCTTACCTATACCTACTAACTCCAGAGTATTATGTCATATTATTATTTATATTTAGATCTGGATTCCACATATGAGTGAAAACATGTGATACTTGTCTTTCTGAGTTTATCTCTCTTAATATGATTGATCTCCATATAATTCTATCTATTTTTGAAAGTATATTCCTATAACCAGTACCACAGTAAAGATAAGAATAATCCTAACATCCTAAAAAAATTCCTTCACGCGCTTTTGTAGTCAGGCCTTTTCCCTTCTCCCATCTCCTGAAACTACAGTTTTCTTTTCTTTCCCTCTAATTAAAATTATAGCTTAAAGAGTCCTAGGTACCACCATAAAGTAGGCACAGATGACCAAGAGAGCTAAACTCCAAGCCTCCAGCCTTCACACTTATTTTATCTGGACAAGTTTTCTTCTTGGCTTTTAGTATTGTCATCTCAACATTCTATTTAAGATGAGTAGAAAATTTGCATAGCTAAATGTTTGAAAACGAGTACTTTGCAGTGTTCCTGATATAGCACTGAGCTGCCTTCATTCCCTATAGTCTATTGTCAGCATTAGCAGTCAATGAGGAAATTTTACAATAGAAATAAGATCATGCCATTCTTCTTAAACCTTATAATGACTCCCTAAAAGTGAGTCCTGAAAAGTGACCTAGAAGACCCTGAAGTCTCTGGCTGCCCTGTTAATTCACCAAGTTTTTTTCTTTCTCCCTTATTCTTCGTTCACCTTGTGTATTTTAGTTATTCTGCCTTCTTTCTGTTCCTCACACAGGTCAGCCATGTGCCTGCCTGAGAGTCTTTGCCATACTTTTGTTTTGTTTTGTTGTTGTTTGTTTGTTTTATTAATTGAAGTAATATTAATATAGCATACAGTTAACCACTTTAAATTTGAAAATGTACAATTAACTAGCATTTAGTTAATTGGGAAACATTCACAATGTTGTGCAATTATCATTGCAGTTAAGTTGCAAAACATTTTTATCATTTCCAAATGAAGCCTTATACCCATTTAATAGTCACTTCCCATTCCCCCTTCCTTCTTTTTTTTTTTTTCATTTATTCATGTGTGCATACAATGTTTGGGTCATTTCTCCCTCCACCACCTGTCTCCTCCCTTTCCTCCACCTCCCTCGCTTCCAGGCAAAAACTGTTCTGCTCTTTTCTCTAATTTTGTTGAAGAGAGAGTATGAACAATAATAAGAAGGACAAAGCATTTTTGCTAGTTGAGATAAGGATAGTTATACAGGGAGATTCCTCGCATTGCTTCCATGTACAAATGTGTTACATTCTAAGTTGATTCTTCTCGAACTGATCTTTTCTCTAGTTCGTGATCCCCTTCTCCTATTGGCCTCTGTCGCTTTAAAGTTTCTGCATTAGTTCATTTGCATTGAGGACATCAAATACTATCATGTTTTTTGGGTTTCTTACCTATCCTCATACCTCCCTTGTGTGCTGTCGCCTTATCACGTAGCCAAAGTTCAATCACCTTGCTGTTTTTGCCCTTGATCTAAAGTCTGCATATGAGGGAGAGCATATGATTTTTGGTCTTCTGAGGCTGGCTAACCTCGCTCAGAATGATGTTCTACAGTTCCATCCATTTACTTGCAAATAATAAGATTTCATTCTTCTTCATGGGTGAGTAGAATTCCATTGTGTATAAATACCACATTTTCATAATCCATTCATCAGTAATGGGGCATCTTGGCTGTTTCCATAACTTGGCTATTGTGAATAGCACTGCAATGAACATGGGTGTTCAAGTGCCTCTGGAGTAACCTGTGTTGCATTCCTTTGTCCCCCTTCCTTCTTCCCCTCTCCCCTACTCCCAGCCCTCAGCAACCACTAGACTCCTTTGTGCCTTGATAGGTTTAGCCATTCTGGATATTTCTTATAAATGGAATAATATGTGATCTTTTATATCTGGCTTCTTTCACTTTTGTTTTCAAGATTCATCCACAATACAATATTGTGGCAAGTAAGAGTACTTTATTCTTTTTATGGCTGAATAGTTATTTCATTTATGCATATACCATATTTTGTTCATTCATTCATCCATGAATACGTTTTGATTGTTTCCACCTTTTGGCTATTGTGAAAAAAGTGCTGCTATAATCATTTATGTACAATTATTTATTTGGAATTGTTTTAAATTCTACCTAGAAGTGTAACTGCTGGGTCTTATGGTATTTCTGTGTTCAATGTTTTAAAGAACCACCAAACTTTTCCATAATAGCTGAACAATTTTAGATTCCCAGCAACACTTACATTCTCACCTCCCATCAAGGTTTTGCTTACACTTTACCTTCTTAATGAGCTCTACTTTGATTGCCTGTTTAACCCTTTCACCTGCTCCTGTCCCCATTCTTACTTCATTAGCTTCCTTCTTCCTCTTGCATATTTTCTTAATATGGTCTCTTTCTTGGGCACATGTATAATGTTTCATTATATTCACTACCTATTTTGTATAGAAACAACTTCTTCTTTTTCTTCTCCTTCTCCTCCTCCTCCTCCTCTTCCCCCTCCCTTTCCCCCTCCCCCTCCCCCTCCCCCTCCTCCTCCTCCTCCTCTTCTTCTTCTTCTTCTTCTTCTTCTTCTTCTTCTTCTTCTTCTTCTTCTTCTTCTTCTTCTTCTTCTTCTTCTTCTTCTTCTTCTTCTTCTCTTCTTCTTCTTCTTCTTTCTTTCTTCTTCCTCTCCTCCTCTTCCTCTTTCTCCTCCTCTTCCTATTCCTCCTCATCATCTACCTCACTGGGTATTGAACTTGGGGCCTCATGCTTCCTAGATAGCTGCTCTACACTTGAGCAACTTGCCTGTGCTTTTTTCCATTGTTTTTTTTTTAGGTGGTACTGGAATTTGAACTCAGGGCTTTGTATTTGATCGGCAAGCACTCTACCACTTAAGCCACTCCTCCAGCCCAGCATTGGTTATTTTTGAGATAGGGTCTTGTTTTATGTCCTAGCCTGCCTAGACTGTGATCCTATTTTTGTTTCCCCATGTAGCTGGGGATGACAAGAGTGCACCACTGCATTTAGCCATTGGTTTGCTAAGATTATAGGCTTGAGCCACGGTGCCCAGCCTCTTACTCTTCTTGAAGACATAGGACCTACTTGTCTCAATAGTCCACCACACTGCTGTTATTGTAAGAGTGTATGTAGTTGGTTATAGAAAAAAATAAATTTCACACATTTATTAAAACTTGGTAACACAGTAGTTGAGAACCCTGCTTTATCATCTGCTGAGTAGCTACGTGGCAGCTTCATGATTCTAAATTATTTTGATTGGGATTCCTTCATTTTCTTCTCACAAATTAGACGTAATTTCTATACTTTATCAGTGCTAATTGAATTTATTTTTAATCATAGCAATGTTAGCCTAAAATATAGGCAACATGAGTGACTATATTGAGTTGAAATGCATCTTCAAAATTATCAGGGACACCTTTTTGCCTGTGACAAAACTGGAGTGTAAGCACATGACTCTCTTCAAGCTATTTCTCCAAGTCCTTTTCATTAAGGGGAAGAGCAAAAGAGTGAATTTTTAAAGAGACCCATTTATTCACAGCAAACTCCAGGAAACTCTTAAGATTATGGCTTAATCCCATAAAACAGGGGCTCCAGGGTGGCAACTAGTCTCTAATGCAGCCACTTTACCTGTGGTCAGATGAGCAGCAGGATTAGCTCAGCCTTTTGCTCATAACCTCCTTCTAAATAGGTTTCCTGGCATGACTTTGTTTTTAGAAGCTCAACATTTTATTTGTTCATTTTCATGTATGTTTTTCCTTAATCCTTTTCTTCTCTAACTCAAATTTAAGGAGCAATTGAGACCATTGTCTTCCCAAAACTTTCAGTGTTCTTTTCGCCAATTTGTTGAAGCTATCGACATTCTTAGTAGTGCAGTGAGACCCGTGGGTTATTTGGCAGGGAATCTGAAAATACTTTGAGCTTCTAAAGTTAAGAGGTAAAAGTTGGGGTTGTGGTGCTTGAGTGTTATTTCTGTTAAATCCAGGTCTCAAAATAGGGCTTAATGGTAGTTAAGAATTGATAGGAAAAAAGTTAAAGATTGCCCACATTTTGCAAAGAGAGAGCAGGGCCAAAAACTGATGAATGCCTCCCCAGCCGGATACATGGCCTATGTTACTGTTTGCTTCCTGAATAGCAAGACAAGAAGCAGGGATTGGAGGGTTCCTTCCTTCAAGGAATTTTGTGGACATTTTAATAAGATGTCCCCTACCCCACTTGGCAGAGTGAATATTATTCAGAAAAAGAAGAGATTAACCTTTGTAATTTTTTCAAGTTCATTTCATGGTCTGAGTATCCATTTCATACTGTTGGAGTATCTAATTTTCAAAAAAGCAGCAGTGGCATGAGAAGTGATTAATAGCAGTCAGAATTAATTTCTTTGTACTCTTCATTCTCTTAGAAATCTATTTGTGCCCATCTCTAGCTCTCCTGCTAGCCAGAAAGCTCTCTGCATACATGAACTGATTGATAATCCTCATATCCTTCCACAGTACCTTGCAAAGTAGACTTTCATGAAGGCTGAGATTAAAGAACATCTGGAGGCCATGGGAACTTTCTATATATATATATATTCAGGGAGGCTGTTAACCTTATCACAAGACACTGGAAAGAATTCTTTAATGCAATGAAAAGTTCTTAAGCACTATCATGATTCTGTTGTAATTATGTATATATTTCTCTCTGTCTCCTCCCCTACCAAGGACACAGACTAAAGTTAGATGAGATAACTTACAGGAAGCATGACATCTGATGCACTGTAACTGTTTTTCTTGAGTGATCCTTCTTTAACAGAAGCAGACTCTATATTTGTTGCAAGATAGCTGTATACTAATGGATAGAAACAGAAATGACTATGAAAACCAGATGTTTTGCATGGGTCTCTATTCAGAAATAAGATTTCAATATGGGCATATATCATTTTTCTCCTGTTTACCTAAACTGATGAAAGGGCATTTATCTAGTGGTATGCACAATTGCTATATGCAGGACTCATCTGTGTGCTCTTACCACCATGGTTTTTATACAACATGATATTTCTTTTGGCAATTTAAGTTTATTACTTCAGAAATTGTCATATTTGAAATACAGGATATAGGCAATATTTATTTTTATTTAAAATTGCTAGGGGGATTTGTTAGACAATACTCAGTTCCCCAACTTTGGAAGAGGTTTTACAACACCCTCCCCCTCAATTTTCAAGGATGGATTTTTATTACACATACATTTCAACTTGTTATTATTATAGGATTGTATTTGCTTTAATTTAGGAAATTCCAGGCACTTTGTCTTCATAAGACTCCAAATTCTTTTCCTCTGGGACTATCCAAAAGATATTATTTGTGGTTCTGATCTTGGATTGTTTGTTTTTGAGTTTAAGTCACTTAAATAAAAGAAAAGAAAGAATTGGTGACATGATTTTAATTTTATTCTGTTGTAACTCTGTGTAATCTAACATATCCTGGTACATTTTTCCACAGGTCCACATCCAGCTTTCAGAATGGCACCATGCACTTTTTCTTCCACAAGCATGGCTTGCATATATGAATCGAGCTTATCATGCCATTTTACAGGTAAGAATACTATGATGGGGGAGGAAAGAGGGAGTTTTTTGCAGGCAGCATTTCGTCCTGATCGGAAATTTTACTGAAACTACATATTTAATGTGAAAGCACTTGGGAAAACAGCAGTATCAAAAATGCAATGGTTGTTTTTGCTATGAGGAATGTGAGCTGATGTTCATAGTTGCACTTAAAATTTCAATATGGATGCCTCGGAGATTTGTGTCTCCCATCCAGAGTTTCCTCCTGACCTCCACCCTTTCTGTCCTGGTGCCTTCTGAAAGCCTCCCAAACTGATGTATATCTTTCTTTATCCTGTGTTTCCTCAAGTTGGGCCTGCCTGCAGCTCCAGCCTTATCTCTTCACACCCCATCCCCACACCCATATGTCTGTTTCAGTCTTGCTTTATGTCTTTTCTGAAACTTGCCATGTCTCTCTAACCTCTTGGCTCTTGCACACACTGTTTTTTCCTGTCTCAGACCCTGACATTCCCTATTTGTTCCCACCTAATTTCGACTTGTTTTTGGAATCAATTTCTCTGGAAAGACACTTGCGTGTCTTATCTCCCCACCCCTTCTCTGTATGCCCCTCTATGTTCTTTCTTAGCAGCTGTGCTTCCCTCTTTGAAGCCCTTACTACAGTGATTGTTTATCTGGGGCCTCCCATTGTCTCTGTGATCATCCAGGGCAGAAGTGTGTTTGCTTCTCTGATGTCTCTGCTACCTGATACATAAGCATCTAAAACATAATTGTTGCTTGCTAAATAGATGAGCTATACTCAACTTGATTCCATTTACTCTAGTACTATTATAAGTGATAGTTTAAGAATTTTTAAATTGCAGATATATTTTTGTCATTTGGGGGCTACATGAAACAGTAGAAGAAAGCAACTAGCTCAGTTCTTTTTCCTTGCTTAAAAGTCATTGTTAAGGATAATAGAAAAATGTGATTCTACTTAAGTAACTTATGTCCTAGATTGAGATTTTCATGGATGATAAAAGATAATCATCCATGACCTTTAATTATATGATGATTAAAGATAACAACTGTCCTATAAAGTGGAGTGGGAGAGTGAAACTGGAGGGTTGCGGTTAGATAAGGTGGTAAGAATGACTGAGTGTCTAGGCACTGTTATATTCTCATCTCAAAGTAAAATCCTGCTGCAAGAGAGTTTATTGAGTCTAGAATTTAGAAAACACTGATTATCTTCAGAGATTCTGATTCATTAGAACTTAGTAGAGGACCAGGAACCTCCAGGTTTTATAAGCCACCAGGTGTGCTTAATGCAATTAGTCTAGCCTCACTTTGAACAACACTGTTTCAGATGTTCCCCCAAATGTGCTGTAATCTGCATTTCAAAGATGCTTCTTTGGAATCCCTATTTTCTTTTGCTCATCATTATTTTATTCTGATTTCAGCCTAGTAGTGTCTATTTTGAGTAATTTTTGTGAGTAAATAAATGAATTAAACCTGTCTCTACATGTTTCTTTAACATCACTATACACAACCATGGCTAGTTCTAGTTTTTATTCAAGAAGGGTGAGATTGCAGGTTAGGATGCTCATTTCCTCACATTCCTGCTTCCTGCAGTAGTTTTTTAGTGTTTTCCTTCACCAAACGTTTATGGCGAAGGCCCAGTGCTGAGTGCATGGGATGCAAAGGAGAATAAAGCACTCCTCCCAGCTAGTGATTTCTCAGTTCAGTGAGGGAGGATAACATTTCCAGTAGCAATCCCAGTACAACATCTTCAGTGGTTCTAAGAAAAGAGGGAACGGATGTTCCCTACCTGGAGAAGGTAATAATAGTTCCTCCTGAAGAGTGAAGAATTTTATTTAGCCCTTAGTGTAAGAAAGGCTGAACTGAATATATTATGGTGTAATTCTTACAGATGATTTGCAGTTGATTAAAAAAAAAAAAACTCCATTTTTCCCATCAGAGCTACATTTATTGAATAATTAGTGTGTATCCAACACTTAACATATATTATTTCACTTAATCTTTACAAAGACCCATTGAAGTGTGTGTTTTTAAACCCATGAATAATTAGATTATAGATGGGGGAAGCAAATGGCTCAAAACCCAGTAGTTAGTAAATGAATTGGAACTTAACTAGGATTTGTTGGACTCCATAGCCTCAGCCTTTTCTTCTGTATCACATATTTTCACTAACACTATCATTAGTTGTAGTAATAAATAATGCAAATTGGTTTAATATTTTAAAGGACAGATGTATTTATGAAAAGTCTGGTGACTGATTTTTAGAATACAGGCCTGTGATTCTACTTTTCTATTGTTTTAGTGATAGCACATTTTTTTTGTCTTTTAAGATCTCTTTACTTTGGATTTCTATTAAGTCCAGTGGCATTGACAATTAGTGACAAAAGAAGTAAAACTGAAGGGCTTCAGTAAAAACTAAGGCTTCAGGCTTAGCCATCTGCTTCCAGCCTTATCTTAACATTTCCACAGAAACATGGGATTTTTAATTAGAAGTATTATCAGTGTGGTTGACTTATGGGAAGTATATGGATATTTTCCCATCAAGATGAAAAATGCAGATGCGAACTGATTGACTCTTCAAAGACCATCTCGGTAAGAAACTTTCTAAGGTCTCCTTTACCTTGTTTACCATCCCTTCTGTGATGCTGAGCAAGTTCATGTCTCCAGCCTCTGTGAAATAGTCTCTTTGGAATTGTGAGTATAACCTCAAACAGCAGACAGGGATGAAAGCAGATTGACTATAGCCACTCATCTCTTGATCAACTAGCCACAAAACAGTCTGAAATCAAAGTCAAGGTCAGTAACTGAGACCCGCTAATATATAGCTCTTTGACGGTTGAAAGATTTTTTTCTTTTTTGTTATATTATTTGCATTACTGGTGCTGGGGATTGAAATCAGGGCCTTGCACATGCCAAGCATATTCTACCAGTCAGCTATATCCCTAACCCCTATTATTTATTTTTAATGTACACTGAAGAACTGGGTGAAATTGCTCACTATAATCAGCAAGCTCTTGGTGATATACGCTAGAGACAAAAATTAAGAGGAATGGATAGAGTACTAGGTGGAATTAATAGTCAATCCAAAAATCTCAGTTCAGGTTATCATGTCAGCCTGTTCTCTCCCCATTTCCTCCTCTTTGTCAGAAGTAGAGATGACTTTGTTGAATGCTGCTGGAAATAGGCTAATTGGATCTGGATAAGTAACCTAACACAGACTGGGTAGAAGAAGGTAGGGAGACATTCCAGAAAGAAGCTCTGAGAAAGAAAAATATGAAACTTACTAAGTCACAATAGAATGGTTGTACTGGTTTGTGACTACAGGGAAGATTAGAAAAGTTGGCCTTCTTAGGAATCTGCACATATTCTGGATTTCTTATGCTTGCATACTTCCAGGTTTTTAACCATCTAATTTCTTGTTCCTTTTTTTTGGAAAATCATTATATGAAATAGACGTCTTGGGAATAAATGGGCATAATTTAAGAAGCACAACTAGCAGAGATTGGCAATAAAAATATTCTCTTTTACTTCCCCTGCCCTCTTGAGGAGGCCAATATAATTGTTAAATATTAATATTAATATTTTTAGTTTGGTCATTTATGATACTTCCTTCCAAAAGACAGAGGGGAGAATAAAAGAGCCAGGTTTTCTCTTTTAAAATATGGAGATAAGGACAAATATGATTGTAATAAATAAACTGTGTAGAGTGCCCACCAAATATGGAAGTGCCTGAACAGGTGAGCAGGGTACTGTGTGCTACAAGTTGTGCTAGATATAAGGATCACTGCTAATGAAAATGCAAACCAGCAGACTACTTCTGAAAATGGTTAGGCATTACTCTGTGTTCTTACATAAAATGTGAATACTCACAGAAAACAAAGAAAGAAGGAAGGAAAGAAGGGGGGAAGAAGGACAAAATGTGAATCCTTGTCTAATTTAGGATCCATCAATAAATTAGTATTTTAATTACAGTTAAATAGCATAATTGGTGATAGAGTAAAGGGGGAAATAACTGATCCCAATAACCTTGAGTGTGAAATAATGGAAAGGATAATAAGCATTTGAAAGTCTTAAAGAGACAATATTAGCTATATTTTTGTTACATTGTGGAAGTCAAGAACTATGGTATCTGTTTTTGTAAGTTCACTCAAGAAATAGAAATGTAGTGTGAAGCTGATTCTGAATAGCTTTTGTTACATGTCATATGGATCTTAAGTGTGACTTCTCATCTAACTCATTTTCTACCAATCTGTTATAATACTAATGCCCAACCCCAATCTTCATACACTGTCAGCTAAAAATGATCAATTGCTGACAAAGTCAAATCATTACCATATAGGGGACATTTCAAAGGGGACCCATGAAATTCAAATCTGCTTTAATAGCTATCCCTAAATGAAGTTCTGTGTACTACATTTGCCAATCATACAAGCTCTTCAAGATGTACCTCTGGTGAATGCAGAAATACCTGAGCACTAATATGACTTTTTCTCCTTACTCATCCTCTCCCATGATCTCATATCCTATCAGAATATTATAATCAACTGGGAAAGGGTCTGTTTCCCAAAGAAATTTTCAGTTCATTCTGGATCGAGTTCACATGCTGATTTTTGCTGTGTTGTTTGCAGGGAAGAATAGGAGAGCTAGAGCTGCAGTTAAAACATGGAAAAGAAGGACCTGAAGAGGTACAATACAAAAGCTGCACAGCCTGGCTTTGGTAAGTGGATGGTGTTCTGCTGCTCATCATTGCCATGGGAAATGAGTGATAAAGGGAATGGCAACTGCTTTAAAGGCTTTGATGTTGGTGACTTTACCTTCTGCATGAGCCTGAATTGAAAACCATAGAAGATCTAATACATATATTTTTACCGAATCCCTAAATATAATAGGGAGAACTTTATTCATAAATTACATAATCACCTCTCAGTATCCATAGGGAATTGATTCCAGGAACCATGACAGATATCAAAATTCATGGATCCATAAGTTCCTTATATAAAATAGCATAGTATATGCATATAACCTCTGCACATACTCCCATATATTTTAAGCCATCTCTAGGTTGTTTATGATACCTTATACCATATAAATGCTATGTTTATAGTTGTTACAATCTGCTCATTAGGTAATAATGACAAGAAAAACGTCTGTCTATATTCAGTCCACACAATTACTTTTTCTGAATATTTTTAATCCATGGTTGGTTGTGTATCTATGGATTTACAACCCATGGATACAGAGGGCTGACTGTATATAAATGTGTGTGTGTGGGTGTGTATTCTTAATACAGTGTGGAAATAGTTTGTTTTTCCCCCCTTTGCACCTTACAACTGATGATTTTATATGCCTTTGAACAAAAAATTCTGGTTTTTCCCACTCATTTCATAGCTGTCCCGCCTCACATTTAGTGAAGAACTACTCCACTCCTTCTCTCCTTTGCTCATCCTTCCACAAGACCTCTTCATTATTAGGAGCAACTTTACCATGTCAGGCCTTTAATTTCAATAGCAGACACTCTGTAGGGTATTACCACTATATTAACTAGAAATGTATAAGTGCTGGGACATGAAAAGCAACTTAAATTGTTATATAGACTGGTAAGAATACTGTGTCAGCTTAATTGTTTCAGCAGCCTACATGTAAGTTTAGTGTCCAGAGCCTAAATAACTGTTGACAATCACAGGTTGCTTTAATCTAAAAAACATATCTGAAAATTTCTTGATTTGTAGAAAAGTTAAATCTGTGTATATTTAATTAATTCTATTACAAGTTGTATTTTCTAGATTTATAAAAATAGCAATGTAGTTTAAATATTTTGATATTGGATTTAAGATTAGATATTAAGAATTTGGGTTTCATTTCTTATTTGCTCATATCTTTGGCATCTGATTTTGCTTTCATCTTCTGAAAGTGATAGATTGGTGGGAATTGTATATTTACTGCATTCTAAAATACATAAAGAGACCTATGGATAAAAGTCCCTGATGATCTGTATCATGATCTGTATGTGAGAATAAGACAGATAAGTTCCTAGAAGTTTCTTAAGAATAATATAAAACTAGAAAGTTTGAAAATTTCAGAGAATTGAATCCTGGAACACTTCAGCATTTATAGAGGGGGAAGATGAAGAAGGAATCAGGCTACTTTGAAGTGAGCTCTTTAGCAACTCACTTAATTGGAACAGAATCCCAAATGCACATAAGGACATTTTAAATATACTATTTCAAAATTTATTTATTGAGGGTCTGTAACATGCCAGGCTTTGTTCTGAACATAGAACAACAGCAGTGAACAACCCCTCATCCTTGTTCTCCAAGGGAGAACTTTTCCTGAGGGAAATGATCAGGAGTCATTGTAATAAAATTGTTCAGGCAAAAGATGGCAGAGTTTGGACTAAGGTGCTAGCAGTAGAAGTACTGAGAAGTAAATAAAATTTGAATCTATTTCAAAGGCAGATTCCTTTGGTTTAAAATTCCATAGGTTTAAATTATTAACTTAAATAAAGGTTACGAGTGAAAGATAGATGAAGGATATGAGAGAAATCCAAAGATAACTCCAAGATTTTGACTGACTAAAAGTATGGTGTTCCCATACTAAGATAGGAATGATAGAAGAAAAGCAGGTCACCATAGGGAAAGAATCAGATTTTAGATTTGTTAGAGCTGAGATGCCTAATTAGACTTCCAAGTTGGGATATCAACCAAGTAGGTTGTTGACTGAGTCTAGAGTTCTACAAAGAAATCAAGGCTGCGGATATAAATTTGGGAATTGTTAGCATATTGATGGCATTAAAAATCATGCTGATAAGAGCACCTAGTAAGTGAGTAAAGAAAGAAAATTTCAGAGGGTTGAGCCCTGTAACACTTCAGCATTTATAGAAGGGAAAGATGAAGAGGGACTCAATAAAGTAGACAGAAAATTAGTAATCAATATATAGGAAGAGAACCAAGAGTGTGGAATCTCTAAAGCAAAGGAAAGAAAGTCTTCTAAGAAAAGAGTGACCAATTGTGCCAAATGCCAAGGATGAAGATTAGGAATAAAGCATTAGAGTTAACCTCTTGCAAGTCATTGATTACCATGACAGGAGTTATTTTGGTGGAGTTGTGGAGATAAAAGCCAGATTGTAGAAGGGCTCAGAGGGAGCTGAAGGAGATGAACTAGAATTAGCAGGTATAGATAATATTCTTCTAAAGAAGTTTTGATATATATGAGGTAGAGAAATGGGACAGTATTTGGAGGGCTTTTTCTTCTTCTAGATGCTATGATAGTTCTACATGCAAGTAGGGAATGAAAAATTGGTGATGCAGCAGAGAGAAGGGAATAGAGAGGGAGCTCTAGTGCACAAGAGAAAGGTTTGGTTCTAGATAGAATTGTGGACAGTCACCATTTGTAAATATGGTGAATATATACTGACCAATGAAAGATTACAGGGGATGCACTAAGCTTCACCTAGGAAGGCAGAAATTGGACAATACATTTTAGAGAAATTTATTGTCAAATCATTTTAAAATCATTTATGGTTTTTAGGAGCCATGTGAAACTATCTGAAAAACATAGTTTTTATGAACGACTTGTTCTCAGGGAGTGCCAAGTGGCTAAGTTTTTTTGTGTGTAAAATGCAAACATTTATGAATGTAAATATAATTCATATTTGAATACTAAAATTTATATTTATGAAAACTTTGAATTTATAAATTTCAAAGTACATATATTGAAAATTATCCTTTTAAAATGTGAACTTGGGGGAAGTGGGGAGGTGGCCAAATAATATATACACATGTAAGTAAATGTAAAATAAATAAAATAATACTAAAATAAAATAAATTAAATTAAAAAAAATAAAATGTGAACTTGGAAGCCAGTGTTTGTTTTTCACTTTATCTCAAGGGTTCTATATTGGAAAAAAATATATTCTGTGAATATTTTAATTGAGCATATCTGCCTTTCAATCTACCGGTATCATTATCTTCTTTTGGCTTTGGTCTGATTACATAACCAAAAATTGCAATTGTATATACAGGCAGTGACTATTCCACATGTATGACTTGGAAATTGTAAGTTGATGTTTCGATGAGCTCTTGTGCAAAAAAGAGATAAAGGGTATCATAGTCGATTTGGCTACCATATCAGAAATACTGTAGACTAGGTAGCTTAATGAAAAGAAATTTCTTCCTCACAGTTCTGGAATCTGAGAATCAGAGATCAAGTACCCAGTGTATTTGGTATCTGATGAGGGCCCAAGTCCTGTTTGCAGATGGCCTGTCTTTACAATGAATGCTAATATGGGAGAGACTAAAAAGAGAGGAAGCAAGCTTTCTTGTCTGTTCTTATAAGGCCACTAATCCCATTAATGAGAGCTCCACTTTCCATTACTACGACATTGAGGACTAGGATTTCGACATATGAATTTGGGGATTAGACAGCATTCAGAGCAGGAGATAAAGGACTCCTGTATAGCCACCACTCAGTTTGAGATGACACTCATAATGCTGCCTGCAATCCCTCCTTTCTCACCTCCACTAAATGACCCAATGAAATGGAAGATATAGCTGTCTTTGAAGTAAAACCTTATTACAGATTTTTTTCCTTGCATCAAGGTTATACTAAGAGTTGAAGTCATTGCCAGAGGTTCTTATTAGTTGGAGAGTAAGAAAAAAAATTGTGTTCTTGCTCTCACGTAAATTCATGTCTATTTTCCATCTTTATTGCAGGGTCAGAGACATGTTGACTGATGAGATCACCAAGACAGCTGCAAAGTAAGAGTCATTTATTCTTTTACTTTAGTTTTTTTTTAAATTAAACTTTTATTTCCTGGCAGGTACATGTAGTTCCTCCTTTTGGAGCATTTCATAACTTTAAGGACTGTAAAGTACTTTTTGATTACTCTTTTTTTTTAAAAAAAATCGGTTGCTACCCTTTCTTATATTAAGTTAATTCTTGCTATATATGCTGCAAATGCATGACTTTACATCTTGAGTCACTGAGGTTGTAACTTAACAAAATGCCATGTGCTTTGGCTTCAATGTAAAGGATTATAATTTAGTTCAAAGGGGAAAAAATAAATTCTTAAGAATGTGAGTTATGTGGAGTCTGCAGATAGATTAAATCTGAACTGCAAAACAACAAACAAATCAAAGTAGTACTTCCTTTCATTTCCTGTGTGTTCGAGTCCAGTGTATCTCAAAACTGAATTTTATATACTCAACACGAATGCAAAGGCCCAGTAAAAATGCAGTTTCAGTCATATCCTTATGGTTGTTTTAACAAAAATTACTGGAGTGGAACTGCCTTGAGACTTTTTATTTACCTTAAGCCAATGCTCTCCAAGAAAACTGTACCCTAATGAACTTGCTAGAACTATCTCATCAGGCTCCTTGGTTAACAGGCTCACTAATTGTTCCTGGCAGTTCTGTCACTTATATTCACTTCTCCCTTCTACCATCACCTTTAACTGTTGCCATTTGTTTGACTTCCTTATTTCTTAGCTTCCAAATAACATAGGCACACCTTTGACCTTGAGGGTTGCATGTGTACTGAAAGTCCATATCATGTGGAAATACCAAATTGCTGTAAGTTTCCTCCTTATCATATCCCAGTACTTTCTGTAGCTAAGCAGGTTTTGCTTTAGGAAGAGCAAACCGAAGAAATAAAACTACGGTGTGCCTTTGTGCTAGCATTCTACCAGTAGTTTCCTAAGCAGTCAATTAACTGTGATGTGTGACCTCAGCCTAGGGTCACTACTCAGTCATGTCTTCTGAATAAACGAAAAGAGCAGTGACAGTCCTCCTCTGTTCTCATTTTCTTGATGGGGAGCACTGGGAAATATCTGTAGATATAGCTGTTGACAGGATGGAATGGAACTTAGAGAGACTTCCTTAGAAACATTCACACCTGCTTTTCTGGTTTGGTGGATTGCAGACCAGTGGGCAAGTTTCCAGAGATGCATGTTTGGGGGGAGGGGGCTATATAGAGTTATTTGGTCGACTAATATCCTGTTGAAACCTGTGCTTTGACATTTGTAGTAAAATGCTTGAATGCTGAAGAAGCTAGCAGCTTTCTATGAAAACAAACTATAATCTTACCTCTTTGGTAGCTTTTACACTTTCCATTCTGAAATTTTATTTCTCCATGACTTAACTTCAGGTGTGAGGCATTACTAATGATCTGAATGTGCTCAAATTCTGAAGTAGTGTGGACTAAAGATAATTCATGTTCTTATGCCATTGCTACTTTTTCATCAAAAATTTCAAAGTATTTTTTAACCCAGTCTTATTAAATCAATCCTGATAATAGTAGGCATGACAGAAAGCAAATAGGTGTTATTTTAAAGTTCAGAGGCAGAGAGATAAATGAGAGTGCTGGGGGAAAAAGTAGCTACTACCCTCTTTTTGTTTATTTCCATTGTCTTCCTCCAAGCAGGTGAAGAGCTCACCACAACCCTCTGACAGCTTAGCTTTCAGTTCTTGGACCATGACTATCACTGGCCATTTTGGACCAGAGAAGGACTTATTTTATGCATAGTCTTATATTAAATGCAGGAAGTAAAACACAAGTCATGGGGTTAAACTGACGTGTGCACTTGAGACCATTTTTCAAGCATTAGGGTTAGGCATAATGAAGAATCAGAACATAGACCTAATGATGGATGGAAATTTGTTTTTATTGTTACTAATTAAATTGATTTGAACCTGAAGACAAAAATCCCCAAAAGATTGGGTCACTTTGCTAATATGTAATATAATACTTTGTCCCTAAGAAAGCATCATTGAGGCTCATCCTTCTTGTGCTTTTTAATTAGGTTAATGACATCAGTTTGTTCCAAAGGACAATTTAATTAAAATGTCAGTGGTGCTGCCTAGATAAATACTGTACTGATGCTGACATGTTATTATGCAAATTAGTCACTGCTGTTTGACTGGTAGGGGAGGGTTATTTGAGTAACAAGGGGATAAATTTTTATGCTACAGTTGTAGATTTTTGCTGGCCAGCTCCTCCTCAGATTTGTTTCACTAAATATGTATTGAGTGCATGCTCTTCAAAAGTTGCTCACTATTCTTGGCATGTAGAGAATGAAAAGATAATCAAGAGCTAGTCATGATACCTTTGTGAAGTACACAATATGTGGACTGTAGAACAGTTTTTTGCTATATAAAGATTAATGTCCAGTGTTCAGCCTGCATCCAGAGATCTAAATGCTTTAAATGGCTTTAAATGCATTTTCATCCATTTTTCAGCAATACGTGCTCAGGTGTGTCAAGACCAGTAGAACTTTTGAAATAAAATGATTTGGAGCAGCGTTTTAAAACTGGGGCTCAATTCTTTCTCAAATTTCAGGGCTGGAAGGATGCTTTTGATGTCATCTTGTGTAGCATCTTTGTTTAGAGATTTGATGTGCAATTTCAGGTGACTGTGTTTTTGGCATGGTGATGTAAATTGGCAAACTAATTATCAGACCACTGAGAACTTAAACCTATTTTTTAAACTAAATTTAAAACTATTTCTTAAGTCCCTAAATTTCCCAACCTTAAGGATTCATAGCCATTTTGTACCAAGAGAGGCCTCAGGATATTTACATTTCAAAGAAAGAAATAGGGAGGCAAACATTTGGAGGATCACATTTCCAGGCGTCTGTAGCAAAAAGTTAGGGAAACACTATGTCAGCAAGCAAGCCAGACATTGTGGTAGATATCTGTAATCCCAGCTATCCAGGAGCATAGATAGGAGGATCTCTGTCCAAGGTCCATCTTTGGTAAAAAGCCTGAGACCTATATGAAAAATAACTAAAGCAAAAAAGGGGCTGAGAACATGTCTCAAGTGGTAGAATACCTGCCTAGCAAACACAAAGCCCTGAGCTGAGTTCAAACCCCAGTACTACCTTCCCAAAAGAGAAATAAATCAATAAATCAATAATACAATGTGAGTACTCCTAATCCAAAATGCTTGAGACCAGAAGTACTTCAGATCTTAGTGCTTTTCAATTTTTGAAATATTATATAGGCTTTGCCAACTTAGCCTCCCTAATCTAAAAATCCACAATTCACAATCCTCCAAAATGTGAGATATTTTGAGCATCATTGCTCAACCTGTATTAAAGATAAGTATTTAGTTTTGCTTTTGTGAAATAATTTTATGGTCTAAATCCTACCATGCTTCATGGCATTTTATTATAGCTAAATAAATACTCAGTAACCCAAAATCTAGGTTGGAACTGTCTTCTTAGACCTCAAGGCTTCCTTCCAATTTTCTCTCCCATTCATCCTCAATATGAGTGTTGATTTCTTACTAGCTTATGACAGACCTCACAGAAGAATGAACTAAAGAAGATTGAACAAGATGAGCAAGCATGAAGAGCAGATTTTCATTGAGTTGAACCACCCTAAGGTTAGAGGGAGAGAGGGAAAGGGCAGTTGAATAGATGAATGGAAGGACTTTATAATGGCAGGTCCAGAATCCCATTCTTAATAAATAGATATGAACACATGTGCACAGTAACATTTTAACACCCATGGGCTCACCTGTTCGGCTGTGTCTGTGGATTGGATCTGGATGAAGGTACAATGCTTGCACAGGAGCAGGACCAAAAATCCTCCCCATCCCAGGTTTATATCCTAGTCCTGCACTGGAATAAGCAGAGAGTGGTTCTTGAAGGCATATAATGAACTCCAGTTCAGTTCTCAAGAGTAGGTTTTAGGGAACATTCTCTGTATTTATGGTGATGCACAATCATAAGCCTGAGAACAGAAGTCTTTGGATGGATGCTCAGTTGCCTGAGCTCCATTATGACAATTGACAAGCCAACAAGAACTTGTTAGAGTCTCATTTGTTACTTTCTTTTATAGGATCAATGTGGGATTGTAGAATAATACTAAGTGCACATTGTCAAGTGCTAAATATATATGAAAAATATTTAGTTATCTTGATTCTGAAGTCAAAGATAAAATTTTTGTTACTAATATTAGAAAACTAATAATTTAGGTGATATAACATGATCCAAATAGTCTGTAAACAAGTTTTTCTTTTTGTATCTTACTTGGAATCTTCAAATTGTATCACAAAGTGTCTTTAAAGTTGCTGGCTTTGGCATGCTAAGACAAAGAAGGAGATGATAGTAATGACTGAGGGAAGCTGCCATGTGTCAACGTGTAAGGAAAATGCTGTCTGAAGTGGTTCACAAGAAGCTGGTTCCACATACCAGTGCTTCAGAAAAGCCAGAGGCCATTCCAATCTTCTGGGCTTATTCACGTAAAGGTCCTTGGTTGTGTTTTCAGAACAAATCGATAGAATTAAATTGGCCAAAGATGACATAGAAGAAGATAGCTTGGGAACTGCCAAGTCGAACAGTGGAATAAAATTTTTTGGAAGGCAGAAATTAGAAATATGAGCTTGAATCTTTAAGTTGTAGAAAGTCACTGTGATCATACATTGGTAAGAAGAGTTACAAATCAGCACTATTATAAGGAGAGAAATTGACATCTGGAACAAGCATATTTACATTTATGAGCTTTGTGCAGGAATAGAAGTGCTTTTCATCTCTTCTGTCCTCCCATGATAGCGTCTTCCCTTCTCTTGGTTAATGCCCCTAAGTCCTCTCTTGAAATCTTTTTCTTTTAAAACAGGGAGAGTCCAGTGGTCAAAGGCAATGCGCTGTTAGCCCTAAGCAGCCTTGCCGTCATCGTATCCAAACATGAAGCCAGCCTCTCCTCAGACTCTGATGGGGTCCTGGAGGTGAGTTACGGTGATTTAAGCTAGGTGGGCGTTAGTCATGTCTCTTTAAGCCTGGTTTTTGATGAGCTGGCCCTAGATTTACAAGATTAAATTCTGTGAGTGCAGCACCCAATTTCTGCTACTTGATGAGCCTTCACACTGTCTTCCTGACTTTTGTTTGCTGCTTTTCTGTTTTGCCTTCTCCATCACAGTTAAGTGGTCATTTCCATTTGAAGGTGCCAATTTTATGCAACAGGGGTTGTCTTTTTGTGATTACATCAGTGGTAACCAATCTTAGGAGGTTAACTAGGCTTACTGAAAGTGAACAATGCTGTCAAAAATGATAAATAAGCAGTGTTTACAGATTGAAAAAAATGTACTTTGCATTTTAATTGTAGATGTCAAGGATAAAGTGCCTATTCATTTTTGCACGCCATTTATTTCTTAATTAAACATGTGGCAAGCTAGCCAATGTTCATTTCCAATGTACTTTCTCAGATAATTCATATCTGTCAAAATAAAAAGGCACAGATTTGTTCTTATTGAAAGCTCCATTATCTGGTAGCTCCTATTATCTGGAGATGAAGTAGCTGAGTGGTTAAAAAGCATGGGCTTTGGAATAAGAGAGTCCTATGTTTAAATCTTACTGCTTCAACTCATTAGCTCACTGGCCTATTTCTAGTAATCTCTTTCAGAGCCTGTTTCCCCATCTGTAAAATGGGGATAGCGATACTTACCAAATTGCACTATAGCAAGCATTAAATGAATTAGTACATGTAACACACAGCAGCTGGCAAATACAAATTTCTCAAATCATGACTATGTTTAGCATGTGCATCTACTTTATCACAGCTTGCTCTGGAAGTTGAGACTTTATTCAGCATTATTCAGCCTGTCTCTGTCTTAGAGACTCATGGGCTATTCATACTCTCACTTCATGGTATTTTTGGCTACAAAGAAATCAACTCTGACTTATTTAAATAAAAAAGGAACTGGAAGGATATGTAATCCAGAAGCTTAAAAGCTTTAAAGGCTGAGTCTTGGGATAGCAGGAACAAGGTAGTTAGGGAGTCCATTTTACAGATATTAATGAAATATCTCAGGAGACCACCCCATTTGGGTAGATAAACTCCAATCATTCATTGTCCTTGAACCAACCACTTAAAATTTAGAGACACTATGTCCTATGTCCACCCCTTGGATAGAGTAGGACAGGCTGCTTCATTGAGAATTTAAGCAATCTTCATATTCAAAGTTGGAATTTCCTGCAGGGTGCTATTACCAATAAGCAAGAGAATAGGCAGTATGGACAAGAGCTGCAAGTGTACTTTACACATAGAGGAGATTGTTCTATGAATGATAAAAGTATCATTAGTTAGCATAAGAATATTTAGCTTTGAACCCAGAGTCTTATTTTAATGATGAGAAAGATTAAAAAATTTTAGAGGATGCATTTCATTTCCTTGAAAGAGCCATGGCCTGCATTATCAGAGGCCACCTGCCAAAGAGATTTACAACCTAAAAAAGTTAAGGTCCTTTCCTGTGATCTCTTCATTGTGGTGTTAATTATGCTGAATTAACAGTTGTACAGTTAATTAGCCCTGTAATAACTGGGGGCGTGCATTAAAGATTGAGTTCTAGGCTCTCTTGTTCTTCTTTACTGCCACCCCCCCCACCCCCCCACCCCCCTCTCCCCGCATCCCCATACACACTTCCACTCTGTACACTTCAAACCATTCAGCCTAAAGACAGGGCTTGATTTTATTCTTGATAACTTTGCTTTGCTCAATACAAACTCATGATCTCATTATTTGATTGAAGTTGAAATTTGTCAAACTTCATTCAAATAAGTATGTGACAAACAGCTAAAAATCTTAAGATGAAGGCCTTGTTTGATTCAAGAAACTAAATTCCAAGGAGATACTCACTATTGAGTACCATGTGAATTACTAAATGCAATTGACACCTGTGGGATGAATGATTTTTATAACCAAGTTTTCTGTTTAATGAATGGAGTTAGAATTTCTCAGTCAGCTAGGTTTTCTTAAAGGATAACTATATGATAATGGTAAACAAAAATACTAGAGTTGATCAAACTATTGTAGGCTGATTGCCTCCTTTGTGAAATGGCAAGTATAAAAGTGAGAGAATTTAAATTGTTTTCTTTGCATCTCTCTCTCTCTCTCTCTCTTTCTCTCTATCACATTATTGCCACCATAATTCATTGAATAGAGGAGAGCTGTTGGGTTTTGGATGTGTTGTTTTGTAGCTCCTATCCCACTTCTGCTACATCTTGTATAAAAAATAAATCTTACTCTTATTGGGGCATAGGTAAGAATGTGCTTTTTGTCAAATATCTGTTCATCTTGTATAATCCAAGCAGATGAAGTTTCCTTTTTGGTAATAGCTTTTTAGTGTTTAATACAAAAGGGGGTTGTACTCTGGGTGTCAAAACCATGTTTAGACTTATTTTCTTTTTTCTGTTATTATTTCATGTTGTTATTCATCTGTAGGCTCAACCTAATTTCCTTCCAATGAAAGAGTGGGTTTCCATGGTGCTTGATACTCTCCTAGTCATTGTGGATAACCATTACCAAACCAGAGGACAACTCTTCTCCTGCTTTTATCATGTAAGTGTGAGAAATAAAAAATGACCAGAAAGGCCAAATGTGATGACTCAAACCTGTAATCCTAATACTTGTGAGGCAGAGATCAAGAAGACTGTGGTTCAATGTCAGCCCAGGCAAAAAGTTGGTGAGACCACCATCTAAACCAGTGGCTGGGTGCAGTGGCACATGCTTGTCATCCCAGCTACATGGAGAAGCACAAATAGGTCCCAGCTGGTCTGGGTATAAAGCAAGACTTCCCCATCTCAAAAATAATCAATGCAAAAAGAGCTGGTAGAGTAGCTCAAGGGGTCTAGTACCTGAATAGCAAGTGCAAGTTCCTGAGTTAAACCCCTGCACTGCCAAAAATTTAAAAAAAAAAAAAAAAAATATATATATATATATATATATACACACACACACATATATATATACATATATATATATGTCAGAAAAGCTGAGGGTTGCCAGTTCTAACTCCAGTTGTTCTCAAGGAATTCTCATTTTCAGCTCTGGTTGTAAGTTAGTTATCTGGGAAACCTACATGACTTGTAGGCTCCACCCCTAACTTGATGTTCTGGGATGTGCCCTGGGAATCAGCAGTTTGAAAACTCTAGATTTTTCTGATTTGTAGTCAGGGTCATGAACTGCAGTTAATAGTAGAATAATCATTAGCTGAAATTGTAGTTACTCAGAGTTTCAAGTCATAATCGGTCCATTTTAGGATATGTGTAATAGGTCATGAGTAATTCTCTTAATCTCTTTGGACCTTATTGTTCTTATTTATAAAAGGTGAGAGTTGAATAATATTCTCTTCAATTTTTGAAGCCCTACGTCTGATCTTTACTAGTTTCGTGGCCGTTGACTTAACATTCAACTCTTGCTTTCTTTACTGATGAAACAAAAGTAATAAACAATGCTTTGCCGACTTTCTTAAAGGCTATGAGAATCAGTATATTTAAGCCATGTAAAAGTGTTTTGAAAATAGTGAAATACTCTAAATGCAAAGTAATGTTTCTGGTCATAAAAGTGCACCTGTTACCCACAGTCATTTTCTGTCTTCATGCTTGTATTCTGATACTTGAAGAAACTGAATACATACTTTTTTCTTTAATTTTCCTTTTATTGGTTGTAGCATGTGTTTTATTTCTACATGTGTACAGAATTATTTTGGTTCTATCCTATCAGTATCCATTGCTTAGGGAATTATAGTGATCATGGGACAGTCAGCTGAGTGGCAGAGGATTATAGTTGACTTGAATAAAAATATAGCCCAGGTCCTGAACTGTTGCTAAAATAACAAATTTAGCCTGAAATCCTTTGCCTGTGGTCTTCTCTGTACATTGTGTGTGCTTCTATCTTCCTGCTGTGGGAGGACTGGTATGTATTCATCTGAGACATAGAGTCTAAATGTTAGATTTTTAGCCATATTTGAGAACAAAAAAA
Source organism: Castor canadensis (assembly GCF_047511655.1). Taxonomy (NCBI): domain Eukaryota; kingdom Metazoa; phylum Chordata; class Mammalia; order Rodentia; family Castoridae; genus Castor; species Castor canadensis. Next base: position 51,231,289 of record NC_133398.1, on the reverse strand, counting down.
TTACTTACCAGATAATGTAGAATCAAATTAGAAGTAGATTTTGCTCAAAGAAGTAATTTCTTTATGCTGATTTGCTTAACTTGTTTAGAAGCTTCTATGAAGTCTTTGCAGTAGCTATTCAGTTCAGACATTCATGGGAATAGGACATTGTGTGACATTTCTCATAATTCTTCTTTGTGCTTGCAAACCAGTAAGAAAACCTCTTCACTAGCCAGCTCAGTTTCTTCTTACCTTCGTGATTTACATTAGTACAGTTTTCAAAGCTCTGTTTCAAAAGTCGCTTCCTGTATCCCTGCAGCAGAATCATTTTGAGTAACATTCTCATTTAGAGAGTGCTGTATTAACTTAGAGTGTAACTTAGTACATGCTTGATTTTTATCCTTAAAATACTAGAGTTTCGAGAGTGTGTAGGCATGGGATTAAAAACACATTTTAGTGTGCTCTGATTGCCAGGGCTGCCATCTTTATGCTGTGTCTGAAGATTAAAATGGATAATAGTGAGGAATGATAAACAGGCTTTCGTCTTCACATGAGACCCATGTATGGATGTACATAGAGTACTACTTGAGCTCTCTAACATGGGATTCTTATAGAAGCTGTTCATGTTCAGCTGCCCTGTCATTTTACTAGGATTGTTATTCATCTCTTTTCCCATAATTATATATAGGAAGTAGTATATAGAGCTCTCCATTTCATTTTGAATAGCTGGTTATTGCTTTGTAACTAGAGGCTTTTAGGATTTCAACTTCCTTTTTAATTAAAAAGAATTAACCCCCTGTAGGAAATAATCCATCTATTGGGAAGTGTTCCCACCAAAAATTTTGGGAAATGTGCCAGTAGATCTTTGTGCTAAACTTGCACTTGTTTCTCTATATTAAACTTAAGCCCCTTTTCCTTTCTTTCCTGGAAAACTCCTTTCTGGACATTTATAATGTAGCTTGGTGGCTTGTTGAGGTTCAGGTAGTTTCACTTATTTCTCTCTCTCTCTCTCTCTCTCTCTCTCTCTCTCTCTCTCTCTATATATATATATATATATATATATATATGTGAGCTTTTAAAAACACTGAAATTCTTTCAGTCTTTGAAGTAAGAGAATTCATAACCTTTAAACATAAGATACTTATTTTCTTTTTCAAATTTAAAAGGACATTAGTAGTTAATTGGCTATTTAGTAGCAAATTGTTTCATCAAGGGAAAACAAAACTAGGAAACACATTTAGTTTGAGGGGGCTGTGGAAGCAGATTTAGAGAAGCTTATATTGTTGTCCATAGCTTTTGTAACAGGTATGCCTCCTTCATGTTTTAAACAAAAGGCTAACCCCGTTTTCTTTTTTTTTGGCATGCTCTAGAAATCCTATTCTGGTGAAAACACAGCTAGTGCCATTGCCCGTTCTGCTGCCGCCACGGCTTTGTCTCTCCTTGTGCCAGTTTTCATTATCTCTTGCAAAGAGAAGGTTGAGGAAATCCTGAACATGCTGACTGCCAGGTTACCTGGGAAACCAAGTGCTGATGACTCTCAAGCCGTGCAAATCCACATGGGCCTTGCTTTGGGGATGTTTCTCTCACGCCTGTGTGAGGAGAAACTCAGGTACGGTTTATTAAAATATTCCTGCTTTTCCTCTTTGTGGTTTGTGAAGGATTTTGCATCTTTACACACACACTCCATACGTTGTATCTGAGAAATATGTGGTTGTGAAACTCTTTAAGATAAGAAAGTTGATCCCATCTTATTCTCCTTTATGGGTGAATCTGTCTGTCTAAAATACCATCATGTAGACATTCATGTATTTGAATGGTTGATATTCAAGTGATTAATTACTTGAAAATCATTTCATGCTTAGATGAAAGCCTTGAGTACATTTGTATAATAGGTATGAACAAAAGTCTAATCTTACAGTACTATAAGTAAAGAAGAGCTTTTTTTCTCATTTGTATGCATGAAAATAATTGCTGGGATTTTCGTAGTTGATATCATTGTAAAATGGAAGGAAAGGATTTGGGCATCTCTTGTACCCAAGGCTTGTTGGGAGTCACTGGGTCACCTGAGAACTGCATGTACCCAGCTTTAAATATTGCTTTTATCCTGTGCCCTGGCTACATTTTAATAATCCTTAAAGAGTCTTAATCTGCTCATATTATACTATGTACTTTATTCAGTTTGATTACTTGTTTTTGGACTTTATCCTTGAGTGGAGCTAATAGAATATCAAAGACCCAGGTAGAAAATTCCACTAAATGGAAAAGCTTTCTTTTGCATAAATCTATTTTAGTTTTGTTGTTCATACTGTTTATTCTTCTTTATAACAAACCTTAGCATCTTACTTATCCAGATTGATTATAGTGTGATCCAACATGAATGTTTGGTTATCATATATATTTATATATATATATATATATATAATATATATTTGATATATTTGATTGACTTGGAATTTAACCCCATTTTCCTGTGTTAGAAATAGGATAATGGGGAGACATCCCACTGTGATGTTAGATATCTAAACTCCCCTCATGGCAGAAATTAGTGGTCTGAAAGCAAAAACTGGTGTTAGTGTGAAGAAGCTGGATGAAATTATGCCTTTTGTAGGTTGCAGTTTGAAGCTGGTGGTTAAGTTTGTAACTTATATCACTTTGTACAAACACTGATATGTGAAACTTTTATGGGAATTGCTATTGATCTGGGGAAATGGTATGTTTCAGATGATCATTTTCAGCTCCTGAAAACATCTGTCAGATGATTGAGATGACCGGCTCAGACTCTGCAATCATAAATGCATCATTCCCAGAATATTCATTTTGTTCTGCTCACTAGCATTAGTGCATATAGGCCTGCTCTGGATGGAAACAAAAAAAAATGCTCCTTATATGGGAATTAACTTTTACATATCTCATGTGTGGTAGAACAGAAAGTGTTTTTAAAGACTTAGACTTCAAAGTGAGTTTCCCCCCTTTGTTACTGTGCTACAAATGGCAGTCTCCTTACCATCTGTGCTCAGGCTCCCTCTTCGGTATTTTTTCAAGTGACGTATTATACAACTAAGAGTCAGTGCTGGCAGTTTAATTCTAGGCAGCTCATTTCATCCCAACCTGGCCCTGACTCTCTTCATCATTAACTTAGAATGAGAAGCTGCTGGTTTTAGGCCTGACAAGCTTATATTTGTGTTTTAATTTAATCATGCTGCCTAGAAAAAAATCCCATGGTGACTTCCCCCAGCACACTTGTCCCTCTTTCCTGGATTTTCTTCTACTTCTATCTTATTTGAATTTGTACCACAAAAAATTCTGGGCAAAGACACCAGGAAGCTTTTTTCATGACTCAGTACCTCAGAATAACTACAGATTTTAAAGTTGCCTAATATTCCTGTGTTTTGTAGCTTTCTTCTTCTTCAGCCCTGTGTATAATTAGTAATGCAGTCACTGATATAATTATTCATGGCTCTCACCTTCCCAGTTTTTTGAAGCACAGGAATATGGCATTTATGTACTAATAGATCTTTTACTAGGTAATTACAGGGTCACCAGAAAATGACAGCTTTGGAGAAAGTGTCTGTTTTTTTTTGCTAAAGTAAAGGTAAGTGTTTTGATGGCTATTGACTCTAAACAATCAATAATATCAAACAAATGGCCCAAAATGACCCTTTAATGGGAACAGAATTAGGGCAGGATATTGGTTCTCAGAGAGTGAAAAATCACCTTGTAGAAGTGAATTATGACAATCGATCTTTTTTTATTTATTTTTTGCCAAAGCCTTCCGAATTTACATTCTAATATCAGGAAAGTATATTATCGTAAGCTTTTTGCTTCTGTCATAACTCCCAGAAGGTACAAGTATGATCTTTTTGGCATTTATTTAGATATTTAAGAATATCTTATTCCAGAGAAGAACTCCAATAGGACTTATTTAGTTAAAGCCATTAAATGTATGTGTGTGTGTGTGTGTGTTTCTTTAATGGCAAAAATAATCCTTCATCTTGGGTGGCCTTGCTTTTGCCTTGGCTTGAGAAGCTAGCATTCCTGGGGCTGCCTTCCATCTAGTGCAATCTGAGGCAGCAGCATACAGGCTGAGACATGGGGATCTCTGGATGACAAAGTGTCAATGAAGAAGCCACAATTCTGGCTGTAGAAACAGCTATCAAGCTACCTTTTAATTTGTACTTTGCAACTGAAGATCTTCTTTCTCACTAAGCCAATTGCAAAAGCTAATTATTCCATAAAAGCATAAAATAGAGGGCTATCATTTTTACCTCTTTAATATGTAAGTAAAGGAATATAATTTATAACCTATATAATTAAGACAAAAGTGACAATCTTTGCAAGAGAGAGGTTAGAAATGATTATGACCATATCACTTAATAAGTTATTAAATATTTTGCAGAAAAATCTCTTTTGCATTCTTAGAAATGTTTGGAATTTTAACTTTGGTTTTATTTCTTAGTGATTTAAATTTTGAATATGCTGAGAAAAACTAGAAGAAGGAGTTTTAGAATTTATTGGCTTATAAGTCGTTATACTCTTCAGAAACCTAATTACTGAATAAGTTCTCTAACTCAGTTTCTTTATCTAGAAAATAAGCATCTGTGAGTTACCAATATTATTATTTTTGTTTTTAATAATGAAATGCTAGCATTGTCAGTAAAATGTTAATAGGAAATTTCTTTCTACTATGTATTTTGAACAGTTGATGGTTACTAATGATTTATTTCCCATCCTTGGTTTGTTATGTAGTGATATATCTGGTAAACAGATGAACCTTCTTCTGATGAAGTCTTTGGATGCCCTGGAAAACTGCTGCTTCGATGCTAGTCTTGAATACAAGTATGTTGTTCCCATTTCCTCGCTAGTAGATACTTAGGGATTGGTTGCTACTCTGCCGTAAATCTTGCATACTATGTGAAATATTTGTGGGCTCTGGTCTTGAATTCTTTTGCAGAGTTTTCAGCAGTAATCATTTTTTAAAAACATGCAGTTACTGCTTACTTGTTTTGAAAACCTATTTCAGCAATAGGCAGTTTGCTCAAATACAGAGCAACAAATATCATTTTATAGTTTAGTCTTTATATTACTAAAACCTTAGTTTTGTCTTTCAGTTATCATATGAGGCATATATCTGGGGACCTAGATGTATGACTTAACCTTTTTCAGGATCTGTTGAAATCATTGGAATTTGATTGGGTCAAGAGAGTCTTTGATGATTTATATTTCCCTGTAAATCCATTGACAGAGGTATTAAAATAGAAACAAATACTTGTTATGCCATGGTTCTCAACCTGTTTAACAATAATGGGTCCTTTCCCCCCTCCCAGATTTCATGCTTTTTAAAGATTTTGTCTTTTAAACTAAACTTTTAAACTTATTTTCTCATTCTAGCAGTTAATAAAAAAGAAAAATAATCCAAAAAGAATATTTTTAAAAATTGTACTAAATATACACATTTAGCTACACATTAAATGTTTCAGTTAACCTATATGAATTGTGGGGGTAAAAAATGTGGTTTTGTTAGGCTTTCTGAAATATTGACACCATTGAGAACCCGCATTGGAGGAGAGTAGAGTTGGGTCATCAGAAACTTCCAGTCCATTTAGTGAAAATTTCCTTGTCTCTCAAAGCCCAATTAAAAAGCTCAGGGCTTTCAAGAAGCCCTTACTTTATCCTCTTCAAGTTTTTGTTATTCCTGTAGTCAATAAGGTTTAGTATTTTCTCATTCTTGATGCACTGTAGATGTACAGTTTGGAGAACACATTTGTATGTGTGTATGTGTGTATGTGTGTTACTGTGGTTTGAACTCAGGGCCTTACTTTGCTTTGCCATTTGAGCCATGCCACCAGTCTTTTTTGCTTTAGGTTATTTTTCAAGTAGGGTTTTGTGCTTTTCACACTGCCTGACTTGGTACTGCGATCTTCCTATCTATGCCTCCCTGCAGCTGGGATTACAGGTATCACCACATGTTTGATGAGATGGGGTCTTGCTAAGTTTTTTCCTTGGCTGGACTGGAACCTTTATCCTCCTTATCTAAGCCTGCCAAGTAGCTAGGGTTGCAGGCCTGAACCACTGGGCCCTGCTGGTCATCACATTTCAGTAGAAAGAAAACAAGTTGATGCTTGACAGTATGGTGTTTTATTTATTTATTTTTTTCTGTTGTGCAAGTTTTGCCTGTCATTAAAAAAAAAAAAAGAGACTGCTTTTCTAACTAGGTCTGGTCCTGAAAGCAGGAGCTTGGGACAGTCCTCTTTCAGTGAAATAGTGGAAAATAGTGGGAGCATTAGTAGGAGGTGGTTAATAGAGCTGAGAGTGTGCTACCTCAAGTGATAGAATTCACCCAAAGCAAATTCACCAGGCTTCCCTGATGTAGGGGATGTATCCCTACTGAGCTAGCTCAGCACCTGGGCTGGCCAGTGTGTGGTCCTATCACTAACATTTTGCTGCCATCTAGTGGTAGTGGGCTTGGTATTAAAATTCTCACAGACCTGACTGTCCTATGCTCTATCCATCAAAGACCTGAGCTTTGGTTAATTACTATTGAGCTTTTATAAATGCAATAACATTTGCATAGTGTTTTGTAAAGGGAAAATTGCTATACAAATGTTAACTGTTATTAGAACTAATTATTAGATGGCCTCCTGTACTTAATCTTCAGCATTGCCAACAATGAGCTAGAGGATTCAAGATTCATCCTGGTTAGTTTAGAAAATATGTCCGTATATCTCAGTTGATATAACAGCACAAATATCAGAATTGCATAGCTTTTTAGGATTTCTTTTCACCAGTGATATTTTAATATACTCTGATAGAGAGTCAAATAAATTATGACATAATAGGATGTAGAATTTTAAAACTCAAATTGTCTTTATCATTTGTTAGCATTCCTATAGGGTATTTATACTAACAATTCCAAAGGTTCAGTTTTATACTTAGTATCTTAATATGTTTCTATTTCATCTTTCTGAGAGACCAACACTTTAACTCCTCGTTTGTAGTGCACAGAAAGGTGTGAAATCTACCTTTGCCCAAGTTATTCTTCTCTTAGAGCTGGCAGACATATCAAAAAGAACCTAAAATGTGGTAAATGTGGGGAAATGGTGAGCTAATCACCTGGGATAATCTTTAAGATTTAGGACAAAAATAAACACATTAAAATGGAGAAGATGTAGAACTGAAGAGGAATAAAGGCTTAAGAAAACCTTCTACGTACATACTGGAAAACTGAGAAAAAGTAGAAGGAAACTATTGAGAAGGCCATTTGATTATCCACACAAGAAAAAAAAAGACTAAATTTCAAGATATGAGCTGAGGAAACTCTACTAACTACAGATGTCACTCTAACATATTTACAATGCCACATGCATGTACATAATTAGGTTATATGTTTATATATTACAGCAGGCAAATAATTAACATTGTAGCCACGAATAGAGTTATAACCTTGCCTAAAAATAATGGCAGTTGCTGTGATAATTTTTAGGCAAATGTGAGCTAGAAAATCCGATGTCTTTTTTTTAAACCTTTGTATCTTTGTATCTTTGTACCTTGAGATGCTGGAGTACAGATATTTTTGTTAAATCCAGTATACCTCAGAAAGCAAGACCTAGATAGTTGCCTGTTTATTGAGAAGATGAATCCCAGTTCTTACACTAGTGAGCTTTGAGAGAAATCCTCTCTCCACACAAATGTCACATCCATCTTTCTTAAGAAAGGTACCAGTAGAAGCGGGGAAGGGATAAAGAAAGGGTGAAGGAGGATGAATATGGTGGAAGTACTATGTATTCATGTGTGAAACTGGAACAATGAGACCTGTTGAAACTGTTCTAAAAAGGGAGGAGGGAGAATTAAAGAGAAAGGGGGGGTGAATCTAACTAAGATATATTGTAAGCACTTTTATAAATGTCACAATCTACCCACGGCACAACTATAATATGCTAATAAATAAAAAATACGTAGATGACATGTTCAGTGCATTTTATCACTCATAAGGTAAAACGGAAACAACAACAATGAAGTCACGCAAGACCTGATACCTATGTTTGGTTGAAGGTAGTAGGTCTTGCATGACTTTATTGTTGTTGGTTCCTTTCTACCCCCTGTAGTTCTTCTGTGTACTCTAGCCTCTTAAAAGGCTTCACTTCGGTCACTTCTTCAGCACGCAGTAAGTATTGGTTCAGCTCCTGCATGCATCAAGCTGTATATCATAGATACTGTAGTGAGGAAAAACAGAAAGAGTGCCCTCCCTTATGGGACTTGCTGGTTTGAGAGGGATAGAAATCAATCCCCAAAGTAATCCTTATCAGAACTTACATTTAAAATTGTGGAAGTAACGCTAAACAAAAGAAAAAAACAAAAAAAAATTAAAAAATTAAATAAAATTGTGGAAGTATAGGGTGCTGTGGGAGAATATGACAGAGGTTTCCCACTGGACCAGGGAAGGTATCCCTGAGGACATAACATTTGAAATCTTATACATAAGTAGCAATTGCATAGCCAAAGGGAAGGCACCAGTCAAAAATATTAACCAAATTCTTTCTAATTCTATCTTTGGTCTAATTTTTTCGAATGTTTAAATACATCAATATAGAAAGGTAGCTAAAAGAAAAAAAACTTGCCTGTAGATTCTAAATTAAAACAAAGACTTTAAATCCATTCTAATCAAGAAGTAGTCTTTCCTTCAGAAGTGCAATTTGTCTCAAGGCATGCGGTGCTCGGATGTTAGATGTTGATTTAACTGGTTGGAAATGCGTTGTGCCAGTGGAGCTTGTTAAGTTCCTGTAAGCTGTGACAGCAGTTCTGCTTGACTAATGATGGACGATTACTGCAGCAGCTTCTTTACAAAGACTTCTTAGTGCCAGATTGTTATGCAATGGAAACATGAAAAACACACTTCATGCTGCCTTCTCATGGGCATCCCATCATGGTGTTATGTTGGGCACTGAGAAGGGCCTCGGGCTCAGCAGGTGGAGCAGAAGGCTGGGACCCAAAGTCCTCTAGTTCTGGTCATGTTCTATTGGAAACTCTGTGTGTGACCTTGAGCAAATCCGAAAGTCTGTCCATCCTTTTGGGTGTCTACTATCAGATGAGGATGCTCTGCTTTCATAGAGGTGGTGGGGGAGTAACTACTCTATTTATAAAATAATTAGTTTCTTGATGCCAGCTAAGGGTGTAAACAGTATTTAAGAGAAAAAAATGACATAACATATGGACATTGAAATATAGTATTGGAGAAATGCCCTGGAATGTATTCTTAAGTGACAGATACTATGACAAGAGGCAAGGCAAACCAGAGCCAGGATGATATCTGAAAAACTCAGTATTTCCTCCAGTTCAACAGCAACAATGACAACAAAAACTTTAAAAAGCAAAAAATTGTCACAAGCTGCATTATGTTATCATACTAGCTTGAAGTTTTCTGAGAGAACAGTTCTTTTCTTTAAATAGTATGTATTCTTTCAGAAGAAATGGGGCACAAAGGCCCAGATTCCAATTGAATTGTCACATGGTATAACTTTTGACAAGCCTGTCATTTGTCCATTTTCTATTCTGACCCAGTGGTACTCTGAGAGATCAGAGGGGAGAGAAGGATTAATGTCATTGTGCACAGATGAATACGCAGTTTCTTTAAGAAAGAAATTCCACTTGTTGAAGTTGACTAGGAAACATGGAGCACTAGCAGTACCTCCTAATCATGCCTTGCACTGATTTCCCGTTGTCAGTCAGATGTCCTCAGCTCATAGTTTGAAATCTAGTCTTTTCTGTCCTTATGCAGATCATTATTGCATGCTCAACATAGACAGATGGAGAAAGGGCTACATCATTTCTGTCAGGACAGAAATAGATAGGTGTTTTATGCCTTCTCCTCTCCTCATTGTAGGGGTTAAATCAGGCCGTTTTGTGGTCTTTTTTGTGGTTTGTCCAGTGCATCTTGGATACTTGTTTTGATATAAAGTTCCTGTTGAACGGACAGGTAAATATACCTGTCATGAATCATGGGACACAGTTACATATGAGGCAGAAGAATTAAAATCTGCCATCTCACCTCAGGCACTGTAAACTCCCATGGGAAGTGAGGATCAGTCATGGATTTCTTGTATCTAACTCCTCATCTTTTTTGTCATTCAAGCACCGGCTGTATATTGGGAGTTGGACTTGTTCTGTCCCTCATGAGCCACAGCAGCCAAATGGAATCCCGAGTACATGTGGCAGCATCACTTCGGAAGCTGTCTGCATATCTAGATGACAGGGGGAGCCAGAGCAGGACATTTCAGGAGGTAGGAGATGAAGTTTCCATTTTTCTTCCCTTTCCTTTCTTTTGTTTTTCTGTTGGTGCTCATTTTCTACTTCTCCTATTTTGATGACCCTGTAAATTAAATTCTTTCTCAATTTCAAATGTGATAGGGAAAAAATCTGAATGGCAAGTCATCTATATTAGATCATGAGTTTTTCAGATTGTGTGCCTATATAAATCAACTTAAACATGAATGTAGCATATGAGATAAGAGCCATTAGTGAATGCAGAAGCCTGTTAGCATCATAAGAAGGCACTTCCTAAGAAGAGGTACAATTTCTGGAAGAAGGTTAAATGGAGGCTTTTAGAACTGTGCCCAAGCAACATGGTAGAAAGGAATTTGATGTTTTTTTAAATGCCCACCAGCACGAAAACTTATTGAGGAAATTCTCTTTGCCACACTTAATGAAAAAGTTTTTCTGATATCTCACAAAAAGTACACAGAATTGAGTTCATGGGACAGTCCTTGTGTGCTAACCATGCTTAGATAGACAGCTTTGGGCATGTGTTGTGCCCATCTCTGTTGTGCCCAGGTAAAGCTGCACTGCCTGTGTTCTGCTCTAGGAGAAGCAGGGTTGACCTCGTGGCCTGGCCAGATTCTCCCTCTCATTAGAGTAGATTCACTTTATCCTTGACTGCCTAAGAGCTATTGATGGGTGCATAATGGCTGCTGTGTTTCCTGCATAGCTCCTCCGCTTTCAGCAATAAGATTTGTTGAATTGGTGAATTTCTTTGGGGCACAGAAGGTTGAAGTTTTGTTCTAAGACATGCACTAAATTTCCATTTTTAAAGTAGCATACAGCATAACTTAAAAGTACATTTTTTTTTCAAAACAAAGGAGAAAATCTTGTGACTGAGAAACAATTCAATTAATAAATGAAACCAAGGTTTTTATAACATGTATGCCTGCCTTGATAGTTTGAATTATTAGACCTTAAGCAAACAGTTTTGTTTTTCCCTCTCCTTTGATGTTTTATAATCTAGTTTTTACCTTGAAAACTGCTTATATTTTCATGCTTCAAATAGTGCTATGAGTTGAATTTTACACTTTATCTTAACAACATCCTTATAAGGAAGGGTCTTATCATGAAAATTTGCAGTAGCAGGAAAAGGATGATTAACTTCAATTTGCAGAAATTGAGACTTAGGTTAAGTGACTTGCTCAAAGATGCTTAGCTGGTATAAGGTTAATTTGGGACATAGGCCCAAGTATTGTCTCTACTTCCAACATCCATATATATAAATATACAATTTGTTCATTTACTTATTCATTTATTTACTTATCAAGTTTTCACACTAGTACAATGAAGTAGATAGTATAATCCCTATTTTACACGATTAATCTAACTCCTCAACCCATATCATTCTTGTTCTAATCAGGATCCACAGTTTTTCCAGGGAATCTTAACATAGATGTGTATCACTTTTTTGAACTTCCTGTTGGGCCATGGATGGCTTTCATGGCAATCAATAGCATCCACTGCTAGTGAAAAATTTCTTTTCTTCTTTTGACGGATGCTATGCTGTGGCATAATGTGGTGAGGAAACTTTTTTATTGAGAGTCTGAAGATGTGGATTTGAATCTTGCTTTTATCTGACAGCTATATGCAATTGAGCCTCAAATCTTTATCTAAGAAGTAGGAATAATGATACCCATCCTGACACTGTTAGGAAATACACTAATACAGATCAGGCAGCAAAACAGTGCTTGATCTGTGGTAAATGCATTTGAACTCAGTTCATATTCTGGGGAGAAGTTTGATAGTCAACCAAGCCATGTTCTTTGGTCTTGCATCATGAAGAAAAATTTTTCTGCTGTGATTTCATCTCAGGTCCTCGCCTACACCCTTAGCTGTGTGTGTACATCAGCGTTCAGTGCTGGCATTATTGAGGCTACGGAGGCTGAAGACATTATGAACAAGCTTCAACTGTTAGTAGAGAAGAACCAGCAGGTTGGGACGTCTGCCCTGATTTGCTCTCCCCTGGGCCTCATGCTGTTGCTGAGTCTACACTTTGCCTTATTCTGAGTTAGAGTATGTTTTTGTATCTAGAACTGAGGAACCCTTCTCCATTGCTCTAGGCAGCAATCCAAATCTTTTTCTTGCCTTATCCTCTTGTCTCCTTCTGTGGATGTTTCTTTTTCTTTGTCTGAGACATTACTGATAGACTTTTTTTTCTCTCTCTAGCCAATGTGTAAATGTACCACAGATGTGTTTAGTAAATGTGGGGAGTGAATTATGAGAAGCCTATGAGAACTTGACATAAGCACAGTTGTGCTCAATGATCTACAGGCTGAATTTGGCATTGACCCAGCCACAGAAGAGAGCGAAGTACAAAATGTATCACTACTGCTTTTCCTAAGTTGTTTATGTTCAGAGAAGTAGGAGCACAGGTTTCTCTTGTTACAGTGTCACACCCCTCCCCAAGAAATGTTGTTCCACCTTCCTGTTTACCACTGGATATAAAAGAGTCATTGAAGGAGGATGCGAGGTTTTTTGATGGAGGGTTTTTTGATGGGGGATGGGTTGGTTGTTTGGTGGCTTGCAAGGGGACTGCTACAGAATGGCGCTGCTGCTGCTGAGTTATGCTAGAGATTAGAGGAAACATGGGACAGTGCAAGTCTGAGCACCGAGACTTTACAGGGAAAATGGGGCAGTGCAAGTCTGAGGACAAAGACTTTAAGAGAGATTATGCTAAAGAAAAGCTAACATGGGACATGGGACAGAGCAAGTCTAAGGAAAGAGACTTTAAAGAACAGAAGACTTTAGAAGTAAGGTTTTAAAGTTAGAGAAAAACAGTACAGAGAAGAGAAGTAAAAGAGCAACAAGGCTGTCGTGGGTTTCCATCCAAGCACCCAGTTCACCTGGCCCCAACTTTCTGCATATCTGTCTTCTATCATTTCTCCTTTCTGAGTGTCCCATTGTCCCCAGTTAGGTTAGGAGAACAAGGGAGCAAGAGAAAGCTCACTCTGGGTGGCACCCGAACAGGGACGCCTGGGATGAGGAGACACTCTCTGGGAAGCACGTGCATAGTAGAGAAATGAAAAATAAGCAAAGTGAGAGGGAGAGTGAATTGAATACAGTCAGGTGTAAAAACATGGGAAAGTCTATATATAGGCTTTAAAAAAAATCTATGTTAAAGAGGTTAAGTAAAAGAAAAAAATACAGAAGAAGAACTATAAGGTAGAGAAATACAGTAGAAGAAATAGAGAAATACGGTAGAAGAATTATACGATAGAATACGGTAGATGATGGTCCAAGTAACCTATTAGAGCATAGAAGTAAGAAGTAAAAGATTTTCTTCCATGGTAGTTGAGCTGGGATGTGGGACTCACCCCTTACAACCAGTCATACAGGAGTGTGAGAGGCAGTAACAAGATGCTGTGGGCAGTGGAGCCGCTGAGCCATCAGCCCCATCTTAAAAGTAAAGTAGAGTCCAGAGATGATTCTGATTCAGTGTCAGGTGAGGAGGGTCAGGAGGACACTCGGCCCATCAAGTACTGGGAACCATGCATCTGGAGTTACCTCCATGGGCCAAGGGACTTCCTACTCTTGCGAAGAGTCCCCTACAGGCTGCCTTGCAGGTGACTCATAGTCAAAGAGGCTTTACCTTATGCTTGAGAGACTGGACCATAGCAGCCCTGGCATACAATAGAGGTTCAAGACAACTGGTTGGATTGGGGAACAGGCTTCATCGGGAGCATTTAAGAAATAAAAAGGGAAGTAAATACAATTACATCTTAAAATATGTAGCTAGGGAATATCAGAATTATACAAAGCTAGCAACAGTAATTTATGAAGATGTGAATACATAGAGAACTCTGATTCAGTCAAACCTCAGCAAATTCAAGGCAGAAAATTCTCTGCTCATAGCTGAATACGTATAGGAAAATTAAATACCTGTAAACTAAATAACCTTAAAATGATCCCTCTGAAATATTACTCAGCCTTAAAAAGGAAATTCTGCCATGTACTATAGTATGGATGAACCTTGAAGACATTATGCTAAGTGAAATAGGACAACTACAGGGGAGGCTCTGTATGATTTTACTTTTATGAGGTTACATAGCATCGCCAGAATCAAATAGTCAGAATGTCAAGTGGTAGTTGCCATGGGTTGAGGAGAGGGAGGAATAGAGTTAGTGTTTAATGAGTACAAAGTCTCTGTTTTTCAAGATGGAAAGAATTCTGAAAGTGGTTGAGTGTAGTCAATGCTATGGAGCTGGTATTCATTTAATTGAGGACTAGAGGTGTGGCTTAAGCAGTAGAGCACCTGCCTCACAGGCATGAATTCCACACCCTCCAATGGAAAAAAAAATCCATCTAATTGCAAATGCCATAGAATTTTCCCAGTTGGATTTTAATTTTTTAGAGGTTTTTCCAGAGTCATTGTATTGGCCACAGTGGGTTATTGTAGGATTTGCAGGTTTTAAGCTTATGCAGGTCTTGTTGCTATTTCATGGTTGTGTGCACTTGCTCACATTCAGAAGTTTTCATGTGCTTTGTTGGATGTGGGGTATTTTCTGTCATTGTTTAGGTGTTCACTGACCTTGTGTGGTCCATCTTGGTGTTTTTATATATAATCCCTTCTGAGATTTGGAATTGCTTGAGCTGAGTTACTCTATGCAGTATATTTTCCTAAAATAAACTACTTGCTGCAGCTGAACTCCCTGCAATTAGACTCTGCAGTTTCTGTTGCCAACCAAAGTCTAGATCAAAAAAAAAAAATCTGTAAACCTCTGATTTTCAGAAGACAAATAGATTTGTAAGTAGGAACAACCCCTAGAAATGCTTGTTTTTCTGTATGTATAAATATTCCTAATCTGTGTCTTTTTCTTCTTTTTCTCACCCTTGTTTTTAATGTACTTATACCAGACTTCAGGTTTTGCCCTGGCATTAGGAAACATAGTTCATGGTTTATCTGTGTGCGGACATGGAAAAGCTGAAGACTTGGGCAGCAAACTTCTCCCTGGTTGGATCAGAATTGTTCTAGCAGAGGTAGAGGTCACATCCTGTATGCTATTTTATATTTTTATAAAGGAAAAAGGACCAGTTTATTGGACCATATATAAGAACTGCTAAGATATGTAGTTTAACTATAAAAGAACAAGCAATTTCAAATGAAAGAGACATGTACTTTTATTCCTCATAAACAATGCATCCTATCAACCATTATAGTTTTTTTTTTTAAACTGGCTACTAGATCAGTGCTTTAATTTGAAAACATTGCGTTTTTTGAAAAATAAAAACAGCAAGACACCTATGATCATGCACTCTTAATATGCTACTTTATTTTAGTCTGTTGCATTTATTTTAGTTAGTTATACAGGTTATACTGATCCTACACATTTAGTACTATGTTAACCATTTATTTCTCCCTGCAATAATAACTTTTATAGAATCCAAACCCAAGGAGTATTTTGCTCTTGATATATTCTGATGTTTTGTTTTCAGGGCACTCCCACAATGCTGTGTCTGGCAGCCCTTCATGGCATGGTAGCCTTGGTAGGCTCTGAAGGGGATGCAATGCAGGTAAAGAAAGGGACCCTCTGTTGAGAGGAAGGAATTTAAATGTGCATATAGCCATGGCAGGAGGAGGATATCCATTGCCTTAGTATGCTAAATTCAGAAGAATATGTGCTCATGGTAATAGTTATGCTGGGTTTTCAAAGACTTGCTGTATGAAAAGGTGCTCTTGACCAAAAATTCTTTTAGTAGAGATTTGTTCCCTGTTTTATTTGGTTTGTAGAGATTAAACCAGGTCAATGTAGGTACTTTCCACAAATTTCCCTGCCTGAGAAAAGTGATTGAGTAATAACAAATTTCAAAAGTCATTCACAAGAAACTACAGTTTGTATCTGTAATTTTTAAGTTTATATAAATACTGTTTTCATAATGTAACTTCTAAATGTTTTTGTGTAGGTTTACACATAATTCTAAAGGAGCTCTTTTGTGCATATAGTAAGTTTGTTGAGTGACTGCTACATGCCAAACTGAAAAAATCAATGATAAATAAAGCATTGGCACTGGCCTTGAGGAACTCTGAGCTTATGTGTTTGAAATATAAGGACACATGACAAATTATCCCATATTTAGAAGATGTTTGCTCATGCACTGGGAATATAATTATTTACTTTTGGGAAGAGGATGATGGATATTTCTTCTCATTTTTTCAGCTGAAGTCAGAAGCCATCCAGACGTCTCATTTTCAAAGCAGACTTAATGAAGTCATAAGAACCTTAACTCAAGTGAGAAGTGAAACTTAAAAATCCTTGGGTGGGAAAACAGATAACCCCCTTTCTTGTCCTTTTATATAATATAAGATGTTTTACCTGGATAATGCAGAAATCTCTGTCTTCATGGTGAAGTAAAAGGGGATTTGGGAGTGGTATATGGTCCTGTATTCACTGATAAACATGCACAGCTTTTTTTTGATGTGGGAGGGGAGTAGTGCTAGAACCCAGGGTCTTGCACTTGCTAAGTAAATACTCAACCGCTGAGCTATGTCTCCAGTTAAAAATCTGGCATTTTGATTTAGGTTGGTATTGATTTCCCTTAAAAATTAAAAACTAACCCTGTGGTGATTAGCAGGCCCTAGGACAAAGAAAAAAAGAAGGTGATCAAAGGGCAGGGCAGGTATCTAGGAAGAATGATCAGGGACACTAGTTCAGATATCAATGATAAAAGTATTTGTGATGAATTATTGTCATTATTCCTAGCTAAAGAATAAATTATTTATCTGCTAAGAAATGTTTTTATCTTTTAAGTTTTTTTTTAAATGTTGTATTCATTGGATAAAATTTGAAAGTACAGAACAAAAGAGGCTGAAAAAGTATCTTCAGTGGTCCTCCAAACCTGAAGCAACTACTGTAACATACGGTTGTATTTCCAAACATTCTTACTTTGTTTGCATGATTGGTATTCTTACTGGGTCCAGAACCTTATAACTTAATCTTTTCATTGAGCATGCTTATTTTCATTCTTATAAAACATACCTAATTATAGTACCTACTACATAAAGTTTAGTAATTCATGCTTTGACATCAAACATAAATCTCTAAACAAAAGAAACATTTATGAATATGTTCTGAAAATTTTACTGAAAACTTAAGTTGCTGTAACTTGGAGGAAAATCTGTAAATGAAAACTATTCTTTAAGAATGTTTATAAAAAAGAGAACAAAATAATATCTCCTTCCTTTTTTAGAAGTATTTTAGTATAACTATCCTTCACCTCTTTTGTACATCTTAAGTTTTTTTCTACCATAGTTTTAAAAATTCCTTGGAGAACAGTCTGACTCAGGAATAACATGAGCAAAACACTCTTTATTTCTGCCACAATTAATTGCTTATATAATTCATTTATACATTCATGTAGCAAATACTTGTTGAGTACCTGTATTATAACTACATCTAGTGTCTGACACACACATCATGTCTTGTCATAGAACTTCTCGTTACCAGCCAAGCCATTGTCTTACAAAACATTAGTGATGTTCTGTGTGTGACCCTTTATTGAATGGAGGTTTGGTCCTGCCCCACCATTGAACTGTTGTATTTTCATCTGTAGGTCATCAGTGTCTCTGGGGTGATTGGTCTTCAGTCAAATGCAATCTGGCTTCTAGGACATCTCCATCTATCTACTGTGTCCTCAAATCAAAGTAGAACCTCTGGTAAGATTAAAGTCCTAAAACACTGGGACGGGAATAAGAAGTTACTCAGTGTTTAGTACTGTGGTAAGAGTACTACTCTTCACAACAACCCTAAGTGGTGCATGCTACCATCTCTGTTTTATATCCGAGAGAAATGGGGTATGGAGAGGCTGCCTGACTTATACAAGGTTACATGGCAGGAGGTGGTAGTTTGAACTCCACCTTTGTTGGCCTCTAAACCCCACACTCATTCATGTTTCCTCTTTGCCTTCCTTAGAGAATGTTGTAGACATTCAATCTAACCCTCATATTTAAAAATGAAGAATGTGAGGCTCAGAAGGATTATATGGCTTGCATGTAGAGTTTGTTTAGTGACAAATCCTGAAACAAGGAACCAGGTCATTAAAGCTTAGAGCAGACATTTTTACTTTACTAGATGTAATGGTATTATGTTTCATTAAAAGTCTCTTTATATATGACTGGAGTTATTCTGGTTCATGGTTTTATAAAAATAATGAGCTAACTACATTTAAAGATGTGCATTTCCCTGGGAACTGAAATCCTGTATCTTAGTGTAACAAAGCATTTTCTATTTGTAGCTTTTTGATAAAAGCAATTAAAATATTCACAATTCCCACATGCTTAATTTGTTTGTACTTGAAGATTTTCTGAAGAAGGCATCATTGTTAATATATGTGCTCCTTTCTCTTTGTAGAATTTTGACTCACTGGCTATCTTGGACCCAGGCCAGAGAGGTTTAGGTATCAAAGTTTCCTTGTTAAAATTTAATTTCACTTATTCCTGACAGGTAGTCTACTAACATCATAGCCATGAATGTGGGCCACAATAATTACTATTTCCCTTGCTTCATTCAGTCTGTAGCTATAAAAATATAGCCTTCCCAACATAATGAATTTTAGACAGCTGGAAGTTGTCATATTAAAATGGGAAAAAAAACAGTCATACTGGAAACCCTTGGTAATGCTAGTTTTGAAGGTCAGGTCATAAACAGTATCCTTGTAAAGCAGCATATTTATATCAGGCTTTTGCTATTTTGCATAGGCTTTTAATTATATTATGGAGTACTTAGTCTGACCCATTTACTCAAATCAGGTAGCATTGAATCATCTTATACCCAGGTTCTTCTGAACAAAATGATTGTATGTCTGGAAAAGCACAGTGATTTGTTCCTGATGAAATTTTCCAACTGAGCCATTTATTGTAGTAAGAACTATCTCATGAAATAGTTATAGGTGCCTGGGAGGAAAAGGATTTAGGAAACTCTCAGGACCAAACTAGCATACATGTCACTGCTTCACCATTCCAGGTCAGCAACCACATCTGGTTATTTGCACATGTTTGTCACTTAGAGGTCCCTGCCTTAGGTAATAAACTGGTGCTATTAGTACTGATTGTTGAATTTCCATGATTCATGTATCTGGTTCAGCATGTCCTAAAGTGACCCTTAGAACAGGGATCTAAGCCTAAAACCCTGAGGAGGTCACTGAACTGGGACTCATTGATTTGACAATGTGGAGGGGAAAGGATTTTTAACCACTTAACTCAAGTATTCATCCTGTGATTTTTTTTTCTAGGTTTGTCACCATTGTAGATTTTCCTGCATAGCTTAAGTCATTACTTCAGTGCTAGTCACTTAATCTAACAGAATTAGTTGCAGCCACAGAATATTGTGCTGAGATTAATGGCATAAACATCTCCACTTTGTCTGTAGGTTGATGTGGCAGCATGAGATCATTATCTCTCCATCATTAGTCCTGCCAAGTTCACTGGTTAATTTGATCATTTTCTGTCTCCACAGTTCCTACAGACTACAGCTATTTGCCTGAAAGCAGTTTTATTAGAGCAGCCATTGGCTTCTTCATTACAGGAGGCAAAAAAGGCAAGTGAGCACATTCCTTGAATTTTATCATCTTTCTACATGTTAAGTAAGTTTGTGTGCCCTAAGCAGGCCTCTGTAGAATTAACAATACAAATCTGAAGGGCTATTTTCTTGAGCTAAATTATCTTTCTAATAGAGATGACCAGGAGGTTAACTACAATAATAGCTACATAAACATACCCACTGGGTAGTCTCTTGGAATCACTGTCTTTGATCTTGGGTGGCTCTGTGATAACCTTAATATTCCATTTGGCCATTTCAAAAGTATAAACTCACATTGCTTTTCCTGTC
Organism: Castor canadensis; assembly: GCF_047511655.1. NCBI lineage: Eukaryota > Metazoa > Chordata > Mammalia > Rodentia > Castoridae > Castor > Castor canadensis. The sequence goes on along the minus strand of NC_133398.1, from coordinate 51,211,178 downwards.
AATTTACTGTGATCTAAGAAGAGAAAAAAACACTTCAGTGCAGATTGTATCCCTTGGAAGTAGGTCTTGTCCCTGTACCTTGTGTGATCAAATTGTGTTGTTGGAGCCACTGGCTCTAGTTCCTAGTTTCAGTTTGTGTTCTTTTTCCCTGTACACATTTGTCCCTTTGTGATTCTGTGTTGCTGCCATCCACATGAGAGCACAAGCAGTATGAAGACAGAGATTGAGTGCCTTTTTTAACTGGAGCCAGAACAGTTATGCCATGTGAGTTATTGAAGAAGTGCTCTTTAATGATACACATACTTTTTGGAGCTGCGAGTCGAAAAAATGGATTAGAACTGAACATGTTCTGCCTCAGGTACCAGCTTCATTAATGAAATATTCTTTCATTGATATTTGCTAAGATCATTCTTTCTTGGCTAGGAAAATTGGTGCCTGTATTTATAGCGAGATCATTACAATTTTGGAAAGAAAAAAGTTTCTAAAAGAACTTAAAATGAAAAGCTAGAGGAATCTGGAGGAAGTAGCGTTATCAGTGAAGATCATAGAAGATAAAATGTTACCATTGGAGGGGAGTTCAAGGTTACTCTGTCTGATTTCCCACTGGGTGCAGTAATCCTTGGAGCTTCCAGATTTTGAACTATTTGCACAGCTTAGAGACTTGCATTTGGTGTCTGGAGCTCTATAGTTGATGCTACGGTTTCTTTTATCCCAGTATCATGAGTTAACATTATTTGCTTTAAATTTTCCCCAGCAGAAGTTGACATATGGTTATGTCATTGTTGTACATGAGATATAAACATTATATATTACAAGCAATGTACAAGTTACTTTAGTGACCATATTGCTATGGATTAAGTCTGCTTAAAATATTCATTAGTAAGAAACTGAATTCTCACTAAGTAAACATCTAAAGTTTCTGAGGCCAGAATCATGTTAGAACTGTTTATTTTTGCTGTACTTTTTTTATTAGGTTGCTTATTGCTATCTTATAAGATTTTTGAATGATTATAATGTGAGATGTTTCCATGAGAAACAGAATAAAAAACTCTTAGGTCAAATGAAAGACTCTTTTTCTTTTCTAGCAAATAAAATGTCATTTGTCTCCCCAGAGCCATATTTCTTGGCAGAAATGAATTTTCTCTGAAACTTATGGGGAATTCTTGGTTGAATGTGACATTTTTATGATTACACAATCATGGCACAACAGGAATTATTCTGCTCTGAGGCTGAAAAATCAGGTGGAAGTGAAATTGGTGTTGTGATGTGTAGTCTTGCTGAAAGCTGTTTTAAAACAGATTAATGAAGTATTAAAAATGCCATATTATCAATTGAATTTTTGGCATTTTCAGGTTGTGGGAGAGGGCTGCCTTCTTGTCAGGTTTACTGGCTAGATTCAGAGGAAAATCTATTCAGCCTTACACATTACTAATGATGACCCCAGAGGAGTGGGGGCCGTGGGAGGCTGACCTCCGCCTCCAAAGCCCATTTACAAAAACAAAACCAGACCCTGCTCTATGGGACTAAATGGGATGGCCAAAAGCAGAGGTGTGCATGCAAACGAGTGTTTTCTTCTTCGATATGCCCAGCTCATTTGAATTTTAATAACTCTCTTCTGAAGCAGCTTTTGAGTTTAAATGTCTGGATGTCACTCACCAGAGCCCAGTGGGGCTGCTGATAGGAAGGATGACAACTTTGGTGAACTCTTTTGAGGAAGAAATGGTTTTAGAGAATAAAAATCATGTTTGGCACAAGCAGAAGATAGAACACTTCAGGGATGGCATGGTTTCATCGCTGTTGTATGCTCTTTTTAACTCTAGGAACTCACAGGAAGAAATGTGAAGGGTTGTCCCTGATCCACACTTGTACCAGGATAAGATTGCACGTCATGATTTCCATTATAGCCCATCAGATTTGAACATATTAATCTTTTGGAAGCTTAGGACTTTCCTCACTTTGAATACTCACTTATGTGGCAGAACATACAAGATGTTCAAAGCATTCATTTCTTCTTAGAGGCCTGTACTTTAAAACCATACCAAGTCGATGAAATTCCTTCAGATTTAAGTTTCCAATTCATAGTTTTGAAAATTACTTTCCTTATGTATTCTGTGACTTTCTTCCCTAATAGCCCTGGCCTCCTTCCATCAGATGTGTTGCTCCTTAACTTTTGTGGTCATCCTTCTCTAGTCTGTGGACATGTCTAATTACTTTCTAATGCTAACATTAGGTATTTCTACATAATAGGATTATTTTTATTATCTTTCTATTATTGGGGAATGTGACTAACTCTTTCTAAACTTGTATTTTTCTATTGGGCTTTAAAGTTTACAGAAAAAATGAATGACATTTCCTTCTTAATATCTATTCATTGGTTAGTGATCTGTATGCATAAGTATTAGGATTGTGTACAAATTATCTATAAGCATATTCTCAATCATTTTTTGACATTTCATATGAGGTACAATTGTCAAGAAGGTGTCTAGCAGAAGGAACAGAATTAGTGAACTCTGAATGTGGGATAAATTATGTGAAAAAGTTGTCTACTTTTTATGAAATTATAGAGTTGGTTGCCAAGATCATGTATCATTTAAAAATATTTGAGCCTAGTAATGTGTTATCTATTATAGGCCTTCAAAAATATTATTAGAAATGAGTACATGTGTCTAATGCAAAGTTCAAAAATGATATAAAAAATAAGAATCCCTTGTTATATCTCTATATAGAGATTACTACTGTAGATACTCCAGCAGATGTACTTCTAGGTGTGTGTATTATAATTACTTGTAAGTTTATATTATCCTACTAGATGATTTTTCAAAAAACTTAATGACTTTCCATATAAGTGGATATAATCACTACCCACCTTCTTTAAAGGAGACTTGGAAGAAGTATGAAAAGAATCCTGCTGCATCATTTTCCAGGCATTCATCAATAGGATATTGATGGATATCAATGGGATATTGTGGGTTTGATTTTTATTTTTATTGAAAAAATTAAAATATTTGGAAACAGAAATGTAACCGATTATTCTAGGACCTATATCTAGACATTCTTAGATACTAACTTTTTAACTTATTTTTTTTTTTGCACATACAATTTTTACACATGTGCAAATATGCATATACTTTATTTTTAACTACTATAAACATTTCCCTATTTCCAATATAGCTCCATAATTATCTTTTAATTTAGTTTAATTTATTTTTATTTTTGGCAGCACTGGGGTTTGAACTCAGGGCCCCATGCTTGCTATGCAGGTGCTTTACCACTTGAGCCACTCTGCTAGCCCTTGTCTCCATAATTATCATTTTAAGTGATTGTAGAGTATTTAATCAAGTTGATAAATTATGATTAATCATTTCATTATTGGTTATTTAAGAATTTTCTACTATGGTGACCATCTTTCTGCATATACCCTCTCCTCTCTGTTAAAGTTTTCCTTAGGATAAATCCTCAGCAATTCGTTAGTGGGTAAGAGTGTAAGGATTTGGTGACTAGAGGGATGGCACGGCGTTTTTGCCTTTCAGAAGGATTGTGCTAGTTTTTAGCTCTCAGCTCTGCATGGATATGCACAGCAGTATATCATAGAGCCAGACTGCTTGAGTTCATATTCTGCTACTACTTCTTGCTGGCTCTTTAAGTTCAGGAAACCACCTGTGTCCCTGAGCCTCAATGGCCTATGTAAAATGAAAAAGATAATGGAATGTTCTCTATAGAGTTTTGTAGTGGTTATGTGTCGTTTTATTTAACAGTACTTAGAAAACAAAATAAAGAATACACTCCTTCTAGTTATAATATATTATAAAGCTTTGAGGTATAAAATGATACTTTAAGATTACCTTTGTGGGGGGCAGTTCTGATTGAACTCAGGGTCTTGTGCTTAGCAGGCAGATGCCCTATCACTTGAGCTACAACCCCAGTCCTTTTTGCTGGACAGCCTGGACCACAATCCTTCTATTTATGCTTCCTGCATAGCCGGGTTGACAGGCACATACCACCACACTGAGCTTTTATTTTGAGATGGGGTCTCATGATCTTTTTTCTAGAATAGCCTAGAACCACGATCCTCCTGAAGAATTCTGCCTCCCCAGTAGATAAGATTATAGGTGTGAGCCATCGTGCCCAGGCAAAACTGCTTTTATTTGCATTTCATTGCCAGAAGGAATGAACATTTTTTGTATTTTTACTATTCAAGAGGTTTTTAAATTAACGTTTAGAATTTCTCAAATTTGTACTTTTTAAAACATTTTTTAAAAATAATTTCTAACTTACAGGAAAGTTGCAAAAATTTACAGAAAAGTTACAAACTGTCTCCCTTCTCTGACTATAAGAAAAAACTCTCACATTCCATTCACCCAGAGGAACCTATTTATTTATTATTTGTTATTTCACTAACAATCCCAATGGTATCTTTAATAGGAAAAGGGCAATCCAGAATGTTGTTGACTTCCTTATCATGTCTCTTCAATCTGAAACAATTCCTCAGTGTTCTGACTTTCATGACTTGAGCATATTTTAAGATTGAAGCTGGTTGTTTTACAGAATATTCTTCAATTTGGTTTTGGCTCGTGATTCTCATATGAGTGGCAGGTCAATGGTTTTTGGCAAGAATATCACGGAAATGGAGCTCTGCTCTCACTGTGCCCTTTAGGTAGCACATGCTGTCCATCTCCCGCCACTGTGAGTTAACCTTGATCTCTTGGATAAGGTGCTGTCTTCCAGGTTTTCCCATATGAAGTTACTCTTCTTCCTTTATCAAGAAATATTTTGGGTGGAGATATTTTGAGAATTTATAAACATCCACATTTTCATTCTATTTTCCCCCTACAGTGTTGGTGCCCATTACTGTATCTTGCTTGAATTTATTATTATTATGGGACTCAGTGGTTGAGTGCAGCATAGCATGTGTGAGGCCATGGGTTCCATCCTCGGCATTGCAAAGGAAAAAAAAAGAAAATGGTTATTATGATGGTTGCCAAAAGGTGATTTACAAAATTCCATTATTATTCCATGTACATTTTTTAGTAGGGATTCTGCTCCAAGGAAGAGATTTCTCTTCATTCATTCTTTCTTTCCCTCTACTCCCTCACTTCTTCCCTCCTTCCCTCCCTTTTCATTATTTTATTATTCAATTTTATTCATTATTTTAATCTTCAAATTGCCCCAGATTTGACCAGCCTCTTCAGCTGACTCTTACGTGCTTTTGACATGACCCCATCATTCTCTGAGTTTTTCCTTTGTGTCATAAGAAGTTGTTCTAGGCTTATCTGTCTTGTACTATCTTCAAGTCTGTGATCATCAGGTAGCCTAGTTTCCTTTCAGCAGAGAATAGTATTTAGAAGCCAAACTCTGGGTACAACATATGTATTGCTAGTGGGATAATAATCACTGCTTCCAGAGCTACTCAGTGGACAGTGCCAGGAAATACACATTCTCTTTCCTTTTCTCTTGTACATCTATATTTGTTTCTATACCTAGATGTATGTATCCATATGTTTATATCTATCTATATTTAATGCTGAGTTCATACTGATATCTGCAGTTCTAGTTCAAGACCATTCTACCTTTTTCTCTTTTATATTTGTACCTTCCTTCTCTGATAGTAAGAAACCTGGCTTCCCAGTGGCTCAAACCTGTAATCCTAGCTACTCAGGAGGCAGAGATCAAGAGGATCACGGTTCAAAGCCAACCTGGGCAAACAGATTGTGAGACCCTATCTTGAAAAAACCCTTCACAAAAAAGGGCTGGTGGAATGGCTCAAGGTGTAGGCCCTGAGTTCAAGCCCCAGTACTGCTTAAAAAAAAATAAAAAAGAAACCTGGCTCCCATTATTCTCAATATATTTACTCATTTGATCAGTCGCCTGTGTGTAATCAATCTCCTATTCCCACTAGACCACAGCTTGGCTAAGCTCTCTTCTCTCTTGGGTTTTGATTTCCACTGGCTGCCACTGCTAAATGGCCTTGCTCCTGCTAAGGGGCACAGGTTGTTCTTGTTTCTGATAACTCTGAATGTTGTTGAAGTTTTTGCTCTTAAAAAAATACCCTACCAGTTTTTAGTATCTGATGTTTCAGAGTCATTAATTGTTTTCAACAACTCTCTTGATTGTAGAATAATTTCCGGAGGGCAAAGCATTTTATAGTTCTGCAAATAGTCTGTGCTGTAATTATTTCTGCTTGTGTTTTCTATGGACTTTATCTGGAAGAACCCCTACTCATCCTTTCTGTCTTGATTTAAACATCTTTTTGGTGGAGTGGGTGTTAAGGGAGGGGTTGGGGGCAGGGGGGAGAAATGACCCAAGCCTTGTATGCACATATGAATAATAAAACAATAAAAAAGAAAAATAAATAAACATCAATAAACATCTTTTTTTTGGGGGGTGGGTAGGTAGGGCCTTCCCTACTGCTCTCAGGTTATTTTCTTTCTTCTTTCCTTCCTTCCTCCCTCCCTCCCTCCCTCCTTCTCTCCCCTCCCTCCCTCCCTTCCTTCCCTTCTTTCCTCCCTCCCTCTGTCCTTCCTTCCCTCCCTCATTCCTTCCTTCCTTTATTCCTTCCTTCCCTCTCTTTTTCTCTCTTTTTTTCTTTTCTCTTCTCTTCTGTTCTCTCTCTCTCTCTTTCTTCTATTACTTTTTTGGCAGTAGTGGTGTTTGAACTCAAGACCTCAAACTTCAAGTGCTCCACTTCTTAAGACATGTCCTCAAGCCCTTTTTGCTTTTGCTTTGTTTTTAGGTAGGGTCTGATGCTTCTGCCCTGTCTGGCTTCAAAACTTCCAAGTACCTGGGATTATAAAATGTACTACCATGCCTAGCTTTTTTTATCGAAATAGGATCTCACTAGCTTTTTAGCTGGGCTGGTCTTACACTGAAATCCTATCTCCACCTCCCAAGTAACTAGGACTATAGGTAGGATGTATCATGATGCCTAGCCTTAGATTAGATTTTTCATGGGATACTTTTCTATAAATTTTTCATAGTATTTTACATGTGTGTCATTGTTTATATACTCTTTTACTTTTCTTTGTTAAAAGTCTGTCTCATTAGACGTAATCCCCTCAATGGGGAGGAAGAACATCTCATCTGATCTGTGTTTTGTCCTAAATGTTTAGAGCAGACCACCTGGCAAAAAATAGTATTCAGATATTTGTGATTTACATTATGTGTGTGTGTGTGTGTGTGTGTGTGTGTACTGGATTATTTTAAGCTAAGCTGTTTCTAGTAACACTGAAGATGGGGAAAGTAAAGACATGCCCATACCACACACAAACAATGTGCTAAAGATAGAGAATGTACACTCCAGCTGTTAGTCTTTTTGTTGCCAGACTTTTCCTATAGGAATTATACATGTGCACTGTGACATTGAGATCTGATCCTTGGTGTAGCCAAAGTATGCGTGATAATGGGTCCTGTTATAAAGCATTATGTTCGGATAAGCCATTTATAACTCTGCGGCTGTCAAATAGATGAGAGATTTAAAGCAGCTTCATATCCAGATTTTAAAACATCTGGATCTTTTTAGCAAGTACCCATAGGCATTCTCAGTTTCAAATCCATTGTTCATAAAGCATTCCAGTATTTCTTCTTATCTAAGACACTTGTTTGAAAGACAAAGCACTAAAATAAAGGAACTGATCGTTCCTGTTTCTATTTGGATTCTTTTGTCCTGTGCTAAAGAACTCTGGGGAAGGAGCCAACGACTTTGCTGCGTGAGCTTTGGGACCCCTCTCTTTTCATACCTCCCCCCAAATGCATGGAGCTGCCAAATACTTTTTCCATTCCTTAGTTCCCTTTATTCCTTTTAGTGTCAAAATCAGTTCCTTGCAAATTTAGTGGAAAATCCTGTGTGATTCTAGTTATGCTACTCAGTAATGATTCTCTGTCCTTTCAAATATGGAGGATTTACTGCATTACAGCACTGACGTGATTTTCAACCTTCTCCATTTTACAAGTTCTCTTTGTTTCTGACACTTGCTTGTATATCAGGTCAAGTGAAGTGAATATAAAAGCAACATGCAAAAGATATAGTAAAGTGTGACCACTGAGGAAGGTTTCATTATCCATCAAAGAAGAGCTCATTGTCTGAGCAATGAAACATCTAAAATATGACCATTTTACCCAGGGTTCTGGTATTAGAGGACAGGTTGAATGCCTTTTCCTGCTTCCCTAAATCCTCTGGAAACTGCAAGTTTTCCATAGTGAATTCTGTTGACAGACCTCAAATAACATTTTATGTAATTTTTGTAAGCACTTTATCTTAAAAACTTTTAAAAATAGAATGCTGCTAACGAATCAGTGATTTCCAATACAGAATTATATACATGTCTTTAGTAAGAGACAAATGTTATTCTATTTACAGATTTGCTATAATACCATCAGGTCACCACATCAGGCCATTTCTATGAATCATGTACCCAAAGGACCCTTAAAATTGATTATTATGTTATTGTTGTGTGAAAGCAAAGACTCTAATCTTCATTCAGCCAGTATTGTGTACAAACACTTGCCACAAATATGTAAGCAGTACAGAGTTACGTGAATAGCCAACCAGTTAGCTCCTATCTTACCGTGTTTCTCATAGACGGGTCATTTCTCATAGATTGTTCGTTTATTTATCTTCTCACTAAAACAATAAGCTCCATGATCTAACAACCTGTTCTGTCTTTTTCAGATGTCTCCATTGTCGGGAACAGTCCTTGATACCTAATAGATACTCAATAAATTTTTGGTTGAATGAAAGTGTTTACAAATGTATTTACTTTGTCAGAAAGTTGTCTTGTAATAGCAATGGTTAACTCCTTGATAAGATTTGCTGAACTTCCAGTATTACATCTCAAGATGAGACGGAAATAAAGCATCAGTCCCTAGTAGCACAGCATAGCAGAGTGGTAGGAATGTTGACCTTTAACATTTTTATAAAACAAGAGTGTTGAAGTTGAAACTAGTACCATTGCAAGGCACAGTACTAGTTTCATCAAGAGGAGAGAAACACCAAGAGTAAGGTAGTAGGTGAGTGGGCCCCAAGGCTAAATAAACATTCTGAATTCTGAGACTTTTCTGGATGGAAATGAGAATCTGAAACATGGGATAAAGGCTTACATTAGAAGTAGTCATCAACATATAAGTAATATTAACAACTGGGAGAGTAGATGAGCTCACTCAGTGAGACACAGCAGAGGAAGAATATAGAAACAATTATTTCAAGAACAGAGCATGATATACTTTTCATTCATTCTCTGAATGAAACTGAACTTTTCAGAGAATTAAAAGTATGGAAAGAAAGACTGAAAAAAATGCACTTGAATTTGGCATTTAGATTTAAGGCCATTAAAAATCTTAGCAAGAGCAGCTTTGATGATGACTAGATAGCAATAGTATTAAGGTACTTGTTAGTGCAGAAAATGACTTACTTAAACTAACCAAAAATAGAGGTATTTATTGAAAAGAATATCAGAAATCCAAGGGCAGAAATTCTATTCCCAGTTCTTTAGAGTACCAGAAAACAGGAAGATACCAGGCACCAATACTTTGTCTTGCTCTTTCTCTCTGCCTATCTTTTCCATCCTACATAGTATCAGTTTCTCCTAGGGTTTCTACTTTTCTCTCTAAAAACTGTTTCATCACTTCCTGTGATTTTTGTACACATACCATAAAATTTACATCTTAACTATCTTAAAGTACACAATTCTGTGGTTTTTATTGCATCTATAGTGTTTGTACACCCATCAATCACTATCTACTTCCAGAACATTTTCATCACCCTAAAAAGGAAACCTTGAGCCAACTGAACAGTTGATCCCCCTTCCCCATTGCCCCCAGCCCCTAGCAATAATCCTTTATTTTTGTTTCTCTAGATTTTCCTTTTTTGTATATTTCATTAAAATAGTATCATGTGATATGTGATTTCTTATAACAGGCTTCTTTTCTCTTAGCCTAATGCTTCCAAAGTTTATCCATGTTGTAGCAAGTATCATTTCTTCATTCCTTTTTATAACTGAATAATAACCCATTGCATGGATATGCCACATTTTATCTAGTCATCAGTTGATGGACATTTACCTTTTGGGTATTGCAATTAGTGCTGTTATTAATATCTGTGTACATTTTTTGTTTGAACACCTGTTTTCTTTTCGAGCTAGATAATATGGAGATTCTGTTTAACTTTTTAAGAAACTGCCAAACTTTCTCCACCATGGCTGCACTATGTCACATTCCCATTAACGGTATGTGAAGATCCAGTTTCTCCACATCCTTGCCAACTGTTTTCCATTGTAGTATTATTGCTATTGCCATCTGATTGGATGTGAAGTAGAAAACCTCATGGTTTTGAGGTTTCCTAACAGCTTTGGTATTGGGCACCTTTTTATGTCCTTGTTGGCCATTTGTTTTGGGTGTTTGGGGTGTTTTTGTTTTGTTTTGTTTATTGAGACAGGGTCTGGCTATGAATTCCAGGCTGACCTCAAAAGTATCTATCTTCCAACCTCAGCCTCCAAAATGTGGGATTAGAGCCATGTACCACCATACCCTGCTTCTTATTTGCCCTTAATATATTTTCTTTGGAGAATTATCTTCAAGTCATTTGCCCATTTAGAAAAACATTGTCTTTTGGTTGTGGAATTTGAGTTCTTGGTATATTCTAGAGACTGGATCCATGTCTATGATTTGCAAATTCTCCCATTCTCTAGATTGTCTTTTCATTTTGTTGACAATGTCCTTTGATGCACAAAGGTTTTAAACACTGATGGAGTCTAGTTTATCTACTGTTTTTCTTTTGTTGCTTATGCATTTGATGTCATGTCCAACAATACATTGTCCAACTCTTAAGTGAAGATTTACTCCCATGCTTTTTTTTCTAAGAACTTGATTGTTTAGCCTTTATATTTGATAAGTTTTATATTTAAGTTTTTATTTATTTTTTATTTTGGAAGTACTGAGGTTTGAACTCAGGGCTTTGTGCTTACAAGGCAGGTACTCTTTTGCCTGAGCTACACCTCTAGCCCCTGAGTTAATTTTTGTATTTAGTGTTAGGTAGGATTCATGGATGTCTAGCTCAGCCATTTGTTGAAGAGGCATTTTTTCCCTCATTGTGTGGATTTGGCACCAGTGTTAAAAATTTATTGGCTGTAAATGTATGGGTTTATTTCTAGGCTCTCAACCCTATTCTATTGGTCTGTATATCTGTCCTTATATGTGCCCATACTGTGCAGATTACTATAGCTCTGTAGTAAGTTTTTAAATAGGTACATGTGAATCCTTTCATTTTTTTCTTTTTCTAGGTTGTTGCAGCTATTTGGGGGCCCTACAATTCCATATTAATTCAAAGATTCGTTCTTTCAATTTTTGCCAAAAAGACTTGGAATTTTGATAGGTATTGCATTGAACCTATAGGACACTTTGAATAATATTATCATTTTAATGATATTTAGAATTGCAGTCTATGAACATGATGTCTTTCCATTTGCCTAGGTCCTCTTTCATTTCTTTTAGCAATGCTTGTACTTTCCAGAGTGCAAGTCTTTCAACTTTGGCTAAATGTATTTTCAGGTGTTTAATTCTGTTTAGTGCTATTATAAGTAGAATTTTTTTCTTAATTTCCTTTTCAGATTATTCATCACTAAAATGCAGAAACAACGAATTATTCTCTCTCTCAGTTTGAGGTTTGTCACTTGGTAGTCTTTTCTATAATCCAACTTTTGTTTTTTGTTGTTTCTGTTTTTTTTTCTACTCTGTTTTGTTTTAGCTGAACTCAAAATTTTATTATTTCTTTCCCTCTGCTAATTTTGGGTCTATTTGCTTTTCTTTTCCTAACTCCTTGAGGCAGATTTTTCTGTTTTGGGTTTGTTAAATTTCTTGGATGTATAGATTTGTGTCATTTTTTTATAAATCAAATTTGGTACTTTTTGGCTGTCATTTATTCAAATATTCTTTGGCCCTTTCTCTTCTATATTTCTAGAGATCCCATTATGCATAACTTAGTATGCTTCATGGTACTTTTACCTTCTCTTCATTTTAAAAAAAAATTTATTAGGATATATTCATTATGGGGGGATATTCATAGTGACAATTCTGATTACACTTATATTGTACATTATTTACATTGTCCCCATCGTCTGTCCCTCTCAGCCCTCTCCCTACTCCATTTAAAGCAATTGCAAGAGGTTTCTTTGTTCTGTTTCATATAGCTATATGAAGTCCATCTACCACATACCATCACCTTAATCTCCTTTCTTCACCCTCCCTCCCTCCCACACACACACTGTACCTATTTTACAATCCTGGCTTTTGTTATTAATATTTACATTAATGTTCAGAGGGGTGTCTTATGTATGCCCACTGTGGGAATACTTTCCTTTGGTCCGTCCAACCTCCTCATTAGCTTTCAATACACATCCTTATATCCTCTACCTGTACATCTTATGTTATACGATATTACCAATGCTGTATCATTCTCTTTTCCTTTCCCTCTTTTCCCGAGTTCCATAGAGTAGTTCCATTGTTACAAATATGTTCTACATATGAGTTTGTATATGATCATGATTGTTTTTGTGTATATGTTTATCTTTGTATCTATCTTTCATGTATGAGAGAAAACATATGTCTTGTGTTTCTAATCCTGGCTAATTTCACTTAGCATGTTGTCCTCCAGTTGAACCCATTTACCTTCAAACCACATGTCATTATTTCTTATGGCTAAGTAATACTCCATTGTGTATATATTCCACAATTTCTTGATCCATTCATCAGTTGTAGGGTATCTGGGTTGTTTCCAAAGCTTGGCTACAGTGAATAATGCTGGGATGAATACTGGGGTACAGATGTCTGTACTGTATGGTGTCTTACATTCCTTTGGGTAGATGCCCAGGAGTGATATCACTGGATCATATGGCAATTCTATCTCTAGTTTTTTGAGAAATCTCCATATTGCTTTCCATAGTTGTTGTACTAGTTTGCATTCACACCAGCAATGTATTAGGGTTCCTATTTTGCCACATCCTCACCAGAATTTGTTTTTGGTTTTTTGCTTCTTCTTTTTTCTTTCTTCTCCAACTAAATAACTTCACCTGGCCAATCTATGGACTAACTATACTCCCTTAGTGATCATCTCTGGAGCAGCCATCATAGCATGGGCTGAAGAGCAAAAGAAGTAATGAATCAGATAGTATAGAAGGTAGAGACTTAAGGCCCAGGGGCTATACGTAATTTGTAGTGCTTAGAAGGTAATGCACGTGGGCAGGCAATACTCATCCACTCTGCTGGAAGTGCATTGAGGAATAAGTGAGCAATGAGGGCACAAAGTATAATGAGCCACTCTTTAAAAAAAAAAAGAAACAGATAAAAAGACACAAGATTGTGGAAGACAGCTAAGTAAAAAATGTGGGATATTCCTATCTAGACTATTCCTATAGAGACAAATAAGAGAGAAAAGAACAGGGGAGCCAGGTTTTATAGCATATGGAGCTAAGATTCAGAGCATATTAGAGGTTTGAGTATACTTGAAGATGTGATCTCAAATCCTTTGAAACTAGAAGAAGCAATGCATTTTTGCATTTTCATGATGCTGCAAAGGTATTTATCATTATTATTATAATCATTATTAATCTTCTTTCTTGTTACAGGTCCTGAAGCTGTGCCTCCTTCTCTTCTCAAAGTAGTGATGAAACCCATAGCAACTGTTGGCGAAAACTACCAGTATCCTCCTGCAAACTGGGCCGCACTCCTCTCTCCACTTATGAGACTAAATTTTGGTAAGTACCGAGTGTTTTTAAGTCTGAAGACTTTGCTTTTATTATTTACCTAAATAGAAAAACAGATTCTATGTCACAACTGGTAGTGACTGGTAGACTTGTGGATCTAGATGTTTGTCAACTTGGATGGAATGTCTGAGTTACTTTCACTGAGTCATTGAATCATTTCCATTGAATGAGGAGAAAGAGGTCTATAGACAGGTCAGATACAGTTATGAAAAACAACACTTTTCTGAGGTATGTATATCATTGGGTGTAGTGCAGGCTGGTTGGTGGTTATCAAACTGCACTTCCAGAGTCTTAGGTTTCAAGGAAGCACTTTTTAAGGTGATGCATTAGTTTTCTTTTGCTACTGTAGCAAATTACCACACACTTAGTGGCTCAAAACAACCCAAAATTTATTGTCTTACAGTTATATGGATCAGAAGGCCAACATGGTGTTCAGACTAAGAGCAAGGTACTAGGAGAAGAGAATTTCTTTCTAGAAACACTGGGAGAGAATCCATTTCTTTCCCTTTGCCAGTTTCAAGAGGCTGCTTATATCTTTGATATGTGACCTTCTTTCTACATATTCAAAACAAGCAATGGAGGGCTCAGGACTTCTCACACAAGTGCATGTTTCCAAACTTCTGTGACTATTGGGCCTATTTAAATAATTCAGGATAGTCTCCCAACTCAAGGTCCTTAAACTTAATCCCATCTGCAAAGGTCCTTTGACATGTAACGTAATATATATTCACAGGTTCCAGGGATTGGGATGTGGACATTATTGGAGGCCATTATTCTGCCTACCAGAGAGTCTTTGTGGTGAGAGACAAAGGAATGCCCATTTCTACACTTCACTTCATCCACAGCATCCTCTTTTATACAGAATGGGATTACTACATATATTTATAATTTCATATGCTTGACTCATGCTTCAAGGAGGGATGAGAGAGAAGAGAACATGTAAGGCAGTATATTTGCCATCACTGCTCTATCACTTACAATACAATGCTTACTTATACATAATATACAGAATAACTTGTATACTGTAATTTATATGTAATTTGTGATAGTTAGGACTGGAATGTGGCTTAGTGGTAGACCACTTGCCTAGTATGTGTAAGACCCTGTGCTTAATTCCAAGCACCATAAAAAAAGATAAAGATGACTTTGACTGTACACAGCTTTTTGCTTAAATGTTTGCATTTGAACCTAATCCCTGTATCAAAATACGATGTCAGCATGTTGAGTTTCCAGGGATTTCATTTGAAAAATATGTTCCTCTGTCCCTCTCATACTTCTATATGTGGCAATTGAAATACTTGTGTTTTAGTTAAGTCTTCAGATAAAAAGGAGAAAAGGTCTGGTTGGAAGAATTAGAGTACTGTAAAGACCTGATCACTACACAGCATGCTAGATAGAATGTGCTGACCATGAGGTAGAGAGGAGGGAAAAACTGGGACCAAGAGATTTTTAGCTAGAATGTTTTCATATTTTTGATAGTGCTAGAGTGGTTATGTTTCTCTGACTATCATAAGAGAGATTAAACTTGCTAGTTCAAGGCCCTTGCCAGTTTCAACACTTCAGACTTGGACACCACTGGAGACATCCTTTGCCTTATCACTCACAGGGCCTCTTGAAATACCTTTTGATTTATTAATGTTCTGTTACCTGCAGAAATTACCCAAGCAGGTGCTTTGATTTGAACATTAAAGCCTGAAAATGAACCAGAGGAGCAACAGCATTGCAGAGATTCTTTTCCTTTTTTTCTCTTTCAGGTGAAGAGACACAGCAACTGTGCCTGGAAATTATGGTGACGCAAGCACAGTCATCACAGAATGCAGCTGCCCTGCTGGGCTTATGGGTGATGCCACCACTTGTCCACAGTCTCAGTGTATGTAGTAATTAAGGGTGTTGAGCAGCAGGAAGATAAGTTTCTTTGGGGGAAGATTAACATGCATTTGGATTGTGTTCTCCATGTAAAGAGCGGGGACTTGATAGTAGCTGGCCAGCAGATTGGAATGCTGTTACCATTCACTTTAACTACCATTTATTACAAAGGTGACAAAATGGTGATCAAAGGTATTCAAATTTCTTTGTCAAGACCATACAACTAGAAATTCATGGAGTTATTTGAACCTAAATTTATTTGATTATATTGTATACATAGATATTTCAGTGGGTATTAAGAGAAAGGCAAATCTACATGCACTGGACTCATCTATATATTATCCCTCCCTTTCCCAGAGGGGCAGCAGTTAAGTTGAGTGGTGAAAGCTTGATATGATTTGGATACGCACCAAGTCAGAAGCACTAGGCAGGTAGGTGGGAGAGTGCAGGCATAGGAGGTGTAACACCTCTGCTACAGTGTTGAGCTTGAACAAGTGCTGAGGAGGAAGTGATTCAGCCTGGTATTTGTGACAAAGTATACAGGTTAGCACTTTCCAGGTATATACACCAAAGGTAGAGAAGAAGAGTGGAATAAAAGTATTTAAAGATGTTAGGGCTGGGACATAGCTCAAATGGTAGAGTGTCTACCCAGCAAGCACAAGGCCCAATACTGTCCAAAAGATGTGAAATTAGTAAAAGATGCATAATTTTGAGTACATTTTAAGCTGGAACAGAAAAATGCAATTCACAACTCCTTAGAGGCTTATCAGTTGATGATAAGAAAATTATCTTCATCTTTGAATCCTCTGTAATCTGGCTTTAATTTTTTAAAGTAGTGCAAAAGCCATTTTATTTCCTCAGTGCCTTGGCTTTTGTTCCTACTCTGCATTGTTTTAGTGTTTTGAGTCTAATGCTCTTTAGTTGAAGATATGTATTATTGAGGCCTATATCCTCTCTGTTCACTACTGTCATTACCCCACCTGTATACTATAAGTGACTTCTGCTAGCACCACCTGCTGAGTACTTGCTATGTACTTGGTACCTGTTGACACTCAATGAGTACTTAACTTACAGATATCAGATTTAATCTCTACAATTCTGGAAGGCCATGTTTTTAAACAGCTTTATTGAGTTATAATTTACATACTGTGAAATGACCATTTTAAGTATAAACTTTAGTGAATTTTAGTACATTTATAAGTTTTTAGTCATTGTCAAGAACATTTCCATTCAGTCAACACAAGTTCCATTGGGTTTATTTTTAGTCGGTCTATTCCCAATCTTAGACCCAGACCACACCAAACTACCGTCTATAATTTTGCCTGTGTAACATAACTATTAATTTAAATTTCATATAAATTTTATAAATTCTCTAGAATCATAATAAGAGCTCTTTTGTGTCTCCCTTATTTTAATTCTGAGAAATACATTTTGTTGGTTCTATCCTATAGATGGATAAACTGAGTCAAGTAGGAAGTCAAACAAAGTTAGCATCCTAATAAATGGAAGGGCAATATCTGGCTGACTGCAAAACTATTGAGCTCTTGCTTCTTTTTGCATTAGGTATATTTCTAACAACCTCCTTTGTTGACCTCAGAAATTTTCCTACATTTTAGTATCCTTCCATTTCTTTTTTTGACCTGGGTAGCTTTTTGCATCTGACTTTAGTTACAGAGGCCTTTTTTTTTTTCAGCCTTTGTTAAAAATGTTTTAAAACTTATTTTCTTATAAAGTTGTCTGAGATAGCATATTCTGTTAAATGAACTCTTTAGAAAACTTATTCCAACTATAATGACCTTTTTGGAAAGTTACTGATATTATTTTTTTAGTCTACTTCTTTTACAGTTGCTGCCCCTTTAGTAACACATTGTTTCTAACAAGTTTTGAAGCTTACCCTCTTAAAGTCTATGTCATGTAACAGAGCTAGTAGTAACTATGCCCCTTCTTGGTTCTTGTGAACTCTAAGATGCTCTGCATGACCCCATCATGTCAATTCTCCTTATTTTTCCCTCCATTCTTATTTTTCTTCAGAAGAAGAACTAATAATATCAAATGCTCTGTTTGATTTCTAGAAGATGAGTCTTTTGTCTTTAAGAACTTTTCTTGCTGGAGAACGTGGCTTTTTAAAACAGAATAGTAATTCTTATGTACTTTTAGAAGTAGCATTTTGTTTCCCTCTCTGAAAAAATCCAACCTTTAAACTGAATAGTTCACAGATAGATTGGCAGACACCACATAGACACGAGTCATCATGGTTCCGAAGTAGCTACAACAGCCGAAACTCCATGCATTGGTGACCTACTGAACAACACTTTGGGAACATGAGGGAAAAATAAACTTTCATCTCTCTGCCTACCCTCAAACTCCATGATGACCTAGAAGTTCTGAGAACTACAAACCAAACTTACCTGTTTACATCTGACCTCTTCTGTTTAACTTCCAGCTGAATATCAAGAAATACCTCCTGGTATCTGTGCCTCTGTGGATAAAACACGTCTCTGATGAACAGATCCAGGGGTTTGTTGAAAACCTAATGGTGGCAGTTTTTAAAGCAGCTTCTCCACTTTGTAACCCTGAATTATGCCCAAGTGCCTTACAGGGTCTGAGCCAGGCCATGAAACTGCCCAGCCCCACCCATCACCTCTGGAGTCTTCTCTGTGAAGCTACTGGGAAAATTTTTGACCTTCTGCCAAATAAGATTCGGGTAAGGAACAAAAATATTTACATTCCTGACAATTTATGTTTAGGCTTCTTTAAAGTCTTTTTGGCAAAGCAGGGAGGTGTATGTTTTAAGAATGTGGGTGGGAAGGCTAGCAAGAAATAACCACATTCTTCACTAGGAGTGTGTTTGCTTCCAAGATCTAAATTGAGGTTGAAGATTTAGAACCAAAGTTTTGAGCAAGCTCAGAAGTAGATTAACCAGTGCTGCACTGGGAAATTTGCTGTTAGGGTTTTTTGCCAGATGCCTGCAGAAGATGTGCAGGCTCAGAAATCCTTACTCTTTACACCTGGAGTGTTCTTGGGCATATTGTACAATATGCTATCTATTTCAAATGGCTTAATATTAGCCCTTCCCTTTTCCCAGCAGATCTCTGCATTGGATTTTTACAAAGAGGTTAAAAATCTGATTAAGACAATGGAACTCAGATAGGAAAAAAAAGTACAGCCAAGCAAATACATAAAATAATAAGAAAAATGTTCTTTCAATGATAAAAATTGAGCATATGTTTTGGTTTGGTTAAAACTAAAATTTCATCAGCTGCTGTTCTTGAGGATAAACAAGTCTAATTAATTGTCAGAACATTAAGAATAGACTTGTTATTCTTACCTTGAGTTGTATTTGACATGCTTGGAATTTTTCTTTACCAGAGAAATGATCTAGAGCTATATATTAGTATAGCAAAATGCCTCTCGGAAATGACAGATGATGATGCCGCTCGGCTTTCCCCGATTACAAAGGTAATAACATATCTGTATTTTTTCATTATTGAGACAAAAATTACAGTTGAAGAACTGATTACAGTGTCCTTTTGGTTGAAGCTTGTTTTGCTTTATTGGTTAACTCACTGGTTAATTTCAGGAAGCCCTCTTTCTCTTTCACTGTGAGGTCTGCTAGCCAGCTTACTAGTGTGATTGGTGCTTACTACATGTTGTATAGATGGATGAACAATTTTAACCCAACTTCTTCCACTTTGTCAAGAACATTTTTGCGTCACCTGTGGGCAAAAATAAGTGCAGGGCAATCGCTTTAGGCCATGTACAAAGAATGGGATATTCTAACATAAGAACTTTCTAGTTCATAAAAGGCATATATAAGTAGTTCTGGTCTTATATTTGTTTCTTGCACCTTATTTTGTGTTTTGGAATGCAGAAGGGTAGGTGATTGAACAACAAGTACCTTCCCCATACTCCAATGGTGAATTAGCAAAAAGTAATACGTCAATACAGTTGCCACATTCAGCAAATAAAATACAAAATACCCTGTTAAATTTGAGTTGCAGATAAGTAATGAATATTTTTTAGCATAAGTACATACCATCTGGCATACTTATTTGAATGTAAACTTGCATACAGCCAATACTATAACCCTCTCATTACCAATAGCTGGTGGATATCTCATTTATTTCACTTTATGGCAGGTTTTCCTCTTCAGTTGTATCCTTGAATTTCTGTGTCATATAGTAGTGGTTCTCAAAGTGTGGTCCTTGGACCAGTGGCATCAGCATTTCCCTGGTAACTGACTAAAAATAGAAATTCTCAAATCCCACTCCAGACCATGATGCCCAGGAGTTTCTTTTAATAGTCTTTCAGGCAATTCTGTATGTCCTAAGGTTGAGAGTCACTGTTACAGAATATTTGGAATGTCAGCATTTGGAAGATTAGCTTGTTTTAAACAAAGAAAAGCAGCAGAGACAAGTAGTAAGAGGATAGACTGGAGTCTTACTGGTCAGGTGAGTGGCCTACAATTAACTAACAATGTGACCTTGGTGAAGTTTTATAACCTCTTTCTGCCTTAGTTTCTCCATCTGTAAAATACCTCTTAGGGTTGTTTTGAGAGTTAAGTGACTTATTCCATGTTAAGTAATCAGAATAGTGCCTTGCCCAAGGCACAGGCTCAGTAATTATTAATGTAATTTTTGCATTCCTGTAATTAATTATATTTTATTATTACACTTATGTAATGTTGTGGGAAACAAGGCATATAATTTACTCTGTGGTACCTAGAGCTAAATGTCACTGTGCTATTTACTTGGGTTATTCAGAAATTTGTCACAGGAACATAGTAAACAGTATTCTGATGGCCCCAAAGAGTTAGTCTTCTCCACTAAGTTAGAGTTTTCTATTCATTTTTGGAAAGAATAGAGGGAAGAGTAAAGAAGTGGTAAAGAACACAGACTCCCTGAGTTCCAGTTCTTACTCTTTCACCTGTAGCTGTATGACCCTAAGCAAGTTACTTACCTCTGTACTTCAGTTTCTTCATCTATCTAGGAACAATAATATAAATCTACTGCAGAGGATTGGCATGTGAATTCAATGGTTAATATAGAAGTTCTCAAATGTTTTGGTCTCAGAAACATACTGGTTTCTTAAAAATTATTGGCGACCCCCAAAGAGCTTTTACTTATGGATTATATCTGTGGATAATTACCTTAATAGGGGTTAAAACACAGAAAAAAATTAAATATTTACTTAAAAATAATAACCCCATTACATTTCAACACAAGAATTAAAAATATTTTATAAACACACATAAAATAGTAGGAAAAGTAACATTGTTTAATATTTTTGCAAACCTCTTTAATGTCTAGCTCATAAGGCAGCTGGATTCTCATGGCTGCTTCTTCATTCATTCTGGTGTGATGTTGTTTTGGTGAAGTACGTGAAGAAATTCCAATCTCAAACAGTAGTTGGAAAGAACAGTGTGTTTTCACTGTTCAGTCTTTTCAGATAATTACAGATATTTTTCTTTGCTATTGAACCAAAGTCAGCAACTAGTAGTTTCTTAAAGGCTAGCTGTAATGTGTACTCCAAAAACACATTAGTGAAATTCACATACTGTTAGGTTAAAATCCATTGGATGGTTTTGTACTTCAAGTTTTTTTCCAGTGCATGATTTTCTCATATCACACATTAATAATTTAGAAAATGTTGGATCACTGAGTTTTGATCTTCCAAATGCAGATACATTTTATCATACAATATCAAATCATTGTATTTGTTATTATCCCCAGCAAACTCATCAGAAAAGCATTTTACATATTGGAAAACTGCCAAGCTCACAGTAACAGAAAACAAGTTTTCTTTCTTTTTTTCTTTTTTTTTTTTTTGAGACAACAAGTTTTCTAAAAATCTCATTTTTATTAGAAAGCTCAGATTTTATCAACAGATATTGACAGGTATTTTCCTGGAATTGACAAGCTCACTTTCTTCAATTTTTAATAAAGTAATCTATCAAACAGACTATTTAAATAACAATAATTTGTCTATTATTCTTCTCTGTAAAGTAGTATTCCATAAGAAGAGTAGCCATTTAGCTCCCAACTCAATCTTGCAAGTGTTTTTCCTTGAGACCACCATTATACTTAGGAGTATAGCAAAAGTCCCTTATATGTATTTCTCATTTTGTAAAACAGAATATTAAGAAGGTTTATACTCAAAGGACAAGGTTTAATAAAACTAATGTTTATTGTTTACAAGGATATTTTAAGTGAACTGGCTTTAAAAAAAAAAACTTGTAAGTGGCAGTGAATAATAGAATGAATACCAGTATAGCTTGATAGTCATAAAAAAAGTTTGACCTTGTAGAACCTCTCACAGGGTTTTGTAATCCCTAGAGGTCTATGTACCACATTTTGAAAACTGCTGAATGTTAAGTGCTTAGAATGGTGTTTGACACATGATAAATACTAGATTTGCTATTACCATCTTATTATTTGCTTACCTGTTAACCTCTGAACACATTCATGGTTTTTAAGATGAAACAGGAGGTGACATTACAACCCTCTATTGTATATGCATTTTAATATAGCACACAGGCAGATAGGTCACATGCTTCAGGAAATGAACAGTTTTAGCATGTTCTGTTTTGCCCTTGCCCTGAGGTTCTATAGCCACTTCAGTTAACTTAATAATGGCTGAATAATTTGCTTTTTTGCAGAATAACATGGAAAAGGCTGCCTTTGTCAAGCTGTACTTAGTCTCTCAAGGACGGTTCCCCTTGATGAGCCTGACTGATATGCTCAGTGCTGCTGTGCAGCACCATGAGAAAGAAACACTGGCCTGGATGATTCTGCACAGCTTATACCAGGCACGGATTGTGAGCCATGCCAATACAGGTAAGGCCAGTTGGGGCAAACGTTGAGGGCAGAACCAGATCAGCCTGCTCTTCCTTTTAAGTTGCACTTGTCTTCTCAGCTTGAAAGCTATTTTAGTGCTTCCTGACACAGAGTAGGCCTTCTTACCCCAAATAAGAAGTTCCTTGGACAGAAATGTGCAGTTAAAGCTTACAACATCCACTTCTTGAATATGAGAATAAATTTTTGAAGGTGTTTTGTGTTGTATTTGCCCCTCCAGACCTCAAGGATACAAACAGTGAACCAGGTTGCTTCTATTTAACTTCAGTTTCGTAATCACACAAGATACAGATTGGTTCCCCCTGATGATTTCATGAAAACAGCTTTTTGTGTGTGTTGGGGGGGGTCCTTAATAAACAGCCAAAAAGGAAAACAAACATCAAAATTAAATAGTTTTCCTGTAGAAGAACTTCTCAGTTGAAAATACTGAAGTCTGGCCATACCAATTACATTCATTCTCAAGCCTGAAGCTCTGCTAATGAATCACAAGGTACATTTAGGCCATTTTAGGCATTGTGCTTTAATAACCACCAGAAAACAGGGCATCCCCATGGCTCCTTTGATATTTTTAGTCGTGTGCTTATCATTGCTCAACACTGCATTCAGATTCTGAATGGCACCTGGCTTAAGTGGTCAAGCGTGGCTGGGTAGTCCTTGTAATCATAGGCAACTTATATATGTTTCTGTGCCCGTGTCCTCCATCTATCTATTGTACTTTATGACTTTGAGGAAAAATTGACACACATCATTGTAATACTTTGCAAAACTGTATTAGAAAATTTGATTCATCCTTCTCTTTAGCAATTAAGGCGATTTTCTCTTATCTGCTTTAGTGCCTGGGTGCTGAAAAAATGAACCTGTGGTGAGAAATTGAATTTTTATTTTGTTTCATTCTAAACCAAAAATGTGTTTATCAAGAAGAAATCTATTAGGTACTTCCAATTAAGCATGAAGATACTTGCAATAAGCTGAAATAATTTGATGTTGCCTTTGGTTCTGTTTGCAACTCTCAAATGTAATTCTCATTTTCCTCTTAGTCACTAAATACTGAAAACCTTCCTAAGTTTTTACTGTGTTGGGAGTCCTCATTTCTTAAAAAAAATTTTTCAAAGGATAAAATCAATATTTATGATGATGTTTGTTTTCCAGGTGGTTTTTATTTTTCTTTTTAAGTCTTTGGGATAGGCTTCCTCTGTTATTTTAGCATAAATTGGAAACATAGAAGTAAAGGACTATAAAAGTAACTAATTATCCAGGATTCAACATTACTGGCTAGTTGGCATGCCAGATTTTTCCTAGTGTGTTTAATATTGAGAAAGAAATGCCAATAAATGCATTGTATCACTAGTGGGCAGGGAGGTTTGAAAAATAGATTGTTTTTTTAAATAAAGATCATGATATGGTTATCAGTTGTGAACAGTATCGACTCTCACAGGCAATCACAAGTCTCAGACGTTGAAGGAGAACAGCAGACTACTTAATGGGATCCTCACCAGGTGTCCTGCTTTACTTATGATGCTTATTACTGGTCTACTTTAATTTCAAAGTAAGAAGACATCCTTTTTATTTCAGGGGTGCTGAAGAGAATGGAGTGGCTCTTGGAACTGATGGGTTATATCAGAAATATTGCTTACCAGTCAACATCTGTTCAGAACATGGCTGTTGATGAGGTATAATCTTAGAGGAGTCTTGTATAGCTTTCTTAAAACATAGTACTTCTAGTTACTCTCCCAAAAGAAGAATGTGTTGCCATGTGTTAGTCAGCTTTCCATTGCTGTGACAAATTCCTGAGGCAATCAGCTTACAAAGTAAAAAAGATTATTTTGGCTCACAGTTTTGGAGGTTCCAGTCCATGATCAGGGGACTCATTAGTTGGGCCTGCAGTGAAGCAGCATATCACAGAAGTGTGTTTTGGAGCAAAGCTGCTCACCTCATTGCCAGGTAACAAAAGAGACAGGTCTCACAGTCCCCTTCAAGGGCACCTCCAACCAATAACCCAGGCTCCACCTCCTAAAGGTTCCACAGTCTCCCCTTAGTTCCACCCTGGGAACTACTTCTGTAACACTAGAGCCTTTTGGGGGACATTCAAAGTCCAAACAATAGCACACTACTTGCAGCTTTTCTTTCCCTCCCTCCTTTGATTTTTGAAAGACTCTGGTAACAATTCCCCAATGCCATAAGGAAACCATATTCATACCATGTTCCTGAAGACACTCAGGATTATTCTTTGAGAAATATTTTTAACAAAATATTTTTTAAAATATGATAAGCATATTTTAAAAAATAGGAACACAAACTGGTGTGGGGGTGGGGGAAGAGGTCCTGTATCACATAACATGTCTGGGAGTACCAGACTCTGGCCTTTTCTTTGGCCCATATGTGACTAAAAATGCCTAATGTGAAGAGATTCCTAAAATGTATGCAAATTATCTTTATGTGTGCCAATATTTCCATGTGTGCATGGACTAGAGGGGAATACTCATCACACCTGTAAATATGACTATGACCCCAAAAGTAAGCACCTCTGCTATTGGGTGAGTTTAACAAGAAAAAGTTAATAAAATGAAAATAGCTCTTTCCTATGCATTTTTTAATGGAAGAATTTTCTCTGTAGGCAAAGTTCACGGGTGGATAGAATTTGCATAATCTGGGGTGTTCTTTGAAATTCTGCCCAATTTTTCTGAAAAGTTGCCTTTTTGGATTTTTGAAAGTTCAGTTAGGAAATGAGGAATTTTAAGAGACTGAGGTATTTTTAAGCTTTTTTTTTTTTTGAAGTAGCATATATCTGTCAGCTTTTTTCTTTTGACTCCCTAAGTTTTTATTAACTTTGTTTTTTTACAAAAATCTTTTTTTTTTTTTTTTTAGATCTCATTTTAGTTAGCTTTATTAATGTACAATAAAGTTAAATACAGTAAAAGTCACTGCTTTGTTTTGTTTTAAAGAAATGAGGTCCCACTATGTTGCCCAGGCTGGTCTTGAACTCTTTTTTTTTTTTTTTTTCATTTTTCTTTTATTATTCATATGTGCATACAAGGCTTGGTTCATTTCTCCCCCCTGCCCCCACCCCCTCCCTTACCACCCACTCCACCCCCTCCCACTCCCCCCCTCAATACCCCGCAGAAACTATTTTGCCCTTATCTCTAATTTTGTTGTAGAGAGAGTATAAGCAATAATAGGAAGGAACAAGGGGTTTTGCTGGTTGAGATAAGGATAGCTATACAGGGCATTGACTCACATTGATTTCCTGTGCGTGGGTGTTACCTTCTAGGTTAATTCTTTTTGATCTAACCTTTTCTCTAGTTCCTGGTCCCCTTTTCCTATTGGCCTCAGTTGCTTTAAGGTATCTGCTTTAGTTTCTCTGCATTAAGGGCAACAAATGCTAGCTAGTTTTTTAGGTGTCTTACCTATCCTCACCCCTCCCTTGTGTGCTCTCGCTTTTATCCTGTGCTCATAGTCCAATCCCCTTGTTGTGTTTGCCCTTGATCTAATGTCCACATATGAGGGAGAACATACGATTTTTGGTCTTTTGAGCCAGGCTAACCTCACTCAGAATGATGTTCTCCAATTCCATCCATTTACCAGCGAATGATAACATTTCGTTCTTCTTCATGGCTGCATAAAATTCCATTGTGTATAGATACCACATTTTCTTAATCTTAAAACCCTTAAAAGGATAAAAATTAGCAGAAAGAATTATAATTTTAGTCACAGTAATTCAGCAACTCAGAGATGCCCCTACTGCCAATGTCTTTACAGTTATTGAGATTATTGTAAAATCTGAATGGATGGATAGCAAACAGATTTTTTTAAGGTGCATGAAGAGAGATTCCTTGTTGTTCAGAAATAAAATCGCATGATTCGTATTTTTAAAAATTAGTTTGGACTACATCACAATACATAGCTTTCTTAATTTCTCAACTCTTTGAAAACACCAAAAACAGGAGTGTTGGATAGTGATATCATTGGGAATAAATTGTTTCTCCTAAAATGTTAGAGCAATAATAATAATGAAACTACTGGGCCTTCTATCCTCACATAAAGCTACTTTTAAAACCTTCTAACACCCAGAAATGTTTCTACATTGAGCATGGGAATTGAGTTTGCTACTCAGTCCAGTTCCTCCTTTGGGGTAGGGGTGCAGGAGGAGGAGAAGTAGGGAAAGGGAAAGATGGCATTGCACCATAATGGGGGCTGTGATGGGAATATAAGTTACTTTGAATTTCTAAAACATAAGACTGAAAATTGCTTCTGTTTCCACTGCAGGCTTTGGATTTCTTGTTACTGATATTTGCAGCTGCAGTGGTAGCTTGGGCAGACCACGAGTCTCCACTCTTCCTTGGCCTTAGTGCCAGCTGGTTGCCATGGCATCAGGAGAATGGCCTGGCTGGGCCAGCATCAAACTTCCTTGGCAGAAGTCCAATGCATAGGGTCACTCTGCAGGGGACTCTCACTCTCCTTCCCAGGAGCATGCTGCTGCTGCTGCAGAAAGAGCCATGGAAGGAACAGACCCAGAAGGTGAGGCTGGCAGCCACCGGTGAGGCAGGGCAGGCAGGCTTTTGTCTCCACAGTTTGTAGTGTAGAATTGAGGTGGGAGTTCAGTGAAACTTGAATCACAACACAGGCTTTCATAAGCAGCCCCGGATCTTAGCCAGTTGCAAAGCCTCAGAGAGGAGGCAGCTCAGAGTCAAGGTAACTGCTGATTAGGAACAACTTGCTTATAGTTGGGGTTGGGGTGGAGAGAAGAGCCCATATCTACATTCACTTATTGAAAGCACAGGTGCTCTTGATCCTTAGGAAAAAAGGTTCAGTAAGTTTCAGGTGAGAATCCCAAGGTGAGGACAGGCAGGAGGGCAAATTCAAGATTTAAGAAGGTATAAAGTGTGGGTTAAGTGGTGAGGAGCAAGTTGGGGAAGATCAAACACTGCCTGGGCTGGCTAAGGAGATTCTTCCCCAGGGGAATTGTGGGTCTGGACCTCTGTTGTCTTTCAGGATCATTAAGATTCCCCCTAGCTCATACCATTCCACAGATTTGCTGCAGATACTAGTCATGCTTCTGGTCTGCCATAGATGCCAAATGGAATTTTGTTAAGGTCTAATATCATCAACCCTTGCTCTGAGCAAAGACCAGTTTGCAGGAAGCACCTTTTGATTTTTATTACTAAAAAAACTAAGTAAAGCTAGTAGTCCCCAGGCTACTAGCAGAATATGTGAAAATACTGTACTCCCTGTTCTTATTCCGCCATCTTTAATATAGTTTGTTGGAAGATTCTTTTTGAATCCCATTTAATCAAAACTGGATTTTTATTAGGCTCAAAACGTAAAACTAACTTTTTGTTGCTTATTCTTCAAATCTGAACACTAATCTTTAAAAACATTTCTGAGCTAAAAACCCACAATTTAGCTATGAGTAATTCCATTGAGTCTGTCAGCTAAAATGTCTTTTTCCCCTCAAATCTGATAAGCGTTAGTATTGCTGCCCCAAGTTTTTCATTTTATGTTCAACTTTTAATTAAAATAAATTTACATGTGGTCTTCCATTTTGTTATTTCTGGACTGGAACACTGTGTTCACTCTGGACTACAGTGTAGACATCTTGCATTGATTATGTATTTGAAGTGCTTGATTTATTTACTTACTAGCAGGATATTATAAAACAAAATTGAAAAAGGAAAGAAACAAAGAAAAAACTTAATTAAGGCAGGAAATTAGTAATACTTTCTTTCTCTCGCTCTTCTACTCTTTCTTCAATTCAGCTTCTCATATCTGAAGTTGAAATGCCTTGTACTTGATTGGTAACTTTCAGTCATCAATAAAATTACCCTGTGTCTAATTCAAAAACACTTGGACTCCATCCTGGGAAATCATTCAAACTCATGAGTATTATGAGTTTTTACCTTATTTGTAGGATGTATGTACAGTTAACACACTTGGCTTTGTCTAAATTATTTTATGTCTTTTCTCTTGCTTTTCAACTTCTTTTCGAATTCATTTGGGCAGGAACTGTTCTCATTTGTGTTCTCAGAAACACATTTCATCTCAGAAACAGGCTTACATCTGGTGGGTTCCCTACTTGCTGCCTAGCCAAGAAACGTAGGCCAAAATTCATATGGAACCATTGGGAGGCAGCATGATGCAAAGAAAGTGCATTGGGATTTGCACCTGGGTATAGCTGGGTTCAAATCTTGGCTCTGCTATTCCCTGGAAGTAGACTTCAGCCACTTTGGGCCTCTCAAAGTGATTATACAAAATGTTCATGGCACACAGAAGATACACTCTGGGCACATGTCTGCCTCATTCTTGAAACCTATACCAGGCCTCAAGATATTTAGTAGGTAGAGTGGGTTTGTGATGTCTTTTGACTAAATGAGAGCTGTGTTCATATCTTATGCTTGGTCTCTGTCTCATTTCCACTCCCCCAGCCCAGTTAGGAATTGCCTAAAGACTATTGCACTTAACACTCGCTTATGCAGGCTTAATGGATTGATTTCATGCTGATAGTAGGGTTTTCTTCAATGATACTTTTTTTTTTTAACTCTAGTTCATTGACTGGCTATTCAGCATCATGGAAAGTCCTAAAGAAGCCCTCTCAGCAAAGTCCAAGGACATTTTTAAAGGTATTACTTCATGCTTTTGCATGTGATGCAGAACAGCATACTTACGCATATTGATTTCTGAAAGACCTCCTCTTGAAGAGCAGTGGCATTTTGAGCCAGAAATTGGGTTTAAAAGAGTTCTGATACCTTTAAGTTTAATTTTTAAATTAAACTTTAAGTTTTTGGTTTTTAAATGTTTTGTAATAATGGTAAATAATGATTTTAATTAAAATTTGCAAAAATTTAGAAAAGTAAAAGAGCAGCAAACAGAAATCTGGAATCCCATTTCCCAAAGACAAAATTGGTAAATTTCCGTAAGAACTTTGGCTCCCTGTGTCTGAATACTTTTTAACATATTTATAATCATATACATGAAAAAATATACATAGATCATTTAAAAACTGCCTCTTTAATTTTAAAAGTATTTTTAAAGCATTTAAACCTGTTCTTATACTGGCTTCATAAGTAGTATTAATGGCTACATAGTATTTTGACAAGGGAACTAGGCATTTCCCATACCATCAGGCATGTAGAATGCTTTCATGTGTTTTATACTTCTTTACTGACTTTGTTACACAATGACTGTAGGACCCTCCAAACAGTGGAACATATTTCTGAAAATTAGTAGATTTCCCTTACTCAGGTCTGAGAAGTTATTTATCATTGATCTTGTGGCCTGAGATAGCTTTACTGTGTCTTGGGACATCTATGTCTTAGGAGTTGGAGGTCTGGAGCTAGTGACTGCTGATGATGTCCCTGGTATTTTATAAGACATTGTACTGAAAAGTGTCATTCCTCTCACCCTCCTCTATAATTTTCTGGCCAGCCTGGAGCCATAGTACAGCCCATATTTTACTTTATATAGGGTACAATTTTTTTGGTTGCTAAACAAGAATTCATTGATGTGATCCTTACTCCTACCCCAGAAATGTGTGGGAAGCATACGGATGACAGAATAGTACCCCCATGTGATTCTAGTAAAACACAGAACTTCACTGAAAAATCAAGACTGTGATCTGACATATTTTCACTTGATCCATCCTAGAGACTTGTTAATAGGACTTCTCTGTTCATTTGCCTCAGTGAGTGTGGGCTCAGTTTTATTGGCCATGGATCCATAAAACCACTGTTTGCTCCAAACATGTACTATCTGAAGTTACAAAGTTAATAACTGACACAAAGGAGAACAACAGTCATTTGGTTCAAAGAAGCACTCATTCATTTGATTACGTAGTCCTAGCTTACTGGAGTCACAATAGTTGTGTAACCTGGTTTGCCTACATTTCTTCACATTCTTATATTTTAAAAAATATATTTATACTAGTAGTCTAAAATAAGATACATAGCAAGTTACCTAAAAGGGATTACTCAGAATTTCGCTACCTATGACAGAGCAGAGACAGTGTAGACTCGTGGATACATGTCCAAAATATAATTAAGTACAGTCACACTTGCTCCATTAGCCCATGAACTCAACATTTGTAGGATTGGGGCTTTGGTGTTTTTAGCTTTAATTAAATACTTAATGGAGATAATCATATTCATGTAGAAAAGAGCACAAATACTAAGTAGATTTTTAGAAAGAGAACAACTCATGCAATCAGCATCCACATCAAGAAAAAGAACATGCCAGAAGTCAGTTTTCATTTTTTTCCCTTAGTACTGCAGTTTGCACTCGGGGCCTCACACTTGCAGGCAAGTGTGCTACCATTTGAGCTGCCCCACCCCTTGTTTGCTTTAGTTATTTTTCTAATAGGGTCTCACAATTTTTTCTCAGGTCAGCCTGGACCTCAATCCTCCTACCTATGCATCCCTCATATCCAGGATTACAGACTCATGCCACTGCACCTGACTTGTTGGTTAAGGCAGGGTCTCAATAACTTTTTGTCAGGACTGGTTACAAACTGAGATCTTTCCAACCAGTTGGTATTATAGGTATGAACCACTATACCCAGTCCAGTTTTCAATTTAATTCTGCAAAATTTCCCATTAACTGATTACAGGTTAACTTAAAAAAAATTCCTTCAAACTTTGAAATGCTTTTCTGCCATTAAAATTTGCCAACACTTGCTGGGAATTCTTAGTTTTAAAGATTAGCCAAGTGAAAAAAAAGACAAGTTCAGTTCTGATACTTTTTTGATCAAAATGACCTTTTCAAGTACACCAAATCCAACAGTGACTGTTTTTTTGTCCCCTTAGCCACCCTGCTGTCCTTGAGAGTTCTCCCAGAGTTTAAGAAGAAAGCCGTGTGGACCAGAGCATATGGTTGGTGAACAGTTTTGCAGTAGCCAGCAGCATTCTCAGCAAGACAAGGCAAACCATAGAAATGAAAGTTTTTCAGAATTCCTGAAAATGGTGGGACACACTGATCCTTGCAATCAAGGGCATAAAAAGGTGGCCAGGAAACGGGTGCATTGCTTTGGTACCCACGTCAGCTGAGACTGAAACAGGAGCATGAGTTTTCTTTATTTGACTAGAGTTTAATATGAACACGTTCTCTGTTGAAAACCTCTCTACCCTGAATTCTAGTAAAATAATCTTGTGAATTTTGTGCATGTGATTTTTCTTTATTTTAAAGAATGTGGGAAGATTTTGCCAGCAAAAGCAAACTATAGTGGTGATAGTGATACTTTGATCTATTTTCCATGAAGTTGCTAAGAAAATAACTGACTCAGTGTTAGACAAATTTTATTCCTATTAATAAAACCCCCATGTAGAACTGCTTTGCACATTTAAACAATAGGCATAACACTGAATATTAGCTAAATCAGATTTATTGGTGATGGCTGTCATTTCTTTGTGCTTTTTTCTTGTTTGCAAATGAAAGTTATCAGAATAACATTAGTTAAAAAGGAGACTATTAGTTCACAAACTAGGAAATTTAAGAGTAGATCTGATGAATCCAATGAGGACATCAGACACTGTTCTTCAGGATCACTCCCCATAGTTAGAAAACTGGTTGTCAGCAACCTCAAAGGTAAGGAAAGGTGTCTTTGTCTATAGGTGTGGCAAAGGCGACATGGGAAGACTCTCGTCAGTCTGGGGCACATGGGAGTCTCTGAACAAGTTCCTGGGCCCTGGGAGGTGGGTTATACTCACTGACCAGGCCTGAGTCATACGTCCACTCCTTAGTCCCTGGACAGAGAGAAGCAGAGGTAAACCATCTAAACTGGGTTTCCCCAAAACAAAGATGAGATGTTGGACAGGCTAAAAGGATGACATATATCTCCTCTAAAGGTCAGTCTTTTTTCGTAAGTACAAATCTCTTAATCAAGGTGACTACTAGACTAAAGTAAACAAAGTTTCATGACAATACCTCAAGGGTTGCATTTGACGCATTTTGTTGAGACTCAGCCAGCATTTCAATATTGATGTTTACTAATTATCCTTCCTCTGCATAGCCATCAGTCAGGGCTCTGTTTAGCCAATCATAAAATGTACTGACCCATACAAATACGGGATCACTGGGAAGAAAAATTATACACTGAAATAATGTGCCTTGTTTCTGCCATGGCATAGCACAGCATCTGGGGCTTCAGAAGCCCCAAGGAACTTCTAGTGTTCCCATGGGGCTTGCACCATCAGCTGTACCTGCCACTTAGGTTAAAAATAACTTTAGCTTTATTTTCCAAATATGTCATTTCTTTAGAGGCTGGGCTAGAGGGAAATGAATTTGAACAAAGCAAGAAGGCAGAAAATTTACACCATTTTCTGTCCTATTCACATACACTTCCTACCTGTTAGAGTTTAAAATTCATCTAACATTTATTGTGAGGTGCCAGACTTTATGTACACTAGAGGCTTCAGTTGTATTAGCAGTGTTTTTCTATTTTAAAAGGGAGTAAACACATCTACTACGTTTCAGAGCTTCACCTAGAGCCCAGATCCTAGAATGTAAGATCCCAAATTATTTCTACTGCATCTGTTGGGGTACTTTAACTTGCAGCCCACCTAGGCTAGAAATCAGCTATAACTGGCATGACCCTTGGGTAACCTCGTGAAGAGGAAGATAGCCTTGAAACAGGGTTGTAAAACATGGTAAACTGTCAATTAAAAGCTGTAACCTCGGACAGAGCTGTGAGGAATTGCTCATTAGAGCCATGCAAAAGTTCAGGACCGAGATGAAAGGCACCATGCAGAGATAAGCACCCATTCCTGCCTTTCTTTGTCTCCACTTGTAAATAAACTTTCCAAAGCAGGACTCCCCTGCTGTTCTTATCTAAACCTTAGGTTTCTATTCCACTATTAGCCCCTAATTTATGGGAGAACACATTCCTTATAACCTGATAAGTAAGCCTCTGGTGTTTCTCCAGTTCCCAATAAATAATATTACCCCACCACCAAGACGTGGGCAAGATCAGGATGTGGGCAAGATCAGGAAAATGTGACCCCAGGGGCATGAGGAATTCCTATGTGACGATGATTGATGCTTTAAAGAGTATAAGACTGCTTAAACTTTTCTTTCGGGGTCCTTGTTGAAACCTGCTGTGTCAGGCGGATGCTCGGACCCTAGCCGGCTAGAAATAAACCTCGCCGTGTGACCTCCTTTGTCTCGAGTGTCCTTTGTCCTCTCAGGAGGTGGCCGGCCTCGTACCCTAACAGCTGGAGGTCCCACCGAGATCGGCCCCCTCCCTGAGAGGAACAAACGGCCTCTGATACCGAGGTTTAATTGGGAAAGACCGCGGAAGGAGGATTGGCCACCTCCGTTTGGAGGGACTTAGAGTCCCCATCTGAATGTGGTTGAGAATTCTCATTGAGTGAAAGGAAGGGGTCACAGCCCTGGAAGCTTCACTATCGGTAGTCGTGGGAGACATCCCCGACAGTCAGGAATCGCGCTGGCGTCCTCAGTGGACGCCGTTTGGGCGGTCTTTGGGTAAGGATCCTAAATCTGGTGTGAATGGAAGTGCGCCTGTGAGAGTAGTCCGGTCGACCGGCTGGTACTTGTGTATGTTGGAGAGTCCTGTGCGAATTTGTTTGTCTGCTGGAATTGTCTCTTTTGTTCTTTGTTGTCTCCTTTGTCCATCTCTTCTGATCATCATGGGACAGGCCCAGATAACTCCTAAGTCCCTTCTTCTGAGTCATTTTTCAGAAATCCGCACTAAGGGACACAGTTATGGCATGAAAATTAAGAAAGGTAAGTTTGATGCCCTTTGCTCAGTGAAATGGCCAACCTTTAATGTAGGCTGGCCTCCTCAGGGTACCTTCTCCTTGGACACGATTAAGAAGGTCCACAATGTCATTAATAAACCTGGTCTTCGTGGCCACCCTGATCAATATCCCTACATCCTTATGTGACAGACCTTAATAGAGGACCCCCCTTCTTGGCTGCGGCCATTTGCCCATGAGACAGCTACAGACCAGCCCACAATACTGGCTGTGTTGGGGAACGCTCCCACTCCTGTTAATTCCCTTAAGAAGCCTATTCTGCAGGAAAACCCGACTTCCCATCCGTCCTTGATAAACTTAGATTCTGAGACAAGCCCACCGCTATATGCTGCTGCTGCACCACTCCGGCCAGAGGCAGCTGACCCCCTTGAACCTCCCCATTCATCAGCCTCCCCGTCTGCACCCCCGCCCCAGTCTCTGGACCGGTGAGGGGACTCAGGCCCCATAGACAGTGAGAAAAAAATTCCAGAGGAGGAGCCCTCCTCCACTTCCACCCCCCCCATCCTCCCAGTGCGGGCTCTGGGCAATGCTGGTCCCAATGGGGGATGCATCTATCAGTATTGGCCCTTTTCAGGTAGTGACCTGTACAACTCGAAAGCCCAGAATCCTCCTTTTTCTGAGGATCCTAGAGGCCTGACAGATCTGTTCAAGTCCATTTTACATACTCACAGTCCTACATGAGATGACTGTCAGCAGCTCCTTAAGACTCTATTCACCATTGAGGAACGGGAGCAGATTCTCACTGAAACCAGAAAGAATGTCCCCGGTGACGACAGATGACCAACTACCCTGCCAAACCTGATTGATGACCATTTTCCCTTGAACAGACCCGATTGGGACTATGGGAACGCAGAAGGTAGGGAGCATCTCCAGGTCTATCACCAGACTCTTATGGCAGGCCTCCGGACGGCACCTTGCCGCCCTACCAATCTGGCTAAGGTAAGACGGTAGTACAGGGGAAAAATGAAAGCCCGGCCACATTCCTTGAGCGCCTTTACGAAACCCGGGGGAAAAGACTATAGGCCAGTCCAAGATTTAAGGAAAGTAAATAAGAGGGTCAAGGACATCCACCCCACAGTCCCCAACCCCTATACCTTGCTGAGCCATTTGCCCCCTTCCCATGTTTGGTATACCACTTTGGACTTGAAAGATGCTTTCTTTAGCATAGCCCTGACACCCAACAGTCAACACATTTTTGCCTTCAAATGGCATGATGAAAATACGGGAACCCCTGGACAGTTAACATAGACTAGACTCCCACAGGGTTTCAAAAACTCCCCTACTCTGTTCAATGAGGCTCTTAATCAGGATCAGGACTCATATCACCAGAGCACAGTTCCGTCACACTTTTGCAGTATGTAGATGACTTGCCTCTGGCAGCTGCATCTGAAGCTGGATGTGGCAAGCCACTGGAGACCTCCTCCAGGAGCTGAGGAAATTGGGCTATCGGGCCAGTGCAAAGAAGGCCCAAATTTGTAGACAAACAGTAACCAACCTGGGGTATAAACTAAAAGGGGGAACCAGATGGTTAACGAATGCTATAAAAAATTAAAAAAAAAAAACTATTCTCAGACTCCCCGTCCCCACCTCAGCTCAAGAAGTTCATAAGTTCCTGGGGACAACGGGCTACTGCCAGCTGTGGATATTGGGGTATGCTAAACTGGCAAAACCCTTATATGAGACAACTGAAGGTAAGGCCCCATGGGCCTGGGGGCCAAATCAACAAAAGGCCTTTGAGGAGCTCAAGACCGCCCTCCTGAGAGCTCCAGCCCTGGCGCTGCCAGACCCTCTAAAGCCCTGCACCCTCCCAACATGACTGTCAAGAGATTATAGCTAAATCACCCAAGTGTGCCCGGATCTCCAGGACTCAGCCCTACCCAACAGTGAGCTGGTATGGTATACAGATGGGAGTAGCTTCATCTTGGATGGGGTGCGTAAGGTGGGGGCAACAGTGGTAGACCAAGGTAAAAACATAATTTGAAATGCCCCATTGCCCCCAGGGACCTCAACCCAGAAGGCCAAACATCGCACTGGCAGAGGCACTCGAGCGGGCTGAGGGAAAATGAGTGACTGTTTATACCGACAGCCGCTATGCTTTTGGCACCATCCATGTACATGGTGCCATCTACCGGGAAAGGGGTTTCATTACAGTGAAAGGAAAGGAGCTACGTAACCTCCTGGAGATCCAGAGATTACTGATTGCGGTGCAGAAGCCTCAGGCTGCGGCAATAGTACACATTCCTGGTCACCAGTCTTCCCAGACTCCGAAAGCTATGGGGAACTGGCAAGCGGACAAAACGGCCCAAAACGCTGCTTTGGCCTCCACGACCCTAGTGCTGACTTTACCCGTGCCCGAGCTTCCATGCTTACCACCACAACCCAAGTACACCCAGGAAGACAGACAGTGGATCCAAGGTCACCAATGCCAGGAGTCCAACCAGCAAGGCTGTATCGTGATGATGAAGGGCGACTGATCCTTCCTGAAAAGTTAGGACTGTTTCTCCTCTCCAACCTACATCGAGCCAACCATTTAGGCAAGAAGAAACTACTCGCCCTCCTCGAGTCGGCCCGCCTCTGGTTCCTGCATCAAACAGCCCAGATTCAAAAGATTGTGGACCAATGTGCCGGGTGCCAGGCTATGAAACCCAGCAAAAGGGGACTCCTACATACAGGTACATGGGT
This sequence comes from Castor canadensis, assembly GCF_047511655.1. Taxonomy (NCBI): domain Eukaryota; kingdom Metazoa; phylum Chordata; class Mammalia; order Rodentia; family Castoridae; genus Castor; species Castor canadensis. Next base: position 51,174,269 of record NC_133398.1, on the reverse strand, counting down.
ACGGGGAGGGCGCCAGGATGGAGCTGGGAAGTGGATTTCACTGAGGTGAAGCTGGGAAGGTATGGGTATAGGTATTTGTTTGTTCTGATAGACACTTTCTCAGTCTGGGTAAAGGCTTTTCCTACAAAACAAGAGACTGCTCAGGTTGTAGCTAAGGTGTTGCTAAAAAAAAAAAAAAAAAACATACCCAGATATGGCATCCCCAAAACTCTAGGCTCTGATAACGGTCCGGCTTTCATCAGTAACGTCCTACAAGTGCTGGCCCAGGCAGTAGGGACTAATTAAAACCTACATTATAAATATAACCCCCAGAGCTCGGGACAGATAAAAAAAATAATAATAAATAAACAAATCGGACCCTAAAGGAGACCTTATTTAAATTAGCCATCGAGACTGGCGGAGACTGGGTGGCTCTCCTACCCTATGCCATCTTCCGGGTTCAAAATTCACTATATGTACATGGATTGACACCTTTTAAAATTCTATATGGGGCTCCGCCCCCCATTGTTGTCTAAACTCTACCGGACCAAGACCCCAGTATGGCCCCAAATTACTTGGCCAGCTTAAAGGCCCTTAATGCGCAACTTGTATGAGACCAAAGATGCATCAAACCCGGAACATGGCATCATCCCAGGGGATTGGGTATAGGTAAAGAGACACAGAGCCCACACTTAAAAAAAAAAAAAAAAGATGGAAGGGCCCTTACATGGTCATTCTGGTTACCCCCACTGCTCTTAAGGTTGACGGCGTCGGGCCTTGGGTCCATCACTCCCACGTGCGTCAAGCCAGTCAGCAAGAACAGGAAGAGGCTAATCCATTAAAACTGAAGCTCATCCGGCCCAGAAGACGTACAGAGCAACTCTCCACGTGACTTTCAATGCCCCCCCCTGCAGTGACCTCCGGACCAGGGCAGACCCCAAGGCCCATTAGACAGCAAGATGGTAAAATCCTTCCTGTGCACTCTAAGTCTTCTGTGTCTACGCGGGATGGGACTTGCCCAGAACTTTAATCCCCACCAGCCCTATCACCTCACCTGGATGGTCATAGACATGTCCACAGGGGAGATTCTCAACCAGACCTCCAAGGTGACCCCTCCCAACATCTGGTTCCCTGATTTAACCTTCGATCTCACAAAACTGCTTCAACTAACTTGGAATGATAAATTTGTTCAAAAACACCATTTTTATGTCTGTCCCGGATACCTAAAAGATAAAAGTAACAGCAAGCAATGTGGAGGGGGGCGAGAAATTACTTTTGTGCCTCCTGGTCTTGTGTGTCCACTGGTAACATCTGGTGGACACCCCCTGTGACAACCGACCTAATTAACGTGTCTCGACCCCCAGGGTCCCAAAATATTCCATGTAACCAAGGCCACCCACTAGACAAGACTGTAAAAATTAATTGTAACCCTGTAACCATCAAATTTACCGAGAAAGGTAAAACTGATGCTTGTTGGGTATCAGGTCTCAGCTGGGAGTTCGCCTGTACGACCCGGTCAGGCTCAGGGCCTGAGACCAGGGAGCCCTATTTACCATTCGGCTCACACAGCAACCAGCTCCTACTCGAGCAATAGGCCCAAATAAGGTACTTAAACCTCCCTATGTAAGGCCGCCTCCCCAACCTCGTACAACCCTGGTCCCTTCCCGGCCTCACAAAAGTGCTAGTATTGCAACTCCAGGACCACCAGGAACTGGCTCTTCCCTGGGAAGGCCCAGCCCCACGACCGGGTCCACAGACCCCCTTTGGAATCTGGTAAATGTGCATTCCTAACATTAAACCACACCAGCCCTAATATGACTACCTCCTGCTGGCTGTGCTATGATGTGAGGCCCCCATTCTATGAGGCAATAGGACTAAATGCCACCTACAATGTCTCGACCAGTGAAAACCGCATTCAATGTTCCTGGGGAAACCGTAAGAGAGGTCTGACCATACAAGAAGTAAGCAGCCAAGGAACCTGCTTAGGGAATGTGCCAGAGGGAAAACAGGACCTATGTACTGTTGTAGATAACGACCCCACCTAGGGCGATGGTATTAAATGGGTAATTCCAAAAGACAATGGATGGTGGATATGCTCACAGTCTGGGATTACCCCTTGCCTATCGACTAATGTCTTTAACGGCTCCAGGGAATTCTGTGTCCTAGTGACTGTGCTGTCCCGCATCATCTATCATTCTGAAGAGAGCCTATATTCACACTGGAATACGGGAACAGGTGAGAGAAAAAAGAGAGAGCCTATTTCTGCATTAACCATTGCTACCCTACTTAGCCTAGGAGTGGCCGGAGCAGGAACTGGCATAGCATCCCTGCCAGTTCCTGCTGGCTACTCAACATAGTGGGATATCCTCGCTGCGCACGGCCATAGACAAGGACATAGAAAGGATAGAAGCCTCCATTAGTCACCTAGAAAAGTCCCTTACCTCCCTATCTGAGGTAGTACTCCAGAACAGATGGGGGCTAGACTTATTGTTCCTTCAGCAGGGGAGACTATGTGCTGCCTTAGGGGAGGAATGTTGTTTCTATGCTGATCATTCGGGAGTAATTAGGGAGTCTATGTCTAAAGTGAGGGAAGGACTGGCCAAAAGGAAGTGGGAAAGAGAAGCCCAAGAAGGTTGGTTTGAAGCTTGGTTCAATAGGTCCCCCCTGGTTTAATACCCTTGTCTCCACCCTGGTGGGTCCCTTGGTTATACTGCTGCTTATCCTAACTTTCGGCCCATGCATTCTGAATAAGCTAGTGACCTTTGTAAAAGATCGAGTTAGTACAGTCCAACTCATGGTCCTGAGACAGCAATATGAAGGGCTACCTAGCCCTAAAAATGTTTATGCATATCATCCAAATGAGCATGATTCCTCATTATAAACATCTAAAGGAGGGAATGTTGGGGTACTTTAACTTGCAGCCCACCTAGCCTAGAAATCAGCTATAACTGGCATGACCCTTGGGTAACCTCGTGAAGAGGAAGATAGCCTTGAAACAGGGTTGTAAAACATGGTAAACTGTCAATTAAAAGCTGTAACCTCGGACAGAGCTGTGAGGAATTGCTCATTAGAGCCATGCAAAAGTTCAGGACCGAGATGAAAGGCACCATGCAGAGATAAGCACCCATTCCTGCCTTTCTTTGTCTCCACTTGTAAATAAACTTTCCAAAGCAGGACTCCCCTGCTGTTCTTATCTAAACCTTAGGTTTCTATTCCACTATTAGCCCCTAATTTATGGGAGAACACATTCCTTATAACCTGATAAGTAAGCCTCTGGTGTTTCTCCAGTTCCCAATAAATAATATTACCCCACCACCAAGACGTGGGCAAGATCAGGATGTGGGCAAGATCAGGAAAATGTGACCCCAGGGGCATGAGGAATTCCTATGTGACGATGATTGATGCTTTAAAGAGTATAAGACTGCTTAAACTTTTCTCTCGGGGTCCTTGTTGAAACCTGCTGTGTCAGGCGGATGCTCGGACCCTAGCCAGCTAGAAATAAACCTCACCTTGTGACCTCCTTTGTCTCGAGTGTCCTTTGTCCTCTCAGGAGGTGGCCGGCCTCGTACCCTAACACATCAAGCTCATCACCTCCTGCTTTAAGATGAAAACGCCCACAAAAGATTAAATCTAATTTATGCATAATGAAGATTCGTGCAACCAGATGAAAGAACCAACTTCATCTTACTAGGCCTCTGGAATTTGGCAAGTTCAGGAGTAGTAGTGTAAAGGGTTAGGTCATCGTGGTTAAAGGACTTGACATTCTTGGATCACCTTGCAAACATAGGTGGTAAGGAGGAGTAGTGAAGAGGGAATGGGCACTGTAGACCTCTTTTTCACTCTGAGTCAGCAGCCACAGATTGCTAATGCCCCAATTAAGGGAGAAAGGGTCAGCGTAGACTTCTAAACTCATTCCAGCCCAGTTTCTTCCCAAACTTTGTCTCTGCTCCTTTCCTTGACAAGAAAACAGAAGAGTAGAAAAGTAGGAAAATAAGATATACCTCTATACTCTCTTCCCTAGCCTCCTCTTTTTGAGAAGGCTCAAATAGGTCCTATTCATAGGGACCTCTAAAGTTTGAAAAACTGATGATTCTAAAATCTAAACATTCTATGATATAAGTCACCAAAATAAGACAACCCTTCCTCTTGGTTACCTGTGTGACCTCAGGTGAGAATTATTCACTTAAGGATATTTCAGTTTGTCCTACAGAAAATTAGAAAACTCTTTTTTAGAACAGATGTTCCTAACAATATACAAAAGGAAATTTTACTTATTTGCCCTTTTCTGTTAAGTTTTTGAAAACACAAGTTGCCAAAACAAATAGTACGCGGGGATATACTAACAAATTAATGTATGGGATTTAATGTGTGGGGTTAGAGTTGTGTTATATCTCTCTGAAGTCTCCAAATACTGACTCTTGACTTGAAAAGTGTACATTTGGGCCAGATGTTGGGATTCATGCAAGTGTCTCAAATATTCTTTGTGTTTTATTTGTAGTGTAATGGTTCCATGGTAACAAGAGGCTGTTAATAATTTATTTTGAAGTTGATTGCTAGAAGTTAAGTTCTCTTGTAGTGATGGTATTTGGAGGGTGGGACTTCTGGGAAGTAAGTAAATATGAGGTGGATCCCTCATAAATGGGATTAGTAAACTGATAAGAAAAGACATGGTAGAGATGATTTCTCTACCATGTGAGGATATAGCAAGAAAGCATCTATGTGCAAACCACAAAGAAGAATCAATTGTTACCTTGAAACCTTACTAGAAACTGAATGGCTAGCACCTTTACATTGGATTTTCTAGCCTCCCAAATTGTGAGAAACCTACATTCAGTTTATAGGAGCCCAATCAAAGAGAACAATTGATACCAAGAAGTGAGGTGTTGTTATAACCATAATATAAAAATGTGGAAACAGCTTTAAAATTAAGTATTGGTGGGAGAAAATATTTGCAAGCTACACATCAGACAAAGGACTGATAACCAGAATATATAGGGAACTTAAAAAACTAAATTCTCCCAAAACTAATGAACCAATAAAGAAATGGGCAAGTGAACTAAACAGAACTTTCTCAAAAGAAGAAATTCAAGTGGCCAAAAAACCCATGAAAAAATGCTCACCATCTCTAGCAATAAAGGAAATGCAAATTAAAACCACACTAAGATTCCACCTCACCCCTGTTAGAATAGCCATCATTAGCAACACCACAAACAACAGGTGTTGGCAAGGATGCGGGGAAAAAGGAACCCTCTTACACTGCTGGTGGGAATGTAAACTAGTACAACCACTCTGGAAAAAAATTTGGAGGCTACTTAAAAAGCTTAACATTGATCTACCATTTGATCCAGCAATACCACTCTTGGGGATATACCCAAAAGACTGTGATACAGGTTACTCCAGAGGCACCTGAACACCCATGTTTATTGTGACACTATTCACAATAGCCAAGTTATGGAAATAGCCAAGATGCCCCACCACTGACGAATGGATTAAGAAAATGTGGTATCTATACACAATGGAATTTTATGCAGCCATGAAGAAGAATGAAATGTTATCATTCGCTGGTAAATGGATGGAATTGGAGAACATCATTCTGAGTGAGGTTAGCCTGGCCCAAAAGACCAAAAATCATATGTTCTCCCTCATATGTGGACATTAGATCAAGGGCAAACACAACAATGGATTGGACTTTGAGCACATGATAAAAGCGAGAGCACACAAGGGAGGGGTGAGGATAGGTAAGACACCTAAAAAATTAGCTAGCATTTGTTGCCCTTAACGCAGAGAAACTAAAGCAGATACCTTAAAAGCAACTGAGGCCAATAGGAAAAGGGGACCAGGAACTAGAGAAAAGGTTAGATCAAAAAGAATTAACCTAGAAGGTAACACACATGCACAGGAAATTAATGTGAGTCAATTCCCTGTACACGTATCCTTATCTCAACCAGCAAAAATCCTTGTTCCTTCCTATTATTGCTTATACTCTCTCTTCAACAAAATTAGAGATAAGGGCAAAATAGTTTCTGCTGGGTATTGAGGTGGGGGAGAGGAAGGGGGTGGAGTGGGTGGTAAGGGAGGGGGTGGGGGCAGGGGGGAGAAATGACCCAAGCCTTGTATGCACATATGAATAATAAAACAATTTTAAAAAAAGAACTAAATATTGGGTAGAGGCTGGAAGAGTTTTGAGAGCCATGGTAGGAGAAGCCAATATTGACATTAGCAGTTGCTAAAGATAATTTTGGTGAGGGCTGAGCAAGGAAAGAAGAGAGCTGTAGAGGAAACCCCTATCTTCCTAGGAAATATATAAATAATCTTGAATATTCTTTGGTAGAATTAAGGATGACCAAGGTCATTCTGATGACTTTTCAGATGGAAATGAAGAACATGCTCTTGGAAACTAGAAAAAAGGGCAACTTTGCTATAGATTGGTAAAGAACTTGGCTGAATTTTGTTCATATTCTAGTGTTTTATGGAAGATGAAACTTGTGGAAAATAAAACTGGATATTTAGCTGAGATCTCTTACAAAGTGCAGAAGGAATGACTTGATTCCTCCTGACCGCTTATCATAAAACATGAGAAAAAAGAGGAATACTGCTAACTTGAACTAAAGGGAATGGAGATAGGACAGAATGAACGAGGACTGTTGTACTTCTTGGGTTTTACAGTATGGAACCCTAGAGTTATTTGACTATAACTTGTGTTTTCAAAAACTAACAGAAAAGGATATATAAGGAAATTTTCCTTTTGTATATTGTTAGGAACATCTGTTCTAAAAAAGAGTTTTCTAATTTTCTGTAGAACTGAAATATCCTTAAGTGAATAATTCTCACCTGAGGTCATACAGGTAACCTAGAACTTGAACTATTGTTCAAAACAAGGGAAGAATAATCCTGACAGTGACTCAAAAATCAGCCCTCCACCCCTCCCACACACACACAGGCACAAAAGGGTAAACATCACTTTAGTCTCAATAGGCCAGATAGTTTGCCTAGAGCCATAGGAATGGGGCCATCTAAAGTTACTGGAGCTTGACCTCTCCCAACAGAGACCTGGGGGTAAGATCTCTGCTTCAGTAGATCCCCTTAGGCAGAACATCAAGCTCTTAGAGAGTGCCTTGCTAAGTTTTGACCCTACTAGGGACCTGTCATTCTATCCTTCCTTTTTGTTTCTCCCTTTTGAAATGGGAATGTCTAGCCTAAGGCTTGTCCTACCATTGTATTTTGGAAGTACATAACTTGTTTGGTTTCACAGATTGACAGCTGGAAAGGAACTTTGTCTTAGGATATATTGTTCATTGAGTTTCAGCTGCCTCAGATTTAGATGATTAATAAATGAAACTTTCGACTTCATAGTTGATGCAGGAATGAGTTAAGTCTTTGGGGGCAATTGGGGTAAGAATAAATATATTTTACATGTGAAGACATGAATTTTGTGGAGTCATGTACATAATACTGTGGACTGAATCTGTGTTCCCCCCAAATTCATGTGTTAAAACCTAACCTCCCATTATATTTGGAATGGGACTAGTACAATTATAAAAGACACAAGAGGATTAATCTTGCTTTCATGTTAAGATACATAAGGCAAGCATCCATGTGCAAACTAAAAGGAGATCCCTCACTATAACTGAATTGGCTAGCATCTTGATCTAGCCTCCAGAACTTCAAGAAATAAATTTCTGATGTTTAAGCTACTGAGTTTATGGGGATTTGTGATATAGCAGCCTGTACTAAGACACGGGACTTGGAAAGATGTTTAATTTTCTAAGCCTACCTAAAATTTAAGGTTATTATTAGCTCTGGAGGCAATGACATTTGTCTATAGAGTGTGTTACTCTGACAACTGCAGAGCATATTTTACAATGTTCTCCTATAAATCTGCTATCTTGGAACTCAGATAGCAGTACATGTAATTTAGGTTATCAAGTTTGGTTTCTCAATTTAATTGAATCTACTTCAGTTAATCTATTTCTCATTAACCTTATAGGAAAATAATCAGGACTTCACATAATATAAATGTAACATATAAGATTCACAGCTTTGGTGAAGCAGGGTATACAGAATTTATGTTTTCAAAAACGTAAGTGAAAAACATTGACTGCTGTGATATGTATAGGTTTAGGGGTGAGCAATTATCTCATGTCAAGAATTTTTGTCAAACATAGGTATTTTGCCACCACAATACTTCCTGTGTTATATTTGCTGCAGCTGAATCCACAAGCCTGTCTTTTTTCTTGTCACATTAGAATGCTGTGCTTCACATTTTCTTCTTTTTAATGGAAAAAACTCTGAGGATGTCCCTTCTTTCTGAGTAAAGATGACTGTAGGTAAAATACATACCTAAAGTGGAGAAGAAAGTGGCAAAAGTAAATGTGATTAACCATTTTTCTGAAAAGAACCAAGATTTTGTAATATGCTTAGTGCCCTGGTTGAATTCCAGGAGCAATACACTCAACAAGGGAGACTCAAAGAAGAAACAGTTAAAGAACTGGCCAGATTTCAGGCAAAAAGGGAAGTAAATCAAACTTTTCCATCCTCTGTTTTTTTGCTTTTTTGGGGGGAGAGGGGAGTACAGGCGCCTTGCACTTGCTAGGCAGGTGCTCTACCCCTTGGACAACGCCCCCAGCCCACATCCAACTCTCTGTAATACATGCAATTACTTCCTTTCTTTGGGGTAGCTCTGTTCACCACCTCTGAAGTTTCATATTTTGTTTTTTTTCTATATATGTTGTTCTTATATCTGCGATCTCTTACTTTCTCAAAATAATCACTTTGAAGATTTGTAAAGGTTAGAGCTGGGTAAGCAAATTTAATGTCTTTTTCCCAATTTTCTGGAAAAAAATTAAGCACATTTTTTTATTTATCTTTATTTTTTATTAACACACAGTACATTTAATTTCTTTTTATAGCTTTACTCTTTAACCTCAGGTTCTCAGTAAATGTATTATTCTTATTTTATGTTTTTATTAGCACATTACACATATTTCATATGTGCATACACCATACCACATGTCCTCTCTTATATGTAGAAACTAAAGAAAAATAAATAAATAAATAAATAAATACCTGAAAGTAGAATCATGAATCCTAGGGACTTGAGAAGGGTGATGGGTAAGGGTAGAATGAGGGTGGTTATGATCCCTTTTATTTCTCTCTCTTGCCAATTAGGCTCTGGCTAAAACTACTGATAATATATTGAATCAAAGTGACAAGACCCTTGTCTTGTTCCTGATCTTAGAGGAAATGCTCTCTGTTTTTCCCCAATCCAATATGATATTGGATGTGGGTTTATCATACGTAGCCTTTATTGTGTTGAGGTGTGATCTTTCTATTCCTAGTTTCTTTAGGAATTTTATCATGAAGGGATGTTGAATTTTATCAAATGCTTTTTATGTATTTATTGAGGTATATTATTTTTATCCTTAATTCTTTTTATGTGATATATTTATTGATTTATATATGTTGAATCAGTCTTGCATCCCTGGAATGAAACCAACTTGATCATAGCATATGATCTTCTTATAGTATTATTAAACTTGACTTGCTAGTATTTTGTTGGGAATTTTTGCCTCTGTTTTCATCAAGGCTATTGGTCTATAGTTTTATCCCTGTTAAGTTTTGTTACCAAAACCTGGCCTCTTAAAATGACTGGAAGCATTCCCTCCCTTTCAATTCTATGTAATAGGTTGAAAGGAGTTGGCATTAGTTTTTCTTTAAAAGCTTGGTAAAATTCAGCAGGTAGGTCATCTCATCCTATACTTTTCTTTGTTGGGAGACTTTATTACTGATTCAATATCATTACTTATTATTGGTCTATTCAGGTTTTTCTGTATCCTCTTTGTAAAATATAAGACATTTATCTACTTCTTGCATATTTCCAATTTGTTAACATACAATTTTTCAAAATAATTCCTAATGAATCTTGGAATTTCTGTAGTATCAATTTAAGGGTTTTTTTTTGTTTTGTTTTTTGGTATTAGGAATTGAACCCAGAGCCTCACATATGCCAGGCAAGCATTATTCCACTTGATCCATGCCTGTTTGTTTGTTTGTTTGTTTGTTTGTTTTGAGGTAGTCTTTCTTAGAATATCAAGGCTGGACTTGAACTCATGATCCCTCTACCTCTGCCTCCCAAGTAACTGGCCATTTCTAATTTTATTTATTTCTGTCTTCTTTGTATTTTTCTTGGTTAGTCTAGATAACAGTTTATCAAATTTCCATTTCCTTTCAAAGAACCAATTCTTTGTGTTATTTATCTTTTGTACTGTTTTTTAGTCTCTATTTCATTTATTTCTGGTCTAATCTTTATTATTTCTATTAATTTTGGTTTGGTTTCTTCTTATTTTTCTAAGTTCTTCAGATGCATCATTAAGTTATTTATTGAAATCTTTTTTTTTTTTAATGCAGGCACTCATTGCTGTAAACTTCCCTCTTGGTCCTGCTTTTTACTATATCCCTCAGGATTTGGCATGCTGTATTTCTGTTTTTATTTGTTTCAAAAAATTTTTCAGTATTCCTCTGACTTCCTCAATGATCCATCATTTGTTCAAAAGTTTGTTGTATAGTCTCCATATGTTTGTAGAATTCTGAAGTTTCTTTTGTTGACTTCTAATTTCATTCAATTGTAAATAGACAAGATAGAGGATATAATTTCAATGTTTTAAATTTGTTAAGACTTGTTTTATGGCCTAATATATAGTCTATTCTAGGGAAAGTTCAACATGCTGATGAAAAGAATGCATATTCTACAGCTGTTGGATCAAATGTTCCATAAATGTTAAGTCCATTTGATCTCTAGTATAGTTTATCTCTAGTGTTTCTGTATTGATTTTTTTTTAATCTGGATGATCTGTCCAGATGAGAGGAGACTAGGATAGTGAAACCCCCCACTATTACCGTATTGGAGCCTATCTCTCCCTTTAGGTTTAATAGTGTTGGTTTTATAAAATTGGATGCTCTGACATTAAGTACATATAGATTTACAATTGTGATCAATTGGGGGTATAGGACAGTTATCTTATTTGCCTTTTCTTACAGTTTTTGTCTTAAAGTCAGTTTTGTCCAATATTAAGTATATCTATTCCTTCTCACTAGGGTGTTCCCTTTGCTTGGAATATCATTTCCCATCCTTTCACTTTTAGTCTCTGTGTGTCTTTACTGGTGTAGTACATTTCTTGTTAGGCAGCATATTGTTGGGTCTTGTCTTTTGTTTGTTTGTTTGTTTGTTTGTTTTAATCCATTCAGCTAGTCTTCATCTTTTAATTGGAGAATTTAGTCCATTTTCATTCAGGGTTATTACTGAAAGGTACTGATTTATATCTGTCATTTTGTGATTTTTCTCCTAGTTGTTTTGAGTATCTTGTTCATTCCTTCTTTTCTTATTCATCTTTATGGTTTGGTGACTTACAATATTGGTAATGTTTGATTCTTCACTATTTTTCTTTTGTGCATCTCCTTTTCTAGTGGGACTTATACTTTCACATGTTATCATGATGGGAGTTATCTTTCTTTCACTTCTGGATTTAGGACTCCTTTAAGCATATTTTGCAAGGCTGGTCTGAAAGACATGAATTCCCACAGTTTTTGCTTATCTTGGAAGATCTTTATTTCTCCTTCATTTCTAAAGGATAGCCTTGCTGGGTATAGGAATCTTGGTTGGCAGTGTTTTTTGTTTGTTTGTTTTGTTTTTCAGGACTTGGAATACATCATGTATTTCTTCCTGGCCTTTAGCATCTCTGCTGAAAAATATGCTATTGGCCTAATGGGGTTGACCTTAAATCTGCCTTGATGTCATTCTCTTGCAGATTTTAAAATTATTTCTTTGTCTTATACATTTGACAATTTGACTATAGTATGTTATAGTGAAGATATTTTCTGTTCATGTCTTTTAGGGTTCTATAAGCCCCTGAATATGGATGTCCATCTCTTTCCCAAGATTAGGGAAGTTTTCTGTGCTTATAACATTTATCTTCTTGCCCTCTGGTAGTCCACTGATGGAAATGTTTGTTTAATGGTGCCTCAAAGATTTTGCATGCTCTCTTCATTCTGTCTGAATGTGATGTTTCAAAATACCTGTCTTCAGGCTCAGATACTTTTATATCTACTTGATCTAGTCTGTGATTGAGGCCTTCATCTAAATTTTTATTTGACTTATTGAGCTCTTCATGTACAAGATTTCTGTTTGGTTCTTTTTCAAAATCTCATTTTGCAGAATTTCTCATTAGGAAGCCTGCCTTGTCTTCCTAGTTTCATTTATGTGTATTCTCGTAGCTCTTAAGATTTTTCATAATCACTATTTTGAGTTCTTTATCACACATTTCATCCATTTTGATATCTTTGGGATCTGTTGCTAGAGATTTATCTTTTTGGGGGTGTTGTATTGCCTTACTTTTTAATATTGACTGTGTTCCTATGTTGAGATTTGCCCATCTAGTGGGTCAAATAGCTCTACCATATTTCTGGAATGGCCTTAATAAGCAGCTTTTTCCTGAATATGTGTCTAGTTGTATTTTGTTATGCAATGTTAGCTTTATTTCCAGCTGGGTACTATAGTGTAGGCTCCCTTTAGCTTCTTTAGTGAGTGATTATGGTGTGTACCTTGTCAGAGTTGGAGAGATCCACTGTCTTCTGTGGGCCATGCAAGAGTAAGGACACTCTAGTAGTTCAGGTAGGTATAGTGTAGACAACAGAGTGTGTGAAGTGCACACTGCATGACTGCTTGGCTATTCAGTGAGTGTGGTAGCCCCTGTCAGGAACCCTAAGGAGTTTCTTTTGGTAGCTTTTTGTTTTTGTTTTTTGTAACAGTCCTGGAGTTTGAACTCATGCTTGCTAGGTAGGTGTTTTACCACATGAGCCACTCCACCAACCCTTTTTAGTGCTGGGTATTTTCAAGATAGGGTCTCTCTCATGAACTGTTTGCCCTGGCTGGCTTCAAACCATGATCTTCCTGATCTCTGCCTCCTGAGTAGATAGGATTACAGTTGTAAGCCATCACTGCCTGACTATGTACTGTTTCTTCTGCTTTTCTCCCCCCACAGTATTGGTGAACTCAGGGCCTTGTGATTGCTAGGTAGGCGTTCTACCATTCAGTCACTCCCCCAATCCTTTTTGTTTTGGTAAGTTTGAAGATAAGGTCTCATGTTTTGCTGGGCCAGCTTTCTCCTACCTATGCCTTCTGTGTACCTGGGATTAGAGTCATATGTCACCATGCCCTCCTTACTCTTTGAGATGGGGTTTCACTAACTGGTAGATCATCTCCTATCTCAATCTCACTTGTAGCTGAAATTACAGGTATAAGCCACCACACCTGGCCCCTAAAGCACTATTGATGTGAATAGTAAATTAGCTGAATTATGTGTAAGGGTCTCTGGTACTGGCTACAGCAGTAGTGGTGAGGGGTCTGAAGCATTTTTCCCTTGACCAGACAGTGTGTGGGCCTAGATACTTTGTGGGAAGAGGCAGTGGCAGAAACCACAGCATCTCCCCTGTAGTGCTCACACCCAGCCTTTGGCAGTCAGTACATGGTCATAAAAAGTTTGGGGGCAGCCAGCAGTGGAAACACATAGGTGTAGTGGCAGCAAGAATTGTAGTGTTGTTACTGTAGGAGTGCTACTGTAGAAATGCCTGCCCAGGTAGGCAGAATCTCAGAGCATAATGTTGGTATCCCCCTAACCATAAGCACCTGGCAATGGGGTGGACATCAGCCAGAACTTTTCTATTTTAGCTATAGTGCCCTTCAGGGAGTGAGGAGGGCTGGGTTGTGGCAGATACAGGCAAAATTCCTCCTGTGGCCTCCCTTGGCTGTGCACACACATTTCTAGGGTAATGACCAGGGATCACACACACACACACACACACTCCGACTCCTTCAACTGAACTGCCTGTGGTATCAAGTGAGAGCAGGATATGGATAGCAGCTAGCAAAGTTTCTTTCTGGACTTTCTTGGGCCATGTTCCCCAGAGGCAAGGGTGATAGCTGAAGACCCAGGATTGCTCAAAGCTATCCCTTTACACCTCTATGAACATGGCATCAGTGGAATCACAGAATTCTTCCACCACCATGTTAGTCACAGGCACCAACACCCAGCCCTGTGAGGAGGAATGGTGGAAACCATACAGGTGATTGCTATCAGTACTGACACCCACATGAATCTGCATGCAGCTGGCCATGCCATAGTCTCAGAGAGCAAGCCCCATTGGATTTGTTCCAAAATCATTATACTGGAAAAAGTTTGTTTTGTGAGGAAGCTACCTGCTAAGCCATGGCAGTTGAATGTCTCTAAAGTCCCAGAAATGGAAATATGCAGGGGCTTCTGAGCCCTGGAGCAATCCAAATTCAAATAATATGTCATTTTTCAAATGGCTCCTGGCTGTAGCACCCTAGGGGTAGGGATTGCTGAGAGATGATGTGAGATCCTTTTCCAAAGCAAGGCAACTGTGTAGACTTCAGGTTAATTATCTAGTTAGGCTGCAAGCCTATGAGTACTATAAAACTTTCTAGTAGTGAGGACTGCCAGTATCCACACAGACAGAGTTTGCTGGGACTCTCTGGGGAAAGACTCCTCTTCCCTCAACTGTGAAGCCAGGTTAGTAGGTGCTCAGATATTTTGTTTCTGTCACTATGCTATTGTCCCAGGTCTCTGAATCTTATAAAGTTCCTGCTGACTTTCGGGGTAATCCCATGCTCATTCACCTCAAAATACACCTGTTGCTTTGGGGTTTTTTGTGAAGGAGCAGATGAGTGCTTGGTGCTTCAATTTAGGCATCTTAAAATCCCATCCAACTGTAAATTTTGTCCCATAAATTTTTCTTGAGTCTTTATCCCCTCCACCCACTTGCCTGCAAGGAAATGCTAGTATGTAAGGCCAAACAAACAGGAAACTAAATATAAATGGAAAACACAGAGATAACCAATCTTGTTCAGTTTGGCATTTGGTTTTGTTTGTAGACATCTAACTCCAGGGTCAAATTTTCAACATTTCACACATAATACAGTTATCTTTTCTGCTAGGAAAAATGCTGTTGTTCTTACAGTGAAACAGCAATATGGTTTATTTCACCATGCTCTGCAAAAAGCATTGTAACTTCCAGGTGCTTTAGTAACACAATCTAGTTCATCGTGTTAGGCTTCCTTTTGGTCTCTGCCATGTTTACCAACTTGTCTACTAAGGTATAAATGCAAAAACAAAACAGCCACTTACCTATGAAGAGCATCATGAGATACAACTTCAGCACATATGGGAAATAGATGGATAAGTCAAAGGGCAGCTTGGCAGAGTAAGTGCCGAATGATTCAAAATAAGGCAGCGACTGATAGATGGCAAATGCTGTTTAAAAAAAGCAAGCATCATAAGGGTTCCCTCCTTACCTTGTCACAGGGATGTGCACATATGTGTCCTTGGTGTAGGATATTTTGAATTTGGCAATGACACTTTTCTGGTGATTGCTGACTCCTCTAGCTAAAGCTGCATGCAGTCTGACCTAGAAATCTGCTGAATGACTGACTTGACTGCTCCAGCAGTGGACTTGCTGAATGTTTGTCCATTGTATACTCCATCATGCTTACATGGACAGAGTTTACAATATTTCTAAAAATGACAACTCAAAATACTTCTGCCCCCTTCACCACAAATAAGGGCGATAGCAAATAAATTTGGAAAATGGTGAAAAATGTTTATTACAGTAGACATTCTGAGAAGTTTTGCAATAAAGAAAGGATATTGCCCAACATTTTCTTAACATAACTGGTCTTGGAAAATATTCTTGCTCCCCAACCCAAGAAGTACTTAACAAAAATTCTGAGAAATACTGGACTAAATTATTCAGAGGAGAGAGGATGGTGTCAGATGGAAAGAGATGGAGGTTCCAAAAAACTGTATCTCATATGCACAAGTTTTTGGAGAGGGGAAGATACCAGGGGTTGAAGTGGGGCTTCGTGGTTGCTAGGCAGGAGCTCTACCACATGAGCCACTCCACAAACCCTTTTAAAATGGTTATTTTTAAGATAGGGTCTCTCTGTGTGCTCTGGCTGGCCTGGAGTGTGATTCTTCTATTTGGGCTTACAGCTGTGTGCCACTGTACCCAGCCATTGATTGACATGGGATTCTCACAAACCTTTTGCTTAGGGTGGCTTCATACTGTGATCTTCCTGCATAACTAGGATTACAGGCTTGAGCCACCATGCCTGGCCCATGTGTAGATTTTTATCACATTTTACTCATAAAGTGATCATATACTAACTATGGTTATATAAGATCCTATCATTAGAGTAAGCTGGATGAATGGTACATAAGAATAATATACTATTTTTACAGTTTCTTATGAGCCTGAAATTATTTAAAAATAAAAATGTTTTTAAAAGAGAGAGCTTGAATAAAAGTCAGGAGCCACAGCTGTTAAAGCCAGACAGAGCTGGGTTATTGGTACAAGATCTGCAATTGATACCAAACATGCTGTTAATAAGGGCTGTACCTAAGATTCTAGCATTTTATCATTGAAATAGCTGATGTGGTTATTTATATGAACTTTGCTATTGTCTTACATTGTCAGGTGGGGAAATTATAGTTACTAAAAATAATTTATTGACTTTTAATATTAAAATTAGAATTATCAAAAGTTAAGTAGGTTTTCTTAACTGCATATTTTTATGCACTGGAACATTTGAATAGATCAAAACATCTATAGATAAAATTAGAGTCACCTACATTCCACCAAACAATTCATTATTACTGGCAATTTGTCACATATGCTAGATATTTTTTCTGCACATACTGTACTTTGTAATCACAAGAATAAGTTTACAAATATAACAAAAGAATAGGAGTTGCATGGCAACCATACAAAACCATACTTTCCTAAAAAGAAAAAGGCTTAGAATTATGAGATGACAAGAATGGAAATGTTTCCTATGTATTTATTCATCCCTTATTATTAAGAAGGGATTGCTTAGCTGGTGGAGTGGCTCAAGTGGTAGAGCGCCTGCCTAGCAAGCATGTGGGCCTGAGTTTACAATCAAGTACCATTCCTCCCAAAAAAAATAAAGAAGGGATTGCTCATATTTTTATCTATTCCTTTATATGATGCTTTTAAACCTATTTTTTAAATTTATTATTTTATTAATATAATTTTAGTTGAAAATCATAGTGTATACATTTGTGGGGTTCAATGTGATGTTACAATACATATATGCAATGTGGAATGATAAAATAATAAATTTGGAAAACAGTCAATACATGTTTATCACAGTAGACATTCTGAGAAGTTCTGCAATAAAGAATGGAGTATCACCCAAACTAATTAATTTACCTACTACTTCACTTTTTTTTTGTAGTGAATCATTTGAAACTTACTCTCTTGGCTATTTTAAAGCATAAATTTATTTTTTGAGATGTTCTAATTGATCATTTTTACTCTTTTTTAATATTTAACTGGACTTTATCCATTTTTTTGATTTGCTGAATTTTGTTTTTATTATTATATTATTGTAGTGGGAGTACATTTTGACATTCATGTAAGTTCTTACAATATGTCATAGTGAATTTACCTCCTCCATCATTCTCTTTTATCTCCCCTCACTGTTTTCACCTAGTTATGAGATAGACCTCAAAAATGTATTCCTCCTAATTTAAACTTTGTACCCTTTGCCAACATCTTTATATATTGTCTATAGTATTTCCATATGATTTGACAAAGGAATGCACTTAATAAATATTTCAATGAGTGAGGGATTTCATTCTTAAAGGATGGACAATTAGTTTTTTTATGGTTTTCAGATTATGCTCTTGATTTTCTGGGCATACCCTAAAATTCAGTAATTCTCCTTGAAAATAAAACAAGTTTTAAAATTCTGTCTAATATGATTTACTGTAACTTAAGCTCCATTTCTCTAGTCATCAGTAGGTAGAAAACATGTGGTTTTATTCTATATATTTGTCTTTATATATTTTACTATTATTGGCAACACCACTATTATTTTATATCTGTTTCCTTATGTTTTTTCTTACTTGACTTAATATGCTTTCTTGATTATTTTATGCCTTATGTTTTCAAAAACTTTAGTCATGACTTTCGGAACTCCCTCCAGTCTGCCAAATGCACTCTAGAAGGAAGCATATATTCTCCAATATCCTTGAGTTCTTAGATAAGTAATGATTTTAATTATTTAATTTTAAGCTTTAAATTTATGTTTAAGCTGTGTATTTTACCTACTGCAGATTGCGGTCTATAGATCATCTTGTATTCATTGAGCATGCCTGCTGGTGCAGAAAGGAAAGGAAGGAAACAGATGGATACCCCCAAGCCCGCATGGTGTTTCCAGTCTAGTCAGGGAAATGGACATTAACCAAGGAATCATACAAATTAGATAGTCCCTACTGAAGACTATCTAATTTTTAGTCACAAATTAGATAGGCCCTACTGAAGAGTAATTCATGATGCTGTATTAGGGAAATTAGTTGAGAAGTCGGGGAAAACTTTCCTCTGAAAGAGACGATTCATCTCAAAGTACAGTTAATTAGTCATTGGCAAGGATAAGATACATAGGAGATGATAAGTAGGAAGGAGAATTTAGCCAGAGAGAGCCAAATTTCTATGCATTAAAAAAGTAAAGTCCCTACATGTTAAATCCCTCTCTGGTGAGCAGACTAAGCGAGGATAAATGAGTTACCGAAACTCATATGGTAAGTTAATGGCATTAAGGGCCTGGGCTCAAATGTCCTCATTTTTCATCCAATTTTTTGTCTATTGTGCATAGTTGCTTCTTTTCAACTTTGCTTTTAATGCTTTCTTTCTTTGCAGCAAGGGAAATATGCCAAGAAAGATTCACTGAGTGAGCTAAACACTACCAAAAGTAGCAATTTCGTCATCAAAAGATTGTCAGTCAGGAATTCGATGCATCACTCTCCTTACCTTCAGCAAGAACACACAGAGGGTAAATTGGCATCCACAGTGTTTGACTGAGCCATGTCAAGACAGCATAGGATGTTCCTATGACGGATAACATGCTGTAAGTGTACCTGGAAGGAGACAGAAGTTCATAAACACTTGCTGCTGATGTCTGGGATATAGATGAAGAAAGTGCCATACTGCATAATTAAATACAGGAATAAAACTAGAATTCCATGCTTTAGTTCCTATAATTTAAGTGAGGGAAGAGGTAAAAATGGTGTTGGGGGGTGTGACACTTTGGGTTATCTCATGGGTTGGATCATAGATAATTATACAGCTGAATAAGGCAAGAACGTAACTCTTATCCCCTCCCAAGGAATTATAGTTACAAGTTTCCTTGATTAGTGACTTCATTTCCATTAAGAAGCCAAGCCTATTTTATGCAGCAACACCTAGGATTTTTTTAAAATCTACTTTGTAAATGTTTTGGAAATTAGTTTATGATAATATGGCTTCTAAACTCTTAGTTGACATCCCTCTATAGCTGTGGTTGTGTCACATTATATGGTCAGTTGAAGTAACTGACCTTAGGAACTGGTTTGAGGCACAGTAGGTAGCTTTAAACCTACCAGTGTGAAATAGTAGACAATGTTGTCTACATATTTTTATTTGAATAGGACAGTGGTTCTTAGGCCATACATCAGAATTACCCACATGGCTTGTTAAAGCACAAATTGCTTTAACTCTGGGAATCCCAACTCCAGAGTTTCTGAGGTAGAGCCCAATTTCCTAGTTTATGGGCTTGAGGTAGAGCCTGATAATCTGTATTACTAACAAGTTCCTGGTGAGGCTTATGCCACTAGTCCCCAGACCAGACTTTGAGAACTTTCGGTTTAAACAATACATGACAAAACAAAGCAACTCTCCAAGTCTGGAAAACAAAAATGGAGAAAAAGTAAATCATTCCTTCATTCTAGGACCCTAACTCCACTCCTCAGAGACAATATCAGTGCCAGTTTCTTATGTATCCTCTTAGAAATGTTTTGCATATGCATATCTATGTGGATATTTACTGCATAGAATATTTAGGGAATGGCACAAGCTATCACTAACACAGCATGTTATCACACTTTTTCATCTTTACTAATTGAAGTTAAAAATGGTATCTCACTATCTCCCTACCCTCCCTTATTAGAAAGACAAAAGATGAGTGGATAAAGATCTTCTTATATATGTTTAAAAGACACTGTGGATAAAGCACAGTTTATCTATTATTTCTTTTGTTGCCAGTGGTTTAGGTGTCATATAAAAGAATACATTGCCAAATGCAAAGTCATAAATATTTTCCGCTATATTTTCTTCCAAGAGTTTTATATTTTGTGAGGTAAGGCCCAAATTCATTCTTCTGCATGTGTGCATCTAGTAGCACCATTTGCTGAGAGGAATGTTCTTTTCTTCTTGAATGCTTTTGCCACCTTTGTCAGAAGTTAATTGTTCAAAATGTGAGTTTATCTCTGGACTATTCTATTCCATGATTGATCCACATGGCAAGTGCCACACTCAAGATTATTGTTGCTTTGAAGGAAGTGTTGAAATTCGGAAGTGTGAGTCTTCCAACTCTGTTCATCTTTTTCAAGATTGTTTGTGACCACTCTGAGTTCCTTGAGTTTCCATACGAGCAAACCAACTAAGATTCCAATAGAGATTTCTCTGAATCTATAGATCAGTTGGGAGTACTGCCATCTTAACAATATTTTAGCCAATGTAGGATGTCTTTCTGTTTACTAAGATCTTTATTTTTCCAATAATGTTTTATAATTTCCATTGTGCAAGTTCTGCCCATCTTTTGTCAAATGTATTCCCACGTTCTTTATTTTTTGATGTTATTATAAATATAATTATTTTCTTAATTTTATTTTAGGATAGTTCATTAGAAATGTATAGAAATATAATTGATTTTTATATTGATCTTGTATTCTACAACCTCGCTAAACTTGTGGATTCCTTGTTTTTTCAAGTCTAAGAGCCTATTGTCTGCCAATAGGAGATAGTTTAACTTCTTTTTTCCTCATTTGGATGCCTTTATATTGAACTTCCGGTACAATGTTGAATAGAAATGGCAAGAGTGGACATCTTTTCTTGTTCCTGATCTTAGGAAGCAAGTGTCAGTCGCATCACCATCATGTTAGCTGTGGATTTTTCACAGATGCCTTTGGTAGGTTGAGGAAGTTCTCTGCTTATTTTTTTAAATCATTCTAGGGTACATTAATAAAGGATGATTCCACCCCCATTTTACAGAGGTAAAATAATTTCAAAACAGAGACCCAAGAATTTCACTGTTAGGTATAAGGGAAATGAAAACATATACACTCAAAAGCTTGTACATGGATGTTCATAGCAGTATTCCTTATTGCCAAACTGTGGAAATAACCCACATACCTATCAGCTGATGAATGAATAAACAAAGTGCTATGTAAATACAATAAACTATCATTCAGTCACAAAAAGCTATGATTATACTAGTATACATTACAACATTGCATAAACCTTGAAAAATAGTAGAAAGAAGCCAGTTCATTTATTTATATGTAATTTTTTAAATAGGCAAATCCATAGGGACAACATATGAATGGCTGCCAGGGATTGGGGAGAGGAGAGAATGGGATGTGACTGCTAATGGGTATGGGGTTTCTTTTGGAGGTGATAAAAATGTCTTAGACAATGGTAATGATTATACATCTCTTTGAATATATTAAAACCCACAAATTTTATATTTAAAAAGGTGAATTTTATGACATCAATTACATCTTAATAAAGCTGTTATTCTTTAAAAGGTTGTGATATGCCCAAGATTATTTTCCAAATAATTAATGGAGGTAGGTTTCATCCTGAGGTCTTTTACTCTATATCCAAAAATAATCCCATGATATCTTGCTACTACTTTCAATGCAAAAGTCATTTTGCTCTCTGTTGAGCTTATCTGGGATTGAATCAATACCAAAAGAGCCAGATCCCATTCAAATATATTGGAAAGTTGTGGCCCCCAACAAGGATCTGGTGACTTGTGATAGGAAGTTATGAGCTACAAAAGTCCAGGAAGTTTGCTGTTAGTCTATAGAAGTATTTTAAAAATGAGAAATAGCTTACTAAGTTACAAAGATAAAGAATTATAGTCATTTTGAGTCAACAAAATATTTCATTGTAATTCTCTCTAGGATTCAACCTATTATTTAGACATATTTTAACCCAGCCAAGTTACTGATAATATAGTAAGTATAGAATTTACTACATACTCTCAGCTTTAAAAAAAATAGTTTTTTTGTGACCTATTCATATCCAGATTTTTCAAGTAGGGTAGACAGTGCTCATTGATGAAAGCTCAAGTAGCAGTAGGATACCTCCACAAAATAAGCTATGAGGCTCACTGAGCAAAAAAGGACTGTCATATTCTCGCTGGTAGCAAGAATGCTAGGAACATTTTATTTCAAAGTTTTGGAATTAGAAGAAAACTTAAGGCTATCTAAAGCAAGAGTTCCCTTGGGTTCCATAAAAGGACTTAGGTTAGTCATTTGAACCCACTGGAATCATAAACAAAAATGCATGTGGAAGTGCATTCTTTTCCTCAGACATGAGGGCCTATGTTTAAAATATTTTTGGATTCATAGAAACCAACTTTGTAAATTCCAAAAATGATACAATAAAAGTCCTGCTCTGCTTATTAGAATAATGTGTGCTAGAGAAATTGCAAGGAATGCCTTTCATTAGCAAACAGCTGTAAGGTTTATTCCAAGTTGGTCTTATGCCAAGCCTTGTGCTGGAAACCTGAATGCACTGATTTGCTCTCGTAATACCATGGTAAGTTTTCATTATCTTTGATATGCCTATTATGGGAAGCACTAAAAATACATTTCCATATCAAGATAAAATAATTTGAAAAGAGGTTATGTTTTTCAGTCTAATTCAGAATAACCAAATATAGGCATCTATTACTGATTTCACTGTAGAAAGCAATTTGGCCTTGTTTAAAAAGATTATTTTGCCTTCTTACCTAACCATATCCAATAGATTCCAAAAGATGAATAAAACACACACCACATATTTCTCTTGGACTTCCTCTTGACTGGTGATCACCACAAAAAGGATGATTATTCTCTCTGTGAGCTAACAAACAAACAGCAAAGTCAAGAATTAAGATCAGCTGTTAAGCCATGTAGGTATTTTTCTAATTTAAAAAAACCCAGAGCTTCTTTTAAACTATGCTTTAGCTGGTAATCTGTATACTAAATATTATTAACAATTACTATCTCTCAGGAAGTTGGATTATGGGTAAATTTAATTTCCTGCTTTTTGTTTTCCTGTACTTTCCAAATTACATATAACAAATGAAAAGATAACCTATTTTTATCTAAATCAGAATATTTCCTTTCTTCTTGCCACATGCATTCATTTCTATTCATTCTGGTGAACTTTTATTTGAGTGCTCACTATGCATTAGATGCTATAATAAAAACATGGCTGTTGTTTAAGACAGGGAAGCAGTAGTGGGTAAATGTGGAGCAATGACTATAGCACAGTATGTGCTAAGAGTGGGAACACAGGGAAGGGAAGAAATACTTGCTGCCTGAGGAAAGAATGCAGAGAGGTTTATGAAGACAGGCAACATTTCAGTTTGATCTTGAAAAATGAATGGGAGTCTGTCAAGTAGACTGGACAAGAGAAAGGGCATCCTTGGCAAAGGGAACAGTCTGAGCAAAGGTGCTGGAGCGATCCTGAAAATGCAAGGTGTGAAAATGCAGGGTTCATTACGGAGGAATAAGAAGAGGCTGAGTGCAAGGAAGGGAAGACCAGGAGATGAAATTGAAAATGACTTTGCGGCTGGATTATGAAGGATTTTGAATGACAGCCCAGGAAATTTCAATTTCATCCAATAGAGAAGCCATTGTAGCCTTTTTTTTTCTTTTGGTAAGGGAGTAATATAATCCTAACCCCTATAAGCTAGTGGAAAATGAAAAGAATTTAACACATTCTTGGAATATATAATATATATCCTAAGTCAGTAAGCATTTACAAATCATTGAGAATTCACACACTTTTGGCTTAGCTCCAGTTACTAGTATCAATAAAATACAATCCTTTTTCCCCACCTAAAGTGCCTTCTTACATTAATACATCCTACACATTCTACTTCTTGTGTGTTTAATAGGACTTTTAATTTCCGGTGGTCAAAATATATTTGAGATTTTTAGGAGCATACTAGTGGTAAAGAAAAATATCAAGGATTGCTCTATAGTTTTCAGTAGCGTCTTTATTTTAAAAAGCTGATTAAGGACAAAATACTGAGATAATATAAGACAGAATCATAGACTGTTAGTGTAGAAAAATCCAAGATTTGCCAACAGTGGCCACATGATCAGAAATCCACATGTATAAGCTCTATCAGCATGTTTATGACTACAGAGGTGAGTCAAGAGGGCCCTTGCATGGCTAAGGGGAATTAAGGCATAGTGCAAATCTTAGGCAATCTATGGAAGCTATCTACATAGCTATTTTTCTTCCATCAGTCTTCCTTTTAAATATAATGCCCTGATGTCCTTATGTAATTCAATTATATTAACAAATACTACTAAATTGCAATTATAATTACTGAATAATCTGACCTTGCTTTTATGAAACCTGGCAGCCTTTCAATACAAGGCTTAAATAGCAAATACTTAGGCACTATCTAATTTTGTATCTAGTTAATTCCTCATAATTAGGAAAATCTTGTTTTTGCTAAAAATCTCAGGAGATACACACACATGAATGCATACATAGAACAATGACCTGTACCCCTCCAGATAATACTAGCCCAACTCTACTCTTTTACAAATAAGGAATTTAGGAATCAGCTTATTTGAGTGACATGGCCAAACTACTGGGAGACGAGAAATTAAATGTATTCTAAGTCTTCTGGTGTCCAGATTTATAAGCTTTCTATCCATAATGTCAGGCTCCTTCAAATGGTGAGGAGAGGGCAAAATCTCCTAAAAGAGACTGGAACTGCATGATGAAATTCACTCTATTGAAAATCATTATTTGAGGGTCTGTGGCACATTGGTGACAGAAGCAGAATTTCAATTGCACAGAAATCAGCAGTTGCCATGCCCCAAAACATGAAACCACAGCACACAAATATGCATGTGAATCCATAATTAACCTAATTAGTTAATTATCTGAGGGTTATTTACATCTAACTTGGCCATCCAATGGCAATACAATGAGAGAATTTAGGTGGGGATATTCTTAAATTGGTAAAAGTCAATATTTATTCATTACTGTCTGCCAGTTTCCAAACATGCACCATCTTGCTTCATCTCTGTAATGAAGTAAGAAGAAGGTGCTATTCTATTTAACTGCCTTTAACAAAAGGGATGCATTTTACTAAGTGAAAGTGACTTGCCTACAGGTATGGAATCAAAATTTAGACAATCCTTTGTTCTGAAGTGCTAAGACTTTTTCATTTTTGTTACTTCCCGGGCTACTCCAGAACTAATACATCGGTGACTGTCTATTCTTTAGAAAAACATTTTGTTAAAAATTAAGACCTGAAAGCAAGTGGTTTCTTGGTATTCTAAATCAACACAAAAATAATTTTGATGAAAAGACTTTCTAAATTTATAAATTTTGATATATTTCAATCAGTTATTTAGAGCTTTACACTTGGGAAAACTAAGCACTTTGTTCTTTTTAACAAATCATGTGAAAATATGACTATTACTAATGAATGGTTCTGTAATGTTTAGTATAACACAAACAGGTAGAATAAAAGGTATATTTAAAATCCTGTAACTTAGGCCAAATTAAGCATGGTGGTAATATGGTCCACTTGAAAGTACAGCCACTATCATATAAGAATAATTTGCATTTTTATGTTTGATCTAGGCATCCTAAACTCCAGGTTAAACAATGACTGAAACTAAGTTGTTACTTTCTAAATGGCAGGCAGCACTTTATAAGCTCTGAGGGGGTAAAATGACACCTTAACTGAAGGGAGAATTTCTAGAATCTTAAAAATTAGTTTTAGTCTCAAAGACTACTGTTTTACTAAAATGATAACCAAACTATTTCAGTCATATCAACATTTTAAGTACATCAGAAACATATCTCTATATATGGAAAACCATCTTTATAAGACAAAAGCATTTAAATAATTCTATATTTTTTTTATTAATCATTCAGTAGATACCTACAGAGTATACTGTTCTGGGTCCCAGAGAACATAACTGTGAACAAGACCAAGTTCGTGCCCTCCTGGCATTTACATTCTACTTAGTGAAATAGGCAGTAAGCAGGTATAGCAAAACAGCCTAAATTTTTACTATAAATCACATCCTATATGACCTCCAGTAATTAATTTTTGCATTAAATAGTTATACCAGATATAATATTTAGCATCTATTATTACCTAATAGTTATAAATAAAATAAGGTTGTTCTGAAGAGTAAATAAGTTAATATATATAAAGAACTTAGAAAAGTGTTTGGCACATAGAAAGCTTTAAATAAATATAAGATAATATTAAGAAAATATATAAATATAATTTAATTTAATGTAGTGATTAGTATAACTATAGGACATTTTTCTGCATAAAGATTTAAAAAGTCAGGCTAGAGGTGTGGCTCAAATGATAGTACCCCAGCCTTGCAAGCACAGAGCCCTGAGTTCAAACTCCATTGTTGCTTAAAAAAAAGACAAAAAAAGTAAATTTCACCATTTGTAAATTATGCTATCAATTCCAGCATTTGTTAAATTATACAATGAATCAAGGAATATAGTTTTGTACTTATCACACTAAAGCACTCCATGGGTCAAGTGCAAAAACCAGAAGAAAAATATATAAAATCTTACTTATAGAGTGAATTGTATCTGTAATTCATTCCCAAGAAGTTTCAGAATTTGAAGACTTACCACTCAACACTATTATCAGCACTATTATTATTACTACTATTATTGATAATAATATTATTATTCATATAAGCCTATTCTCAACTCAAAATCTGAGAGAAAAATCAATGTGACTTTATGGAAAGTCAAAAGATTATTTAACCTAGAAATGAAAATAAGCACCTGTTTCACAGTACAAGGCCCTGAGTTCAATCCCAAATACAACCAAAACTAAAAAAATAAAGAGAAAAAGAATGAAAGAAAGAAAGACAGAAAGAAAAAAGAGGAAGGAAGGGAGGGAGGAAGGAAGGAGGAAGGGAGGGAGGAAGGAAGGAGGAAGGGAGGGAGGAAGGGCGGGAAGAAGGAAGGAACAGTTAAGAGTGAAGCCTAAGTGTGTTCTTAAACAGGTACGAGGCATTTTCCTTTGGGAATACCTTCATATTTCTTCTCTTAAGAGTCTGTGACTGTGAAATTTTTGGAGTGATTTTTGGCAGGCAGATCTCTGCTTGTCCTCTATCAGAAGGGAGGATGTGGGATTGAACCATTTTAATTCAGTTATAAATGAGATCTTTGCATTTAAAACTTTTCTCAAAAGATGAAGTGAACCACAGGACCCTGGGGGTTTCCTTCAAGGTGTATCAGTCTAACGTTATGAAACAAATGTTAGTTTGGCTATTTTCCCTTCTTGAGTTGAACTATTTTAAAGCCATATCAATAAAGCTCTCTTTCTCAGGCTTCTGCACAAATGAAGTCTGAACAAAGCCCTTCAAAATCAATGTCAGGGTTGGTAGTATTCCTCTTCCCTACAAGTCAGGTTTTTAAAAAATTAAATCTATTGAAATCAACTAGTCTCCCCATTTAGCAATTTTTAAAATGCTCCCCATGAGCATTTTATGCACACTCATTTGGGAGGAAAGGGTTGGAGAGGAGAGATGTTGAGTTTTCATTTATATCATCATTTTTATATGCCTTTAAAAAATTTTTTTGCTTTCCCACTTAAGTTAAAAATATCTAACATTTGCAGTACTTCTTTACATAACTTAATTGGCATGTAATTATTCCCAAAGATGGAAATTTATAAACAGCTATTTATATTATGGTTTTGTCTTATTCCCCTAAGTGTATAAAATAAAATATATATCTGTTAAATGATTATCGTCTTACAGTCAGTTTTTTCTTTTTGTTTTAGCAATTTCATGTAATTTTAAAAATTCATATCCTTTTGCTTAATGTCAGAGATATGAGTGTAAAGCACTTAATAATGCATAGAACAGCCACAAAAACCTACCTCCTGTTCATACCAGTACTTACTATATGTGATGTTAATTGTTCAACTAGCTCATCCAATCCTACTGCTAGATGGAATAATTTATCTCGATATTTTGGAGGACAAGCTCCAAAAATGTGGCTTAGCCATCTCTTGAAGGATAATAACAAAGTAACAGAACAATTGTGCAAGCATAGTGTTTGGCCTCCTTGAAAGCAGCTGGACACTATCCATTTTTAAGATACTGCACACAGTCAGCTGTGAGTACGGTGTAAATAACTCAACTGCCCTAACTACTGTTTCTTCATTTAAAAATGGGGAAATAGGAAAACCAAGAGTGATTACACAATATGAGAGTTTTGTTTCATAATTTTAAAGCAGAGGCCTCAGACTCATCTCATAATGAGGGAATTTTAATTGTCTATAAAACTCCAATAAAGGAAGGGGTCAGAAAATGAAACTTTAGGTACTATGATGATTTTTAAAAGTTTTTACAACACCATTTCAATTCTGAGAACCATGGAAAGGATTAAGTGAATAAAAAAATAGAGGGAACATAAAATCTCATATAGGAAGTTAAAAGAGGAAGAAAAACAACCACAACAAAAACTAATAATAATCAGTCCTGGATGAAAATAGTAATATTCTTTCCTTATGTCATGATCTCTGACTTGTTATCCATCCTAAGGACTAAAGACTTAAAAATCATTTGTGCTCCATTAACAGTAGTCTTTGCAAACTCACCTTTGAATAAAAAGTGTAAATGTAGATTTGCAATTATTTTTAAATCACCAAATTAGGATTTTGGTCTTTGATTTAAGTGATATTGCAATGAGCCATTAGAGATTTAATTATCAATATTAAAAGCACACTTAAATATTCTCGAATTTCTTGACCTCCATGAAATCAGATGTCTAAGTTATACAACAATTTCTATTATTAAATAAGCTATATAATTTTGTAAATCATAAAATGTGTATATTTTCTAGGGATAGTCTGAGTACTCATTTAGTTTTCTTTCTTACACAGTAATCTGTTTTCAGTGGGTGCACTAACAATAACTAAACTAACAGTATTTTTAATATTAAAAATGCCATTTTTACAATGAAACTAGTACTAACCAATTTAGCCTAAAAAAGTAAGAAGTCCTTAAAAGTATACTGAAAGAAAACATGACTTAAGATTTGAGCTGAATAATCTCATATGATAAAACACAACATTTCATTTAATCTGAGCTGTTAATTCTGTTCTCTAAGATTAGTATCATGGGATTCTAGTCCCATGTGCATTTTGGGTTTTTCAAAGTAAAGCAGACCTGTTAAATAAGTCATAAATGCAAATAAATCTTGTTCTCAAATTATATGCTGCTTGGGTCAGATCTGTATCCCTTTTTATTCTGTAAAGAAATATGATTAAAGGAATTCTAGGTCTTAGCTAGGAAACTACTACAGTAGTACTATTTTATACACTACTGCCCTCATTTTTATTTTACACTTGATATTTCAACACTTAAAATGTCATTATCCTAATGGATACTACTTCTGTATTTTATTTGATAAGTAAAATTAAAAATATCCTCTAAACATTTTTGATGCTTATAATTCTGAGTTCTTACTAGGTTCCTTAGGATTATACTGCTATTTACATCTTTAAGCTTTCATGATATTTAAGCAAACTTTAATACAGTAATCTATGCTATTCCTTAATTCAACCAAAATTTAAGATATATGTTTACATTCTAAACACTCAGCTAGGTGCTGGCAATACAAGAAGACTGAGATTTTAATAATTTTTACAATGTAAATTTGTCAAATTTAGTCTTTTATTCTTCAAATTTATTTGGGGAATACTTAAAATTATTCTCATGTAGAGAATCTCCTAATGTTTTCAACATTTGCTCATGAAGCCCCCTAATCCTTTTCCTTCTTTCTCATAGAAAATACCATTTTAAAATTCTTGTTGCTTTAATCCAGCAATGATTTTTCTATGCTGAGTCTCTACAAGTAAATTTCCAATCTTCTTTCAGCCTGCCTTCAAGGGCTGGAGGCATGGTAGAAGGGACAAATAATAGCCAAAATAACAACAGTGGCTACAAAGTATTAACTGAGTGCCAAGAACTCACTCCACCCATGTTCTCAGTTACTCCATAAGATCCATGTTGTTTTCATGTCACATTAGAAAATGAGTTTCAGAATGTTAAAATACCTTGTTTAAGTCCCCACAACCACTATAGGTCAAACTGAAATTTGAATCCTGGTCTATGTGACCCCAAGTCTATACTTAGATGCTATACTAGACAAACATAAATGATCTCTTCTTCCCATTTTTCTTCAGTGAAAGTAGTTGAATGAAGAAACACCTTGGAAATATTCTAGTCTCTGGCTAGAGATGACAGGAATTTTGAGAGTTTTGTTTTTTTAATTATCTGTTCTTTTCCAGGTATTGTGTGTTGTGTCCTTTTTCAGCAAACAGCCCAATGGTTATGGGTGGTATAATCCCACAGTGGTCAGTAGAAGAGCCACACACCAAACTCAAGTCTGAATGCCTTCAATCCTATGTCTTTCCATTGTTTTATACTACCTGGTGACATAGTGAGGGTAAAAAGTGGCCATGAACTCTCCTCCCATGATAGGATCAACAAGCACTGCTAACTTAAATGTTTCCAGCTGGCTATTCTAACTGCAGTGTTGTAGACTAGGCAATCCGTCCATGGAATGAATTCTACTGACATAAAACCAAGAGAGGCTGTAAGTAGAACAAAGTTAAAAATTAAACAGATTCAACAAATAATAATAATAATAGCAAAACTAATAATGTGATTGGTTAAACCTACCTGCAGAAACCTCGGGAAAAGATGGTTTGACTCGATGCCGATATATATGTGCAACAGCTCCAAGACAGAAATAGATTGGCAGAATCTCATGACAAGTCCGATAGCATAAAAAGTGTCAACCATTGAATCTGCGTTCAGCGGATTACAAATACAGAGATAGTAAGTAAAAACTAGACCACAACACATCTATGCAGCACTTTGAAATAAAACTGAGATTATTTTCTACCTCTTTATTGTACATGTGAAAAATAATCTAAATAGGGTACTAATTATTAAGAATGCAACACAACCCAAGAAAGTATGTTGTATTCACCTTAATTGATCCTTTTCCAAAAATAAGTAAAAACTTAAAAGGCTTCACAGTCAAAACTGCAGTATTATTCCCAGTGTATGAGATTATAAGGCAATTTCCACATAAAATACTAGCCAGAATCTAAATCACCTGAAGTGTAAGTAGGCTGGAGGTGAGCTTACTAAAGAGTCTCCTCTGTGCTCAGCCTTTTCACTGACAAGAAAATTACAAAGTTGAGAAAAAAAATATGACTTCGGTTTTATGGAAATCACATTAATGGTAGCATGATATCAGACACCAAGTGTATACAGCACTGGTTCAAGTACGTACTTAGCTAGTACTTTTTAGATTTGTGTTAAACACTGAACTTGGGCCTTTGGTCAGGACTTTCAGAGTTTTCATTGTAGAGGGCCCAACGGAAATCTTGCCCTTAGGAGAAGCTGAAATGGAAGAGAAACAAATGTCTATCTATGGTGGATGTCTGTCCCTTTAAGTGTTAAAATCAAATTCCACCATGTTTAGAAACTTCTGGGGGGCGGTGCAGAGATTTTGCTGTCTTTACTGGCCTTCCTATCATTCAGATGATAATAACTGATTAAGCACCAACATGAGGTAGACACTATTACTCTCATCCCCACCTCAGAGATGATCCCCGATGCTCAGACAGTCCACACTCTTATCCAATGCCTGCACCGGCTACAGCAGAGCTTGTCAATTACACAACCTTGATGGAAAGCAGGTGTCACAAGGTCAGGGTTTTAGATTGTCGCTGAGCTACTTACTAAGTCATATATTGTCTCAGGAATTGTACTGAACTCCCTCTTAGATGTTCTCAGCCTTCTATATGAATCGGTTGTGTTTTTTTGATAATACGTAGCTTCCATAATTACAATAGCAGGAAAACAGTTAAGAAATAAATATGCTGCTGACTAAAGCGACGTTTTCCCACTGGAAAGGTGAGGTGGAATCAGAGCGCTCTTGGCTTGGGATGCATGTTGTGAACGATTTAATACACCCCACAGCCTGAGCCAACGTCCAAGGCCCACAAGTGAGCGCTTTCTGATCTAAAATTGAAAAGAATGTTTCCCATTGCCTCTCTTTCCTTCTACTTGAAAATCCTCAATGTTTATAGTTGAAATTCAAGGACTGGGTTGTATCCTCAAGGTTATTAACAAAGGCAGAAATTTATTTGTAGATTTTTTTCTGTAAGAAAAAGCAACATAAAATAGTTTATGGTACCTCCAAAGCTGCTTTCCTTGTGATACAGAAGTCTGAACTGATGAGCAAAGCACAGCTTTTTTCCAGATTTATTCTACGTGTTTGTTTTTAGCGAACCCAGCAGTTGCTCAAATTGTCGAGTCATCTAACAGTTGTAAATTGTGATGACACTTACTCATGCGGGGATAGAACATGAAGAGAATGTTGTTTTGACAGTCATCTAGTGATTCATTTTTAAAAAAAAAAACAAAACTGAACTGCATATTTTAAAACAGCATTTTTACTTTTTAGGAAATTGGAAGAAGTGTATGACTTAAGCCATCAGTGCCAACTCCATGTAGGTGATTAGTCATCTCCAAAGTGTGTCATGTACACATTACTCCTTAAGGGATCAAATGGAGTCCTGGGGAGTGAAAAGTTTGTCATTCACTTACTAGTAGTCTCCAGTTACCCTAAACCTAAGGAGTAAAAAATCCTGGAAGAATCTGATTAATTCCTAATTTCTCTGCACAAAATGTAACACTGGAATTTACAGATATCCTTAGAGTGCACCAAATTTACTAGGGTTTGGTGCAGAACCAAAAAGGAACAGTGAAATGTTACCACCCCAAAGTCATGTCTGTGTTTTCAGAGCAAACAGCCTACTCAGAGGAAACAAATCCTTTCCCTTATCCCAACTTCTCCCTGCTCCAAAAAGGTTAAGGTTTTTGCAATAAACAAGAAGTATGGTTATTGAAAAACATCAACATGGAGAATGTTAGGTGAGCTTCACAGAAGTTCAAAATTACTATAAGCAAAACTAGATGAAAACAAGCATTCAAAGTTAAAAATCAAACACAGTTTTGGAGTTTTACCTTTTCCAAATGAAAAGAATCTGACTGTCATATTTGTAAATATCCATGAGTGGCCACAGAACTGGATTAAGTAATAGATGAAAAGATAGGCATTCTTCCTATATCTATAAATACAGGAAAATGTTATTAAACACTTTTTTATAATTATCCCTTCATCCTTGTGCACATGTCTTTTAATGTACCAAACTGAGCAAGCAAAAGAAAATGGTTCATATATCAGAGTCGCTTATTTGGTTGTCCCCCAAAACACATCGGATTTTGAAGAGACTCAAAATACACACTATCTGCTAATGTGAATATACTTAATTTTCTTAAACTCAAATACAGTTCTTTTTTAAAAATACACTTTCATCTTTGAAAGAAAGGTTAATTGTGCTGTTCTAACTTTGGACATTACTGCAAAGATAGCTTTGGATATTTGAGGGAGAAAAACATGGGTGCAGAGGGGTTGATGTGGTCAGTGTGTGTGTCAGTAGCTCAGTCGGCTAAGTGCAGGCCTTGAGAGAAAAATGGTTTATAGTTATGAGAGGCAGGAGTAATGGCCACATTGCCAAACAGTGCATAATTCCGTAACTGGACACACCTGACTTTTGAGTGCTTCATGTGACTAGGGTTTTAGTAGCTTGCCACTGCCATCTATTATATTTGCAAGGAAGATAGTTTCCTTCATTAAACACACGCAGAGAGCAGTTTAGTTGCTCAAGCCAAAAAAGAGAAGTCAAGCTAGGTTTGAAAATGTGGGTTGCTGGGGAGATGATTAAAAGAAGTCTGACAGATACAGAGTTCGGGGGAGAGGAAAAAGCATTGGTTGAAGTGCTCCCTAGGGGTTCCGAAGGATGGAGGGTGAACAAGATTTTCTCCTAGTTGAAGACGTGAAACCTCTGAGAAACAAAGCACGTTAGCTGCGAGGCAGACCCGGTGTTGGTGGATGATTTTACATGGCCGCTCAGCAGATACCTTAAACTGCTGAAGGGCTTAGGACGAGGAAATCCTCCTTCATCCTCCAGGAGAATCGCCTGTACAACTGCAACGCTTTCCCTGGAATCGCGAGTGTGATAGGTGCTTCCGCAGCAGCAAGATCAAACCATCACCCCGCAACCCTGCGTCTGACCAAGTCCAGGGCAGGGTTCTGGGCAAGTAGGAAGGGAAGAAGGACTGGCAGACACACAAAGGGAAGAGGTGGCCACTCAGCCTGTCCTTCCCATTTCCTTAGCTCCAAAGTGAGGAAAGTAACAGAGCCTTCTTCCTAGGATTGTCGAGAAAATTAAACTAGCGGATACCTGTTAGGAGCCCCCGGAGCGCGGGGCGCAGGGTTGGGAGGCGCCACACGGGCGGGTGGCACCAACTGCAAGGGGATCCCCGCCTCTGCGGCCTCTCTCCCGCCCCTCCCCCGCGGCCCGGGCGGGGGCCGAGCGCCCTACCTGGGCTGCAGCCAGGCGGGCAGCGCCAAGGGCCCCATGGGCCTCTCCACCAGGACCTCCAGCGCAGTCCGGGAAGCCGCACCCGCGGGGCTGGAGGGGGGAGGCGCGGCCCAGAGGCCGGACGCAGAAGGGCGGGGCCTCCCACACTCAGCAATTTACAAGGATGGGGGTAGGGGGGAAGAACCAGCCTGAGGTCGTGCGATGGGCAAGAGAGTGAAGTTCTTGCTTGCAGCGCTGCACTAGGAATAGCTGGCCAGGGCAGGAAAGGTGCGCACGTGTGGGCCAGCCATCAGCCGGGACCAGGCACGTGTGCATCTTTGCATTCCGACGGTTATCTAACTCCACTTACAGGCTCCTGATCTTTGGGCTGAGACCCAGTTGGGATCTCTCGCGGAAATATTACCTATACACCTGGGCGATCTCTCCAGTTTAGGAATTCAGCCCATCCCAGAGCCTCCAGGAGTGAGTGGATCCGCTGGATGGAATTGGTGGGGGCCTCTCTTACAATCGTCACCTAACAGACGTTCAAAAAGAAGTTATGGTCACATCTTTACAAAAAGGTGCTCCATTCCTCCAAGACTCCTTCCTTGAGCTCAAGTATGCCCTGAGTCCTCGCTGATGCTTGGGAATCTTCCCATCCTAAAGCTTTTCCTGATCTCTTAAGACTGTAGCATCACCTTCTCATACTCAAATGACACACCCATGTTACTGCTGAAGATCAGGACTGCCTTCCAGCCACTTCTGTTCTATCAAGTAAACACGCCTAAAACAAAGAAACAGCCAAGAAGGCACGTGCACACAGTGAGACCAGAACACCCAATTACTGGAGTTGGAAGTTTGTGCCCCCCATTTTACGGAAAGGGAAGTTGAGGCTTCAAAAATGTTGTCATTTACCACAGGTCACACAGCTGATAAATGGCAGTAATTGAACTTAAAGGTCAGCATTTTTTTTTTTTTCTCATTAGGGCACGGTTTCCTTCCTCATAGTCCAGTCACTGCATTCACCTCTCCCCTCTGCATTTCTCCACATTTCTGGCCTCTCCTCCCCTGTCCTCAGCCAGGGGTTAACCTCCCCACGTGATCACCAGTCCTTTCTGGAACTCACTCTAGCGGTTGTCACATTGCCTCGTCTCCCATCTTCATTATCTCCTTTCTACTTTGACCACGGTTGAAGAACATATTCAAACCCCTTACCCTGGAATTAAACATTTTATTCTTTCTGCTTCTGTAATTCTTTCAAAACTCCCCACCATCTCCCGTCATCAGGCACTTCTTTCATTCTTTACCATTCTCTTCCTCTTGTGTTCCACAACACCTTCCAATGTGGCTTCCAGTGCTCTCTCATGATCTCTTGGTCTAATTAACTCCGTTTTGGCCCTCTCTGACTCCATTTTTGCCCTTTCCACTTTTTCCTTGGGAGTCTTTTCCTCCTTCATTCACCTTGGATTCCTGGAACCACAGAACTGATGGATAAACATCTTGTGACAGGAGTTGAATCTACTCCCCAGAGAGCAAAGACTTTTTCTGTCTTGACAAAGTACACCCTGACCAATCCTAAGATAATGATCACCGAGACCAAGGTTTGACCAAAACTATTAGCTATGCATGCTTCTTGCCCCTTCCATATATAATTTCATGTCAGTACTCCAAAGATGAGCTTGGGGGGGTCACTGAATCCCTTTGTTCTTCCTAACATGGCCACATGTGACTAAATCTCCTTTCTCTGCCCTTCACCACTACTGGTTTCCTTAACTGATGTATTGAACGGGTGGCTGAGCCTAGTCTGTTGAGGCTCCTGGGATGGGGCTTTTGTCCTAAAACTCTGGGAACAAGGTGACAGCCCCACAGTCCTTGCTTTTAGAGAGCATTTGATATAAATGGAAAACTTAAGTAAACACTGGTGTGTAACCTATCATCAAGGCCATTTGTGCCAGGCAGCAAAGCCAGGCATCAAGGCCAGGCAGCAAAAGAGAAAGTCCAGGATGGCCTGCAGTGGGGAAGAAGAGAGTGAGGGAGGGTGACAAGCCTCTCAGAGGAATTGATTGGTCCTTTATCACCAAGCACAACCCCTGTGTCCGTGTCCTCATCCTTCTCAACAGATCTGCACTCATTCCCTCTTTACCTCTGCAACTCTACATGTTCTCCTCCCAGTTCCTGTTCTTTCTGTCTCCATGAACGGTTTCCCTGCTCCTGCTCTGTTCCCTCAAAGGTCTTCTTTTTCATTTGCCACCATGTTATCCTTGACCACAGACACCCATCACATATGGCTTTATCACCTTGCAGACAACTTCTGACTGTATTATTTGCGGCTTCTTTTATGAACACCAGCTCTGGCCTTTGAACTGCTTCTGGATATTCCTTCATGAAAGTCCTATTGCTACTTATAATTCAACCTATTTAAAATATATGTATTGCTTTCTTTCCAAATCATTGTCCAATTTCCTGCAGGAAGATCACCATTTTCCTAGCCACTTGGGATTTCAATTTGGGAGTTATCATTAAGTCTTCTTGTTCAGCTGAGCACCACTGATTTCATCCTTTCAAGATCTACTGACCACTAGTGTTCCACTTTCATTATTTCTTATCCAGTACCAAAATAAAAAGTAATTGGCTTTCTTCAAATCCATTCTGTACATCATCACTCCATTGCATTTCTTGGAGCATCACTTTGGTTAAATCTTTCTCTGTACGAAAAGCTTTTTAGTTGCCAGAAATAAAAGAAGCCAACAACCAATCAACCTTTTCAAATCAAGCAGGGAATTCTATCTTATTTCCCAAGCAGTTAGTACAAATGGAGCTCTTGAGAGACCAGTTTGAATTAGTTTGGTGGCTCTGGAGTTTTTTGTTTGTTTGTTTGTTTGTTGTGATATCGGAGTTTGAACTTAGGGGTTTGCACTTATGAAGCAGGACTCTACTGCTTGAACCACACTTCCATCTCTTTTTTCCTCTGGTTGTTCTGGAGATAGGGTTTCACTTTTCGAAAGTACAAGAGAACCACGATCCTCCTATTTAATGTTTTCCAAACAGTCGTGTGCCACCATGCCCAGATTTTCCCATTGAGATGGGGGTCTCAAGAATTTTTTTGCCTGGGCTAGCCTCAAATCACAATCCTCCTAATCTCACCCTCCCAAGTAGCTTGGATTACAGGAAAGCTACTGGCACCCATCCAGAAAGTATTTCTTAAAGCACATTCTAACCAAGCCTTTCTTCTGGGCGAAATTCTTTGCTGGTCTTCTGTTGCCTGCTTACAGTTGGATCTCATTTTGCTTCTAAACCTGTCACACACTGACATTCCTCCATTAAAATAAGAACAATTTGCTATTCCATGTACCCACCAGGCATTCTCTGATCATGTGCATCTATGAAATTTTCCCCCAACACTTTGAATTTCTCTTCCACACCTCCCCTTCTCACAACCCAATATTCTTCCCCCTGTGGTTCTTAGGGCTCAGACTCAAGCTTGTTAGGCAATCACTCTACCACTTGAGCAGTTCCCCTCAGTCTTTTACAGCCCAAAATTTACCTATCAAAGTTCTATTCACTCCTTAAAGTCTTTCCCAGAGCCCTGTGGCAGCCACACTGGATTAATAGCACTTACCCTAGGGTATCATTTTTGAGGTAGTTCCTACTCAACTAGATTACAGATTCTGAGAGGACCCTACCTTGTACTAACAGTGAGAATTTGACAAGATTACACCTTTTAAAACAGTTTCTGTTGCCAAAAATACATAGCTGTTGGGAAGACTGAGTAAGAAAATGTACAAATAAAAATAGATAGCAGCACCTACTGCAGTGCTCGGCATGGTAGGTGTCTATTAAAGCAGTGAATGAGTGCATGAAACTAAGGGCTTCTCCCCCCAAACATTAACTAAGATAAAACAAAACATTCAGTGGGGATTGCATTACTGAACTATGTAGAGTGGACTTTCAGTTATCCACATGTAAAGAAGTGGGAAGCCAATTTAGTTCTAGAAACTCTGGATTAATATATTCTTCTCTTTGGAAGGATTTTAAAAAATTATTTGACTAGTTCAGGGTTTTTTTTTCTGCCTGGGAAAATGTTTAATTTTTTCTTATGAAAGAACATCAAGTGGGAGGTCAAAGTCTTGAAATATATTTAGTGGAAATAATAGACTGGCTCAAGACTTAAAAAGAAATGCAAAAAATGAATACTAGTTTCACAAATATCTTCAGAGAAATTAAAACCAATGGTTAAAACTCTGGAC
Source organism: Castor canadensis (assembly GCF_047511655.1). Lineage (NCBI taxonomy): Eukaryota > Metazoa > Chordata > Mammalia > Rodentia > Castoridae > Castor > Castor canadensis. The sequence goes on along the minus strand of NC_133398.1, from coordinate 51,135,371 downwards.
TTTGGACACTCCTTATCCATCATTCATCTTGGTTTTTTTTTTTCTGTGTGTTTTCCCTCTCTCGCTTCCATGGTGATCTCATTTTCTGAAGGTCAGTGCTTCATGTGATATGCTCAGAGAGCAGAGGCTCTCTCTCACTACCCACCTTCTTTCTCATCAGCCAGAAGTTGTTCTCTAAGGAATGAACTATGCTCTGATTCCAGCCAGATAAATTTCATGTTCAGATTTCTTGTTTATTTCCACCCCCTGGAAGAGCTCACCCTTTTCCCCACTCCCAATTTCATGGTATAGAGAGAAAATTCCCAGGCTACTGGAGCTGTACAAGCCTTAGAGAGTCTGTGGTCCAATCACTGTATTTTGTAGGCACTAAGAAGCTCGTTGAAGCTGATTTGAGAAGGTTGTTCCATAGGTCTGTGTAACTTTTCACCCTACTTCTCATCACCTTAGCTTACTTGGGCATCAGTCATCAACAGCCATCTACTGTTACTTCATTTGGGCATATGTTTAGCTTACATTACCACTCCTTTCCAGCTGATCCAAAACATTGCTTCTACATTTCTGCAGAATTTGACCACCCTTCCTTTACTGCTGTATTCAGAAAACCAAACACTGTACTAAGATACTTGCCTTGTTGTGTCATCACTCTTCAATTTAACCCCTGTCCTAGTCCAAGGCAAATGTATTCAGATATGATTGGTATACTCAACTATGAGGCACCATCTTATCTGTTTTCTATGCCTTGGACACTTTCCTCATCAACTTCATTTTTTTATATTGGTGATTATTAGCTCTATCTGTTTCACAGTGCTTCCCATTATTTATCTCACTTAATCCTCAGAGCAACTGTATATGGTGGGAATTATTCTTACCCTAATGTTTTGGATGAGAAAACAAGGTCAGACCAGTTAAATATTTTGACCAAGATTACATAGCTAATAAATGTTGGAACTGAGATGAGAAGGTTTGTCTGTCTCTAGATTGTGAATTCTTATCCACTCTGCTATATTAACATGTTACATATGATTGTACAGTATTTGAGTACTGATTGTATTTTTGTTATATACAATAGAGTCAAATTTTAGCACTATATGTAAAACCTGAAACTATAAGGTTTCTAGAAAAAAAACACAGGAGAAAAATCTTTTTTTTTTTTTTAGGTATTTCAATAGATAATTTCTCAGACACTTTCTTAGATATCTAATCAAGTATTTCTTCACTATTTCTGATCTTCAGAGGCACTTTTAAATGAATAAAAAGGCAAGCTATAAACTGGGAGAAAATATTTACAAAATATATGATGACAAAAGGACGTGTATGCAAATATATTTAAAAACTCTCAGGTCAATAAGATAAGCAACCCAGTAAAAACTGAGCAAAAGAATTCAACACATACCAAAGAAGATATGTGGAAAGAACATAAAAAGATGCTCAAAATCATTATTTATTGGGGAAATGCAAATAAAACACCGTGAGATCCCATTATACACATAGGAGAATGGCTAAAAAAGAAAAGACTCCATATCAAGTGTTGATAACAATGTGCCAGAGCTGAAACTCTCTCACACAATTTTATTTGTAATAGTCCAAACCTGGAAACAATCCAAATTTCCATCAATAGATGACCAAGTAAACAAATAGTGGCATAGCCATCCATGGGCTATTACTCAGCAATAAAAAGGAAGTGACTTACTCACACAAGCAATGCCATGGACAAAACTCAAAATATTTTTGCTGAGTGTAAGAATATAGATAAAAAAGAGTCCCTACTGCATGAGTCCACTAATTTAAAATTCTAGGAAATGGAAACTATTCTACAGTGATAGAAGGCAGATTAGTGGCTACCCAGGAAAGGACAGGGAAAAGGAGTGATATGAAGAGAGTGGGTGATGACCATACCCATTGTCTGGACAGTCGAGATGGTTTTGCAGGTGTCTATCTATCTTAAGTCTTATCAGGCTGGGCATGGTGGTACATGCCTGTAATCCAGCACTCAGAAGGCTGAGGCACAAGGACTGTAAATTCGAGGTCAGCCTTGGGCTACATAGTGGTACTCCAAATAATAATAATAATAACATCAATTTTAAATTTATGGAGTTTATTTTATGTTAGTTACATTGCACTTTGATAAAGCTGTTAAAATTTAGCACATTAATTTTTAGAAAGACAATTTTTTCTGTTATTTGCTTTGAATAACTTATTTATTTTTGTTTATCAAACCACTTTCTGTTTATTATCAAGTAAGACAAAACAAGACAACACAAAACAAAACTTGCAAATTAAAAGGAATTCAATATCCTCCAGTTCAGCCTCCTTGAGTTATGGTCTTTCTCCCCAGGGTGCTTTGTTCACACAACCTGGAAGTGGCAAAGACTGGGTCACAAACCTACACACACACAGGCCTCTGGGCTGTCATTTAGTTCCATGATTGCACCTGGTTGAGGGGTTTTGTCACACTGTGTGTACACTAGATGTGTTCTCACTGACTCTATTGAGAGTAAAGTAGTCCCACCTGCTACCTGTCTTCTTTCCTTGCCTGGACAGTCCTCTGTTCCCCATTCCTTCCCCCATCTCCTCACCAACTTGAAACGCCCTGCAGAAACTTCTGGAGCAAGTTCTGGGGGGACCATTTTATGCCAGATTGCACATGCAGGAACCGCCCTGTCTTTCCCACACTCATGTTGATGTGTGCCACTCTTAAGAGCACACAGACTTTTCCCTAGTTGCCTGAGAAAGCAGGATGGCTAATGAGCCTTTCGTGTTGCTCTTCTACGTTGCTCTTATGAATCTTCCATGTTTCACACATCCCCATCTTTGTTACAGAACTGGGACTAGATGAAACTGGTGAGATACCTAGGGCATACAATTTGAGACTCCCTCTTTCTGGCCTGCAGTGTTGAGAGAGAAGTCCTCTTAAATTTTGCAGCCTAGGTATCTCCGGACCCCACCAAACCCCAGCCCTGCTGAGTGCCAGTGATAGGGAGTGGGTGAAAAAGAACAGGGACTCTGGCTACACATCTTTCCATTCTATGCTCCCCACCCCACCCCATTCTACATTCTATTTTCTCCTGCTCCCTTTTTTAGTATCTCTCTTTTCCCCCATACTAGAAACCTCTCCACTAGTTCCCTAAGCCAGTGTATATTACTTTATGGTCATGTTTTCATTCTCAATGGCTTATTTTAAAGCTCAATCTATAGTTTTTCTATCTACCATGAAAAAACTCTTTTGGGGAACTTATAAGTTCCTTTTATTTTTACCAAAGTTTGACTCTCAAACCATTGCTTCACTAGGGACTGGAAAGTCCCCCTTTGTTAGGTAAGGATGAAAGTGAACTAAGTCCTTCCCTTCAATTCTTACTACAAATGTGCCCAAATCTCCTGACACACAAAAGATGGCTCTTGGCTGAGTAGACAGGTCACATACAAAGAAATATAAACAGAAAATCACATTAATATATTTCAAAACTGTTATTTCTGTTACATATATGTAGTTAAGGTTTTACTTAAATTTGTATACAGTTTCATTTCTGTCTGTTCATTGTTCCATGTCTTTGACTATGATTAGTAAAAACTTCTTTTCCTAGATTATTTCACTTTACAAATTGCTTAGAAGTGTTACTGATAGAAGACCAACTTACTATAATAATACAGTAAAATTTTAAAGATAAAGATTACTTTTTAAGTGATGGAAACATCATTTGGATTGCAGATATAGTTTCAAAAGAACAGAACTTTCACATTGATTGATTAGACAAAATTATTTGTGCTATATTGTGATCATTCTTAAGGGGGTGTTGGATTTTGGTATTCTAAAGGAAGGTATTTTCAAAAACCAATTAGGCTGTGGTAGTTAAGACTGTAGTTGTAAGATATGCACAGCGTCAAGAAGCAAAACTGCAATATCTTTTATAATCCTGCTTTTGAATAAGAAAGTTAAAAAACAAAGTTAGCAACAATGTAAGCATGTACATGTTAATTTTCCTAAAACATATTGACTTTTTCCAGATGTTTAAATAGATAAATGTAGCTCATTTTGTATATTTATGAAGTTTAGTAATGCTAGGAAATGCTGGTCCCAAAGAAAATATGACCAGAAAGATTCCTGCCTTCCATTTGAATTTCTGGGATTGAGAAAAAGAAAAGGTTACTCCTTAAATTCCTTTACGTCATATTGCATTCTGAAGTTAGCTGTTTTCTCAGTAGAGGGGAATTGGATAAGAAGATCATAAAATTTTTATGATCATATTATAATATAATGCCATGATTCATTCCATAACTCAAATATATTCTTTCTAGAAAAGACATCAGCTTCAAATGTGGTTAACGTTTGTACTTCTTTATTTATATTTTACTTTCATATTTTCATTCTGCCACTTTGTGCATACTTTCCACAGAATTATTGTTTATCAAAATACTATGCAAGCTAGGTTCGTATTGAATATTTGGGGGAAGAGTGAATTTAAAGACAAAATGACATGGTCTTATTCTCAATTTCATAAGAGGCTTGGAATTTTTATTTTTAATATTCTCAGAGACAGAAAGTAGCAGTTACAAGAGGCAAGGAATTTTCAGTCAGCAGGCATGGGTTCAGGTCTAGGTTTCACTTCTGTGTGATTTGCACAAGTATTAAAGTCCATCTGAACCTCAGCTACTTTATTTTTATTTTATTTTGGCTCTTTGTGGTGTTGGGGATCAAATTCAGGGTCTTGCAAGGCAGGCAAGTGCTCTACACATCAGGTCAGATCCTTTGTTTCTAAATTGAAAGTAATACCATTAAAGATGCTATCCTACCTACTATTGAGGATCAACACAGATAACTGTCAAGGTTCAAATGATAATGAGAACAAGGTCATGGCAAGTCCAGAAGACAACCTACTCCAGCAATTTGAAGATGGATCCTTCAATGCTGCCTGTCAAATTATGTGGAAACCTATGGAAGATAGAACTGGGGCAGGGAGGTCAGAGTGGAGCTGAAAAGGGGTCAAGTAATGGTAGGAAAAAAGGATTATCATCCTAAATCAGATTCAAGATTTTAGACCTTTAGTCAGAAAATGTCTAATGCAGTTTCTTTGTTAAGAATCACAGGGCTGAGGGTTTAGTTCAGTAGTAGAGTACTTGCCTTGTCCTGCCTTTGATCATCAGTACTACAAGCAAACAAACAATGAAAGAAAGCCATAGAAGTACAAGTAATGAACGGACTGAGGGAAAAAGGATATAAAGAAGAGCAGAAATGGATTCAGAAGTAAGGAAGTCCGAAATAGATCAAAAAGTCAAGGTTGAACTCAGATATGATTATCTAGATTGGGTTTTTAAGATAAGGGTTGGCTAAACAAAAATAGGGAGCCAAAACAGAGAGATTCCATAGGCAAGGAGTGTTTGTATTCACATGTTGCATAGCAGAAAATTCTGTCTGGCTGAGGGAGTAAGCAGATTTTGGGTCTCTGTAGAGTATAGCTATAGGGAAAGACAAGAAGGCTACATTACATTTTTGCACATTAGCTATCAGGGTCAAGAAGAAAGAAAATGCTTCTTGGTACCAATCTGCTGAGGGTTCTTTCACTACTAAGCAAATTGCAACTCCCTTACTGTTAGCAATTCTGAGCTTTTGAGTGTTGGTGGCCCTCAGCTCTTAATGTCACAGCTCTGGACTTGGAGTGCTAAAACCAGATTACGAACACTGGAATAAATGTCTAATTCTTTAATATGTACATAACTATCGTGCTAAAAACATTAAGAACTTTCAGGTAGATCCTTCCATCTTCTGATGTCGTCTTCAATTTCTTTCTTCAGTGGTTTATAGTTTTCATTGAAAAGGTCTTTGGTTTCCTTCATTAAATTTATTCCAAGGTACTAGATTATTTTTGAGGCTATTGTAAATGGGATTGTTTCCCTGATTTCTTTCTCAGTCTGTTCATTGTTGGTATATAGGAAGGCTACTGATTTCTTTATGTTAATTTTGTATCCTACTACTTTGCTGAAAGAGTTTATGATTTCAAATAATTTTTTGGTAGAGTTATCAGGGTCTTTTAAGTATAGAATCAAGTCATCTGCAAATAGGGTTAGTTTGACTTCTTCCCTCCCTATTTGAATCCCTTTCAGTTCTTCCTCTCATCTTACTGCTCTGACTAGGAATTTCAAAGCTATATTGAGTAGGAGTGGGCAAAGTGGGCATCCTGTCTTATACCTGTCTTTAGCAGGATTGATTTCAGTTTTTCCCTGTTTAGTATAATGTTGATGATACATTTGTCGTATAGCCTTTATTATGTTGAGGAACATTCCTTCTATTCTTAGTTTCTTTAGAGCTTTTATCATGAAAGGATGTTGAATTTTGTCAAAGATTCTTTCTGCATCTATTGAGAGGATAGTGTAGGTTTTGTCCTTCTGTTTAAATGCTGTATTACATTTGTAAATTTGTGTATGTTGAACCATCCTTGCAACCCTGGAATGAATCCAGTGTAGTCACGGTGTATGATCTTTTTGATGTTTTGTTGAATCTGTTTGTCAGTATTTCACTGAGAATCTTTGCATCCGTATTCATTAAAGATACTAGTCTATAATTCTCTTTTTGGGTTGCATCTTTATCTTGTTTTGCAATGAGTATAATGCTGGTTCACAGAATAAGTTTGGTGGTGTCTCTTCCCTTCCTATTTCCTGGAAAAAGTCTGAGGAGTATTGGTATTAGTTCTTCTTTAAAGGTTTGATAAAATTTGGCTATGAATCCATAAGGTCTGGGTATCTTCTTTGTAGGGAGGCCCTTTATTACTGCTTCAATTTCATTGCTTGTTATAGATCTATTTAGGTGGTGAATATCTTCTTGTTTAATTTTCGTTGGTTATATGCATCTGGAAATGTATCCATCTCATCTAGATCTTCCAGTTTACTTGAATATAAGTTTTCAAAGTAGTCTCTGATGATCCTCTGAATTTCATTAGTATTTGTAGCTATGTCCCCTTTTTCATCTCTGGTTTAATTAATTTGGGTCTTTTCCCTCCTGCATTTTGTCCTGTTGGCTAAAGGTTTGTCAATCTTGTTAATCTTTTCAAAAAACCAACTTTTTGTTTCATTGATTCTTTGTGTAGATTTTTGGTCTCAATCTCATTGATCTCAGCCCTGATCTTTATTATTTCTGTCTGTCTGCTGTACACCCATACACAGATGTTCATCACAATATTGTTCACAACAGCCAAGTTATGGAAACAACCCAGATGCCCTAAAACTAATGAATGGATCAAGAAAATGTGGTGTATATATACAATGGAGTTTTACTCAGCTATAAGGAATAATGAGATGTGGTTTGAAGGTAAATGGACACAATTGGAGGACATCATGCTAAGTGAAGTAGGTAAAGCTCTTAAAGACAAAGGCTACATCTTTTCTCTCATATGTGGCAGATAGAGCCAAAAGACAAATAGATACAGGAAAACAAGCATGATCATATACAAACTATTATGTGGAACACATTTGTAAAAGTGGAACTACTTTATGGCACTCAGGGAAAGAGGGAAAGGAAAAGAGAATGATAGAGGGTCAGTAATATCATAAAACATAACATCTGTGAAGGTAGAGGATATAAGGATGTGTATTGAAAGCTGTTGAAAAATGGGGGGGTGGAAGGTAAGAGATAAGGGAGAATAATGGAAGGAGCTGAATGGACCAAAGTAAAGTATACATTGAGAAACCCCTTTGAACATCAACTTAAATATTAATAATATAAGACAGGACTGTAAAATGGGTACAGGGTATGTGGGAGGGGGGTACTAGGGGGAGAGTGAATGAAGGAGATTAAGGTGAGGGTATATGGCTGATGAACTTCATATACTTATGTGAAATAGAACAAAGAAACCTTTTGCAATTGCTTTAAATGGTGTGGGGAGGGTATTGAGGGGGAGAGACGATGTGGGTTATGTAACCAATGTATAATATAAGCCTAACTGGAATTGTCACTATGAATCCCACCCCCTTGTATAACAAATTCATCCTAATAAAAATACTAAATAAGTAAATAAAACAAGAACTTTCAGAGAATCATGACCTCACTTAGTAGATAAAATAAGGCACTAGAAACTGACTATATGTCAACTAATATATACAAACTCTTTGAAAGAGAATTCCAAACAGCTATTTTAAGGAAATTAAGTGAGAAAAAAAAGAAAAGAAACTTACAAAGAAATGATTCAGTACTCTATGAGAGAATGTTGACAGAGAGCTTTAAATAATTAAAAAAAATCAAACAGATATCTTTGAGTTGAAAGTATACTAAGTGAAATCAAAATGCCATATGACATTAATACCAGAATAGATCAAACAAAAGAAAGACTTAGCAAGCTTAAAGACAGCTATTTGAAAATACACCATTGGAGGAGAGAAAAGAAAAAAAAGAATGAAGAGGGATGAATGAAGAGAGCTTACCAAAATTTTGCTACAGCATTAAAAGACCAAACATTGAGGTTATTGGGGTCATTCACGAAGGACTTGAGAATGACAAAGGAATAGAAAACTTATTCAAAGAGATAAAAATAGAAACCTTTCTAAACCTGGGCAAGGATACAAATATCTAGTTACAAGATGGGAAAAGGCCACAAGTTAGATTAAATTCAACCAGGTCTACCCCAAGACATATAAAATCAAATTTTCCTAGGTTAGAGATTCTCAAAACAGAAAGATAAAGCAATATATAAGGTTATTTCAATTTTCTTGAGAACAGATTTTTTAAAGGATACTTTACAAACCAGAAAAGAGTGGAATGAGATTTTAATAGTACTAAAGAAAAAAACTGCCAACCCAAAATATTATATCCCATAAAGATATCCTTTAGAAGTTGAGGGAAAGATAAAGACATTCCCATACAAATGAAAAGTGAGAAAATATATTTCCACCTAATTAGTCCTAAAAGAAATGCTAAAGAAAGGATTTCTTCACCCTGAGAAAAAGAGACATTAATGAGTAATAAGAAAACATGGAAAGGTATAAAAGTCACTGGTATACAGACAAGTTCAGACTGGTCTAGTATTGTAAACTATCCATATTTTCAGTATGAAGATTAAAAAACATAACAACCACTCTGTTATATTAAGAGAAGAGCAATATAGAATGATACAAAATGGTACATCAACAATTCAAAATGTGGGGAGGAATGGAGTGTAGCGCTTTTTTTGTATATTTTCTTTTTCTATCTTTACAGTCATTTTAAGTTGCTGTTATTTCTGAATTGCTTGTTATAACTAAAATGTATTTTTATAAAATGTATTTTTATTTTCATAATAATCACTAAGTAAAACTATGTCACAAACCTAAACTAATAAGCAAGGAATTGAAACACACTATGAAAAGTAAATCACTTAACCCAAATGAACACCATGTAAAAGGGAGAAAGAAATAAATGAAGTATAATAAAACTAGAAAGCAGGTTCTAAAATGTCTATAAAATGCCTTGTCATCTTAAATGTAAATGGATTTAATTCTCCAATTAAGAGACATAGAGTGACTGAATGGATGAAAAACACAATACTCAATATGCATTGCTTACAAGAAACTCATTTCACCTTTAGGGACATGCATAGACTGAAAGTGAAAGGATAGAGTAAGTTATTTATGCAAATGGAATGAAAAGAGAGCAGGAGTAGCTATACTTACATAAGTAAGTATGACCGTATAAGTAAGTAGACCGTACGCCAAATGTGGTAAAAAGAGACAAGGAAAGACATTAATGATGAAGGGGTCAATTCAGCAAGAGGAAACAACAGTTCTAAATATATATGTGTTCAAAATCAAATTACCCATATGTACACAGTAAATATTAATAGTCCTAAAGGGAGACTAGCCCACTTTCAACAATGAACAGATCATCCACAAAGAAAATGAACAAAGAAGCCATAGGCCAAATGAACCTCACACTCATCTACAGAACACTCCAGACAACAGCTGCAGATCACAGATTCCTGTTAACAGCACAAGAAGCATTCTTCAACACAGGTCATATGGTAAACCACAATACAATTATCTATATAATTTTTAAAAATGAAAGATACCAAGTATCTTGTACAGCCCCAGTGCAATAAAACTAGAAATCAATAACAAGAAAAATTTTGGAAATTATAAAATATGTAAAATTAAACCACTTCCTCCTGAACAGCCAGGGTGTCAAGGAATAAGCTAAGAAAGAAATTAAGTCTTTTCTTAAACAAATGGAAATATAAAAATAACATATCAAAGCCTATGGGATACGAGAAAGCAATACTAAGAAGTTTATAGCAATCAATGACTACATCAAAAAAGTAGAAAGTTCTCCAGGTCTAGTGGTATGCTCTTGTAATTCCAGCACTCAGCTGGCACAGCCAGGGGTATCATGAGTATGAGGCCAGCCTGGGCTGCATAGCAAAGACCCTGTTTTAAAAAAGAAGAAGAAAGATCTCAAACAAATGACTTATTACTGCACCTCAAATAACTAGAAAAATAAGAACAACTCAAATCCCTAAATTAGTAGACAGAAAGAAATAATAAAGATAAAAGCAGAAAAGGATAAAAAACCCAAAAGATCAATGAAACACAGACCCAATTTCTTAAAAATAAAAAGTTGATAAATCTTAGACAGACTAAGAAATAAGGAGAGAAGTCAAAAAAAATCAGAGATGAAAACCATAAAATAAAAGAGATCATTAGAGATTATTATGAACAATTCTATACCAACAAGTTGATAAACTAGAAAAAATGGACAGATTCCATATATACCTTACAAAATTGAATCATGAAGGAATAGAAAACTGAAACAGACCAATAATGAGTAATGAGATGAATCAGTAATTAAAAAATCCCACCTAAAAAAAGTTCAGGAACTGATAGCTTTACTGCTGAATTCTACAAAACATTTAGAGAACTAATTCTAATTCTTCTTATATTATTCAAAAAAAATGAAGAGAATGGAATTCTTCCAAACTCATTAATTGATGCCAAAACACAAAGACAAAGAGACAACCAAAAAAGAAAGCTATTTGCCAATATCTTTAATGAACATAGATGCAAAGATCCTCAATAGGTGGCTGAGTGGCTCAAGAAGTAAGAATGTCCGCTTAGCAAGCACAAGACCCTGAGTTCAAACCCCAGTGCTCCCCCACCCCCACAATCTTCAATGAAATAATAGCAAACTTAGTGAGTAAGTCACTAATTCATACCTTTGAAGGTAATAAGTCTCTGGCTTTGGGTTCCTTTCCTTGTCCTCTGTTTCCTGTCTTCTGTGAGGTGAACAGCCTCTTCCTCCACATATTCATGCTGCCATGATGTTCTGCCTCACTACTGGCCTAGAAACAACAAAGCCAGATATGGTGGCCTAAACCCACTAAAGTCATGAGCAGAAATGTATTTTTTTTCTTTTAAGTTATTTCTTTCTGGTATTTGGTCACAGTAACATGAAAGTAACACAGAAATTTCAAACCAACAGAGTAGGGTCATTACAATGTGATCAAACCTGATCATGTAGCTCTTAAGCCTTTGGAACTGCTTTGTGAGAACAATATTGACAATGTTTGGAAATGCAGGCTTCAGAAGCCCTCAAATGCAATCAGCAGAGCTGAATGGGTGATTTTGGCAGGAGTTCAAAGACCAGATACTGATAGAAATGAGATAAAGATTGTGATTGTGAAATTTTAGGTGGGAATGAAGACTACTGGAAATTGGACTACAGCTCATTCATGTTACATTCTGGCAAAGAATTTGGTTATACTTTGTACATGTCTTGAGACTTTGAGTGGAGCTAAATTTTAATGTAATGGACAAATTAATTGGGTAGGAGGAAATTCCAGGATAGCATAGCATTCAGGCCATGGCGTGGGTATAACTGGCTGCTTTTAGCCAAGTTTACAGTGAGAATTGGGAAAAAAAGCAGAACGGGAATATTTCAAAAATGAGCAGTTTGGCCAGGGAAGGATCATATTTAAAGTTGTGGATAAGGATGTTGTAGTTGTCAGAGATTAGTACCATTAAAAAGAAATCAAGTACTTTGCATCAGGACAATGGGAACAATGCCTTGAGGACACCTCAGGAAGTATCCAGAGCCCACCTCAGGATCAAGGGTACAAATGTTTTAACTCATTTGAAAAACTTTGCTTTCAGTAGAGTGCTACAGTGTACCACAGGGCAACCTAAGGAATTGCTTTCTCAGGTTTAGCCAACCTGACACTCAGAGGGCACTGCAGCCATGGTACCAGTGGGCCTGGTCTTGGTGTTATCCATGTGATACTGCTTTTGCAGGCAGGCAGAATGTAAGAATTGCAGTGTCATAGAGGATTCCATCAGGATTTCAAATGAAGGCCTGGGAGGCCAGGAAATGTGTGACAGGGTAAGAATTCCCTTCAGACAACTCCTAAGAAGGCAATGTGTGAAGCTGTGAGAATGAAACCTAAACTGCAATAGAATCCCCAAGCTGTTGGAGAGGCCAGGAATGAGAAATGTCTGCCAAGGACAGCAACAGATAATGAATGGAGTCAGCCACAAGAGAGGCGAGATGAGCTGCAGAGGGCAAGGCCACAGAGCAGACTACACAAGCCAACTGGAGCTCATGTCGTACTTCCACATTGTCTCCCAGGTGCAGACATGGAGCTACAGGATTCAATGTTTGCCCTGCTGAATTTTGGTCTTTCTTTGATCCAATACTTCCTTGCTATTATCCTATTCCTCCCTTTTGGAATGGAAATGTTTATTCTGTATCACTGTGTGTTAAAAGTATGTAACTTGTTTTTTTGACTCAAGGTGACTCACAACTAAGAGTTGCCTTGAGTCTCAGAGGAAATTTTGGACTGAACTTTTGAACAATGTTGGAACATAAGACTTTGGGGACTCTTGAAAATAGACTAAGTGCATTTTACATTGTGAGATGATTATGAGTCTTTGAGATCCAAGGACAGAAAGTTATAGTTTGAATATGAAATGTCCCCAGTGCGGCTCTGTGTTATATTCTTGGTTCCCAGATGATGGTGCCATTTTGGGAGGTTGTGAAACTTTTAAGAGGTGGAACACAAGGAGAGGAAGTAAGTCACTGGGGCCATGCCTTGCAAGTTTATGCCTGGTCTCTAAGCCCCTTTCCTCACTCTCTGTTTCCTATCTGCCATGCGGTGAACAGCCTCCTTTTCCACATGCTCCCACCACCATGGTGTTCTGCCTTACCACTGGTCCAGAAACAACAGAGCTGGCCATGATAGGCTAAAACCTCTCAACCATGAAACAAAATATATATCTTTGTTTCCTTTAGTTGTTCCTGTGAGTTGTTTGCCATGGTGAAAAAGTAACTAATGCATACAGATTATTATTTTCCTTTTTTAAAAACTCAGGTATCATATCCATAAAATAAAATGCAGAAAATTGAATAAAATCAATTAATTTAAAAAAAGCATATACCCAAGATAACCCACCTTCCACGTGTATATAGAATATTTGTCACCCCAGAAAGTTCTCTCATGTCTTTTCCAATTTGATTAATTCCTGCCCCATTTGTTCTGTTCTCCATAATAACTATTCTTATTTCTATCACCATAGATTTATTTGGTCTATTCTACAATTTGTAAGTAAGCTAATTCAGTTGTTCTCTTTCATATTGGCTTCTTTTGCTCACAATGTTTTTGACATTCATCCAAGTTGTTGCTTATGCTTTATTGTTGAATATTATTATATTTTATGAATACAATGCAATTTTAAATTCATTCTCATGTTGATAGACATTTGGTTGTTCACAATTTTAGAACATTACAAATAAAGGTACTATCAAATGCTTGTACATAGTCTATATGTAGACATTTATTTTTCATTTGCCTAGGTAAATACCTAAAAGTAGAATTTTTGGATCATGACAAATATGTATTTACTTTATAAGAAATTGTGAAATAGTGTTCACAAACTATTGTACCATTTTATATACCCAGTAGTAAGGAATAAGAGTGCTGCATCCTTGTTAATATTTGGCACAGTGTTTTTAATTTTAGCCATTCCTGGGTTGCATACTAGTATATCATTGTGGTTTTAATCTGTACTTCCCTGATGACTAAGGATGCTAAGTACAGTTCATGTGTTTATTACCCATTTCTACTTCTTCCTTTGTGAAGTGTTTTTTCAAGTGTGTTCTCCATTTTTAGTGTATGTAGTTTTTTTTAATGATAGCAAAGTTTATTAGGGAAGACATTTAGTATAACAGGATAAAAGCAGGGAGAAATGGTGGAAAAGTGGAGAAACATTTCCTGCTCCCAATGCAGGAAATGGGAGTAAAGACTTGATTGTATATCTTTTTGTCACTGAATTATAGGAATTTGCATATATGGATACAAGGCCTTTGTCAGATATGTGTATTGTGAATATTTTCTTATAGTCTGTGATTATTTATTTTCTTAATGGTGTTTTTGATGAATAGAAGGCTGGATTTTGATAAGGTCTATGATTTTTCTTTAGATATATGTCATATCTTTGCCTCCCCTAAGATTGCAACAATAATTACGTATGTTTTCTTTTAGAAGGCAATTATTTGCAGAGCAACTTTGTATTTGGTGACCTTGCTAAATTCATCAATTAGCTCTAATACTTATTTTTGATAAACTACTTAGAATGAAATTGTGAACTTATATCCCATTTATAAATAAAATTAATTTTACTTCTTTTTTCAGATCTTTGTGTGATATTTTACATGCTTATTATCCTGGCTTGTACCGGGGTAGTATGTCAGTAGAAATGGTAATAGTAAATATTCTCGTCTTATTCATGCTCTTAAAAAGAAAATTATTTCGCTGTTTTTCACCAACTGAGGTTTGCAGTAAGTGTTTTGTAGCTACTTTGTCAAATTCATGAGGTTTTCATGTATGGTTAGTTTACTGAAAGTTTTTGTTTTTAATTATGAATGGCTATGACATTTTATCAAAAGAATTTTGTGTATCTATTGAGATATATATTGATGTGATAAACCAGCTTTGCACTACTGGAATGAATTTTACACTAAGTCATGATATGTCATCATTTAAAAGTGTTTATGAATTTGTTTGCTAATATTTAGATTAGGTCAATGTCTACTTTGTCTGATATTAGAAATAGTTGCTCTAGCTTTCTTAGGACAAGTGATTACATAGCATGTCTTTTCTCATCCTTTAAGCCTTTTTTCTATATATTTAAGGTATATATGCTCTGGTAAATGCATATATAATAGTTGGGTTTTATTTTACGGGGGTTGTTGGGGATTGAACCTAAGGCCCTGTGCATGTTAAGATCATTCTCTATCATGGAACTAAACTCCCCAGTCATAGGTTTTACTTTTTATTCAATCTGACAATCTGTGCCTAATTTTTATGGTTGGGCTAATGTCTATTATCTTGATATTCATTTTCTATCTGCCCCATTTCTTCTTTTTTTCTTCTTGCCTGGCATTTTTGGAATTATCAAGTACTTTTGGGAATTTCATTTTGCTTCTTGTATTGGGTTTTGGCTATAGTTTTTTTTAACTTTTTTAGTAATTGCTCTAGGAATTATCAAATACATCCTTAAATTATAATCTATATTAAATTTTATAGTACAGCACATATGTTGAAAGAAGCTTATAACAGAATTCTTCCATTTCCTTTCTTCCATTTTTATGCATTATTTCATGCATATTACTTATGCATATTTTATAAATCTCACAGTAAATCTTTTTGTTTGAGAAAGTTAATTATTTCCAAAGTAAACTTTAAAATGAGGGCAAAACAACTTTATATTTATTCACATATTTAACATTTCTTCAATCCTTCATTCTTTCATGTAGATTCTATTTTCATCTAATATCATTTCACCTTATCCTTAACAACTTTCCTTCTTTTCTTATTTTTGTACACACACAAAATTTCAAATCATTTATATTGTTGAACATCTCCTGCAAGATTTTTTCTGTACTTAAGTCTCAGAATTGAAGGGCAGATTCCACCTTGTTGGCCTTGAACCCTAAATGTAATTATAAAAATCCTGCTCTTCACTATCTACTCACTTTACCTCCTTCCCCCTTCCTCTGTCTTCCTTCTTCCCTACTAAGAGCTTAGAATAGTTATTGGTGTGTAACTCAGGTAAGAGTCATCCAGGGCTACGTGCTGGAGGACTAGCTTGGGCATGCTTTGGCAGAGCACTGAAGAGGAAGATGAGCTGAGGCCCAAACCATCTAGGGTAGAAGTGGAGTGGACAGGGCTTGGCAGGTCCATTTGTACCTCTGACTCAGCATTGTTCCCAGGCCAACTGCTGAAAATCTCAAACGACCAGATGTGCTGGGGTACACACACCAGAATTCACAGCTCTAGCATCCTCTCTGTCCCTCAGTCTCTTCCTTTCCGTGTTCCTGTCCCTCTCTCTGCTCCTACTCTCCTCTCTTTATTCCCAGAGGAATAGCAGTGCCTCCTTGCCTTTCTCTGCAGTTTCCCCCCATTTCCCCCCATTTCTCCTGGCCCCAGATTAGCATTCAGCAGAATTAGAGCCCCACTCAAGTACTCTTCACCTCCCCATCCTGTTGTTCCTTGAACCTGGAAAACTCCCAGCCTATGAGAGTACTCATAGGCAAGGTCACTGGACACTCCCCACCTTCAGATGCATCCACATTAACTGGGCCAGCTGGCCTGTGCAAGGAGCCCACACTTGGGCCTGTCCTTGTCGTTGGGATAGCTCTGTTGCTGGGACTAGCCATGGCCAAGGCAGGGACCTTTCATAGCTTCTGCTTTGATCCTATAGCATTTTCAGGGTTTACCTGACACCTTTTCTTCATGTTGCTCCACAGTATCAAGCCCTGTTCCCCATGACCATCTGTGGTGGACCCCAGGCACCCCCAGTTGGGGAGATGGGGGTGAGATAACTTTGGCAGGGATCTGTGACACTGCATTGTTGGGCTGTGTTCATTGGACCTTTGCCCAGGGACACTAGGCCATATGCCATATGCCATAGTGTTTAGGCCCTGGAATGTTGGGGGCTGAAATGAAGGTGTGCTTTCTTCCATCTCATGGTGTGTGATCCTTTTCACCTCCAGTGGTACCTGAATACCCCTAATCCTGGAATACTCAAATTTAGCATTGCCAAAGAAGGTCTAAGATAAGTTTGAACCCTAGAGGTGACCTAGAGTTGGTGACCAGGGTGCCAACAGACCCAAGGAGCTCCTTTGCTCAGGAGGTCTGCTCTGAGGGGACAGTCAGGGAAGCCTCAGGTCTCTCAGGCTTCTGAAAAAGATCAGGGTCTTTGAGGTTCTGGAATTGTGTGGCATGGGTCTGCTCCTTGACCATAGGCAGGAGAGAGGAGAGACCCATGACTCACAGCAGCTAGAGTCAGAGACTTGAGACAAAGGGTCACAAGATGGAGAAAGATGAGATCCAATGGTCTCTGCACAATACCTCACCAACAATCCACATTCTGTCTCCAACCCAAGAGCCTACACATGGGAATTAGAGCAAGACAAATAATCCCAAAGCCACAAATTGGCAATTAGTCCCTAAATCTTCTTGGAGCCTAGATGTTCCAATTTCAGGCCCAATATTCCTGACAAAATGACTTACGATGCACATCAGTTGTCTTGCCTTCCTGGCATCCATCCTGATGGTTGAGGAGCAACCATGTGTGCCCTATTCTCAATCCCATGGAATTGGGTAGAACTGATAGCTCAATTCTTCCTCCATCCCAACCCAATCATTCTGTTCCTTTGGCGACAGGGATTACTTCAAAGACAGGCAGGTGTCCTGGCTTGCAAATGGTTTGGTGCTGAGATATTGCTTAAGGCCATGGGAAGTGATTGTCTCTTTTCTCTGAGGTTGCTGGGGGGATGGAACTTTAAAGGGTCTTGGTACCACAAAAAGAGAGAACAGAATGGGAAATGGAGTCCCGACTGCCACTCTGTGAGCATCTGTACCTTGATGGACCTGAAGGCAGATCTAATTATGTAAGTAACAGGGGCCAAAAAAATTATTTCCTTTGCTTAGACAGATTAAATTGAGTTTGTTCTTTGAAGTCCAAAGTGTTCCTGAAAGGACTATGGGATTAAATATCACATAACAAAAAAGAAGAGAACTCCAGCTTGTGAGGGAGGAAGGGTGAAAGATGTGTGACCAACAGAAGATGGTTACTATGTACTGACTGCCTGGAGGATCACTTGATCCTTCCCCTGTGGTGTAACTATTTCACTTTTTGGGAACCTAAGTAGGGAGCAGGTCAGTACCTGGGGTCACAATATGAGCATAGCATACATCCTTGTCAGGACACTGGTCCTGGCTCATCATCAATGTGTTGAAGGAAGTAATGCAAATGAGAGCATCATGCAGTCTGCTAAACTCAATAGCACTGTGTCGACACCTTTATGAATTAAACCACTAGACTTTGACAAGGGAGTTGGGTTAGGGACAGATATCTCTTCCTGTTCTCAGAGCTGGGAAGGGAGTAGAGGAAGTGGGTAGCCTAGGATCTCAGGGAAGGGAGTGTTAGCTATACATCAATCCCCTCTGCTCACAAAGAACACTGACCCCACCATTAAAAAGCTATGCCTTTAAGGGAGGGGGTGGGGGGAAAGGGGGAGAAATCACCCAAACATTGTAGGTACATACAAATAAAATAAATAAATAAAAAGCTATGCCATCTCTAAACCTCACATGATCCATTTTGCATGTAGCAACACAGAGGTTCCTAGTGGACAAATGACTTGTCAAAGGTTATACATCTGGAAAATATTGGGAAAGAGCAAATCTGGGTATTCAGACTCTTGGCCTTGGGTGGCTGACAAGAATGTCCTGGAAGTATGTCCCTTACAGGCAGTCCTTCCTGCTTCATGACCCCTTGATTGTTTTCTGAAGAAAGCTTTCTCTGAAATGCTCTACTCCATGTCTGCCTGTGATAGATCTCTGGGCTAATAATAATTCTTCTGATTGGCAGCAATTTTGTATTACTTTAAAGGAAAATTTGGGTTTATTTAACCAAAAAGACCAAGAGTAAGGCTTTCTTCAGGCATGACTACATCCAGATGCTCACAAGAGCTGTCTCTAAATATTACTCAGCAATGATTTCCTCCAGGTTGCTTTCATTCTCAAGGACAGGTCATTTGCATTAACCCAACCAGATTAAAAAAAAAAGAAAAAGAAAAAGAAAAGAAGGAAAGAAAGAAAAAGAGAAAGAGAAGAAAAGAAAGCCTATGAGACTTACAGGGTACCATTAAGGGAACAAATACCCAAATTATGGGAATTCCAGAAGGTGAAGAACAGAGTAAAGGCATTGAAAACCTATTTCATGAGATAATGGCCAAACATTTCCCAAATCTTCAAAGAGATATGGATATTCAGATACAAGAAACTTAAAGGACCCAACTAGATTTTACCAAAAGAGACCTTCCTCTAGGCATATTATAGTTAAAATGTCAAAAGTAAAAGACAAACAGAATCTTAAAAATAACAAGAGAAATGTGTCACATAAAAGGAAATGAACATCAGAATTAAAGTACATATTTCATCAAAAATCTTACAGGACAAAAGAGAATGGGATGCTATATTCAAAATACTGAAAAAAACCCTATCAACCAATAAGACCATAACCAGCAAAATAACCCTTCAAAAATTAAGAAGAAATGAAAACTTTCCCAAATAAGTAGAAACTGAGGGACTCTATCACCAGACCAGCCCTACAAGAAACACATAATGGAGTTTTACACTGAACAAAAGGATGATAATGACCATCATGAAAACATGTATAGAAAAACTGTATAGAAGAAAAAGAGAAGAGAATCAAACCATAGTATGACATAAAACCACCAAATCCTAAAAAATGATAAGAGAAATAGAAAGGAACAAAATTATAAAAAAACAAATGGGACCTAATTAAATAATAAGAGGAAGTTCATACCTATCAGTGATAACCTTGAATGTAAATGGATTAAATTCTCTATTCAAAAGACATAAACTGGCTGAATGAATTAACAAAACAAGACCCAACTCTATGCTGCCAACAACAATCTCACTTTGTTGGCAAAGATATACATAGAGTAGAAGTGAAGGTTTGGAAAAAGATATGTCATGCAACATGCAAAAGGAAACTAAAAACAAGCAGGAATTGCTATACTCATATGAGAAGGAGAAGACTTTAAACAAAAAGCTAAAAAGGGACAAAGAAAGCCATCATGTACTGATAAAAGAATCAATTCAACAAGAAGATATAAAAATTATAAGAATATGGCAACATGGGACCAACCAAACATATGAAGTAAATATTATTGAATTTAAAGGTAGAGATAGATTTAATACAATAATAGTTGGGGACTTCAACATCCCACTTTCCTGCATGGATAGATCATTCAGACAGGAAATCAATGAAGAAATAACTGACTTAAATTATACTCTTGAGAAACTGGACCTAATAGACATAGAATATTTCACCCAATGGGAGCAGACTACACATTCTTCTCATCAGCACTTGGAACTTTCTCCAGGATAGATCATATGTTAGTCCACAAATCAAAAATCAATATTAAATAAATTAAAATCGTATCATTTATTTTTTGAGACAATGGAGTAAAACTATAAATCGGCTAGAATAAGAATGGAAAGTATACAAGTACATATCAATTGAATGACATGTTCCTAAATAACCAATAAGTAACTAAAGAAATTAAAAAGGAAACAAAATATTTCTAAAAACAAATGAAAATAACAGTGTAGCATATTAAACTCTGTAGGATACAAGAAAAGCAGAACTAAGAAGGAAGTTTACAGCAGTAAATACACATATAAAAAAAAATAACAGCCTCAAACAATCTAACAGTAGACCTTCAAGGAGTTAGAAAAGCAAGAACAAGCCAAACCCCAAATTAGTAGAAGGAAAGAAATAATAAAGATCAGAAGATAAAAAAATTAACTCAAAACTGAAAAAAATACAACAGATCAATGAATAAAGAGTTGGTTTTTTGGAAAGGATAATCAAATTGAAAAATCTTTAGTTAGACTAAAGAACAAAATACAGAAGATTAAAGAAAGAAGGAAAAAAGAAAGAAAAAAAGAAAAACAAAGTTGGAAATAAAAAGGAGACATTACAATTGATAATTCAGAAATACAGAGAATCATAAGAAACTACTCTGAACAATTATATTCTAAAAACCTGGAAGACCTAGGAGAAATGGATGAATTTCTGGACATAAAAAAACCTATCAAAATTGAATCAAGATGAAATGGAAAAGCCAAACAGACCAATATTGAGTGTTGAGATTGAACTGCAATTAAAAATCTCCCATTTAAAAAAAAAGTCCAGGACTTGATAATTTTACTATTCAATTCTATAAAACTGTATTTGATTTTGTTTTTGGTACAGGGTCTTCCTATGCAGCCCAAGCTGCCCTTGAACTAGCAGTCCTCCTGCCTAAGCTTCCAGGTGCTTGGATTATAGGCATACACCACCATACCTGGTTTTACAAAATGTTTAAAGAAGAACTATTTCAATTATTCTTAAAAATATTGCAAATCAATGAAAAGGAAAGATCTCTGTCAAACTCTTCTTACAAGACCAGCATTATTGTGGTGCCCAAAACAGATAAAGATATAGCAACGACAAAAACCACAGACCTTATCCCTGATGAACATATATGCAAAAATACTAGTACACCAAATGCAACAGCACATCAAAAAGATCATACCCTGTGATTATGTGGTATTCATCCCAGGGACACAAGGATGGCTTAACATATGCAAATTAATAACATGATATGACACCTGAACAGAAAAGGACAAAAATGCAATCATTTCAATAGCTACAGAAAAAGCATTTGAAAAATTCAACATTCCTTCATAAAAACTCGAACAAATTGAGTATAGAGAGAACAGTCTCAAAATACTGAAAGGCTATATCTAAAGAACCTATATTCAATATCATACTGAATAAGGAAAAGCTAAAAGCATTTCTTCTAAGGTTGGAAAAAAGATAAGTCCACTTTTACCACTTTTATTTAATACAGTATTAGAAATCTTTTCAAGAACAATTAGGTAAGATAAAGACATAAAGGGCATATGAATTAGGATAGAAATTAAATTATTCATGTTTGCAAATGATATGATTTTATGTATAAAAAACTAGTGGAAAGGGTGAACTTGTTCAAAGTACACTATATGCATAAATGGAAATATCACAATGATTTCCCTCATATTATTAATGTGCTAACTCAAAAATATAAAATAAAATTAAAATAGAAAAAACTAAATTCTCTATTAAAAAGCTGTTAGAAGTTGTAAACAAATTCAGCAAAGTTGTATGATACAATATCAGCATACAAATAACAGTAGCATTTTTTATACATCAATGATGAATTTGCTGAAAATTTAATTAAGAAAGTAATGCTATTCACACTAGCTACAAAAAGTAAAATTTTTAGGAAGAAATTCAACCAAGAAAATCAAAGATACCCATAATGAAAATTTAAAAATATAGATGAAAGAAATTATAAAAAGTACAAAAATTAGAAAGATATTCCATGTTAATAGATCAGAAGAATTAATATTGGTAAGATGATCAAAACTATTCAAAGACATCTGTGAGTTAAAATGAAACACCTTTTAAAATATCAATACTTTCTTTGCAGAAATAGGAAAAAAAATTTAAATTCTGAGGAGGGGAAAAAAAACTGGAGGCCTCATAATACTTGACTTCAAAATCTACTACAAAGCTATAGCAACCAAAACAGCATGGTATTGTCATATAAACAGACATGAATACCAATGGAACAGAATAAAGAACCTAGAAGTTAATCCACATTCAAACAGCTAACTAAATTTTTATAAAGGTGCTAAGAACATGACAGTGAAGCAAAGACATTCTTATCAATAAATGGTGCTGGCAAATTGGATATATATGCGTGTGTGTATTGCGTGTATTGCATGTGTGTATTGCATATATATGCAGAAGGATGAAATGAAATCCCTTCCTTTCACCCAACTCAAAATCTTGAAGCTATGAAATTGCCACAAGAAAACATAGAGGATAAACTTTAATACACTGGTGTAGGCAACAATTGTCTTTTAAAGATAGTACCCCAAAAGCACAGGCAATAAAAGGAAAAATAAACAAATATCAGACTAAGAAGCTTCTTCACAGCAAAGGAAATAATCAGCAAAACTAAGAGACAACTTACAGAATGAAAGAAAATATTTACAGACCATTTACCCAATAAGGGATTAATATCTAGAAAACAAAAGGAACTAAAAAAAAGCCTAACATCAAATAAACAAATGACCCAATTAAAATGGGCTAAAGAACTAATAGGCATTTCTCAAAAGAAGACATACAAATGAACAATAAATATGGAAGAATAATGCAATCTTGCTAATCATCGGGGAAATGCAAATCAAAACCATCATGTGGTGAGCTTTAACCCCAGTTAGAAGAAGACAAGAGAAAAAAATATATAACAAATGTTGGTGAGGATTCAGAAAAAGTAGAACTCACACATTTTAATGAGAATTAAAATGACAGAGTCATTACAGAAAACATTATGATGAGTCCTCAAAAAACTAAAAATAGTAATCCCATATGATCAAGAAATTCCACCAGTGGAATTTCCAAAGGAGATAAAATTATATACCAAAAAGACACTTGCATTTCCTTGTTTATTGCAGCACCATTCACAATAACTAAAATATGGAATCAACTTATATGTGCATCAATGGATGAATGGGTAAAAAAATGTTAAGTGTAATAAGGAAGACTCAGAAAGACAAATGCCACATATTCTTATTAAGTTGTGAAAAGTAATAAGTCCCTCTTGTAGAACAGTATGGAATTACGGTTACTAGAGACTGGAAAGGGAGAAGGGAAAGGCAGATGAAAGACATTCAATAGAGGCATCAAAACAGAGAAGAGGAATTAGCTCTTATTTTTCTATAGCACATAGGGCAACTACTGATTCAAATATTATATATAATATATATATATCATTTTTTTGTTTTAACTTTTTAGAATCATCTCTCCATTGTTATGGATTATGAATCCTTGAATGTTTCACTTCAGCCCCTGTGCTTAAAATGGATGTTATACTCCTGTCAAGTTTTAAAGAGCAGTTTAGAATATTTTCAACTCTTATTTTTCCATGCAATTCATAAAACCAGCATGTGTTACAAGTCAATTTTATGCCCAGCAAGGTGCTAAGTGCTGGCATTTCAAGGGTGGATAAGTCTTGTCACTCTTCTGAAAATGCCTTCCTTGATGTGTCTCTTACATAAAACCTTAATACTGATGTGCTACTCTGTACTCAGATCATGGCTCGCGCCAGGCTTCACAGAACTTAGGGCTTCTTATGAATGACATAAATTTGTATGTTTCACTACAAAATCAGCATTTCTTCCTTTTAATTTCTTTCGCTGGTAGTATTTTTTGGTACAGCACAATTAGATTTCTTTTAACGCTTGTGTAAGTAGAAGAAATTGAACTTAGTTTTTTAAAAAAAATTAATTTAATTCTTATGTAAAATAATTCCCAATTGTTTTGCAGTTGTGGTGGCCTTGTTGTAAAAGTCTGTTCTCACTTATCACAGACTATGTATGAGTGAAGGCTTAGGAGCTTTGTCATAATTCTGGCTCACTGTATGCTCATGGCAAATCATTATTCACATGTAGCCAATTTGTAAAATAAGGAAAGTAAACTCTTAAGTTTATGAGAAGTCTGACCCAGACAAGGTCAAAAAATGGAATGAATGATTAAAATAATGTTGATGAAATCTAAATACATTGAGGATTGCCTTTTGCTCATCACTATTGCAAACACTTGGTGTCAGTTGTCTCACTTGCTTCTCCAGCAAATTTGGAATGGAGTACTATTTTACTGTTACCCCCATTTTGCCAATAAGAAACTAGAATACAGATAATTTATGTATGCCATGCGGGATTATCACTGCTAGCAAGCAGTAGAGGTGAGTTTTGAACTCAGGTTGACTCAAATGATTGAGCAGTGCCTTTACACACATAATTATTTTTCAAATGCTAAATTTTAAATTTGTTCAGAACTCAAGAATGCAATATTTACTAAACAAACAGAATTTTGGTTAGTCTTCACACTAATTTAAAATTCCAGGCTATGTTCCAGAGGATATGTTTTCCTCTCCAACTTAATTTAATTGCATCTGGAGCTGCTTGGACAGCCATCCATCATTATTACATTTTCCACAGCAGCTATCAGCCAGAGGAGAAAATCCTATTAAAGCTATTGAATCCATCACCTTCAAGGCATGTGAAGATGCAACTAACAGGCTTTCTTCTTTGACTGTGCCTCTTGCTCCAGCTGATGCCTTGTTTTTCTCCTTCCATTTGCAGTCAAGCTTTGCATGCTTTTCAGACTTCATCTTCTAGACTTTTCTGCAATTACCAACTACTTCCTGCTTCTTTTAACCCTCTGTCCCTACTGCTGTCCTCAGCCTCCACCCTGTCTTCTTCTTCCTCTAGGCTCCTCATTCTCACTTCAGGCTTTACACTAACTATAGCCCATGCCATGGTTGACTGTATATTGGTCTCTTCATCACACTGAGGTTTCTGGTCATAGGAATGGATGCTTTCCCAACTTGGCATGGTGCGAGGTGAGTCGGCTACTCATGAGATGGTGTTCATTGTCATTTGAAAGCTACCATTGAGAATGTCAGCAGTTAATCCCACAAGGACTCCTTGAGGATGGTAGAGTCTTATTCTAGGAAAATTGTGGATATTGCTACCAATGGAGGCTTTTCTCTACCCTTAGGAGACCCATGCAAGTTTGGAAACACAGAGAAAGAATGCTGTAGTACATAAGTGATTAAATTTGTCTAAGAACTGTAGACAGCCTATGATCTTCAGTGAGACTGTAGAAAAGATGCTAGGGAATGGGCAGGAGAGGGACAGTTTTGTTCTTCTTGAACTAAGATTCCTTCTCTCACAGAGAACAAATGTGTTAAAATTTTTTTCTGAACATCAGATATATTCCAACAAGAAAATTGTTAGCTTTCCCCAAGACATAATATGTTGAAGATCTTTGATGGTTAGATATTTAATTTTTTGGTCTTTGATTTGAGAGTTACCTTCAGAATGTGTGTGAGTTACCAAGGTACAAACACATGTTGAACATGCATGCTGAAAGGCTGGAGTTTAGAGCTGTGTAAATGTAGTCTTCTGAAGTTTACCCCTTAATGAGACTCTTAGGAAGTTTGGTAGTGCTGGATAGACCTGGCTTTTATGTGCATATGGGAAAATGTACACAATACTGGTGTTTGGGTATTGCAGAAGGTCTAGAGGACACAATACTCACAAATGTCAGAGTATATGTTAAACAAGATAATAGTGATGGGTGATGAACTGAAAAGTTTTTAAAATTAGATGAAACCTGTAATGATATTTTGTCAAAATTATAGTAGGCATCTTTTAAAAAATAACATGAATACAATGGTCAAGTTAGAGTTAGTGCCTAAGAGACCTTGGTTAAAGTGTGCATCATTTTAGTTCTTAGTTTCTTTATCTGTAAAGTAATAACCAACTCCACAGCATTATAGTGGAAAGAGGTTATATTGTTTGATTTGTGTTTTAGTTAGGGTTCTCCAGAGAGACAGACTGATAGCATACACAGTCAAGTGTTGCATAGCATCTATTTGGTTATGACAGACCACATGTATAATGGTGTCCCCATAAGATTGTATCACCTAGTGACAATTGTAGCCCTTTTAGTCTGTGTAAATACTCTCTTTCATACTCTCAAAACAATGAAAATATGTAGTGAGGCATTTTCCATAACATACCCTATTGCTGAGGAGTGTATGACTATACAGAGAAACATGGGTAAGAATTTATTTGGGGTGTCTGGGAGTGTGGTTCAAGTGGTAGAGCACCTGCCTAACAAGTGTGAGACACAGAGTTCAAGCTAAGTACTGCCAAAAACCAAAAAAATGAATTTATCAGGGGAATTGGCTCACTTGATTACTAAGTTGATAATTCCTACTACTGGCCATCTGCAAGCTTGAGAACCAGGAAAACCAGTTGTACGCTTAGTTTAAGTCTAAAGACTCAAAACCAAAAAATAATTGTTACTTTTATTCCACTACTTTTTAAAATTGTATTTTAATTCTCAAATCCTATAAATCACATATGATGTATATTTTCTGTTACACTTTCTGACTAATAAAAGCTTTCAGAGATTTTGAAAAACGTGAGATAGTTCTGACCATATAGAGCCTTTGATGTATATGTATAGAAGCTTTAACTCTTGATTTAGCAAAGGAAATATTTGGAAGATGGAAATACTATGAAATTACCAAAAAAAAAGCCAATTGATTATTTCCAGGTGTACAATCTTCCATTAGTGGGCTTTTCTTGGAAACTCTTTTTCTCTCCACTTAAAATAAGTATAGGAAGCTGCATCTTTTTCTTGGACATGGGTCACACACTAAGAGGAGATTGTGCATGAGAGGGATAGGGAAAGGGAAGAAAACCAAAAAATTGAATGTGGATGATGTGCTCACTGTATAGAATGAATATAGTAATCTTAAACTGGCAGAGGCCACTATGGGAAGGGGACCAGGAAGTAGTGAAGAGGCCTGGTAGAAATGAATCAATTTGGGTTGTAATACATATGTGCATGGAAACAACACAAGGAGTCTTCCTGTATAGTTATCCTTATCTCAAACTTGCAAAAACAACATGTTTTTCTTATTATCTTTTATGTTTTTTCTTCAACAAAATTGGAGAACAAGAGGGTGGCAGAGGGGAAAGGTAGCCCAAATAATGTATACACATGTAAGTAAATGTAAAAGTGATAAAATATTTTTTTTTAAAAAAAAGATCAGCTAATAGAAAACTCTGGGGAAATGGGAGACTAAGGGACTGTAGGAGAATGTCATGATCTAGGTGAGGTGGGTCTGATCTGAGTGTGGTTACTGAGCCTTATGAACCAAGTTGACATTGCATTAGCTTCCAAGAGCTGCCATAACACTGAGTGGCTTAAGGCAACAGAACTTCATCATCTCCCTGTTCTGGAGGACAGAAGTCCAAAATCAAGATGTTGGCAGTGACATATTCTGTCTAAAGACTCAAAGTGATGATCAATCACTTCTCGTGGCTTGTAGCAATCCTTGGCACTTCTTGACTTATAGATACATAATTATAGATAACTAATCGCTGTATCCGTCTTCACATGGCATCCTCCTGTACATGTTTGTGCCCCAATTTTTATTATCTTAAAGGAACTCCAGCTATTGATTTAGAGCCTATTGTAATCCAGTGTGCCCTTCCTTTAACTTGATTACATATGCAAAGTTCCTATTTCCAAATAAGTTCACACTCACAGGTACCAAGAGTTATGAATTTAGCACATCTTTTTGGGGACATGATACAAACCACAACATTAATACAGTAGAAAAAGATGTAGCTAGCTTCACTCGCTGTGCTGCCAGTTCCACTCACTGTGGGAGAAACCCTTAGGTTCTGGATGCTTAAAGGGTGGTATCCAGACCAGCATCTTCAGACAAGACCTGAGTCCTAAATAGATATGCAAGACTTGAGGCCCCTCTCCAGATGTACTGAATTAGAAGCTATACTTTAATAGTGTCTTCAGATGACTGGTGTACATTGAAGTGAGATAACAGTAGTTATCTCAAAGTATGGGCCTCAGCAGCATTGGCTTCACCTGTGAGCTTCTCTGACCTATAGCCATGGGTTCCATTCAACGTACTGAGCTAGAACCTCTGGAGGTGCAACCCAGGAAACTGGCTCAACAAGTTCTCAGATGATTCTTATGCACTTAAATTTTGAGAACAACTGACTTAGAAGAAGGTCTTCAGAACTATCATAGACAGCCAGGTGGCAAAGAGAAATTACTGCTCAAGTATAGATGTGGAAGGCATCATAAATAAGGAAATATGACTAAAAAAAAATCTGGCATAGGGAAGATGGGATGCAAATGCTCAAACCCAGAATATTCATGTCATTGTATTAGGGCATAAGACAATGGAAGCCAAAGAATATCATGAGGGAATGGGGAAAGAATTCATGGATGCAGAAGAGAAAACCAAATCTGGATTCATATTTGTCACTTGAAGAGTTTTCCATTTAGGGCAATGGTTTTCTTTTTTTTTCTTTTCTTTTTTTTTTGCAGTACTAGGGATTGAACTCAGGGCCTCACACTTGCTAGGCAGGCACTCTACCACTTGAGTCACTCTGCCAGCCTGAATGGTTTTCATTTCTGATTTCACAGAAATCTGCATATTTGGGCATCCCCACTAGAAATTACAGGGGCCAAATTACACATTTTAGGAAGCTCCATGGTGGATTTGAATAAGCAGCTATAGTTGGTCCCTTTTCCTTTAGGGAGAAATAATTGGTGATGAAATAAACTTGAGTCATATGATGCAGAATTTTCTCTGTGAAAGCATATTAGTGTTAATGTAGTGATTTAATAAAAATGAAACTAGTGTTGTATTTTCCTTTTTAATAAATTTTGAATTTTCAAAATTGAATTTGAAGTTGAAGAATCCTCACTTAGGCCTAAGAGGCCCCTAAAACATGGTAGATCCACTGAACAATCTATCTGGACACCATTTGTTTTGGGCATAGACTATTCTTAACAGAGGCAGCCAAGCTAGTAATTATCCAGAAACCTCATACATCAGGATGTGGGCTGCCCTCACCGTTAATGGCCATTCATTTATATGTGTGTGTGCATGCATCTCTGTGTATATGCATACATAACTGAACAAAGTACACAAAAATGCCCTATCTTTGTGGTGCTTATGTTGTATTGTAGGAAGACAAGAGCTAGGCAATAAAATATAACTAAAATTCATCATCTGTCAGATCATGATGAATAGGGAAGCAGGACAGACAGTGTTAGGTGTAGAGGAGTGAAATTATATGGAGTGATTAAAGAAAACCTAACTTAAAAGTTGACTTTCTAGGCTAAGTAATTTTGTAAATTCAGTTGTTATTGATATTGTGTTTTAGGTCAAGAATGGACCAAGAGAGAGGGTGGAGCAAGATGGCAGATTAGAAGCATCCTTCATTTGACTGTGAATAAGAAGAGTCAGGGTAATGAAGGAAGACCATTAGGAATCATGAGGGAAGTGGTAGGACAGCTGAAAGCACAAAGAAAAAGGTAACAGAGAAAAATAGAAAACAGTCTGCAACTCCAACCCTAGGTATCTTGGGGATGGGGAAGCTGAAGACACAACCACAAGGTAGTCCAGATGAGTGGTCATAGGGACAGACTGACAAATCTAGCCTGAGAATAAGCCCACACTTCCTGCAGGCCTTAAACCTAGTGCAGTGATTTGGTATGGCAGTGACTTCTCCTGAATGGCAGGCTAGCATTGGAGAAGAAAGACATTTTGTTGCTCTCTTTATCTTGGAGAGCTATAGCAAGACACCATCTTGAGAGGGGTCTTATCCTTTCAGAATGAGATACTCTGGGACTTGAAAACAAAGAGCAATGAGCAATTATGACTTAGGGAGTTTTGGGACACCCTGCCACAGTGTCTGGGCAGAAGATGGCCATGAGCGGTAGTCATGGACTGAGAGAGAGGGTATGACATGGATCCACTGAGAAGTTAAGAAGCACAGAGCTTGGGCAGTGGAGGGCACAGGGGTCAGTGGTCCCACCCTACTTGGTGAGGAGTCAGTCCCATTGCCTGAAGATCATGGCAGAAACAGAGCATTGAACCTAAGGTTAGCAGACTGCTAAGCCTCTGGCAGCTGCCTCCTGGCTATGGATGTTTTCTGCCACATGGGACTGAGAACTCTGAGTTCAAGTCTAGTGAATCATGTTACTTCTCCAGGCTTCTACCCCACAGGCTAAGGAACTGCTGGACAGGGTCTGAAAACAATAAGACCAGCTTCAGGAACTGACCCCTGACTGTGTGTGTTTGCTGCCAGGCAGGATTGACAGCTCTGAGCCTAGGACTCTATAGAGTACATGATTTCCCCCAACCTTTTCCCTCTCATAGGGAAATGATCTGTTTGGCAGGATATGAAAGCACTGGGACTAACATCCAGAGTTCCTGAGTCCCTCAGTTCTTCCCCCTCCTGCCCAGTCTATTTTCTTTCCCCTTAATGCATCTCTCTTTGATGCATTAAGGGGACACCCTTAAGCCAGGCTCCAGTGGCTCACACCTGTAATCCTAGATACTTGGGAGGCTGAGATCAGGAGAATGGCAGTTAAAGGCCAGCCAGTGCAAATAGTTCACAAGACCCCATGTTCAAAATAACCAAAGCAAAATGGACTGGAGGCATGGCCCAATCAGAAAAGTGCCCATGTTGCAATTGTGAAGTCCTGAGTTCAAACCCCATCCCCACCAAAAGTTTAAGGGGGAGACTCCTAAACTTGAATTGTGTGCCTCTGGGTACCTAAACTGGAGGGCTTGTGGAGCAAGTGGGAGCCTTCCTAGTCCACAAGCTGCAAAGATCCTTATGGCCAGTGACAGTTCTGGTACACAAAGAAAGGAAGCTTATAAAGTGAGAGCAACCCAGAAGTGGACCCTTAACTGGCCCCACCCCTTAGCCTATATATGGCAAAAATCTATACATTAGGAACTAAAAGAGTTCCAGCTAGTTTTCCTTCATCTGGGTGGTTCTGGGATAACATCAAGTGCTCTGAGCATGTGGGAAAATGTTTGAACACTGAGCTATATCTCAAGTCCAGTGTTGATAAGTTGTACCTCATCCCTAACATTAGACAGTCCTGCCAAAATATTGAGAGTACTTCATCCAAAAGACTACAGGTGATTAGAACTTCTAAACAATGACTTGGCTTCTGATGTGTAAATTCCAATGCAAAACCACAGGAAATATGAGAAAAAAGTCAGTATGACTCCTCCAAAAGTCAACAACAACTCCACAAGAAAAGATACTAATGACAGTGAAGTGGATGAAATCCAAAAGAATTCAAAAGAATGATTATAAGAGTGATCAGCAAAATTAAAGAGGAAACAAATAAGTACCTGAATGAATTCCAATAGGATACAAATAAAACTGAACAAAATTAGGAAGAAAGTTCAGGAAATAAAGATGAATTCAGTAAAGATAGGAATCCTAAAAAAATATTGATGTTTTGTAAATGAAAAGCTCAATAAGTCAAATAAAAAACTCAGTTGAAAATCTTGCCAATAGACTGAATCAAGTTGAATTCAGAATATCAAGGTTTGAAGGCAGATGAAATAAGACATTCAAATAAAGATAAAGAATAAAAAAGAGAAAGTATGAATGGAACATGCAAGACCTCTGGGACATCATTAAAATTTCAAATCTACAAAACTTGA
The DNA here is from genome assembly GCF_047511655.1 of Castor canadensis. Classification (NCBI taxonomy): domain Eukaryota; kingdom Metazoa; phylum Chordata; class Mammalia; order Rodentia; family Castoridae; genus Castor; species Castor canadensis. The sequence goes on along the minus strand of NC_133398.1, from coordinate 51,103,138 downwards.
GCAAAGAATAAGGAGAAGAAATAAAAGATAAAGGCATAGAAAATATATTCAATAAAATAACAGCAGAAAATGTCCTGAATCTTGATAAATGGTCATTTAGGTACAGGAGGCTTTTAGGATACCAAACAGGAAGACCAGAAAAGTATCTCTCCATGTCATATTATAGTTAAAACATTAAGTATACAGAACAAGAAAAGAACATTGAAAGCTGCAAGAGAGAAGCATGAAGTTTCATATAAAGGAAAACACATCAGAATCATAGCAATTTCTCAACAGAAATGCTAAAAGCAAGAAGGGCATGGAATGGTGTATTTCAAGCCCATAAAGAAAATAATTATCATTTAAATTACTGTATCTGGAAAAGCTAACCTTCATAATTGAATGAGAAATAAAAACATTTCATGATAAACAAAACTAAGGGAGTTTATGACCACTAAGCTATCACTGTATAATATACTTAAAAGAGTACTATATACAGAAAAGGAAGATAAATAAAGCCATGAAAATATGGAGAAAAATAAATCTCACTAGATGAGTAGATAAGCAAATGACTATTAGGAAAGAATGAAACACTACAGAAAAAACAGAATGACAGGAATTACTATGTACCTTTCAATAGTAATTCTGAATGTTAATGCTTTCAATTCTCAAATCAAAAGATTGGCAGATTGTATTAAAAAAAGAAGACCCAACCAACTGTTGCCTACAAGGAATGCAACTCACTGCCAAAGAAAAACAGGCTTAAAATGAGAGGATGAAGAAAGATATTCCCAGGAAATGGAGCCTGAAAGCAATCAGTAGTAGCTATATTTATATCTGATAAAACCATGTCAAATAAAATTAGTCAGAAGAGACAAAGATGCTCACTTCACATTGATCAAGGGAATGATCCATCATGAATCATATATGCACTAAATGTTGACACACTTAACTTCATCAAACAAATGCTATTGTGCACAAAAACATAGATAGACCTGGACATATTAATAGTGAATTACTTCAATACCCCACTATCACCATTAGATGTCATCTGAACAAATAGTCAAAGAAGAAACTTCAGAATTAAATGCCATCATAGATAAAATGCACTTACCAGACACCTACAGAATATTCCACACAACAGCCACAGAATACACATTACTCTCAACAACCCATAGAACTTTCTCCAAAATAGATCATCCTTTAGGACATAAAACAAGTCTTAAAAAAGTACAATAAAATTAAAATAACTTCCTGTATTTTATCAGACCTCAATGGAATAAAACTAGAGATCAGTAGCAATAGACCCACAGAAAATGTTCAAAATTCTGGAGACTGAACAATACACTCCTGAGTATCACTGGATCATTGAAGATAAGGGGGGGGGGGGTGGCGCGTGGATTTCTGTAGTCAAATGAAAATGACAACACAACTTACTAAAACCTTTGATACACATAAAAGGCAGTGCTAAGAAGAAAATTTATACATATGAGTGCCTACATTTAAAATTCATCAGAAGAATCTCAAATAAATAACCCAATGAACTTCTAAAACTCTTAGGAAAACAAGAACAAGCCAAACCCAAAAGAAGTAGAAAGAAAGAAATAATAAAAATCAGAGTTGAAATGAATGAAATGGAAACTAAAAAAGCAATACAGAGAATCAATGAAACAAACAACTTGGTTCTTTGAAAGATAAACAAGATTGACATACCCTTAGACAAACTAACCAAAAGAAAAAAAAAACAGGAAGAAGATCCTAATTAATAAAATTAGAAATGAAAGAGGTGATATCACAACAAATACTAATTAAATTCAGAGGATCATTAGGGAAACTTCAAAAATTTTTATTCCAATAAACTGGAAAATGTATAAGAAATGGATAAATTTCTAGATACATATGATCTACCAAAACTGAATTGAGAGAATATAAACTGCTTAAACAGACCAAAAACAAGTAATGAAATTGAAGCAGTAGTAAAGCATCTTTCCACAAAGAAAAGCCCAACAGAAACTGTAAAAGCAAGTAGGGCATGGTTTCATTGCTGGATGATACCAGACCTTTACAAAAGAACACACATGATTCTCAAGTTATTTCACAAAGTAAAAAGGGGAGGAATGATACCAAACACCTTTTATAAGCCAGTATTACCCAGATACAAAAAACAGATAAGGACATAACAAACGCAAATATTATAGACCATTTTACTAGATGAACATATATATAAAAATTCTCAATAAATGCCAGACATTGTTGCTCACATCTATAATCCCAGTTACTCAGTAGGTAGAGATCAAGGGGATCATGGTTTGAGGAAGGCCAAGGCAAAAATTTAGCTAGACCACATCTTAATCAATAATCCAAGTGTGGTGTCACATGCCTGTCATCCAGCTATATGGCAAGCTATTGTAGGAGAATTGCATATTGAAGATGACATCAGGCAAAAATCATGCTGAGAAATAACTAGAGCAAAATGGGCTTGGGGCATTGTTTAAGTGGTAGAGTGTCTGCCTAATAAGTGCAAGGTCCTGAGTTCAAACATCAGTACCATCAATAAAAATTCTTTATAAAATACTTGCAAACTAAATTCTTCCACACATTAAAATATCATACACCATGATCAAGTTGGCTTTACTCCAGGGATATAAGGATGGTTCAATACATGCAAATCGGTCCAATCCAAGACAGTGACTAGGGCACAGAAGCGGATAGAGTGAGCTCCATGGATCAAAAACCTTGTTGAGATGCTGGAGCCACACTTGGCAGAAATAAAACACCAAGGAGAATCAAAACTTTGACACCATGAGCCCCCAGCCCACAGAAAGCTTCTCCATGCCACATTACATTGAGAAAACAAGAGGGCTCCTGCTGCCACCAGACATCAGCTCCAAACCTGCTTGGGAGGCATTTGGCAGACCAAACAGGTGAGTGCTAAATGTTACATGGTATTCCCCCAGTCACCCACACCCTCAATAAACCAGCATAGCCCCCTGGGCATATTGACCCCCCCTGCAAAAAAAAAAACTGAATAAACAACAAACTGAAAATTAGCCATAGCAGAGGGGGCGGGAACTCTGAAAGTACACTGGAGAAGGGGGAAGAGCAAGGAGCTGACCTCTGTGTGAACTTCAGTAAACAAACAGTTAAAAAGGCAGGAGGGCTGCCAGTGGGGGGGAGGAGCAGTGATAAGCTGCCGCCTGAAATAGGGCAGGTAATGGTTCACAAAGCTCATCTCCTGAGCCAGTGAGCAACATCCAAAGTCAAACAACACTGCAAAATTGAAAAACAATCAGAAAACCATCACAGCAAGCTGACAGCAGGGGGCTGGCTGACGGATCACTGACCTTGCCCCAGAGAAAGGGGGTGAGGCAAAGAAACAAGCCCCAGTAATCAAGCAAAGTGAAAACCCAACTCCAAAGCAGGACAGCTGGTGGGCTACAGAGCTGATTCTGGAACCTGAGGACAACATACAAACTTAAACTGCCACACTCCAATGAGGGAGGAGCTGACCAAACAGCTGCCTCTGAAAGACAGAAGATAAAAAAAAAACCACTGGGTGAGACTACAACAGAGCTTCTGCTTAAATACCAACACCTGGACTGGATGCTGGAGGAGTAACACCAGAACTTAAACTAAGACTGAAATTCTATTGTTCCTGAATCTGGAATTTTTGTTTCTTTTCTTTCTTGTTTGTTTGTTCATCTCTCCCAATTCATTTCTTTGGGGTTTTTGTTGTTGTTGTTGTTAGTTTTACTATTGTGAATTAGCTAATAGTAAGTTACACCCAGACCAGGGACAGAAATAGCACACACATGCTTAGCTACAACCCAATACAGCCACAAAACAAAATTAAACCAAGTGAAAGAAAACAGGTGACTGAAACCACCATCTAGCCTATCAAGAACATAGTTGCACAGTACCAAGAGGAGTGATGGGATGACAAAAAAGGGATGGAAACCATTCTCCCCCCAAAAATAATTTAATACAGGATTCAGAGGGAAATGAAGAAAATGGATACCCAGTTCCGGACTCCAACAAAGCAAAGATAAATGACACCAAGAAACCCAATGATGCCCACAAGAACAACCTCAAAGAAGAAATCCTGCAAGTAATAATGAAGAATTTCATGGGGATGTTACCAAAGATGGTTAACCAAAACCAAGAGCCTTTCAAGAAATTTTAAGACATCAAAAATAAAGAATATGAGAAGACACAGAAACAAATAAATGAACTCATAGGAGCCCTAAATAAACAACAAAGTGCAACAGAGCACACTATAAATAGAGAGATAAATAAATTGAAGACAAAATAGACATTAAAGAAGTGACCTATGAAATGGAAAACCTCAGAAAAAAGAATGAAACAGAAATACAAAACAGAATGGAAGGCCACTCCAGCAGACTAGAACAAGTAGAAGACAGAATCTCAGAACTTGAAGCTAAAATGGTAATTAAAGGAAAAACTGAAGAGCTATTAATCAAACAACTCAAGACCTGCAGAAGAAATATTCAAGAGCTCACTGGCTCCATCAAAAGACCAAACCTGAGAATCATGGAAATTGAGGAAGGAGAAGAGGTGCAAGCAAAAGCAATTCATAATATATTCAACAAAATAATACTAGAAAAATCCCAAACCTAGAGAAAGTTATGCCCATTCAGGTACAGGAGGCCTCCAGGACACTATACACACTTGACCAAAATAGAACTACCCCATGACAGGGACTAGAGAAAGAATATTGAAGTCTGTAAGAGAGAAAAAACAAGTAATATACAAAGATAAACCCATCAAAATCACAGCAGATTTCTTAATGGAAACCTTAAAAGCAAGAAGAGCATGGAGTGAGGTATTCCAGACACTAAAAGAAAACAACTTCAACCATGGAATTCTCTACCCAGCAAAACTATCATTCAAAATAGATGGAGCAATAAAAACCTTCCATGATAAGCAGAAACTAAAATCATATATGACCACCAAACTACCACTACAAATGATTCTTCAAGGAATTCTGCACACAGAAAATGAAAGCAAACAAAACCATGAGAGGACAGGCAGCACCAAACCAAAGGAGAAGAAAAGACAAGGAATCAGAGACTAACATTTATTCAGCTGCACACAATCAAATCCTTAAACAACAAAAAAAAACTAAATGGCAGGAATCTCTACATACCTATCAATACTAACACTGAGTTAATGGACTTAACTCCCCCCATCAAAAGACACCATTTGGCAAGCTGAATTAAAAAGGAAGATCCAACAATCTGTTGTTTACAGGAGACCCACCATTGACAGAACAAGCACTGGCTTAGGGTGAAAGGCTGGAAGAAGATTTACCAAGCGAATGGCCACCAAAAACAGGCAGGAGTAGCAATACTTATCTAGGACAAAGTAGATTTCAAACTTACACTGATCAAACAAGATAAAGAAGGACACTCCATACTAATAAAAGGGGAAATACACCAAAAGGAAATAACAATTATCAACCTATATGCAACCAATGTCAGTGCACCAAACATACTCTGAAGGACCTAAAAGCAATGTAGACTCCAACACAGTGGTAGTGGGAGACTTTAATAGCCCCCATCACCAATAGATAGGTCATTCAAACAAAAACTCAATAAAGAAATTCTAGAACTAAATCACACCATAGATCAAATGAACCTAGCTGATGTCTTCAGAATACTTCACCCAACTTCTGCACAATATACATTTTCTCAGCAGCCCATGGAACCTTCTCCAAAACTGATCATATCTTAGGGCACAAAGCAAGCCTCAGCAAATATAAGAAAATAGAAACAATCCCCTGCATTCTATCTGATCACAATGCATTAAAACTAGAATTCAGCAACAAAAACAACAGCAGAAAACATGCAAACAATTGGAAGCTGAACAACACATTGCTCAATGATCAATGGGTCATTGATGAAACAAAAGAGGAAATTAAAAGTTTCCTAGGACACAGCTAAGGCAGTCCTGAGAGGAAAGTTCCCTATATATTCTGGTTATCAGTCCTTTGTCTGATGTATAGCTGGCAAATATTTTCTCCCACTCTGTGGGTGTTCTCTTCAGTTTAGAGACCACTTCTTTTGATGAACAGAAGCTTTTTAGCTTTATGCGGTCCCATTTATCTATGCTATCTCTTAGTTGCTGTGCTGCTGGGGTTTCGTTGAGAAAGTTCTTACCTATACCTACTAACTCCAGAGTATTTCCTACTCTTTCCTGTATCAACTTTAGAGTTTGTGGTCTGATATTAAGATCCTTGATCCATTTTGAGTTAATATTGGTATAGGGTGATATACATGGATCTAGTTTCAGTTTTTTGCAGACTGCTAACCAGTTTTCCCAGCAGTTTTTATTGAAGAGGCTGCTATTTCTCCATCGTATATTTTTAGCTCCTTTGTCAAAGACAAGTTGGTTATAGTTGTATGGCTTCATATCTGGGTCCTCTATTCTGTTCCACTGGTCTTCATGTCTGTTTTTGTGCCAGTACCATGCTGTTTTTATTGCTACTGCTTTGTAATATAGTTTGAAGTCAGGTATTGTGATACCTCCTGCATTGTTCTTTTGACTGAGTATTGCCTTGGCTATTCGTGGTTTCCTGTGTTTCCACATAAATTTCACGGTAGATTTTTGGATCTTTTTAATGAATGTCATTGGAATTTTGATGGGAATTGAATTAAACATGTAGATTCCTTTTGGGAGTATAGACATTTTTACTATGTTGATTCTACCAATCCATGAGCATGGGAGATCTCTCCACTTTCTATAGTCTTCCTCAATCTCTTTCTTCAGAAGTTTATAGTTTTCCTTGTAGAGGTAGTTCACATCTTTTGTTAGGTTTACACCTAGGTATTTGATTTTTTTTGAGTCTATTGTAAATGGGATTGTTTTCATACATTCTTTTTCAGTTTGCTCATTGTTAGTGTATAGAAATGCTAATGATTTTTCTATGTTGATTTTATATCCTGCTACCTTGCTATAGCTATTGATGATGTCTAGAAGCTTCTGAGTATAGTTTTTTGGGTCTTTAAGGTATAGGATCATGTCATCTGCAAATAGGGATATTTTGACAGTTTCTTTACCTATTTGTATTCCTTTTATTCCTTCTTCTTGCCTAATTGCTCTGACTAGGAATTCCAGTACTATGTTGAATAGGAGTGGAGGCAGTGAGCATCCTTGTCTGGTTCCTGATTTTAGAGGGAATGGTTTCAGTTTTTCTCCATTAAGTATAATGCTGGCTGTAGGTTTGTCATATATAGCTTTTATACTGTTGAGGTACTTTCCTTCTATTCCTAGTTTTCTTAGAGCTTTTATCATGAAATGGTGTTGGATCTTATCAAAGGCTTTTTCTGCATCTATTGAGATGATCAAGTGGTTTTTGTCTTTGCTTCTGTTAATGTGGTTTATTATGTTTATTGATTTTCATATGTTGAACCACCCCTACAGTAACCTTAAAGCTACAGATGTCAATATGGGAAGGTGACCAGGAAGTAGTGAATAGTTCAGGTAGAGATGAATTAATTCATATTGTAATATACTTGTACATGGAAGCAATGCTAGTAATCTCTCTGTTTAGCTATCCTTATCTCAACTTGCAAAAATGCTTTGTGTTACTTATTATTGCTTATGTTTACCTTCAACTAAATTGGAGAAAAGGGCAGAACAGGTCCTGCCTGGAAGCAAGGTGGGTGGGTGGGGGCAGGGGATAGGGGGAAAAAGTGACCCATGCAATGTATGCATATATGGATAAAGAAAAAAAATACATGCAAATCAATAAATGTAATATAACACACATACAAAATAAAGACAAAATTCATATGATCACCTCAATAGATACAGAAAAAGCCTTTGACAAAATTTAATACCCCTTCATGAAAAAAATCCCTGAAAAAACTAGGAGTAGAAACATAACAGAAGATAAATGTGACAAATATATAGTCAACAGGACAAGAGAATATGGAAAGACCTACTATGTTCATGGACTGGCAGAATTTATATTGTGAAAATGGCTATAATATCAAAAGCAGTGTATAGATTCAATGCAAACTACATTAAAATACCAGTATCATTCTTTATAGAAATAAAAAAGTCAATCCTAAAATTCATACAGAATCATAAAAGACACTGAACAGTAAAAGCAATCCTGAGCAAAAAAGAGCAATGCTGTAGGTATCACAATACAAGACATAAAAGCAGCATGATACTTGTAAAAAAAAAATAGGCATAGAGACCAACGGAATAGAACAGAAGACCCAAAAATAGACCCACTCATATATAGCCCTCAGATTTTTGAAGCCAAAACCATATGTTGGAGAAAAGTCAGCTCTTCAAGAAATGGTGTTTGGAAAACTGAATATCTACATGTAGCAGACTGAAACTAGATTCCTCTCTCTCTTACCCTGTACAAAAATCAATTCAAAATAGAACAAAGATCTTCATGTAAGATTCGAAACTGCTAAAAGAAAACATAGGGAAAACACTTAGAGATAGAGATATTTACAACTTTTTGAATAGAATCCCAATAGCTCAGGAAATAAGAAAAAATATTGAGAAATGGGATTGCCTCAAATTAAAAATCTTCACATCAAAGGAGACAATTGTCAGAATGAAGAGATGACATACAGAATGGGGAAAAATCTTTATCAGCTATTCATCAAGGAATTAATATCTAGAATGCATAAAGATCTCAAAAAAGTGGGGCAAGAAGGGGATTGAAGGAATATTATAGAGATGTGAACCTGTTCAAAGTGTACAGTATGCATCTATAGAATTATTACAGTAAAACCCCCTTGTACCATTAATGTATGCTAATAAAATAGTTTTTAATTAATTAATAAATAGGCAGATTAACTGAACAGTTCTCAAAAGAAGAAATGCAAATGGCCTACAAACACATGAAGTAATGTTTGACACCCTTAGCCATAAAGGAAACGTATATCAAAATGACAGTGAGATTGTATCTCACCCCATCCAGAACTTCTATCATCAAGAAAACAAGCAACAACATATGCTAGCAAGGATGTGGAAAAAAAGGAATCCTTATGTACTATTGAGGGGAATGTAAATTAGTACAGCCACTGTGGAAATCAGTATGGAGGTTCCTCAAAAAAATTAAATAATTGCTTTCTATGATACCACTCCTAGTCATATATCTGAAGGAATGCAAGTCAGCATACAATAAAGACACCTGTGCACACATTTATTGCAGCATTATTCACGATAGCCAAGCTATGGAATTAGCTTAGGTGCTCAACAAATGATAAATGGAAAAGAAAACGTGGTATATATACTCAATGGAGTACTAGTTATAAAGTAGAATAAAATTGTCATTTGTAGGAAAATGGATGGGACTGGAGATTGTTATATTAAGTGAAATATGCCACACTAAGAAAGACAAATATCTCATGTTTTCTTTTATAGGAAGAATCTAGACCTAAAAAAAATGACATGAATGTTAAAGGGGGACCACTTGGGGGCAGAGATCCAGTGGGAGGGGGAAGATTATAAGGAGATTGTGATTGGAGAGTAAATATGATTGAAAAAATTTATATGCATGTGTGAAAATACAATAATGAAGCCCATTAAAATTATTTTAAAAGTGGGGAAGGGAATAAGAAAGAGTAACAGAGAGCAAATTTTATCAAAGCACATCAGATGCATATATGGACATATCACAAGAAGCCCCTTTGTAAAATTAGTGTATGCTAAAAGAAATAATTGATCCTGATAGCTGCAGGAGTTGCTTTCTCTCATGTCTGCTTTCTCAACTAGGAAACCTTGAGAATGTCAATGTGGGTTGTCCAAGACGAAAGCCACCAGCCACATGTGCTATTACAATTTAAATGAACTAAAATTTCAAAATCAATTACTCAGTTGTACTAGGCACGTTTCAAGTGTTCAGTAACCATATGGCTACTGTCTACTACATAGGACAGCAAACAGAACATTTCACTTGCTGCAGAAAGTACTATTAAATAAAGTGGGGCAACATCTTATGTGGGGGAAACTGGTTAACATTTGAGTATCAATGACCTAGGTTCAAGTGCTAATTGCAGAAAAACGTATGTTGTATTAAGATTTTAGAAAAACATAAAAATACAGAAGCTAACTAGCAACATTTTAGAAATATTTCTTCATTTTTTAAAAGGAGATATTGTACCACTCTTTAAATAATTATGTTAGAACATTAAATTAAAACCTTACCCAGAGAATCTGCATGCACAATTGTAAACAGTTGGTTTCCTGTGTAAAGGAAGATGTTCCCGTTAACTAAGAAGTCATTTTGTTCCCCAAACACTCTCACCAGTGAAGACAATCTTTTCACTGTTTTTAAAACTGAAGTTAGTTAATACTCAATATTTAGAAATACGAAAAGAAAAGAAAAACAAAAACAGTTGTGATACTGAGAATGTGGTCCCAAGCCACACAAAGGCTTGAAGACAATAGTGAATAAACACACTGTAATGGTTTATAATTTATCATTGGTGAATTTAGTTGAGGGATTTAGCAGGGGAAGTCTAAGAATGGGTAGTGACTATCTTCCGGGGCTTTCCCTACTGTGAACACGGGAAAGGTGGTAGGGGTACAGCTTGGAAATTCTGTTCTCCCTGTTCTTGCTATGGTCTGAATGTTTGTGCTCATCCCACTTCCCTCTCATCATATGTTACAATCCTAAACCCCACGGTATTGGTATTAGGAAATAGGTGGTGATTAAGTCATGAGATGGAGCCCTAATGAAAGGAGTTAGTGTCCTTATCAAAAAGTCTCAAAGAAGCGTGTTTATTCCTTCTGTCTTGTGAGGACACAGCAAAAAGACAGCCTTCTGTGAGACAGGAAGTAAGCCTTTTCAGACATTAAATCTGTTTGTGCTTTGATCTTTGACTTACAAGTTACCTGTCCATTGTATCTTCTCTTTTCATTTTTTTTAAAAAAACTTTTATTATATTATTGTTGTAGTGGAGGGGTTACATCATGATATTTACAAAAGTTTTTACAATGTATCATAATTAAAGTCAGGCCCTCCATATCCCTCTTTCCTTCCCCCTCCCACCATTCTTGGAACAGTTTTAACACATCTCATCCTTCTGTTTTTATACATGAGCACATTAATATTTCCATTACATTCAGCCTCTTTCACCCTTTCCAAAACCATACCAAACTCCAGACAGGACCTGTTTTCTTATAGCAGCCCAAACTGAGACATCACTTTTCCATCAGTTCTCCATCCATATCTGCAGCATCTTTGTCCCAGACTTCCTTTGTTCTCATTCTCTTGGGAAATCACATAAAACATGTAGATTATCAGATGGGCATGCTCAAGACTGGGCCCTGGGGGTGGAGTGGAAGACTTATTCCTGTTTATCCAGATCAGGTTTAGAGCTCATTGAGAACAGAAACTGCCAAATTTTAAATCATAGCCACAATTTTCTTTATCAGGCTTATCATGTTATCATCTAGTGCTTTTAAAAGGTAGTCTTTCCTTCTGGATTGTGAGTTGACCCTGGAGATAGTTTAAAATAAATATTTTCTGTGTCACATGAAACAGTCTAAAGACCATTCTTTGGGCAAAGTTATAAGAATACTGAGTTTAGAACATATTAATTATAAGAACTAATTGAAAGGCAGGATATATTGAATTTTAAAATAATATTTTATATATAAGCATAAAATCATCAAACATATTAATGTTTGAATAATATAGTTCATTTATATTAAATCAATTGACAAACTAGTATTTGACAGTGATAAGAATAATTAATCCCAAAAAATTAACTAAACATATTCTAAGTCACAAAAAGTGAATACAAAGTCACTTTGAAATATCAAGTGATATTGATTTGAGAAATGATACTAGTAATCAAATCTTATTTCTTGGTCTCTTCTTGTGAACTGCTCAAAAAGAGAAGACACCTTTGGATAACTACATGGACAATATGCCAGGCACATTTGGATACTTCTGTTCTTGCAAATAGTTATGGATCCCTTGGAAATAAGTCTTTAATCCAAGTACAATAGTTTTCCTTTACAAGGAAGATTGGTCCTCCTGCTCAATTTCCCACTTCAAGCACACCTCTGCCTGCATAATTTGCTGATAAAAGTCCACTAGGAGTCTTTCTAAGCTGCTTTCATTCCACAAAGACTGGAAGACTTTTAGGCTGAAGGTGTATTGAGGAAAGGACAATGGGGCATTTTCCTTTGGAAATTGGTTGATTTTTGAGACATGGAGGAATCTGAAGTTGCTCCTGTCCTCTAAGCAATGGAGAAGAAAATTTCCTCCTAGGGTCCCTAAATCTTGTAAAATCTCCCACATGCCTCTAATTCCTTTGAAAGTGACATTCCAGAGAAAAGGTCCTAGTGGCAAGAATTAGCACAGAGGCCCACTCCAGCAAGTGCTGACTGGTCATGGTGAGCAACCTCTCACGGTTGCTCCTTCCCAGAAAGGGCTTGGATGCGGGTTGTCTGATTGCGCAGATTCCACATCTCCAAATTTATATATATGTGGGAGCTTTGTTCTTACACCAGGATCCGCCTTCTTTCTCATGGTCTTTTCTACTTTTCACTTACTGCTTTCAATCAATCATTAAAAACTTTGTATCATCATTGGACAGTTATATGCACATTCATTTTTAGAATTGTGATAGATATGAACTATTTCCTATGAAAGATCAACCACCAGTTAATTGAAAACAAAGCTCTGAATGTCCTAGCCTTAGTTTGCATTTTTTATGCAGAAACTGTTTCTTCATCTATGTCTACTCCTTTTTCCATCTGGGATGACTCATTCTAGGAGAAATGCTTGTTTTGATATTTGGTATGACTTTCAGGGCTTTGTTTTAGCTAATTGTATTTTATCATAAACTTACATTTCAAAGTCCTAACATGACTATGTACATGGAGATTTTTGTTGATTTTTTTCCATGTCAAATTCAGAATCGTAGAAAGCATGAGGTTTGTCTTTGGTCTCACATTTGCCCATTTAGTTGTGCTCATCTCATTCCTACTCATATTTTTCCTCTTTTCCTCCCTCATCTGTAAAGCAGAAGAATGCCATTGCTGGGGTTGGGCTGCCTTGGTTTGGACCAGTTCCACCCACTATAAGCTCAGCTGAGTTATTCTGCTCCTCTGGATCTCCATTATTTACCAATCCCTACATAGAATTCAGGACAGAGCCTAGCTAGCACTTCAGAGAATGTTAGTCTTCTTATGATGATCAAGATCCACCATTGGGACCCACTCTTTGCTGGCTACTGTGATCCCTCACATGCCATGAATTACTTGTTCATAGCTCCTCTGTCCCCCCTAATTTTATTGCAGATTAACCATGTGTTGGATACTGTGTTAAGCACTAGGGATATAGAAACAACAAGAAAAAAAGATAGGACTGCTGCTTTCATAGTCATAATTTTACATACACTTATATTTCCACAGTTACCAGTAATTTTTCATGAGCTATTTTAAAGCCCAAATCATACCTTGAATTACACCTTTCCTGGGCAGGGAAACTGAGGAGCACCTGTAATGAAAGAAAGAGACTCAAGGAAGAAATTAGGCTATCAAACATAGCCTCCAGGAGATACCATCGTGATTGATAGAAAACCCTAGAGATAGAGAAAGACGATGCAGGAATATCTTGGGATAAGAACGTGGACTCCAGAGCCAGATTATTTGGGTTTGAATCCTTACTTAATAGTTGCATGATCTACTTAATAGTTGCATTACCTTGGCAAGTTGTTTAACATCCCTGTGCCAATTTCCTAACCTGTAAGGTGAAGATAATAATACCACATAATTGTTATAATCATTGCTGATCCTGATCAATGACTGGCACGGAGAAAATGCCAATCAGTGTTATTGTCATCACCACTACCACAATCATAATTATCCTTGCATGGGGAGGATGGACTGGTCACTTCTGCCACTGACACACTTATTTTCAGAGTCTTCTTCTCTGTAAGAGAAAGAATGCCAATGAGACTTATGAACAAATTAATAGGAAGGCAGTTGATATTGTTTTAAAGTTCATTTCTGGGATGCTGTGCTTTGAAATATATTTAACTGGGACAGGCTATGGTGTGAGTGCACTGTGAACACCAACACTGGCGAGTAGGAAACAATATTAGGAATGAGTAATGAATTAGGGTGGAGTGCACAACATTGACTGAGAACAAATTAAGCACTGGCATTGTTCTGGAAGATGCACTACTATACGTATGAGGTCAGAATTATACGTATAGTCAGAATTTTGAAGGAGAAAGCTAGTTATGATGTCATGATAGGAACAATAAAATAAGTAGAATAAAAATATGTTAAAGAAAAGCAATCATTCCATGTTTTCATAGTACATATCTATGCATCATGTTATACAGATATAATATGGAGTCATTATATGATTCTCATCTGCTAGGTTAGAAAAGAGACTGCCAGAAAGGTTAACAAAGGTACCCAGGAACACATACCAGGCAGAGGCAATGTCACTGGGAGCTACAAAGTTAGAGGACTATGCTCTAACTTTGGGACAAAACAAAAGAGTTTCTCAAATCAGCTGGAAGTGGTCTTCTGCAGTGAGAGTGATTCTAGGCCTTCATCTAGCCTAAGTAGGACTGTGTTGCAATTATCTAGCAACATCTGGCGTGGGATGGGAGGAAGTGAATTGCCATTCTCTTGTATATATTAAGATATGTGTCTTATTTGCTTGAACACAGATGAAGCAAGATTGAAGTCTGGAGTGGATAAGGGAACATTGAAAGGAAAGACAGAAAAAGTGACCACAAGCTGTAGAGGAGGCTAGAAGAATGACATAGTAACTTCTATTGATTCATATTGCTTTTGCAACTTGGCATTATCAAATAGAAACACCACTTTTTTGGCATGGACATAAATTAATTTCTAAGGTAAAGTTCAGGTATAGAGACTTCCAGCTGAACTTCTGTTATCTTGGGGAAGTCCTACAACCTAAGGCTCATTTTTATGGAAAAGGAACCTGAGCAAGTAAGTTACCTACATCTTTTCAAGTGGTTGTTAGAGGTCACAAATATAAATAAAAAACTATTATCTTAAGTAGGAAATGGCATCAAGATCCTAAACTGAGCAGTTCTAACTGCAGGGCAAGTCAGCACCTGCTTCATTCACTATGAACAATAAGGTGAAACATCATGTCTTTGTGTTTTGATTGTCTGCCCTCCATGTTACTGTGGTATGTGTGCTTGCCTTTGCTTAGCTAGCAGTGGAAAACCACTTCCCCTCTCTGTGGTCCTGAAAATGACAACCACATGTTGTTCCAGTCTTTTCTCTCAGTTTTATTTTCCAGGTCTTAACTCATGATTGCCCTCTGGGTTTCTGTAATGGTAAAGGAATGTTTTCAATTGAAACAAGAGTTCCTGCCAAAATGAAAGAACATGAAAACATGAGTCTTCATCACATATTTGCTAAATCCCCTACTCTCTATTTGAATTCAAAATTTGGGGGTTAAATTACAAGAGCACTTTCAAGTGCTGCTTTAAAAAAATCTGTGTTTATCTAAAATCACAGGCAATCTTTGTACAAGCCTGGGTATTAAAACTGTTTAAATGTAATTTATTGAAGAAGACTTTTGAATGGAAATGGATAGAGTCTACCAAAATAAACACTTTAATGAAATCTTTGCTTAACTACTATTATGAAATGAATAGATGGTTTCATTAGAGTATTCTAAGTTGTGATTGCTATTAAACATTTTAAAATAAATTGTTCTTACTAATAATAAAAGAACATGACTCTTAACTTTTTTATGTATTGAGAAGTCCTTTGATGATACCCAGGAAATTCTGCGTATTTAATCATTTCTTCTTTTTCCTTCATTTCAATAAATTCCTGCTTATCATTAACATGTAAATATCTTTGTATTTAATAAAACTTTAGTTTTCCTCTTCTTAACCCTATGTATTCTTCTATTACTAGGGTTTAATATTTGAGTAGAGGTATGTCTTGTAACCAGTAAAAACAAAACCTAACATCTGTCAGGGATTTCTTATGCATTAATAATTGTGCCACTGGAGTTAAATGTAATATCCCTTTCCTTAAATATTAAGAGACAGATCATTTTACTAGGCCATTTGTAAGAAGATGAAGAAGAACCCAAGAAAAGTTAAGAAATTCGTCTAAGGTCACACAATTTATTAGTGTTGGAGTGAGGATTCAAGTGTACCTGTTTTTTTAATCCAGATCTTCTGTTTTCAATCTATAAAAACCAGCAGGAAAAGTCCTTTATATTCAATTATAGTCTAAAGAGAGAAGGAAACCAGATAAGATAATAAATCTTTGAGTGAGAGAAGTAAAATTCACATAGGCTCAAGCTTCTGAAATCCCCAATGGGCTGCTAGGAATCCTGTAGAGCAATTTGCCCAAACAAGTTAGTACTGAAAGGAGAAAAATACTGAGGGCTTCTAAGTCCCAATCTAGTGCATTTCCCACTAATGATAAGGGTTTATGAGTGGGTAATTATGTTTTAAGGTTCCATTGAGGTATAAAATACTGCAATTATGTGATTCTCAGAAATTAAGTTTGGGCTTATAACTGTATCAAGTAGAACTTGTTTTCATGTTCTCAGTTATTTCATTGTCGGGGCACAGAGTAGCAAATGGAATGTTGGGATATAACTAAGGCAAATGACTCATTAGGACTGTGATAAGACAGGAGGCAATGTAGTTTAGTATTCAAACTGAGATAGCTTTATTATTATTAAGTGATTATAAAAGTCATTTTCTGCTGTTGGAAGTGCTAAACAGTCAGAAAAACTATAAAGAAGAAATAAATGTATTCATAACACTAAGATAAAATCACTTATTATTTTAATGTATTACTTCTAGGCTTTATTCATATCTATATATTTTCTTACAAAATGCAGTTGTAGTAGATAAATTAGTTTAAAATGTCTCATTACCACTTGTGTTGGTTATGGAATGATCTCTAAGTCAATACATAGAGATCTAGCATAATTATTTTTAATAGGTATATAGTATTCCATTTAAACACTATAGCAAAATGTATTTAGTTTTCTATGGTTAAAAATTAACATTTTCTCTCAAATTTTGGGTATTACAAAGTGTGTACCAATAGATAGCTTTAACACTTTTTAAAAACTTAGTGTAAAATTCTACTAGAAACAGAACGGCCAAATCTAGGGGAATTTGCAGTTAAGGCTTTGCCTTCCACTGCCATCCCAGTTGCTAAATATTTGAGCATCCCAAATAATCTCTCCCAAAAGTTGCATTGCTTTCTATTCAATGATGGTTTCTTTAACTAGTGTTAACCTTTTAAAGCAGGGAGTCAGGTTGCTTTTCAAGGCTATTGGGTGGTGTTGACATTCACAACACAAATAGTTCCCTACATCTTTCTAAAAAATCCTTCTAAAATAAATTTATTCTAGTTCTCATTTTAGGAATGGGGGAAATAAAAAGAAAGGACATTAAAAGGAACTGACTTTTCTAACTCAGGAGAAACAGACATTTCCTGACTTTCCAAAATTATGAAATAGGTGAAGTTCGTTTTTAAACCTCTCCTCTCTGTCTACCCTCTCTGCAATTTGGTTGTGATCCCTCTGCTATTATTCGTGTGCCTTTACAGTCACTCCCACAAGGCTTATCAAAACCTGCTGTCTGGCACCAAGGTCAAAGGTATGCACATTGCTTATCTACACTTAAAATTGCTGCTTGCTGTGAGCATTTAAACTGATTCATAAATCTTTGAGACAAAACAATAAAAATTTAACATCTGAAATTTTAAGCATGAGATAATAGATGGAGAGATGCATTGAGGATAGTAGGATCCTGGCAATTCAGAAACTGTAAAGAGCTAAATGTTTTGCCCTTTCCAAATAGACTAGCAACAATTATAGTCCTAGATAATACTCATCAAATTGAATATACATGTTAACTTTATCAATTGTCATGATTTTTCAGAGTATGCAAATCTTTAGTTTTAATTCTATTTAAAATAATTTTATAAACTATTTCTTTTTCATTCACAAGTATTTGTTGAAACATATATGCTATATGCTAGACACAGTGCTAGTTGTTGAGTATACTTATAATAAATCTATCCTGCTTCTCCTACTTGAAGTACAAAATAGGCTTATGCCTACATCTGAATTTTTTGTACATGGAGAAGGATAAACACCTTTTTTGGTTTAATCTACTGCTAACAAGGTGATTTGTTATTTGTAACTGAATGCATTCCTGAAATAAATATAATTACATTATTTTCATTATTCATAGGCAATTTAAAATATAATAATATAGTTGTGGGAGTAAATATGAGTGTAAATGATACACTTAAATCTCTATTTCTTATCTGTCCTCATTAGACACTATTTTATGACTACCCTTTAATAAGTTGTCTACTATCATTCCCAGGAGATATTTGGATGAGGAAGAGATAATAGAGGGAAATTATCTTGGACCAGGGAACCACACTTCTCTTTTTAACACCCTTCACCCTGGGATACTCTGTTCCTCTCATATAGTTCAGATGCTCCAAAAAGCCAGATTTCTTCCAAGGCACACAGATATAGATAATCGGAGAATCTGATCGGTTTCTCTTAGGCCCATTCTTGCTTCTCTTTATGTTATTGCAATTTGATAGTATAACCAAATCAGATGTCCTGCTATTCCTGCTGTGGCTAGAAGCCACTATCAGACCAGTCAGTTTCTCAGGAACTAGCCAGGGAGGATAAGAAGATATTCCCTTCACATAACTATCTTTCTTAGATATAGTATAGACCTTGGCTTCCAATGCTGGAGTTTTTGTTCACATTTATCCATTTTTAAATCATATCCCAAAAGTGAGAGTGACAGGTTCATAGAGATGTGTTGTTAGGTACACAGATGCGCAAAAGATGCTCTTGCCCTTGTAGTATGGTGCTCGGTTGCCAGCTCAAACTCTTCCAACTCTAATGGTGTGCATCCTGAAATAATTGCTTTGATGCTACAAGCAATTCCATTCTTCCAGTAAATCCCACTTTTACTTAGCATAGTTGGAGCTGAGTTTCTGTCTCTCTTAGTTGAAAGGTCCCAAAGATGGCTGCTGAAATCCTCATGGATCTTTGAGGACATGTGGATTTCTGAGTGGGAGCAATGAATGCCCAAGCAGGTTAAGGGAAAGATGTCAGACTAATCATTACAATCAAACCAGGCTCCATCAGCTGAGGACCATTGGCCCAGGTGTCCAGAAGGACTGGGCTCTGTTCTTCATACTTCGACAACTCTCTCACACTTTTGTGACTACACTTATCTTGTCCCTAACTGCTCATTTCCCCCACCAACACTGAGCTCCTCAAGGCAGGCCTTGTGTCTTTAATATCCTTCATATGATAAGCTGTCCAATTCACACCTGTAGAATGAAATTGCATCAATAAATATACAGAAAGTGAAGAATTTCTCTATCGCCAATCATGTGAATGTATCCTACATACAGTCCCTTCCCCAACAAATAAATAAAAAGGGTTAGTAAATAGTAATGTTGCTTGTGCCAATTAAAATTTCACCACTTAAAGCAAATTACTTAAATTTTTAATGCTCAGAGCTCTAATCTGAACTTTGACAAGTCTATTTTGTGAAATTTAAATGCTGTATTGAGAAAGATGTGATACAGTAGACATTGTAACTCATTGGTCTACTTCAGGATTAGCTCTTTGACCAGGAGGGAAATTAAGCAACTGGTTGAGGATCACTATTTTACAGCATGTACAAACCTTATTGCTGTGTGATTAGAACTTGGTGAAAGTTTATGAAAATGTATTTTCTTCTGTTTTGGTTTAGTTGGTGGTGGGTGAGATCACTGTTGGGCCATTTACTACTGGAGGCAAAATATGTCTCATATACAATCAGGTAGGTGACCATTTAGTATCATAGCAGTGTGTAATCAAGCATTGGTTTCCACACAAGGACAGTCCCCTTCCAGTTAATCAACAAAAGCCGTTCATTAAGATCAGAAAATCCAAATTGTAAATTGTTCTCCTACTGCCCTACTGCTTGTCTCTGCTATGATTTTCTTGTGGGTTATTATCACTCATCACTTGTAGCAAATAAAAGTATGAGACAGAGAGAGAGAGAGAGAGAGAGAGAGAGAGATGTTTTAGGCTCATTGGTGAAAAAGTTGTCATTGATGTGTAAAATGATGTCTCAGAAGTTATCACAGCTTGGTAACCCATCACCCCTGCTCAGAGCATTTAGAAGGACTTGTATTCTGTCTAGATATTCCTAATTACTCAAACTCATGACATGTCTGTGTTTTTCCATCCCCAAGTGATGATCAGATTGGGAAGACAGATGTGAAGAAAAAGGACCATGGCTTATAAGGGACTGGCAACAGTTCTCTGTGATAAGACATCTAAAGATGGAATACTGTCTCTGTCATCCTTTTTTATTTTGGTGATTGTATAGCTGGATTACCAGGGGATAGGGAGTGAGGTCAGCCTGGAAGCCTGGTGTGGAGCATAAAATCTAATGAGATTTCCACTGGGAGCTGAGTTCAGGCAACAATGTCTGTGAAATTGTGCAAAGTTTATTAAACGCAGAGTCTGGAGATGAGGGTCAAGGCCATTTTCTCATTCTTCTAATATATTTGAGCTGCCCATGGACATTTTGCTAGGGTCTATCATATTAGCCACACAGTCATGTTATTTTTATTTAAATAGTAAAGAATAATCGAAATACTTTGGATTTTGTGAAATTCTACTTTGGCATAGGGATGGAGGTACATTGTAATAGAAGCCACTATAGTTCAGCAAAAGAATAATAGATGACAATTTCCTGTAAAGAAAAATATATCAACCATTTATTGAGACTTACTATACTTCAGACCTTGTGCTAGAAAAGTTCTACACAGCTATTAGATGTAATATGAGATTGTCTATCACCCCCTCCTTCACATATACTTCTGAAGCTAACAGGAACCTGGGCTGAAACTAAGGGTTAACAATGAAGCAAAATGAGGATGAACCCGTCTTTGTCAATCACAGAAAGCACTGTAATGTGGCCCAGAGAGTCTATACACTTTTAGCTTAATAAATCCAATTAGGCCATAATAAATAAGAATAGATTTAGCTAAATAAAAGAAAAATGAAACCCTCATGCAGATCATATTTGTTATTTCACGGGTGCGGTTCATAGTAGAAAATTAATCCACAGGACTCAAAGCTATGCTGGAGTTTAGCAGAGATCAGGTTACAGCCTAGAGGGGAAGAAGCTAATACTGAGTGTTGTCCCTCCTCCCTGTGTGTGGCCTGTCTTTCCTTGATAGATGCCAAGATCCACACATGCCCAACAGAGACCATTTGGTGTAAAGCCAGCTCACCAAATATATTCTTGCACTTTAAACTATTTATAAAGTTTACGGAAAACATAACAGAAGGGATGATTTTAATAGCCTTTGAAGATTTCTATGGCACTCCAGTTGCTTAGTTTTCATGGCAGCATTTTAAGGAAAGTTGAAGTTGTCTGTGCTCCAGTTTCCTGGGTTGCAGATGGAGGAAGCTGTGTTGACTACAAGGAATTCTCTCAGTACAAACCCAACAGTGGAGTTGATACTCTGTCCCCTATCAAACAAAGTAATACCGAGGGAAGAAAAAGAAGGGATGTGTCTTCTTTCCCTGTGCTATAGGTTTGATTGTGTTCTCCTTCCGCCTGTATGTTGAAGTCCTAACCCCTGGTAACTCAGAATGTGAGCTTCTGTGAAAATTGATTTGTTGCAGTTGTAATTAGTTAAATTAGGGTGGGTCATAATGGGGGAGGTTGAACTTTTAGTCCAATATGACTGGGTGTCCTTTATACAAAGGGGGAAATTTGGATACACAGGGAGAAACCACTGGAGATGAAGGCAGAGATAGAATGATGCACCAGAAGACAAGGTTTCCCAGTAGACCATGAAGAGCGAGGAGAGGGGCATGAAACAGATTCTGTCTCACAGCGATCAGAGGGAACTGCTGACACCTTGTTCTTGGCCTTGTAGTTTCTGGGCCTATAAGACAATAAATTTCTTTTGTCCTAATTCACTCAGTCAGTGGTAGTTTATTATAGCAGCCTTAAAAAAAGTTACACACCCTGCTACCAGAGCTTGAATTTCACCAGGGTTATGAGTTTCTCATGTGCAGGTGTGAGAGGAAACATTAGACAGACCCACCAAGGCCTCGTTGGATGTAGCCAGAGAGTAGGACACACACCCTGCTTCAGTTGAAGCTTGTCAGCACTTACCATAAAATGGGAAAGCCTTGTGCACTTCTAGGAAAAGCAGTTGAAATGCAAACAGAGAACAACATTGGTCTGTCGTGCAGAGAAATGAACTTGTACCTTGCATTTATGCAAAGGATGTTAGTATCTTCAAGTGACTTCTTGTGCCCAGTCAGTTTTGGATCATCCAATTTGTCTTTCTGTGAGCTGGGAATGTCTTCATTGTGGGGATATGGGTATTGGTTCATCAGCAACACCAACTGTTGCTTCTCATTCTGATCAAGGATTGTAATTTTAGCCCCTTCAAAAGTTTATCATGTGTCTATAAGAACATTGTCCTTAAGCTGTGAACACGAAGAGAAAGAATTATATGAAGGCTAAGAGATGTACAAAGAACTGAATTCCAGTGATGTGCATCCATAAACTCATCCTCCTCCATAGGTGACTATGCCCTTTGCTCTGATCCTCGGCAGCCCCTCCACTTCCAGTCTTGCCCTACTCCAATCCATTTGGAGCTGTGACCAGAGGCTCCTATTTAAAACAGAGATAGGACTATGTCACTCCTCAGATTCAAATTCCAGCTTGCTAGGCCCTCAGAATGTATCCCAACCTTAATTTCATCTTCATTTCCTCCCTCTTTTACCCAATACCTGTTCCTGTGCAGGCCATGTATTTTCATGATGTTCAGATTTTACTCCTTTTTGAAATAAGTTGTCTCCCATTCTTTTCATTTTAAAATGCTACTACTTCTGCAAGACCAAGTTTAAACAGTCCCTCTATGAAGCCTGTTCAAATCCTACCAGATAGAACAAATCACAGTCTCATCTGGCATTCTATAGTCAGTTGCTCATTGTATTGGAGTGACATTTATCATCATGTTGTCATTTTTTGGTAATACACTTATCTCTTTCTTTCCCCTGAAAAGGAACTTCTTGAGAAGAATGTCCATATTTTGCTTGTCTGTGTAAGCCCATGTTTTCCATAGCATCTGGTGTTCAGTGTACACTTGGGAAATGTTGGTGGAATTGCACTGAAGGACACGTGTGTGTATCTTTGGAATAGAAATGAAGGGGAAGTTTAACTCTGAAGCCCTGACGGTCTTCCTTTAGAGGTTCAAATAAACCTTGATTTAAAGCATTTAGTGGGGAGGTTGTAGGCAGCTTTTTAAGTTGCTGACTTTGATTAGTGTATATATACATCAGCTCATACTGAAAGGGCAAGGAAAGGGCCAGCCAGACATGGACTTAAAGTCCTTCTCAATGTTTTTAAAGGCAGACTCAGCTGAAGCACTGTTCACAAAATTTAGGGTGAAAGAACAAACAGAGGAGTTGTGCCAAAAGGCAGGTCATTAAGTAAGTGCACAGGTTTCTAGTGTATTTTACATCACCCCCCTTCCCCCTTTTGGCAGTACTGGGGTTTGGATTCAAGGCTCCACGCTTGCTAGACAAGCACTCTACCACTTGAGTCATACCTTCAGCCCTTTTTGCTTTAGGTTATTTTTCGGAGTCTCATTTTTTGGCTGTGATCCTCCTGCCCCTACCTCCTGCACAGGTGGGACCACAGGCATACACCACTATGCCCAACCTATTTGTTGAACTAAAGTCTTATTAATTTTTTGCCTGGGCTAGCCTCCAACCACAACCATCCTGATCTCTGCCTCCCAAAGAACTGGAATTACAGGTGTGAGCTTCTAGTCATCTTTATTTTCAGACTCATATAACTTAAACATGTTAGAGATTTACTGGCTTCGAGGCATAGCTAAAACATTTTTCAAGAATGTCTATCTTTCCCTCTGCTGTCTTTTGAGTTGACTTTATGAAATGCTTTTCTTAAAGCATTTCATCCTGTGTGGCACACCGCAGGTCCACCATAGAAGAGCACCACCTAGAGGCGTACTGAGTACAGGCTGCAAGCTGGGTGTAGCAGTCCCGGCTGGAGGCTTGACCTAGACAGATACTCTCTAGTATCTTCTTTACCACCCCACAACCCCAGCATCCCAGCAAGAGTTTGGCCTGTCACTTATGATTGCTTCTGGGGACATGTGTCTACTCCTGACCAGTTGCTTTGGTCATGAGATGCCAGTCTCCTGAGGTGCCTAGCCTAGGTCAGATGCCCATTCTCAGAGTTGGACATTGTGTGACTCCTATAACAGGTGGTGTTGGTCTTGATGCCAGGTGGGCAACAACAAATGTTCAGTGTAACATGGAAAAAGCTGAACACAATCCAGACACATCATGCATCAGAAAGGACTGATTTTCTTCCCGGATCATCCTTTCCCATAGAGTGAGCCCATGTTAAACCCATCTTTTTTTTTTTTTTTCTTTTTTGACATCTCAAAGATTTGTGATATAATTGGCCTTGCTTCTTAAATATCCTTCTAGTGACTACTTGCAGAAATTAGAATTTTAGAAATGCCTTATTTATATTTGGAATCTTAGATGCTGAGTATACCTTCTTAATATCTAGCAATATGACTGGTAAAAATGACATTTATTTAGATCCCATTGTGATAGCCATATTCACCAATTACCTAGTTACTCAGAACTTGATTGGTTTTTGTATTAGCTCATCTAATTTTGTGTTAAGAAATTTCTATAATTTTTATTCACTTCTAATTAAGTTAAACATTGGGCATCTTCTATAAGCAAGGCTCTAGGCTAAACCAGCTCATTCATCCAGTTATTGCATTTCCTTCTCACAGCAATCCTGAAGAGTATGGGGTACGAGTATTGTCAACTGTGGAACTTGTTCAAGATCATACAGTTGGAAAGAGGCAGAACCCACACTGGTTCTCAAGTTTGTACTACTCCTTACTGTGTGCTTTTGCTAGTAGAGGATAACCAATTAAAAAAATGTACTTTTTAATTCATAGTTTTCCAATTCATACATTTCTGGATTACGAGGTCATATTCTGCTTTGAAAATTGTCTTACCTTTGGATTTTCATAAAAAAAGGAAAATGAACCAAGAAATTAGAAAGTGGAGGGAAAGAGAAATTTGTTGTGTGTTTCGATTGAACAATGTAGCCTGTTTTCATTTTTAAACATTCCTATGAGATAACGAAAGCAGCCTGTGTCAAACTTGAAAGGGAAACTGCACGCAAGCTCTTGTGCTAGCACAGGATAAAACTGTAGTGGTTGAGAGAAGGAACTGCAGCCCTGCCAGGGAAAATGATGACTCATGATCCAGACAGCTGCCTCCAAAAGCATTAGAGAAGATACTCTGTAGAGTCTGGCCAGAGAGGAGATGGGAATTTCTGGCCATCCTTCTTAGAGATAAGGAGAGAATGAGATCCCTTCTGCAAAAGGGTGGAAAAGAGACCAACTGCTTGAGTGAGAACAGCAGATCCTTCTGCAAAAGATTCTCAAAGGCCCCTGGACATTCGTGCAGGCGATGGCACAAAGCCAAGAGCTGTTATGCTGCAGCGTGAGCCATTGGGTGATCCACCTTTCTCGCTCCATCTGTCAATGACTGTACTAGTGCTGTGTAGTTGGATAAAAATAACACATGGGTTGGTAGTAGTGTAGACTCTAGTTACAATTATGTCTCTGTGTTTTTACCAACTGGGACTAAGACAAGCTACTTATCCTTACTGAACCCTAGTTTTTTTTTTTAATATATAAAAAGGAAGTAATGATACTTTCCTCATATGATTCTATTTTTGTGGCACTGGGGTTTGAACTCAGGGCCTCATGCTTGCTAGATGGTGCTCTACCACTTGAGCCACTCTACTAGCCTCCTCATTGGATTCTTGAATTAATAGGATGGTCCACCTGTCTGACCTTCAGCAGGCTCCATTGTAGATAGTATGTCCTTAAGAACTATAGCTGCTATTGTTGCATTTGCATTATTGCAAATGTTTGCACTATGAAGAAATATATGACCTGGCAATTTCATGTCAGAGTATATGCCCCAAAGAAGTGAAAGCTGACACTTGAATAGATATTTGTATGCTTATGTCCATAGTAGCACTATTCACCTGAGCCAAAAGATGGAAGCAGCCTAAGTGTCCATTGACAGATGAATGTGTAAACAAAATATGGCATGTGTATGCATGATGGAATTTGAGTCTGGTATAATAGACATAACAAACTGCACACAGTTAGTTGAACACTTGGTAAGTCTTGACAAACACACACATTCCTGAAACCATCACCACAATCAAGTAGGTGAACATGTCCCAGTCCCCTCAGGACTCTGGTTGAGTCACTTTGTAATTTCTCACTCTATCTTCTTCCTTGATACTACTGCCTTCATCTCCACGTAACTTCTAATCTATTTTCTGTCACTGTAGATTAGTCTTCCTTTCTAGAAAAATTATGTATAAATGGGACAATATAGAATTCCTCCTTTTTGAACTGTTTTCTTATATTCAGTGTAATCATTTATAGATTCATTCATGTGGTTGTGTGCATTGGTGATCACTTGTCATTACTGGTGAATGGTATTGCATTGCATGGATATATTACAATTTCTTTAATCATTCACTTGTGATAGAAATTTGAATTATTTCCAGTTTCAGATTACTGCAAATAAAACTCCTAGATCACTCATATACAAGTTTGTATATAGACACTTGCTTTCTTTTCTCCTAGGAGTGGGCTTGTTGACTCATATGTTAGGAATATGTTTACCTTTTTAAGAAACTCAAGAATAGTTTTCTGAAGTAGTACCATTTAAAAAATTTCCAGCAGCAGTGTGTGAGAGCTCCAGTTGCATCATCCCCTTGCCAATGCTAGATGCAATGACTCTTTTTAACTTTAGCATTCTAATAATTAGTGGTGTCTCCTTGTGGCTTAATTTGCATCATTCTAGTGTCTAACGATGTTGGTATTTTCTCCTGTCCTATTTGCCACCCATATATGGTCTTTGGTGAAATGTTTGTTCAAATATTCTGCCTTTTATTGAGTTATTTGCTTTGTTACCATTGAGATCTGAGAGTTCCTTATAGGTTGGTTCAATTCCTTTATCAGATATATGACTTGCATGTACATTCTCTTAGCGTGTTACATATCTTTTCATTTTCTTAAGAAACTCTTGAGGTGGGCTCCATTTTATAAAAAATTCCTAAGCTAATTGTAGGAGAGTATAATTTTAACAATATATTTTGAGTTTTATAAGAGTACTGTACACAAGGAATTGTAAAACAAAGCAGAATTTCAAACAGAAAGTCAGTTGAAGCAGAATTTGCTGATTTGGTGATAACTATTTAATATGAACAAGTTGTTGGAGTACTCTCTATCAAATCAATTAATGAGTTAAGTAATTAACTTCATCCAACTAAATTAGGAGTGTATGATACGCTTCTAATCCAATATTGAAATTTGTTTTTAACTATTCTGGGGGATTTCAGGTAATTAAACTGATATTTAAAAGAAATAATTATGCTGGGCCCTGGTGACTCGCATCCATAATCCTAGCTGCTTGGGAGGCTGAGATTTGGAAGGATTACAGGTCAAGGCTGGCCGGGGCAAAAAAAAAAAAAAAGTTTGTGAGACTCTCATCTCAACAGAAAAAAGTTAGGTGTGTTGATGTGTGCCTATCATCTCAGCAATAGGTGGGAGGATTGTCATCAAGCCGACCTAGGTAAAAAGCAAGACCCTATTTCCAAAACAACCAGAGCAAAAACAGTTGAAGGTACGGCTCAAGTGGTTAGAGTACCTGCCTATCAAGTGCAAAGCCTTGAATTCAAACCCTAGTACCAGAAAATAAAAAAATGCAACAATATATTTATAGGTAACATGGAGAACAGAAGGATTGACTAGTACAGTTCAGTTTTTTAAAGCTCAACAAGCATCATTGCAACACATTTAGAAAAAACATCTATGATTAGCAAGATCTGGTTCTGGGTGCCATGTACCCATGACCTACTCTCTGTGTGTGTTATACAACCAGAGAGCCAAAACAAGTCTATAGTGTCTAGGGCCCTATCATCTGTGCTGGGCAGACCTCCCATGCATCACAAATACACATGCATCAAAGCCTGGTGGGCTTTCCTAACAAAGGGCAGTGACTACGGCATGTCACTATGGTGGAATGGGCTCCATATAATTAAAACCATTCCAATTTCATTATTAGGCTAAGAAAAAAAAAACCCAAGAAAGGCTTTCTCATCTCCATATAGGTATTTGTTGTTCATGTGTCTTCTTTGATGAAGAGTGCACTCAAATATATTATACATTTTATTGGGTTGTTTTCTAATTACTGAGTTTTCAGACTGTTTTATAAATATATTATGGATACAAGAGTTTTATCAGATATGAGAGTTGCAATTTTTTCCTAGTTTGTGGCATACATTTTCATTTTCTTAGGAGTATTTTATGAATAAGTCTCTGATCAGATGTAATCTGACTACCTGCAAGTGTTTAATGCTATCTAAAATTATCTAAACATTAACTTTGTTAACTGCAAAACCCCCCAAGTCATAAAAATGTGTGCTGGTATTTCCCTGCATCTGCATGTCTGTGTGTTTAGGCACTATTCATATATTTATAGGTAACCAATTTGTTTGCTAGGGCCTTCGTATTACTTAAGAGTTAGATAAGGCAGCTTTACCTCCCGATCCAGGTCTATAGAAGGAGTGTCTTATCCATGATTTCCTTGGAGCCCCATGGCATGAGGTGAGAAGGAGGAAGGTGGCTGTATTTTCAGTGCTGTCTTCTGTCCCCACTAAGTTGGTTAATTATAAAAGACTGGCCTTCCCATGCTTCCTCCATACTGCTTGAAACATGGATCTGGATGCCTTCCATGATTTATATTCAGAAAGTCTACATGCATACAGATTTTTTAATAGACAGCCATCTTTGCTGAAGGTTTAGAGAAGATGGCATAGTGAGTTTTATCACATCAGTGCACACAATTGCAAGTTACATATGAGACCTCCAGTTCTGAAAAGTCCTCCATGGAGTATCATAGCTCTTTCTATACCTTTTGTCCTTAGAGTAAGTCAACATACAAAAAATATGCTATTTTAGTCAGTCTATGTTCTGTTATAATAGAATAGCTGAGATTGGGTGATTTATAAATAAAAGAGTTTTATGGTGGCTCATTATTCTGGAGATTGGGAAGATTCAGATTGCGCAGGTATGTCTTCTGGTAAAGGCATCATGGCACTTTAATTCATGGTGGAAAGCAGGAAAACAGAGCATGTACATGTGAGAAAATGGGGCTGAACTTCCACAATAGCTAACCTATTTATTTCTTTAAGAAAGGCATTAATCCATTCATGAGGCTCTGCACCTGTGACCCAAACACCTCCCAGTAGACCCCACCTCCCAGCACTGTTGGGCTGAGGAATTAATGATCCAAAATGAAATTTTGAAGGACACACAAACTGAATCACACACCTATTTTACTGTTTTGTGTTGCCATCCTCATAACCTAAGATCTTACTTTCTACATCATGACTTTCCTTATTTTTTCTAAACTGAATGTTAACCTTGTGAGATATTCTGGTGTCAACTAAAACAATATTACCATTTTTCTTTAGCACTCATGTATAGTTACCTGTTTGGCATATGCAAATGTCACCTTTGGGCTAGTGTCCTTTCTTTCCTTTTTTTTTCCCCCCAGTATTGAGGATTTAACCCAGAGCCTTGTACATGCTAGGCAAGTACTCTATAACTCGAGCTGTGCCCCCAGGCCCTTTGTTTTTACTTTATTTTTGAGATAAGGTCTTGCTAATTTTGCTTGGGCTGGCCTCAAACTCCTGCATCCTCCTCCAAGTAGCTGACAATACAGATATACCCCATAATTCCATCATTCTTACTGGAATTAATTTTAATTGTTACTTATCCTCTACTTGTGATGGACACACTTTTGGTGCTCTGGATGTGCCAAAATGCTGGGCTGTGTCACAGCATTTAAAACTGTGCAGAAATCTATCTCCTGTTCTTCTGATCCCTGCACACTAGCAAAGCAGGCCTCCCAGAAACTGGTCAGTTTAGCCATATGGTCCAGAGAAGGCAATGAGCAGTCAGGGCCTGTTTCTGAGAGTTCTTCAGCACCCTCTTGGCTGCTATAGACCCTGTCTAGACTACATCGCTACATGGTGATTCTGTCTTTGACTTTCAGGCATGGGGAGCCCTGCTGCAGTAGAGCTGAAGTAGGATGTTGGAGGAAGAGGGAACATGGTTTTAGAGAGAGTTTACAGAAGTTTGGATGGATGGCCACAGGCCTACTAGTATGGCATTTTGTTGTACAACTGGTGTGTTACCTGCCTTGAGTCAGAAGGGGAAGCCCCAACACATTGTTGCACAACAGTAACATCTCTGGACATTCTGACAGATTTCTTCTCCTAAAGACTCATTCTTTTAAGAGGAACTCAGATGTTTGTACTGTTCTTGGAGGCAATGCCTAGATTATAAATAAAGACTTTTATGATTCTTCCCTTTGTCCTTCTTCTTTAAACCTCCACTCACTAGCTATGCAATCTTTGAGACTTAGTTTCCTGTTCAATATGATGGAGTAATGTAATTATGCTTACCCAAAGAGTGCATTTAAAGAGAATCAAATCCAATTATGTACATAGGTGCTCATCACAGTGCCCATTTCATTAGCATCTCTCCGTAAATGGCAGCTGCAAATGACAGTAAGGGCCATGACAGCTCACATCCCCAGGTGGTCAGTGCATGAACAAAAATGTAACCTTTGGCATATGCTTGCCCGATGCCTAAGGAGCTCCCTGGAAAATTTGATTGTCCCTCTGTAAGCACTGGGAAGAATTGGTACCTCTTTTGCCCCTTTGTTTCCCTTTCTCCCATGCTTTTTGGCTTTTTGCTTGGCTTGCAACTGGACTTAATCTACTGCACCTATCTTGGTTTGGCTTTGAATAGTTTTAGAAATGCAGAGCAGAAGGAAACCCAAACAGGATATTCCCAGAATTTTGTATGAGCAAGCTGGAGGTCCAGGAGCATAATTTTTTGAGAAATCTGGGCCAAAACTAGCAAAATGACTATGATATCAAGGAAGTTTTCTCTCTGGTGCCTTTCCCTAGAAAACAGGAGGGTGCCCTGAGCTCCCCTAAGAAACTCATACATCTTGGTTGTCCCAAGAAGAGCAAGAAAAAAGAACTTAATAAGTTTCATGGAAGTGCTTGGGACCTTGTATCCTTAGGCTCAGGTGAGCACACAAATATTTTTCAATCCTGTCAGGAGAGAGCTTCCCTCACATAACAAGGAAGGGTTAGGGTGACTATAATAGCTGACATATCCCTTCGGTTACCCTGATGAACAGCAAAATTCTAACTTTACACTTAGAGAGTGTGGAGCCCAGAGTAGAAGCAGGTTCTAGTCCCAGATCCACTTCTTGACTTTTCTCTTCAATCCCATAGCAGCTCATACCACATTCATTTCCCTAGAAGTTTCATATCCCCTTATTACCTCTTACCTTGTGTATTACATGTCCCTTACTTGGATTTTAAATTCTTAATGGCAGGGGTCAGAAACTATATTATTTTGCATGCACATTTTGCAAAAAACACCCAATAAGTGCTCAGCAATTAAAACTATCATATTGAATTAAAACTATCATACTGACTTTTGTATCATAAATAATTCATTTTATGAGATAAAAAGTTAAATAAAGAATAAAAATAACTTAATTCATAAATTAATCAAACATTTTAAAGTCTTCTACTGTCTTCAATACAGTATAATCACTGCCAGTCCCTTAATGAGTCTCTGCTGGTTGAAGAATGTCTGAAATCTTGTCCTGTCCCAGAAGCCTAGGCTGGGAGATCTTCATTTCTGGAAGAAATCTGTAAGTCTGTTGATGAAGGAAAAGTTCCTGAGTATTTCCACACAGACTACTGTCCAGGCACAGCTGCTGTATTCCTTGTCCTTCAGGTATCTGATGATCCTCCAATAATAGCTCTTCAGTTGCAGAGTGGTCATGACATTTCCCCAGGTTAAGTTTACCTCCTCCAGTTGTCCAGCCAGAGTTGTCCGCAAACGATCCATCTGCTGGTGGACTTGAACAAAGAGGCTCCTGATGATGGCTTCATCCCATCCCGTGTTAGAGAGATCTCTTGTGAAAATTTCAAGGACATTGTGTAGCATCTCATAGATGATAAAGGCAGCGTCCTCTTTCTGGAGCTGCTGTGGTAGCTTAATCTCTTCCGGGACCTCGAAGTCCATCCTGTCCCGGATGCAACTTTCAGGCCTTCCATTTAAGTGTGTCAGGAGCTTCTGGCATGCCATACTGCTCCTGTTTTGTTGGAGTCGAAGCAACCGGTAGCTTCTAGAAAGAGCTGTAGTGGAGAAGCACAACAGGAGAGCAACATGGAAGACACACCTGTTGGTCATGATGAAAACCGGAACAGTGTTGTCTACACCTGTGGGATGGGGCAAAGGCTCCCAAAATCTGCAGTGAAAATGTCCTTCCTTCATGGGTATTGGCTATTTATATGGGATGGTCCTCTCTGTTTCAGAGGAATTTCCCACTTTCAGTTCTCCCTTTCAGTTTTCCTATGTCATTTTTTTCTTTTTACATTTTACCAGTTTCTAATACTATTTTTATTTAAGCTCATATATACTTGTATATATTAGGAGAAAAGTTATACATACTGTGAGGATTTGTAATGCTTTGTAAAGTTTCACTAATTGCTAAAAGGAGGAAAGAAAAGACCTTGGAGAAAACAAAAGAAATCAAGGAACCAGATAACTAAAGACCCCTAAACTAGCCAAGAGGTATTAACTGAAAACCCAATTATAGAATGGCAGCTGACCTTAAACAGGGTTTTTCTCATTGCAATAGTAGGTTCTTCTGAGGGGGCTTCAAAACTTCTGAGAGACCTTGGAATAGTGTATGGTATAAGAAATCTTCAAATAAAGCAGCCACAGCTCTTTTTCTGGAATAGGATCCTACATGAGGATAAATCGCTGTAAGTGGAGTCAAAGTTGAGCAGTATAAATACAAAGAGACAAGGAGACAGAACACCAGACCATTATGGGTGGAGGTAGACTATTCAAAAAGCAAACTGCCATGCTCTTGAAACACTTCATAAAAGCAACAGAAGAGGGAGCTCTGTGAAGTTAGAAAAGCCACCCTGGCCACTTCTAAAAGTTCAGGACATAAACTCCTATAAAATTGAGCAAAGGAGAGTACTGAGATGGGATCTAATACAAAATTATTAGAAAAGAAGAGATTGAGTAGAATAATATCTATATAAATAATGAACATATTCTAGGAATAATGTATACAACATAGATCAAAATTGTAACATATTATCACCAAAGGAATTAAAAATAGTAATAAATTATATAAAAAATGTAAATCAAAATTAGAAAACATCAGAAATGAAGTAATATTTGTAGGAAATAATCAGAAATCAAATAAAAAACAAAATTTAACTGTATTAGATACAATCACAAGAAATGGGTACTTTGGAAGAAATGTGGCAATGGAAAAAAACTTGAATCTGGGAAAAATATTAGCAGCTAGAATCCACCAGTGCATAAAAATTATTTTATATTGACTAAGGGGAGATAGGGGAGATATAAAGTGAAATGACCAAAATCTGGGAAAAATTAGGAAATATTAAAAACAATATTGGAATTAGGGTGATCTTTCTCATCAAGACATAAAACCCAAAAGTAGAATAGAAAAATATTCATAATTATTGATTAATTCCAGTATGGCAAAAAATCCCATAAAGTCAATAGGAAAGAGCAAACCAAAAACACATTTGTAATACACGATGAAAGGGATAATTTTCTTCATCTCCAAAAATCTCGTAAAATTAATAATAAACCAAAAAAAAGTTTATAGATGGCCAGATACCAGGAAAAGAAATCTAATTTACCAATAAAGATATAAAAATCTGCTCAATGTTATTAGAAACTTAAATCAAATGAGTAGTGAGGCAACCATTTTTCATTATTCAGACTTGCAAAGGGCACAGGGAAGTGGGTACTCCAGGAAGCCCTCAGCAAAATTACAAATCTATTCAAACTTTTTGGAGTATGGGAATGATTATTTTTTCAAAGATAGCTGAAAGTGCCTCCCATTCTGAGTGAAAATTTATGATGTGATTTTGACTCTACCCATCAAGAGGTGGGATCTATGTTTCTTCCTTTTGAGTCAGGGAAGATTATTGTGGAAAGGCCAACGCTACATGATTTTATTTATTGATTGCAGCACTGGGGTTTGAACTCAGGGCCTCATGCTTGCTAACCAGGCATTTTTACCGCTTGAACCACTCCTCCAGTCCTACAGATTTTTGAACCTGGGTCAGAAATGATATAATTTCGACTTCATTAGCTGGATTCCTTGCACCTGAAGTTTTCTGCCACCAGGTGAGTGGTCTGACTGCCCCTGAGGCTGCTGTGATGTAAGAAAGACCATACTAGTTTATCAGGAAAGACCATATGGAAACTGGCAATTTATTTCAAAATTTTAAATTTTAAGCAATGAAATTGTCACTTTAACTTGCAATATAGTAGCTATGAATTTACTATGTCTGTCCCTTCAGAAGTTTGTGTGTATGTGTGTGCGTGCCATGTGTACATGTACAACATCTATAAATATCCATTGTAGTGTTGTCATAGTAAAAAGAGATAAATCTCCATTAGTATAAACTTATTAAGTAAAGCCAGGCACAGTGACTGACACCTGTAATCCCACCTATTAGGGAGGCCATAGGTAGGAGGACTGTGGTCTGAGGCTGACCCTGGGAAAAAACAGAAGACCCTCTCCAAAAAATAACTACAAAAAGAAAAATTGAAAGAAAGAAAGAAAGAAAGAAAGAAAGAAAGAAAGAAAGACTGATTAGTAGTACTATGGTTCAAACAAAATGGAATACTATGGAGCCATTAAAAAGGAAGGTTAGCTGATAGGGACCTATGTCACAAATATATAGAGTGAAAAGAGCAATACATATGCTAATGGGTATAGTATTACCATTTTTCTGTAAATTCATAGAAAGGCATACATGTGTATTTTGACACATGCATGTCATCTTTTTCTGCATTACATTTGCCCAAATAGTAACAGCCATTATGTGAAGGAAAAATAATGAGAGGGGTGATGATAAAAGAAAAGTATTTCCCTTTTCCCTTTGTACTGTTAGAAATGATTTCATGTGGGGCTTCCCCCACAATAGGAAGATACCTTAAACATTGGGTCATTAGGTGTATTCATAATTTAGTACATTTTATTTGAGATCATTTAATGTATGTTAGCAAATTTTCGTCTTTCCTTTTTTATTCCCATTTAATTTTTTCTATAATGAACACATATTATTTATATCTAGTGATCTATAGCACAGGAGGGAGATTATAGTTCACAACAATTTATTGTATGTTTTATAAAGGAATAGAAGAAATTCCCCAACACAAAGGAGTGATAAACGTTTTAGGATGTGGTGTGCTAAATGTCTCTGAAAGGCCCATAAGTTAAAGTCTTGATCCCCAGAGTGACACTAAGCCTACAAGAGGTGGTAGACCCTTAGTAGGTGGGCCTTTAGGTCATTGGAGATGTGGTTGTGAAGGGGATTTTGGGGCCCTGGCCCTCTCCTTGCTTTCGCTCCCTGACCATGAAGTGAGCAGTTTTGCTCCAGCACACACCCTCCTGCCATGATGTACTGACCACCAGAGGCCCCAAGGCAATAGGGCGATTCAATTACAGACCAGAACCCAGAATTGTGAGCCCAAATAAAGCTTTTCTCTTTATAGATTAATTGTCTCAGATATTTGTTATAGTAATGGAAAACTGACTAACATAAGTGGAATGTTAATTATCCTGCCTTAATCATTAAACATTATATGTTATATAATGATTACCACACTCTCCCACATAAATATGTACAAATAATGTATGTCATTTAAAAAACAAATACCTAGTTATATTGAAAAAGATGACATAAAATGGTACAACACACCTATGTAAAATATGTAGAGAAATTAATAAAAGGAAATATACCATTTAACAGTCATTTTGTTTGGCTTGTAAGTCACCAGTGATTTCTTCCCCTTTTAAAATTTTATGTGGTTTTTGAATATATATTCATTGTAATTGACTAATCTACACTACACAAAAGAGAAAACAAGCCTCAGCTCTTCGGGTTACTTTGCTTTTTCTGTGAGTTTCATTCTCTCCAGCCTTTGGCCTTTGCATGCCACCTCTTTGCAGAAACTCAGTCATTACATGGGTTTTACAAAAAGTGAGTTTCCTAAAACAAGTTCCAAAACTATGAGGGTTTTTGAAAAGCAAAATCATTTCTCGGCTGTTCCATTTGTGATGTCTAGTGTTATGTCAGTGGTTAAGTTGGCCTGGAATCATCCCTGGCACTAAGACCAATCCAAGGAGCTTCAGAGGCCAGGCAACCTAGTGATGGCACATTTTACTCAGAAGGGCAATAACCCAAGGGGTCTGTTCACTGGAGCCTGCTCTTCCAAGATGACGTGCAACCTCATATAGAGTTGATCTCCCCAGGGGCAGCAGTGGTCCTCCCCTTGCTGCCACATCTAGTGGCCTCTTATCCTCTGTGCTGAAATAGCCCTCACAGGGTTCATAATCTAATAGAATTAGAACAACAGTAGTGGTAATAGTAGAAATAATACTAATTACCATTTTTGAGTACTTACTATGTGCCATTCTCTGACTAATTCTCATTTCAGATGGTGTATGAGTCCAGTTTTTCTTACTACAAAATATCTGCTTCAAGCAGACTAATTATAAAGAAAAGTGTTTTTGTAGCTGAAAGTTGTGGGGATTCAACATCTAAGATTGGATAGCTCCATTAGTTCAAAGTACAGCTGTAAAGGATAAAACTCACTGTAAAGGTATGTAGTCAAAATTAGGTATGCTGATATTGTAATGGTGGTATGTTAACCATCTATAATTCCAGTATAAAGGGTAAAACAAAAATTATGAAATGATTACATTTAAAATGTGTTAATGGATACGCAATATAAAAAATAATGCCAAGATCATTAAAGGTGTCTGGAGGAATAAATGTATAGAGATTTTATATGCAATTGAATTAAGCTGTTATCAGCTTAAAATAGACTGTTGTAGCAACAAGATAATTTGTGTAAGACTTGTGCTTAGCATAAAGTAAAATCTTATGTTTCATACACAAAAGATAAAGAAAGGAAGGAAAACATACTACTACAGAAAATCATCAAATCACTTAGGAAGATAATAGAGAAAGAAAGGAAATAAAAATAATCAGTTAATCAGAAAGCAATTAACAAAATAGCAATCGTAAGTCCTTACTTACCAATAATTTCTTTAAATGTAAATGGACTTAAATTCTCCAACAGAAAATATAGAGCAACTGAAAACTTTTTTTTTTCAAATGCTGTATACCAGAGATTCACTTCAAGAGCTTTAAGGGAACACATATTCAAAAAGTGATGGGAAAAGTTATTCCCTACAAATGGTAGCCAAAAGAATCAGCAACACCACCACCAACAGGTGTTGGCGAGGATGCGGGGAAAAAGGAACCCTCTTACACTGTTGGTGGGAATGTAAACTAGTACAACCACTCTGGAAAAAAATTTGGAGGCTACTTAAAAAGCTAGACATCGATCTACCATTTGATCCAGCAATACCACTCTTAGGGATATACCCAAAAGACTGTGACACAGGTTATTCCAGAGGCACCTGCACACCCATGTTTATTGCAGCACTATTCACAATAGCCAAGTTATGGAAACAGCCAAGATGCCCCACCACTGATGAATGGATTAAGAAAATGTGGTATCTATACACAATGGAATTTTATGCAGACATGAAGAAGAATGAAATGTTATCATTCGCTGGTAAATGGATGGAATTGGAGAACATCATTCTGAGTGAGGTTAGCCTGGCCCAAAAGACCAAAAATTGTATGTTCTCCCTCATATGTGGACATTAGATCAAGGGCAAACACAACAACGGGATTGGACTTTGAGCACATGATAAAAGCTAGCATTTGTTGCCCTTAACACAGAGAAACTAAAGCACATACCTTAAAAGCATCTGAGGCCAATAGGAAAAGGGGAACAGGAACTAGAGAAAAGGTTAGATCAAAAAGAATTAACCTAGAAGGTAACATACACGCATAGGAAATTAATGTAAGTCAACTCCCTGTATAGCTATCCTTATCTCAACCAGCAAAAACCCTTGTTCCTTCCTATTATTGCTTATACTCTCTCTACAACAAAATTAGAAATAAGGGCAAAATAGTTTCTGCTGGGTATTGAGGGGGTGGGGGGGAGAGGGATGGGGCGGAGTGGGTGGTAAGGGAGGGTGTGGGGGCAGGGGGGAGAAACGACCCAAGCATTGTATGCACATATGAATAATAAAACAATAAAAATTAAAAAAAAAAAAGAAAACATCAGGAGCTGTACTTACATTAGGGGAAAAAGTGGACTTTAGATCAATACTCTGTTAAAAGACATAGAAGGTCATTATGCAATGCTAACGGCAAATTCATCAAGAGTATGTAATAATTATAAATATATATGCACCCAACAACAGAGCACAGATATATATAAAAGAAATATTAAAATATCTGAAGAGTGAGGTAAACTGTAATACAATAATAATAGTAGGAACTTCAACACCATTTTGATTTTTTTTAAATTGTTTTATTATTCATATGTGCATACAAGGTTGGGTCATTTCTCCCCCCTGCCCCCACCCCCTCCCTTACCACCCACTCCGCCCCCCCCTTCTACCCCCTCAATATCTAGCATAAACTATTTTGCCCTTATCTCTAATTTTGTTGAAGAGAAAGTATAGGCAATAATAGGAAGGAACAAGTGTTCCTGGTTGAGATAAGGATAGCTATACAGGGAGTTGACTCACATTAATTTCCTGTACGTCAACACCATTTTGATAATGGAAAAAGTAATTCAGATAGAAAATAACACTTGCTGGACCCAAACTATGCCTTAAACTAAATTGACTACACATTAATCTCCAGAGCATTCTATCGAATAGAGTTGGATGAGCATTGAACAAGTGAGCATAGAAATTCTCCAGGACAGATTATATTTTAGTCCACAAACCAAGTCTTAACAAATGTAAAAAGATTGAAATCATACTCTATCAAGTATCATTTTTAACATGATGATATAAACTAGAAATCAGTAGCAGGAAGAAAACCAGAAAATTCACAAATAGATGGAAATTAAAGAACACTCTCCTAAATAACCAATGAGTTAAAAAGGAAATTGAAAGGGAAATTAGAAAACACCTTGAGACAAACAAAAATGGAAATGCAAAACACCAAAACTTATGGAATGCAGCAAAACCAATTCTAAGAGAGAATCTTTTTTTCAAAAGAAGGAAGTTTATTGCTATAAACATCTACGTAAGAATGAAAGAAAGATTTAAAATGATCAACCTAATTTTAAACCTTAAGGAGCTATGAATAGGACAAACTAAGCATGTAATTAGTAGGGAGGAAGGAAATTATAAAGGCCACACCAGAGATACATGAAATAGAAACTACAAAAACAGGTTCTTTTTTCCACCAGGAAAAATTGATACATCCTGGAGTTGGTGTTTTCTGGAAAGATAAACAAGACGGACAACTGTTTGGCTAGAGTAATAAAAAGAAAAAGAAGACTCAAAAATAAATAAAATAAGAAATTAGAGAGGAGAGATTGCAACTGATAACATAGCATTGCAAAGGATCACAAGACTACTATGAACAGTAGGATACCAACAAACTGGACAGTCAAGAAGAAATGGGCAAGTGTCTATTAACATATGCCTTATAAAAAGTGAATCATTAATAAATAAAATTTGAACAAATAATCACAATGATGATGCTGATCAATAATCCTAAACCTCCCACCAGTAGAAGTCCAGACCTAGAGGGCATTAATGGAAGTTTCTACCAAATATTAAAAGAAGAATGAATATCAATCCTTCTCAAACCTTACAAAATATTGAAGAGTAGATAACACTTTCAAATGCGTTTTATGAAACCAACATTAACCATACAAACATACTATAAAAATAGAAAATTTCTGGCTAATATCTTTCATGAACATAGATACAAAAATGCTCAACAAAATATTAACAAACCAAATTCAGTAGCATGTTAACAGGATCATGTACTATGATCAAATGGAATTTGTAATTTGTCCCTGTCATGTAAGAATATGTCGCATATGCAAATCAATACAAGCGATATACCACATTAAGAGAAGGCAAGATTAAAATCAAATGATCATTTCAGTAGGAACAGAAAAAGTATTTGACAAAAATCGACATTCATCCGTGCTTTAAAAAAAAAAAAAACTACCAACAAATTAGTTACAGAAGAAATGTTCTTCAACATGAAAAAGATTATGTATTACAAGGCCTGGTAACACTATACTTAATGGTGAAAAGTCAGAAGTTTTTCCTCTAAGATTAGGAACAAGGATGCCTACTATTGTCTATTCAATATGATACTAGAATTCCTAGCAAGAAAAAAAAATCATCCAAATAAGAAAGGAAGAAATAAAATTATATCTGCTGATGACATGATCTTATATATGGGGAACCCTAAAGATTGTACCAAAAAAACTGCTAGAAACCAATTAACAAATTCTGTAAAATTGCGGGATATAAAATTAGCAGACATATCAGCTGTATCTCCATACACTTAATAATGAACTATCAAAACAAGATAGTATGAGAATTAGCCTGTTTATAGTAGCTGAAAAAATACTTAGGAACAAATTTAACCAGGGAGGTGAAAGAACTCTATATTGATTACTATAAAATATTTATGAAGGAAATTGAAGAGACAAATAAATGGAGAGATGATAAAGAATTGGAAGAATTAATTATGGTAAAATGTTCAAACTACCCAAAGCCATCTACAGATGCAATGCAATCCCTACCAAAATACCAATTATATTTTTCACAAAAATAGAAAAATTTCCTAAAATTCTTATGACTCAGCAGAAAAAAGGTAAAACGATAAACTGCCAAAGCAATCTTGAGCAAGAACAAAGATAAGGCATCATTTTCAAATTACGTTATAAAACTGTCCTAATCAAATATTACATATAATGTATAAAGCTATATAATTGAATACATTGTTGCTATTATTATTTTGAATAAAGTGTTATGTCAGGTCAATTAAGAATAAGAAAAATAAAAGTATTTTATATTTTATCTTCATTTAATCCTTCTTTGATGTTCCTCCCTTTTTTTTTTTTAAATGTAGATCCAAGTTTCTGACATATTACTTTCTTTCTCTTTGAAGAACTTTTAAGCATTGGTTACAAAGCTGGTCTACTGAGAAAATATTCTCTAAATTTTTGTTTGAGAAAGTCACTACTTTCCCTTCACTTTTTTTTTTTTTTTTTTTGGCAATGTTAGGGAACAAACCTAGCATGCCTCATGCTTGCTAGGCAAACACTCAACCACTGAGCCACATTCCCAGCCCTTTCCTTTGCTTTTGAAGGACATGTTTAAAGGTACAGAATTCTAAATTGGTAGGGTTTTCTCTCAGTGCTGGACACAAATCATTCTACTTTCTTCTCGTTTGCATGTCTTCTGGAGAGAAGCTGAGTGGGCTTATCTTTGTTCGTTTATAGGCAAAGTATTTTTTGTCTCTGGTTTCTTTCAAGCCTTTTTCTTTATCTCTGATATTCTGTAGTTTGAAAATGATGTGTGTAGATAAAGCTTTCCTGGCTTTTACCCTGCATGGTGTTCTCTGGACTTTCTGTATCTGTGGTTTGATGGCTGATATTAATTTGAGGGGATCATCAGTCATTATTTCAAAAGTTTTTTTGTTCTTTTCTTTTTTTCATTTCTGGTATTCCCATGACATGTACATTACAACTTTTGTAGTTGTTCCTCATTTCCTGGATATCCTAGCCTGGTTCCCCTCTCAACTGCTCCACCCCCAGTCCTTGTTTTCTTTGCTTTTCAGCTTTAGAGGTTTGTATTTATACATCCTTAAGCTCAGAGATTCTTTTCTTAGCCTTGTCCAGTCTACTAATGAGCCCATGAAAGACGTTTTTCATTGCTGTAATACTGTTTTTGATTTCTACAGCTTCTTTTTTGGTTCCCTCTTAGGTTTCCCATCTCCCTGGTTATGTTGACCACCTGTTCTTGCAGGCTGTCTGCTTTATCCATTAAAGCCCTTAGAATATTAACCATTGTTCTTTAAAATTCCTGGTATGGTAATTCCAACATCAGTGACATGCCTGTTTCCTGATGCTTCCTCTTTCTCTTCAAGTTGTATGTGTGTGTGTGTGTTTTCCTTATTATGCCTTAC
The DNA here is from genome assembly GCF_047511655.1 of Castor canadensis. Classification (NCBI taxonomy): domain Eukaryota; kingdom Metazoa; phylum Chordata; class Mammalia; order Rodentia; family Castoridae; genus Castor; species Castor canadensis. The sequence continues at coordinate 51,060,740 of NC_133398.1, read as the reverse complement.
AATTTTACTACTATAGTTAGGTCTTGAAAAGTGTGTTGGCAAGGTGTTGTGGTAGGGAGAGTATTCTATAATTCTATGATTAATTTTCAGTCTTGATCTTGTAGTGAGTCTAAGTCTCAGGACTGTGAACTTTACAAGTTGTCTCTCAGCAAACACCTTCCACTCCCGTTAAGAGTCAGGATGGTTAGAATGGGCTGGATATGGGCATTTTTTGGTCCCACATGGAAAACCAGGGTGAGCTAAAATTGATATTTCCCTTCGTCCATGTGAAAATCTAGAACTGGCTGCAGTTGGGTCCTACCTCTACTACCACCCATCATCAGTTAGGTTCTAGTAAAATCCCAGCAGGTTTTTCCTGAGAGAGAGTCTGGAATACTACAAAGTGGCTTTACTTCCTCTCCCTCTACCAGAAGTACTAGTGGATTTTTCTCTGATTACTGTGAGAACCAAGCAAAATTCAAAGTGTGAGGGCCTTGTATGGCTGGGTCACCTGAAGGTTTAATTCTCAAGTGTCCACACTAAACCTTGGGCAATATGTTAACTTCCTTATGTTAGCATTGGTTCACACAATAGTTTCTACACATGAAACCATTCTCTCCTTAAGCTGTGACTCCTTGTTTTTGCCTGTTTGTCTCTCCAGTCTTGGGGGCAGAAGTTTGCCCTATGTTCTAACTTATTAACCCAAAAAGAGTTGCTGGCTTTTCAGTATGTCCAGCATTTTACTTATTGTAAAGACAAAGTAGCCATTTATAAGCAACTTGTGCAGGACTGGCTTCACTTGGTTGTTTAATTTACTTAAGATGAACTTAAACCAACGAAAAATATTACATAGCTTTTCTCCTTCAATTGATATTGATTTTTTTCACCTTGATCACGAGTGAGGAGTAAGCAACTTCTCCCTTATTATTTTTTTAAGTGAGTGAGGTACATTTAAGCACAAGGTAAATACTTAAGGAGGGAAATCAGACTCTGCCATAGGTGATTACAAGGTTAGAACAAGACAGTTGGGTCTCCCACCTGGGAAATACACATTCACTTATTGAAGAAATATTTATTATTTATTAACTTCTTAATGAGTATTTACTAAGCACTCCACAAAGAAAATATTTATTTTTACTTATTGAGTATTCAGTAATGTATATTAAGCATAAAGATAAATGGTGAATCTTGCCATTTTATTGGTTATTATAAAAAATGTCTTCAAATAAAATTTTTTAGTGGCTTGATTATATATCTTGTGTATTCTTCCTCATGCTTATTCTAATATATTTTATTTCAATTTTTTTTGTACTTTATTGTTGTTAGAATTATGAACAAAATTATTTTCTCATTACATTTTCTAATTTTGAATGCAAATTAACTTTTCATGTATATGTGTATTTTCTTTTTAAATGAATATTTTTTAAACCCTCTAATTTTTAAATTCTAATATTGCAAATACCAATGCATAGAAACACAGAAACACAATCACTTTGAAGTCTCCATAATTTTAAAGATGTGTCAATGGGTCCTGAAACCAAATTATTTGAGAAGTGCTGATACTACTTACAAGTATCTCTCTATATATGGTTAATTAGGTGGATGTGTATGATGGGCTTATGATATTAGTCTCTCCTCTATTAGTTATCTTATTTAATCATAGAAAATCAAATGTGATATTTTTCTGACCAAAGCTAGCAACATGGGGTAGCTCCAGAATACACTTAGGGTAAAGGTTATGAAAAAAAGATGGGGACAGGAGGTAAAGAGAACATAGAAAAGTAGAAACATTCTGGCCAAAAACATGGTATGGTCATGGAAAGTTCTAATAACACTGGAAAATTTTGCTCAGCAACTTAGAGACTTCCTGTGAAACCTGGGAACCACAATGGAAAAACTTTGGTTCAGGGAAAGGAAGAACTTATCTTCCTGTTTTCCACTTTCTACTTTACTTGTCCTTACTGGCACCCAACCTGGTTTCTTTGTAACCACAAGCTAACAGTTGATGCGGGACAGAATCTGCAGAATCTGCCTTAGGGCCTCTGACGTGATGTGAAGAAGCAGAGTATGCTGTCAAGACCAATGCGCCACAGGTTTCAGAAACTTTCTGTTCCTTTATCCTTTCCCACACCTCAGATATCTTGTCACAGCCCTTTGATGAGACTTGTTCTTTAGCTTTTCTTCTTGCTGCTATGAAATCCAGCTGTCAATAGATTGCTTTGCTGTGGGCTCTAATTCTCGCTAATGTTGGGGTTCAGGACATGCTTCCCCAAAATATGATACCCTAGTAATTGAGAAAAATCACAGAAGTAAGGGAATCATTCTCTTTTTTTTGTGTGTGAGCTGGCCATAAAAGAATTCATTGTTCTCTTCTCCTAAAAGTAGGTCATAAAATACCCAAGGGACAGATGTCCTCCCCTATGGCTGGAGGAAAGAAATGAAAACACAAAGACCCAAAGAAGAATCTGAACAAATATGCCTTGCTGAATTCCCTTAAGTTTATTACTGTGAGGTCAGACCCCAATTTGATGCGATCATACTACTATAGAACTGAGTACACTTCATTAATCCTAAGCATAAAACTAATTTTCCCTGAGTCTTTGCATCTTTATTTTTGAAGGATCCCATGTTGCATAAACTTTGATTAAATACACTTACACTTTCTTCCTGCTGATGGCTTATTATAAGGATTAGCCATGAACCTTGCAACTGATGAAGAAAAGATACTTCTTTCAGTTTTCTCTCCTTCTATATACAAAGATGATCAGAAAGTTGCCCAATCCATATTCCCTGTCACACTGGGTTGACAATCCTGGGACATACAAAGGCCATCCACCGAGTATTTCCCGTTATGTACCATTGGGATATTGGCTGCTAGAAACTCCACATCAGCTTTCTTGGTTGCAGATGCCAGTTTTCCCTGATCTGGTTTTGCTTTTCCTTCCAGATACTAGTCAGTTATTTAAGCGTACTAGATTTATTTAATTCTCACAGTTGCTCTTAGGGGCTGTGATGGTTACTTATAGGTGTCAACTTGATTGGATAAAGGGACACTTAGAGAACTGGTAAAACATTATTTCTGGGTGTATCTGTGAAATGTTTCCAGAGGAAATTTCTACATGAGTTAGTAGGGAAAATCAATGCAGGCAGACATCATCCAATTGGCTATAGGTCCAGATAGAACAAAAAAGGCAAGGAAAAAGGGTTTTCTCTCCTTTCTCTCTCTTTCTCTGTCCATCTCTCTCTCTCTCTCTTTCTCTCCTCAAACTAGTATACATCTCCTACCTCAGAACTCCAGGATCTCTGGTCTGTTTGACTCCATGACTTATAGCAGTGGCTACTGGGGGGTCTCAGGCCTTTGGCCTCTGACAGAACTACATGAGTTTCTCTACTTCCAAGCCTTCCAAATTGGACTGAGCTTTGCGACTGGCATCCCAAGGTCTCCAGCTTACAGATGGCTTGTCAAGTGATTTCTCATACTATAACTTTGTCAGCCAATTCCCTTAATAAATCCCCTCTTATATCTTTCTTTCCTGTCTATTCTCTCTGCAAATTCTGAATAAAAATAGCTGAATAAAAATCAGCTCCATTCCCTTCCACTAACTTGTGTGTATATTTCTTATTGCTCATTTTGTGTATGAGTCTCTTGTCTTTAGTTTGTGGCTCTTTACAGTGAAACAGCCCAAAGTGAAACTCTGTGTATAGCTAAAACATGCAGCTAAATTTAGCATTATTTCATCATTAGGGATTGCCTAAGAACCAAGTGGTGAAAAGCTAACAATGAGGATGATACAATAAGTGAAAAAGAAACTAAATGCAAGTTTGACAATGAAGAATGGGGCAAGGATTCCACTACAGCCTAGCAACTTGGCTAAGATGAGTGAACCCTATCTTCACAGAGCAAAGGATTTTTCTATTTGCTAGGAAAATACTTTTGCTATTCAAATGAAAATGTTTAACTCCCTGAAAACAGTGAGAAACAGGAAACTAGTAAAGTAAGGTAGGCCCTTGTAATCAGCTCCTATGTGTGCCATGTAGCAATGGTTCTGTCTCTAACTCAGGGTATTTGCTGTCATATGCTTTGTGTAATCATCCAGCGAATGGCTATTTTTGCTTCATCCTTGTGAGTAATTGAGCTAACATGAAAAAGTTCCCTGGCCAGTTCTCTTGGAATTGCCTCACTTTTCCTGCTCACAAATCTAGAACATTAAAGAACAATACTCTAACCAGATTCTAACAGAAAAGTTAACAGATAAGGAGCACATATTAAGTGCTAGATATGAGTCTGAGCACATTGTATAAATAAAAGCAATTAGCACTCATCACTGGTTTATAATATAGTACTATAATCATTTTAATTTTATAGACAAGGAAACTGGTCATAGACAGGTCTATTTCCCATTCCTGTGTTAGGACAGAAAAATAGCTTTGTAGCTGGGGGCATGGCTCAAGCAGTAGAGTGCTTATCTAGCAAAATTGAAGCCCTAAGTTCAAACCTCAAAACCACCAAAAAAAACCAAAAAACCCCAGCAATAATAACAATAATAACCCCCCCAAAGGTACCATTCTATTCCTTGAGTTCTACTGAAGACATTCAAGTCCATGTGTACTTATCCATCTTTCATTTCTAGCCCCCTATAGGGAAGTAAATTTGATTTCATTCCCAACCCTTATCTTTTATTCATTTCTTATTTTTATAAAATACCCATTTTTGCCAATTCTTTGGCTTAGCTCTGGTCTCCAGTGGTCTGCACACGTCTGTCCTTTCTTTTGTTGTCACCTTATTTTAGTATCTTTTGCATCTTTTCATCACTTCTAAAATGCTGGTTATGTGCTTGCCTTGGCAGCCCATATACTAAAATTGAAACAATACAGAGAAGATTAGCATGACACACAAATTTGTGAAGAGTTCCATATTTTTCTGTTCCAGGAGTGGGAGGGAGAAGGGGATGAAGGAGAATGGTGGAGATGGAGAATACAAGTACGAAACATTTGATACATTGTAAGAACTTTAGTAAATGCCACAATGTACCCCCACCCAGCACAAAAATAAGACAATTTAAAAATCAAAAATAAATAAAAATAAAAGGCTGGTTACTCATAGGTGTCTCTCCATTTTACTCCCTGTTCTGAGCTGTGGCTCTTTGCAAATACAGGGCTTCCTTAAGAAAATGTATCGTTCTCTCTGTAATTGATGATTTCGTTTTTTCCTTTTTTTTCAGACCTTTTTTTTGCACTTGGGCCTTGCACTTGCTAGGGCAGGCACTCTACCCCTTGAGTCATGCCCCCAACCCCTTTTGCCGGGGGTGGAGGGGGGTGCTCAGACAGCAATTCTCCTACCTATCCCTCCTCCATTGCTTCAATTATAAGCATGAACCACCATATCCAGTTTTTTTGTTGAGGTGAGGTTTGGCTAACTTTTTCGCCTAGTCTGTCCTCAAACCACAGTCCTCCTGATCTCTGCCTCCTGAATATCTGGGATTACAGTTGTGCCTCACTGCTCTAGCAAGATTAGACTTTTTTGAATTTGAACCTTGCAACCCTAGTCATTAATACCAACAATGAATGAACTTCCAGTTTCTTCACATTTCCATTAACATTTGTTATTCCATTTCTTTTGATTTTACCTTTCTTAGTGGGTGTGAAGTGGCATCTCATTCTGGTTTTGATTTGCATTTACATAGTGAAAATGTGATATTAATCACACTTTCAAGTTCTTGCTGTCCATTTATATATCTTTGGAGAAATACCTATTCAAGTCCTTGTGTCAATTTTTAAAATTGAGTTTTCTTTTGGTCATTGAGTTTTAACAGTTCTTTACATAGTCTACACACCATCCTTATGAAGAGATATGGTTTACAAATATTGTCTTCTTTCTGTAGTTGACTTTTTACATTCTTGATAATGACCTTTGAGCACAAAAGTGTTTAATTTTCTTGAAGTCCACCTTCTCTATTTTTCTTTTATTGCTTAGGCTTTTGATGTCTTGTATAATGATCCATGGCAAATCCAAGGCTAAATTTTTTCCTGAAATTTTTATAGTTTTAGTTCTTACATTGGCCTTTGATCTATTTTAAATATTTTTGTAAGATGTGAGGTTGAAGTCCAATTTCATAATTTTCATGTGAATAACCAGGAATCTCAACAGCATTTGTTAAGGGAGTGTTCTCTATTGAGTGATTGTGGTGACTTTCTTAAAAATCAAATGACTGTTGGGTGTGCTAGCATGTGCCTACAAACCAAGTACTTGGGAGATGAAGAGAGGAGAATTGTGAGTTCAAAGCCAGCCTGGGCTACATAACAAGACCCTATCTCAAAAAAAAAAAAAAAAAACCCAACAAACAAACAAACCCCCCCCAAAACCCCCCAAAAACAAAACGAATGACCAGAGTTGGATGAGTTTATTTCTGGCCTTTGAATTTCATTGCATTGGTTTATACAGTTACTGTTATGCCAGTACCATACTGCTTTGATGACTGTGGTGGTTTGTAACATGTTTTCAACCCAGGAAGAGTGAACTCTCCAACTTTGCTCTTACTTTTCTTTTCTTTTTTTTTTTTAATGGGAGAAAATTTTATTCATACTAACAAAAGTAATAAAATGAATTTACAAAGAAAAGTACAAGATGCTCTTACTTTTCAAGATTATTTTGTCTATACATAGACCCTTTCAATTTTATATCAGTTTGAAGATGAGCATTTTCATTCTGCAAGACTGGACAATGGTTTTGAGTTGGGATTGCATGGATTCTGCAGATCATTTTGGGGCATATTGGCATCCAAACAATCAATGAAAATGGGCTATTCTTCCATTTATTTAGGTCCTCTTCAATATTTTTCAGGATTTTTTTAGTTTTCAGTGTACAAATTTTGTACTTCTTTGACTAAATCTAATACCAAGTATTCTGTCCTTTTTGATGTCATTGCAAATGGAATTTTTTTCTTAATTCTTTTTTTTGGATTAATCTCTGCTAGTATGCAATTGATGTTGTTTGTTAACCCTGTATATTGCAACTTTACAGAATTTATTCAGTAGCTCTGATAGCTTTTGTGTGTGTGTGTGTGTGTGTGTGTGTGTGTTCTTTAGGATTTGTTACATTTAAGATCATGTAATGTATAAATTGGATGAGTTGTGTTCTTAAATTTTAGAGTAGCCATTTTCAGTTATCCAAATTAGCAATTACTAATCATTATCTTTGAATTCTTTTCACTGCCCTCACAAAATCTGGTGAATGATATTTTGCTTCCTGTTATCTTCTCTTATCTAATCAGGGTTTGATTGCAAAATTTTGCCACATACTAATCAGAATCCTTTTCTGATTGTATACCAAAGAGTCTGAGAAGTACTAATGTGTTCCCGTTCTCTTGTTTGGGATGAGGTGGGGGGGAGATATACCACTTGCTAACTTCACCATCCTTATCTTTAGGCCAGCTTTCTAAAAGACTATGTGCAACCTAATGCAACTGTAAAATCTTACTCAATTTTGTGCTGTAGCATGTAGCATCAGACCTAATACATGGTATATTAGTAGCAGCTCAAACAGCATTTGTTGCATGAATAAGAATAGCTATGATAAAATATTTCCACTGATTGATGTAGGAGAGTTTTGTGGGTCAAATAAAAGAATAAATATGAAACCATCTTGGAACATAAAGTAGCATTCTGATGTAAATTGCTTTTACAATTATTTTGATTGTAGGGATACCTTTTCAGTTTGTGCTTGAAATGTTTAGAATGCAAGAGTAAAAATAAGGTATCAGGACCAGATCAAGAGTAGAAGAAGCTTTCCTCATGCTTCCTTCTGAGCCTTCTCCATGATTCTCAGGGTCCAAGCTAGATACTGGATTGACTTTCCTTGAATTACTTCAGTGTCTATTAAACCATGAAGCACCCCTAGTTATTATAAATACCAAGCAGGGGATGGTGCCTATGTCCTGAACTTTTCTCACAGATTAGTTCTTTGTAGCTCTGAGATATGTCTTGGGGTGTTCACATAGCAAATTTTCAAAATACAGATTCTCTCATAACCTGTGCTGGGCTATGCCCATTCTTTTTTCATTTAGTTACTTTGTTTGAGGATAATTTATGGAATCAGGCTTTGGGTTAAGTATTTATTCAAGAAGTATGTGTAAGCAAGAAAACAGGCTTTGAAAAATTGCTTTAATTTCCACACAACTTAAAAACAAAAGTAGTCTTGTACAAAATATAACACAAAACAAATTTAATAAGTTTTTAATATGTAAAATTGTAAAAAGCATAACTATTTCAAGTAATTTAAATAAATAAAGTTACAAAGGTTTTTTTCTAGAAATAGTGGGTTGTGCATTTCTATGTTCTGAAAACCTTGTAACTTATAGTATTTAATACAGTTTTATAATAACCTCACACATTTGCTATTACTTTTCATCTGGCATAAAAATGGAGATGATAATTTCACTTGAATCCTACAAAAGACAATGTTGTTAAACCAGATGAACTATTTGGAAAGTCAACGTCTTCCATATTTCCTTAGTTTTTCAGAGAGTTCGCTCATAGACATCAAGAACCTTCTGATTTCCATTCTGACTACCAGGCACGTAGTCCTTCTATTTCAGGAACAGACTGATTCCTTGAAAGTACCTCTTCACAGCCAGTTTGGAATTCTTACTTCCCAGTAGCAACTATTCTGCCTTCTTTTCTTTCTTTAAACAGTCTCTAGGTCTTCCAGCTATTGAGAGGTCCTGAGAAGAAATTGGTCCAGGAGAGACTTATCCCAAGTCACACAAGAGCTGCTGGTGCTAAGTGGGAAGATGTGCTGGGGAATCTTATGTGTAATAATAGCCAGTAGATTGTGCCATCTCATACTGCTTCCCAGCATGCATCTCAGCATGTTCTGAGATGTTTGGTGATGAGTGAGTGCCTTTAAAAATGGAGGGCCAAATTTTTCATTTGCCAGAGTTTTCCATGTTTGTGTCATTTTCTTTCCTTTTATATTCTTTCTCTCTCATCAATTAAAAGTGCATGTTTCTGGACATGAGTGCCTGGACGGGGACTCCAAACAATGAATTCCATCACAATATTTCAGTGTATCTTCACATGCCCTGGGTGTTCCTGGGAAGAAAAGCCTAGACAAAGTCAGAGAAAGGGAAAGCATTCAATAACTGGTGACTTACAGATTAGCAAGAAGCATAAAATAATGAATGGAAGAGATCATGAATTTTCTGCTTATTTATCTCTTGTATTTTTACAAAATTCACCATCTTCTTATTAAAAATCTAAATGGTGTATATACCTTAAAGACATTACTGTATCAGAAAATCATAATCCTCTAAAAACAGAGCTAGGGTAAGTTAAAATAGATTGTTTAACTGTCTGAATAATATCTGAAAATATCTCAGATGGGAAGGAGGACCTAATCAGGACCTAGATTAACTCAAAAAAAAAAAACACATTGTTTGAAAGGCAAGACTAGAACTTGGCAAGCTGAACTGTAACTGTAGCCTACTCAAGCTTATTGCTATGTCACTGGAATGAGTGAATGGTTCTTTCTCGTAACCATGAAAATTGAGACTAGCAAATGATGGCTCAGTTACAAGTGCAGTCTAATGTTTACAACATTGGACTCTGTACTGCTGAGGGTCATGCCATTGCTTTAGTGCTCACTAGTTCTGTGACCTTGGGCACCTCAGTGTCCTACTCTGTTATGTGAAAATGATAATCACATATACTGCAACAGGTATATGAAAGGGATGAATTCAACTATGATATATTATAAGAATTTTTGTAAATATCACAATGCATCCCTAAAAAAAGAAAAGTATTTATCATACTTACAATATTGCCTGGGAGTGGGTGGGAGAAGCACTCAACATCTTTTAGCCATTCCTATGAAGATGAAAATTAATCACCTAGCTATCATCAACTGCATATATGTTCCCCTGAGACATCTGCTTCCCAGCCTTTAATAATTAGCTTACCAATAAATATTGTTGTTTCTAATTTCATCTCTTATGTGAAAATCATCATATGCAAATGACTAACATCTATCAGCATGCAGAATTGCTGACTTTGCACATCCCCAGAGTCCAAAAATCCCTATATATTATAAAAAAGTAAATAGATGGATTAAAAAAAATGTAAGTAAATTCTCTGGTCTTGTGAAGCCGAATGAAAACTAGCCACCCTTATCACTTTGTATACAGTTGCAGTGCATTCTCAACAACTGGCTGGCTTCACACCTGGCACTGTAGAACTTTTAGTACCTTGCAGGAATAGTTTCCAGAATGGCACTTTGTCATTTGGATAGAGATTATGTCACTTCCTATTCCACTTTCGTGTTTACTTTCCACTTGCTTTTGTGCATTACTTTTTCATAACTGCTTCCTTAACTCCTAGCAGAGTTAAAGCAGAGAGGAAAATTCTGAGTAAAAAATTTGACATAAGAAATATATTATCTCTTCCTTTCCCTTATTGTTTTCCTTTACTTGCAACAAACCTTAAAGTGGAAATAGAAAAGACTACAAGAGAATTATAACCAGTTTCATAAAGTGAAAGACAACACAAAGAAAGAGAAGATAACTTCTAGATTATGTAAAAGTAGAAAAAAACAAATTTAGCTGCTTAGCTATTTCTTGGTCAGAGTTAGGGTAAGCTGGGGTAGGACAAAGGGGATACCAGGAAGCAGTGAAGACACAGTTGCTCGAACAACTGGATGATGGTAGTCACACTTGACTTTCCTTGAGGGCAAGACTGGATGCTCAATCATCTTGGTATTGCCTGAGCTCAGTGTCAGGACTGGTGCAGAGTAATGTTCAGTAATTTTTGTCTGTTATATAGGATAAGTAAAACCAAATTTGACAAGCTAAATGTCATTAAGCTATTTAAGGTATACGGATTAGACAATGATGGAGAATTCTCCCCCTTATGAAGAGAGTAGGCTAACAGAAAAGTGTCACTAGTGGCCATTCTGCATCATTCATTTGCATACTCTTTTTAGGAAATGAATGAGTTGAAAGGAGGAAACATGGGAGTTTATAATGTATGTTCATAGGCTGCACAATCTCACCCCCATGTTTTCCAATCATGTACTATAAATGTGATTGCCTGAAGGGTTTTGGTGAAGGTGTTCATAAGTGCATTACTTACAAGGAGAGATTTAGAAAGGTTTGGAATTGTGTGAATGTGGTTGTTCAGACAACACTAAGGTAGACATGTCCAGTCTATTTCATAATCAGAGAAGGATGCCCTATATGTAAAAATGCCAAAGAGGTAAGGATGCTTCAGAATTGGAGAATAATGATGGTGGACTGTAACATACTACTATGGAACTAGAAATCAGAAGCCATCCTCCAGCTAGCTCATATGACTGTCCCTGTTACCAGCCCATGCTACTGTATGAACACACACACAGACAGAGTATTCTTTGGATTTTTTTTTATCAACTTAAAGTGGAGGTAATGACATTTAAGTTGGACAGTGGGATAAAGAACTCACAATAAGCAAGAACAAACAACTTCTATCCTTATATTGAGATCTGTGACCCATTTATGAACTAACAGCAGCTTGAACAAGGTGAAAGATCCCATGTGTTAAAAGTTGCATAAGAAGCCCAACTATTTTTTTTTCTTTTATTCATATGTGCATACAATGTTTGGGTCATTTCTCCCCCCTTCCCCCAACCCCATCCCTTACCTCCCCACCTCCTCCTTCTCCCCCTCCACCCTCTCTCTACCAAGAAGAAACTATTTTGCCCTTAATCTCTAAATTTGTTGAAGAGAGAATATAAGCAATAATAAGAAGGACCAAGGGTTTTTGCTAGTTGAGATAAGGATAGCTATACAGGGAGTTGACTCGCATTGCTTTCCTGTACCTGTGTGTTACCTTCTAAATTAAATCTTCTCTAACTAACCTTTTGTCTAGTTCCTGGTCCCCTTCTCCTATTGGCCTCTGTCACTTTAAAGTATCTGCATTAGTTTCTCTGCATTGAGGGCAAAAAATGCTATCTAGTTTTTTGGGTGTCTTACCTATCCTCATACCTCACTTGTGTGCTCTCGCTTTATCATGTGATCAAAGTCCAATACCCTTGTTGTCTTTACCCTTGATGTAATGTCCGCATATGAGGGAGAACATATGATTTTTGATCTTTTGGGCCAGGCTAACCTCACTCAGAATGATGTTCTCCAGTTCCATCCATTTAGTTGTGAATGATAACATTTCGTTCTTCTTCATGGTTGCATAAAATTCCATTGTGTATAGATACCACATTTTCTTGATCCATTAGTCAGTAGTGGGGCATCTTGGCTGTTTCCATATCTTAGCTATTGTGAATAGTGCTGCAATAAACATGGGTGTGCAAGTGCCTCTAGAGTAACCTGTGTCACATTCTTTTGGGTATATCCCCAAGAGTGGTATTGCTGGATCATATGGTAGATCTATGTTTAGATTTTTAAGAAGCTTCCAAATTTTTTTCCAGAGTGGTTGTACTAGTTTGCATTCCCACCAGCAGTATAAAAGGGTTCCTTATCCCTGCACCCTTGCCAACACCTGTTGTTAGTGGTGTTGCTAATGATGGAAGCCCAACTATTTTAACATGCTCCTAAGAGCCTGATGTTTGAAGATAGAATTAAATATTATATGTTACACACTTGATCTAGTATATTAACACTTTCAAGAAGGAAATATAGAGGGATAGAAAGGAGATTTGAAACAAACCTAGTAAAGCATCATCAAAAGTTATTCTAAGACTGGGTGCAATTCTAGCTACTCAGGAGGCTGAGATCAAGAGGATTACAATTCAAGGCTTGTGTGGGCAAAACATTTGTAAGACTCCATCTCAACCAATAAAAACTAGACAAGGTAGCACACACCTGTCATCCCAAATAGTTGGGAAGCATAAATATGAGGATATGAGGTCAGCCCAGGCATAAAGCAAGAGCTTAATAAAAATCTTTCTTGAACACCAGGAAGAAAGACCCAGACAACTTTATTATTAGTTCAAAGTCAGTTTTTGTTAAGGTAAGCATCCTGTTGAAGGGGGACTTCTACTTTTTTAATGAATAATTTCAATGTAAATATAAGATACATAGGAGTTGCTTCTCAAGTCCTTGAACAGAAAGAAATCTGAAATGGTGAAATAGAAGAATAAGGGGGGAGATTCAGAAAACGAAGTCTCATGTAATCTAATTAACAGATGAACAGTGAAACAGGGAATAAACTCACAATCTCCCTATCTCAACCAGAAAAGTTTCTTGGAAATTACCTGTCTGAAAGATAGGACTGACTTAAAATACTCCCAAGGCAGCCTTTTCCAGTAAGCTCAGGCCACCTCTGTCCTCCACAAAATCTCCAGCACTTCTTTAAGCTCTTTATCACAGAGGGTTCCTCAGGTGCTTGGCTTAAGGTACCTCGGACCAGGTCTGCACTGGACTTCCTCAGCAACTAAAAGATCTGGAGACCTGATTGGTGCAGGCAATGGTAGAGGAAGGATCTCTCCTGGAATTTAAGGGTCATGAGATGCTCCTCAAAAATAATTCTTCACCTGAAAGAAAAAAAAAGCCAGTGACTGTGCCTGGAAGGTTGTGAGAGAGGAAACCAGGAAGCACTCCTCTTCATGACCAAACTTCTAAGAAAACTCAGGAAGTAAGAAGGGCCAGATTCCCAGTGCCTAATGTCCTAGGTCAAACTCTTACTGTTCAGTCATTTCCAAAACTGCTTTTTGCTTCAGTTATAAAATAACTCTTATCTTAGTCACCATATGTTTATCAGTAAAATTAAACATATCTGTATTCATTTTCAGAAACAGAAGAAATGTAACTTGTACCCTAAGACTTAAACTTAGCTTGCAAAATATTTATTTTCATTAGTATATTTTTTCTTACTATTTGCATTCATGTGCTGTATTGTCTTATTATATAGGAACATGTTTACCTTCTTCTTATTAATAAAAGAATCTGTTTTTTTTTTTCAATTCATTAACCTTGACTTTTTAAAAAAAGACTTCTCCAAATTGCTCCTTGCTTTGGGAAAACCTCAGTCCAAACCTTCTCCATCATGTTTGTTTATTTGTTCATTGGTTGTAGTCCCTCCCTGCCCTTATGGAACTTGACATCAGAGCAAAGGACATAGGCTTTGAAGAAGTGGTTGTATTGTCATTAGGTATTTATATTCAGCGTCTGCACTCTACAGGAGCAGTAACAGATGCTATGGCAGTGAAAGTCAAGGGTGGCTCATTTAGGTTACCTTCATCCCTCCCTAGGGAAATTAATAAGTTAGACTTTAAGGATGGGTAGGAGTTTAAATATCATGCACAGGACAAAATTTCCCATTGTGAAAGAAATTGCAAAGAGAATGACCAGACAGCATGCAAAGGCCTGGTATATTTAAAGAAGCGGAAAAGAGCAGAGTGGGTAGACTGCACTGTGGATGGAGAGCATGGCGTGTCACGTGGAGAAATGTACAGAACACAATGACAGACTTGTTAAGGGTGTGGATTTAAGAGCCCAGGAAAGTTGCTTTAGTATTTAAGGTTGGAGGGTAGTTCTATAAGAGCAAGTTCAGGGAAATTTGTCAGACTAACAGTTCTCAAAATGTGATTATGGACTTCTGGAATCCCAAAGATATTTTAAGAGGCTCCATGAAGTCAAAACTATCTGTAGCCATATCAAGACATGATTTACCTTTCCCTGCATGTTAACAATTTGGCCTGGCCATACAAAAACCATGGTGGGTAAAACTGCTGTTTTCTAAGTTTCACTCCAGGTAATAGCACGGAAATGTTTAGTGAACATCTTTTTCCACTGCAATGTACTTCAATTAAAACAAGATGTCAGCTTCACTTGTAATTCCATTGACAAAATAGTAAAATTTTAATTTTTCAAAATTTTGTCTTTTGAGTATACATCTGTTTAATATTTTGTAGGATAGTCTTTTGAACATTCTGCATGATTGCACATGAGTGGTGTAACAAGTAACAGGATTTTTTCTAGGAAAAAGCACTCATGCAATCGAGTTATGAGCTAAACTAATCACTCTTTTTATAGAATAACATTTATAGAATAACATTTGGATTTGAAAGAATGGTTATTCAGATGCGGTCACTTGAGACACATCCTCAAAATATTTAAAGAAAACTGTCCCCTCAAGGAAAATAACAAACAATATTTGTTGCTAGTGATAACATTTGAAATTTCAACAGGTAATTGGAATTTAAAAAAATGCATCTGACATTGTGATGGTGATGATGTCCTAATATTTAAATACTTTAGTGATGACAGTAGTGGTTATGTTAATAAACATATTATATTATTATGGATGGAAATACACACACACATTTGTAGGATTGGCATAATTCTGTGAAGCAATATTTTCTTTTCTTTCTTGGTGGTACTGGAGTTTGAACTTAGAGCCTTATACTTGCTAGGCAGGAGCTCTACCACTTGAGTCAAGTCCCCTTTAAGTTTTAGTTATTTTCAAAGAAGGTCTCACTTTTATGCCCATGCCAGCCCAGATCACTCTCCTCCTATTTACACTTCCCACATAGTTGGAATGACAGGCAACATACCACGACATTCAGCTTTTTATTAGTTGAGATGATATCTCCCTGTTTGCCCAGGCTGGCCTCAAACTGTGATTCTCTCCATCTCTGCCTCCTCAGTAGCTTAGATTATAAATGTGAGCCACAGTGCCTGGCTTTGTGAGTAAATATTGTCTACATGGCCAGTGCATGTATTACAAAATTTTGCATTGGCTAAAAAAACAGGACTCCAATGTTTAAGGCTATCTGGTAAGTTTGTTCATAACAGAACTCAAAATTTCATTGTTTTTGGTTTGAAATTCCACATGATAATTTAAAAAAACCTCCCACTTATCAAGCTCTGTTATGTTAAATGATGCATTGCTTAAATAAGTTTTCTAGTTCCAAGTTATCCTTGTGTTTCTAAGATACTGTTGCTATGAACTGTCTGCCCAGCTGACCTTGAACCATGATCCTACTGATCTCAGCTTCCCAAGCAGCTAGGATTACAACGTGAGCCACTGGCCTCCGGCTTGACTAGTTTATTTTCAATTTCTATGTTTGATAAAGCTACAAGTTTGCCAGGGTGTGTAACTTTGATTGCTTCTGTGAATTTTATGGAGAGTGCTTTTATTTACGTTACTGAATTTCTAATTTTATTTTTTTCTCCCCAACTTGCCTGTACAGTCAAGAATTGAGTCATGTCGTACAACAATGTCTTAGTGAACAACAGACCACATTTATGATAGTGGCGCTATAAGACTGTATAGCCTAGTGCATGACAACTCCAAGCTACAGCTTCAAGCTGTCTGAAGTGTAAGCTCACTGTGTTGTTCACATGGTGATGAAATCACCAATGATGCATTTCTCAGAGTGTGTCCTCATTAAAAAATGCATGAGCATAACTTATCTGTATGATAGTAGGCAACAAAGTGTTTGTTTAAAAATATTTTTAAATTAATTTCAGGCATTGTAGTCATAGCATGCAACTTGGAGTACTTTTGCTCAGGAAGAATCATTATTTTCTTTCTAGTCTAATATGTGATGAGTAATAAATAATTGAACAAAGGTATGTTTCTTCCTATTTTAAGTCCAGCTTAAAGTTCCAGATGTTTGGTAACCAATATTCCTTTCCTAATCATATTTTGCAATTCTTCTTATTTTCATTACTTTGCTAATATTTTTAAATGAATGGCATTATAGTAAAAGTTTCATACCATTACCATTGAGTCTATTCACATTTCTATATGTTGTTGACATTTTGGTATAACGTTTTATATTACCCGAATCTTAGTTCTATGCTTGCATTTGTTTCTCATTTGTATTGATCCTCTCTCAAATTTAACATATTTTCATTCAATTCTCATCAATACCAGTATCTATATTAATCGTTATTAGTATCTCATTAATATTAATATTGATAACTTTATTTACTTTCCTTTTTTATTTTCTCTACCTCTATCTTTGCCATCCTTTCTTTTACTGTTTTAGTTTTACTTAAACTTAGGCTTTTCTCTTATGCAGAGTAATAATGAGGTTTTAGTTTTAAGCCGGCAAGAACTTTTCTTTTAACAGGGAAGTTTAAACAGTTTACATTTATTGTATTAACTGTTTGTGTTCAGTTCTGAACTACATCAATTTATATTTTACTTTTATGTCTTTTATACTTGTCATACTCACTTTAATTCTCTAGTAGTCCTTAATTTGAGGACAATATATTTTGAGAGACGTTTAAATTTTTATCTTAATTCTTAAATTAAAAACTTAAAGTTTAAGTAAGCTTTAAAGTATTTAATTAGTTTTAACTAATTTTACTGTTCATTGCCAGGTCTTAACTGGCACTGTTGCTTTCCAGCCAGTATAGTAAGTATGTGTAAGAGACATGATGAGAGTAGATAAGCATGTGAATTTATGGTCTTATATAAATAGATAAGAAAGTCCAAGATGTTAGTTAATAGAAATTGACTCCTGGTTTTTGAAAATATAAAGATACTAATTTAACTGCACTGAAGAATACAATTTGGATGCAGTTCGTTAGGTTAGTGCCACTACTCCAAATATAATCACTGGAAAATTTCAGGATTCAAGTGGTCAATAGCATGGTGATCAACTTTAAACAATTCTCATTGTAAGATGAGGCATATAACTATAAAGCTATGAGTCTGATATTGTTCAGCCTGTAAACTGGCTCTGAAGAGCGTTCTCATTCTGGAATTCACAACCCTTTTGCATAGTGATGATACTGTTGCCATCATTGGTTATTATAGCTTCTGATACTTTTCAAGGCTTAGATTTGAAACATAGCAATATACATTTACAATTACGAAAACAACTGAAAGTTTTACATGAGCACCATATGTACTATTTCTTTAAGTCATCTTCATCTCAACTTTTCTCCAAGGAAGTAGTGGATCCTGTTAGGTCTGACTGTAGAGTTTAAGGAAGAAGATTGCCTCATCTTGTCACACTTTCCAACTATTTCTGCAGGCCTCTATCGGCCTTTCTTTGGTGATCCAGCTCTAGTGTTGAGCTGGATTAGCATAAAACAATGGGATGATAAAGATTTTAGGATACATTCCTTCTATGTCCTCCAGGCTCTTAGTTTGGAATCTTAGATTTCTGTTGGGTCCTTTAACCAGATATGTAAGCCTGGTGTTACACTGCCATCTACTGGAAATAAGGGGAATACTGGCTTAAAAATGGCATATAGATATTCCTTCTATGACCTCCAGCAGGAAGAATGTAAATTAGAAATAAAGGAAAGGGCTTTTTGATATCCTACCCATTTAAGAGCAAAGAGCCAAGTGAACAAATGCAGCACAGAAGACTAACCCAAAATAGTGATGGTAGAAATGTAAAATTGTGTTTTCAGATCTCTGTATTCATCTTTTTATTCCAAGGGCAATCTTGTTATTTTTTTTTTTTTTTTTTTTTTTTTTTATTTTTTTTTTCGTTTTTCTTTTATTATTCATATGTGCATACAAGGCTTGGTTCATTTCTCCCCCCTGTCCCCACCCCCTCCCTTACCACCCACTCCACCCCCTCCCGCTCCCCCCCTCAATACCCAGCAGAAACTATTTTGCCCTTATCTCTAATTTTGTTGTAGAGAGAGTATAAGCAATAATAGGAAGGAACAAGGGGTTTTGCTGGTTGAGATAAGGATAGCTATACAGGGCATTGACTCACATTGATTTCCTGTGTGTGGGTGTTACCTTCTAGGTTAATTCTTTTTGATCTAACCTTTTCTCTAGTTCCTGGTCCCCTTTTCCTATTGGCCTCAGTTGCTTTAAGGTATCTGCTTTAGTTTCTCTGCGTTAAGGGCAACAAATGCTAGCTAGTTTTTTAGGTGTCTTACCTATCCTCACCCCTCCCTTGTGTGCTCTCGCTTTTATCATGTGCTCATAGTCCAATCCCCTTGTTGTGTTTGCCCTTGATCTAATGTCCACATATGAGGGAGAACATACGATTTTTGGTCTTTTGAGCCAGGCTAACCTCACTCAGAATGATGTTCTCCAATTCCATCCATTTACCAGCGAATGATAACATTTCGTTCTTCTTCATGGCTGCATAAAATTCCATTGTGTATAGATACCACATTTTCTTAATCCATTCGTCAGTGGTGGGACATCTTGGCTGTTTCCATAACTTGGCTATTGTGAATAGTGCCGCAATAAACATGGATGTGCAGGTGCCTCTGGAGTAACAGTCTTTTGGGTATATCCCCAAGAGTGGTATTGCTGGATCAAATGGTAGATCGATGTCCATCTTTTTAAGTAGCCTCCAAATTTTTTTCCAGAGTGGTTGTACTAGTCTACATTCCCACCAACAGTGTAAAAGGGTTCCTTTTTCCCCACATCCTCGCCAACACCTGTTGTTGGTGGTGTTGCTGATGATGGCTATTCTAACAGGGGTGAGGTGGAATCTTAGTGTGGTTTTAATTTGCATTTCCTTTATTGCTAGAGATGGTGAGCATTTTTTCATGTGTTTTCTGGCCATTTGAATTTCTTCTTTTGAGAAAGTTCTGTTTAGTTCACATGCCCATTTCTTTATTGGTTCATTAGTTTTGGGAGAATTTAGTTTTTTAAGTTCCCTGTATATTCTGGTTATCAGTCCTTTGTCTGATGTATAATTGGCAAATATTTTCTCCCACTCTGTGGGTGTTCTCTTCAGTTTAGAGACCATTTCTTTTGATGAACAGAAGCTTTTTAGTTTTATGAGGTCCCATTTATCTATGCTATCTCTTAGTTGCTGTGCTGCTGGGGTTTCATTGAGAAAGTTTTTACCTATACCTACTAACTCCAGAGTATTTCCTACTCTTTCTTGTATCAACTTAAGAGTTTGGGGTCTGATATTAAGATCCTTGATCCATTTTGAGTTAATCTTGGTATAGGGTGATATACATGGATCTAGTTTCAGTTTTTTGCAGACTGCTAACCAGTTTTCCCAGCAGTTTTTGTTGAAGAGGCTGCTATTTCTCCATCGTATATTTTTAGCTCCTTTGTCAAAGATAAGTTGCTCATAGTTGTGTGGCTTCATATCTGGATCCTCTATTCTGTTCCACTGGTCTTCATGTCTGTTTTTGTGCCAGTACCATGCTGTTTTTATTGTTAATCTTGTTATTTTTAATTTTAATTAAATGATGCAAAAAGAAAATAATCACATAGAAATCTAATTAGAACAAAATGGTTGTGTTTTAGTATTTTGTAAGAAACCAAAAATTGATTCACAGAGTTGTCAAGCATCAGGTCCAAATTTATGGTCAGGAGGGCCCAATTTTGCCTTTGATAGTTTCCTCAGACACTTGTCACAAAAGTGAGTGAGGAGGGGTGCCATCAGCAAGAGGAGCAGAATAAACCTTGACAATTTTTTTCCATTCACAAAAGTAGAGACAAAAACTGGCAAAGTTTATCAGAGTGAACTTTTTCCAGCTGAAATTAATTATAGTTTTCTTCCCAGGAGCATTTACTTGAGAAAATAGTTGAATCTGTATGTATAGCAATGTATAAGTACTGTGAACTGATTGTGCCACTGGAACGCTCTGTAAGTACAGCAATGTCTGTGGTGTTTTAACTTTTAATATGCTGCAATATGTTCCATCATACATTTTCAAGCTCAGCTATGGCCTTAAAAGATAACATCCTACATTTTTGCTACCAGAGGAAAACAAATGAGAGTAGTGCACTTCAAAATTTCATTCCTAAAGGTTATCATTACTTAAGCTGTTATTATCTGCCTTTGGAAGATTCTAGTGGAAATACCCATCTTTTTCTGTTTTTATATGTGCATACATTGTTTGGGCCATTTCTCCCCACTGCCTCCCCTCTCCCCCCACCACTTAATTCCAGGCAGAACCTGTTCTGCCCTTTTCTCCAATTTTGTTGAAGAGTGGATATAAGCAATAATAAGAAAGACATAGCGTTTTTGCTAGTTGAGATAAGGATAGCTACACAGAGAGATTCCTAGCATTGCTTCCATGCCCAAGTGTATTACAACCCAAATTGATTCATCTCTATCTAACCTCTTCACTACTTCCTGGTCACCTTCCCATATTGACCTCTGTGATTTCAAGGTTACTGTATTAGCTCCTCTGCAGTGGGGACATCAAACACTTTCAAGTTTTGGGTTTCCGACCTTTCCCTATTCCTCTTGTATGTGTTCTCCCTGTAGTGTGTGACCCAAGTCTAATAATATTACTGTATTTGTTTTAGACTTAGCTAAAGTCTGCATATGAGGGAGAACATACGATATTTGGTTTTCTGAGCCTGGCTAACTTTGCTTAAGATGATGTTATCCAGTTCCATCCATTTATTTGTGAATGATAAGGTTTCATTCTTCTTCATGGCTAAATAAAATTCCATTGTGTATAAATGGCAGATTTTCTTAATCCATTCATCACTAGTGAGGCATCTTGGTTGTTTCCATAACTGGCTATTGTGAATAGCACTGCAATAAATATGGGTGTGCAGGTGCCTTTGGAGTAACCTGTGTTGCATTCCTTTGGGTATATCCCCAGGAATGGGATTGCAGGATCACATGGAAGGTCTATGTTTAGATTTTTAAGAAGCCTCCATATTGTTTTCCAGAATGGTTGCACTAGCTTGCATTCCCACCAGCAGAATATGAGGGTTCCTTTTCCCCCACATCCTTGCCAACATTTGTTGTTAATGGTGTTTTTTATTACAGCTATTCTACCAGGGGTGAGGTGGAATCTTAGTGTGGTTTTGCTTGGCATTTCCTTTATGGCCAGAGATGGTGAAGAGTTTTTCATGTGTTTTTTGGCCATTTGAATTTCTTCTTCTGAAAAAGTTCTGTTGAGTTCAGTTGCCCATTTCTTTATTGGTTCATTGATTTTGGGAGAGTTTAGCTTTTTGAGTTCCCTGTGTATTCTGGTTATCAGTCCTTTGTCTGATGTATAGCTGGCAACTATTTTCTCCCACTATGAGGGTGGTTTCTTCAGTATAGAGACCATTTCTTTTGTGATATAGAAGCTTTTTAATTTCATGTAGTCCATTTGTCCATCCTTTCTCTTAGTTTCTGAGCTACTGGGGTTCTATTGAGGAAGTCCTTACCTATACCAATTACTTCCAGAGTGTTTCCTGCTCTTACCTGTACTAACTGATATTAAAGTCCTTGATCCATTTTGAGTTGACACAAATACAGGGCAATAAACATGGATCTAGTTTCAGTTTTCTGCAGGCAGCTAACCACTTTTCCCAGCAACTTTTGTTGAAGAGGCTGTCTTTTCGCCATTGTATGGTTTTGGCACTTTTGTCAAAAATAAGGTGGACATAGCTGTGTGGATTCATATCCAGGTCCTCTATTCTGTTCCACTGGTCTTCATGTCTGTTTTTGTACCAGTACCATGCTGTTTTTATTGATATTGCTTTGTAATATAGTTTGAAGTCGGGTATTGTGATACCTCCAGCATTACTCTTTTTGCTAAGTATTGCCTTGGCTATTCACGGTCTCTTATGTTTCCAAATGAACTTTAGGGTAGATTTTTCAATCTCTGTGATGAATGTCATTGGGATTTTGATGGGAATTGCCTTAAACATGTAGATTGCTTTTGGTAGTATAGCCATTTTTACTATGTTGATTCTATCAATCCATGAGCATGGGAGATCTCTCCACCTTCTGTAGTCTTCCTCAATCTCTTTGTAGTTCTCCTTGTAGAGGTCATTCAATCCTTTGTTAAGTTTACTCTGAGGTATTTGATTTTTCTTGAGGGCATTGTAAATGGAATTGTTTCCATATATTCTTTCTCAATTTGTTTGTTGTTTCTGTATAGAAAAGCTAATGATTTTTGTAAGTTGATTTTGTATCCTGCCACCTTGCTATACCTGTTAATGGTGCCTAGGAGTTTTGGGGTAGAGTTTTCTGGGTCTTTAAGATATAGGATCATGTAGTCTACAAATAGGGATATTTTGACAGTTTCTTTACCTATTTGTATTCCTGTTATTTCTTCTTCTTGCCTAATTGCTCTGGCTAGGAATTCCAGGACTATGTTGAATAGGAGTGGGGATAATGGGCACCCTTGTCTTGTTCCTGATTTTAGGGGAAATGATTTCAGTTTTTCTCCATTAAGTATGATGTTGGCTGTAGGTTTGTCATATATATCCTTTACAATGTTGAGGTACATTCCTTCTACTCCTACCAGTTTCCTTAGAGCTTTTATCATGAAGTGGTGTTGGATCTTGTTGAAGGAGATGATCAAGTGACTTTTGTCTTTGCTTCTATTGATGTGCTATATTACATTTATAGATTTGCATATGTTGAACCACCACTGCATCCCTGGGATGAAGCCGACTTGGTTGTGGTGAATGATCTGGAAAGACCAATCTTTATTTGACCCTTATTTTATTTATTTAAGCTCCCTCAATGCTTAAACATTGAGTAGCCTCCTGAGTAGCTAGGATTATAGGCATAACTACCAGTACCTGGCTCCTTCATTTTTGAAGAATGGTTTTAGAAGACAGAATTCTTGGCTGATTTTTTCAGCATTTTTATTATCATCTCACTGCCTTCAGGACTCTGTTTTCTTGTGAGAAATCTGCTATAAATCTTAGAGTTTCCCTTGTATGTAAACAGTCACATCTCTTCTGTTTTCAAGATTATCTCATTGCCTCTCAACAGTTTGATTACCCTGTGTCTGTGGTATAATATTTCAGTTAATCAAATTTAGGAAGTTTTTGGCTATTATTTTCTCAATTATTCTTTTGTATGTGTATGGTACTGGGGCTTGAACTCTGGACCTTTACCTTGAGCCACTCCACCAGCCCAATTTTTTGTGGAAGGGTTTTTCTAAGACAGGATCTCATGGAACCATTTGCCCAGGCTGGCTTCAAACAGTGATACTCCTGATCTCTGCCTTCTGAGTAGCTAGAATTATAGGCATTAGCCACCACCGCCCAGCCCTCAATTACCCTTGCTTCTCCTTTTTATCTCAGTATTCCTTCTTAGATTCTTTTATGCCTGATGATGCCCATGGGTCTTTTTGACTCTGCTTATTTTTCATCATTTGTTTTCTTGTAGCACTAGGGTTTGAAATTTGCTTCATGATTGCAAAGGAGGCACTTGAGCCATATATCTAGTCCATTGTGTTATGGTTAGTTTTTTAGAGATCTCTATCTCATGAATTATTTGCCCGGGCTGGTCTTGAACTGCAATCCTCCTGATCTCAGCTCCCCAAGTAGCTAGGATTACAAGCATGAGCCACCTGTGCCCAGTTTCATTCATTTTTTAAAAATTTCTACAATTCAACAGGATAAATTTAAATGAATTATATAAAATTTACTGATTTTTTTTGCCTGATCAAATCTGCAGTTGGACCCCTCAAACCTCAAGTGATTTTTTTCAATAATTGTAATTTTTAAGCTCCTCCATTAGTATTCATTATATGATCAAACATTATTTTCATACATTCTTTTAGTTGTTTGGAAATTGTTTCTTTTAGTTATTTTTATTTATGACAGTAGACTTAAATTTTTATCTAGTAGATTCAACATCCAGGCTTCTATAGAAACAGTTTTTATTTGTCATTTTTTTGTTTTCTGTGTGTGAGTCATACTTCTTATTTCTTTACATTTCAAAACTTGAGATTTTAATAATATAATATGGCAACTCTGGAAAATCAGTCACCTCACCCCCCTCAAAGAGTTTCTGGTAGATTTTTGTTGTTTATTATGATTTTTTGTAAGATATCTATTGTTTGCCATACATACTCCCTAAAGTCTTTAATCAGTTACCTTAGTGGCCAACTAAGGAGTGAATAGAGATTTTCTTAAGGTCTGGAACCAATACTCTTTCAGTTTTTGCCAAGGAGGTCTATGTGCATGTTGGAGCATGGCCTCAATACTCAGGCCACAGTCTGCTTAAGCATTTACTTCCTGTTGGTGACAAAATAAAGGTCAACCAGATGTGAGAGATTAGTGTCTTCTTGGGTATTTCCTGAGCATGTATACAGTATGAAATATGCACAAGCCCTTTCTTATTCCCAGAAGTATGCCAGGGTTTTTCAAACCCCTATGGACATTTTGTTTCTTAACTTTTCCTTTTAAGTTTCTAAGTTGATCATTGTTGCAGCTGTTACAAATCACCCCAGGTAGCCACTACATTAAAATGCTGCCCTATAAATGTTTCTGACCAATACTCTTCAGGCACTCCCGTGTATTTCTTTCTCTTCTTCCTTCCTTCCCTCCCTCCCTCCCTCCCTCCCTCCCTCCTTCCTTCCTTCCTCCTCAGGATTACAGGCTTGCTAGGCAGGAGCTCTACCACTTGAGCCACACCCCTAGCCCTTTATGCTTTAGTTGTGTTTTGGAAAAGTTGTCACATTTATGCCCAGTCCAGCTTGGACCGTGATCATCCTATTTAAATTTCCCACATAGTTCTGATGACAGGCATACCCCACCAGGCCCAGCTAAAAATTATTGGTTGAGATTGAGTCTCATGAACCTTTTGTTCAGGCTTCCCTTAAACCATGATTCTCTCAATTTCTGCCTTCCAAGTAGCTAGCATTACAGATGTGAACCACCAAGCTAGGCTTATTTTTCATTTTTTTTGAGACGGAGTCTCACTGTATGGCTGATTTTGAACTTGTGATCCTTTAGCTTCAGCCTTATGAGTAAAAGGACACAAGAGGGTAACTTGAAGGCATAAGAAGAAATTAAAAACTCTAACAAAAGTGAATACAAATACAAATGCTAGTGTTACTATGCCCCTTTTCATTTCCTATATGATTTAAAAGTCAAATGTATGAAACAATAATTATACATCTATGTTAAATGGCATGCAATGTTTAAATATGAACTTTGATGATAACAACAGAAGGAAGGGTATAGAGCTTTGTAGGAGTCAAAGTTTTGTATGCTATTGAAGCTAACTTGATATCTATTCATACTAGATTTTTATAACTTTAAGATATTAATTATAATCTTCCTGGTAACCATGATGAAAATGTGTAAAAGATACACAAATGGAAATGTGAAGGAAACTGGATTCTATACATACACACACAAAACAAAAACAACCAGACACACATGAAGGCAATAATGGAAGGAACTAAAAAGTTATAAGCTAACTCCAACGTGAATCTATTTTGGGAAACATAGCAAACTTTGTAACTTCAAGAAGCATACTTTTCAATTGGGTCAATAGCCATGTTGAACACTAGGATATTTGACCATCAAAGCCTGGGATCCAAACAATCAACAATAGTAACTGTCATTACTATTAATAGTCATTACTATTAATCATACTATTTATTACTATTAAATAGTGTCATTACTATTTAATAGTAAATGTCCTGTGTGTAGGGCCTTCTACACACAGGAGCACCTGTTAAACCCAAATTGTTTCCATTCTAAGACAGAACATGCACATGATTTTTCGGAAATCTAACAATCTGCCTCACCTGGGTTACAAAGTAATTATTGCAAGAGCACCATGATACCTCATTGCATCTAAATAAAGATGAAAGTAAATTGGGCCTCAGAAAAGGTGAGAACTAGGTAAACTCCTTCATCCTCAGAACATTTCTTGTTGATGTGACTTAGTTGGTTTTGTTTGTTCATTTTGTTGAACAAACAAAACCAACTAAGTCAGGGTCTGTACTTGCTCAGGGTTTGAACTCAGGGCCTGCACTTGCTTGCAAGGCAAGTGTTCTACTACCTGAGCCATACTTCCAGTCCTGTAACTTAGTTTTTAATTTGACTATTCTGGGTTTATTAAGTCAAACTTTTAGAATAGTTCTAGATTGACTTATACCATTTTTGACAACATAGGCAGTAGCCATATGGCTTACAGTCCTCATTACCATGGTTATACAGCTTTTCCTATAGAAATAGACAGAAAGTATGATTTCACATATTCCAAATATTTGCATGCATCTATATCCTTCTTCCTATTCACATTATTTCAAAGACACTCCATCCGTTTATTTTATCTGAGACTGCAGTGTGAGTTGGAAGTACCGACTATGTCCATAAACTGAACTGAAAAAGTATCATGAGACTATAGTTCTTAGTATGTACTGTATTGTAGATATGAACATCATACTCTTGTTTTATTTTTAAATACCTAATGACCAAGTAGATAATTTGGGTGTGACTATGTCCAATATAAAATAAGAGGACAGAAAGAAAAAAATTTTTTTGAAAAAGGTATAAGAGTTAATTAGAATATCAACTTAATACAATTCAAGAAAGTGCAAACAAACATCAGATAGAAACTGTAGACCTGATTTTTGTAAATTGTTATAAGGCAATAATCAAATAATATGACATTCTTCCTTTATTGCCCACCAGGTTCCCTTTCATGTTCATTATACAACTCAGTTGGCTATGGTTCTACAATCTTATTTCTGAGGATCCTTCCAGTCTTCTTAAAAAGATCTAAGGTCTTTTAACTGGTAACAAGCTTTGAGAAGTGAGGAGTTAATGTTTCAAATGATTTCTAAGGTCTGACTATTTGTGATCTCCCCTTCAGGTCTTGAAATCTTAACCCTAGGGCAATGATATTAAAGAGGTGGGGCATCTTGGAGGTGATTAAATGATGAGGGTGTAGCCCAAAGGAATAGAATTAATTTCCTTATGAAAGAAGCCTGAGAGAGCTCCTTTGCCCTTTCTTACCATGTGAGGTGACAATAAAAAGACATCCAGGATTAGGAAATTGCCTGTCACTAGAAATGGAATCTGCAATGATTTAATTGTGCACTTCTTAGCTTCTAGAACAAAGAGAAATACATTTTTGTTGTTTTATAAGCCACCTCATTTTTTTATTATTATTAAGTAGGCCCCTAAAGGCTTAAGACAATGAATTGTAAAATTGGAGAAAAAGATGTGTCTAAAGGGAAAAAGTGTGAATTGTCCTGTCCAAAAACCCATGGCTCCTTCATGATGAAACTGACAGGAAAGTTCTATGTTACTCTTCAGGGCAGTGTCTAAACCAAGAATGGGGCCAACTATGTTTAGTTTAGAAATATGAATTCAGTCTTACTATAGTAGAATCTTATACCTATGAATAAAATTAAACATTGTGATATTTGCAACAGACATTTTGCCATTTACATTTTTCAGGACTGAAGGATCTATACCCCTCCTCCCCACAGCTACAGGGTGACAGTCTTCTTTTGTCAGCCCTTTCTTTTTTCTTAAATTCATTTATTCACATGTGTGTACGTTGTTTGGGTCATTTCCACCCCCTGCTCCCTGCTCCCACCCCTTACTTCCCTCCCCCCTTGCTTCCAGGCAGAACCTGTTCTGCACTTTTCTCCATTTCTGTTGAAGAGTTGAAATAAGCAGTAATAAGAAAGACATAGCATTTTTGCTAGTTGAGATAAGGATAGCAATACAGAGAAATTCCTAGCATTGCTTTCATGTACAAATGTGTTACAACCCAGCTTGATTCATCTCTAACTGATCTTTACACTGGTTCCTGATCCCCTTCTCATGTTGACCTCTGTTGCTTTAAGCTTTCTGCATTAGTTCCTCTGGAGTGTGTACATCAAGTGCTTTTATGTTTTGGATTTTCAACCTATCCCCATACCTCCCGTATATGTTCTCCCCTCGTCATGTGACCCAAGTCCAACAACATTGCTGTATTTGCCCTAGATCTAAAGATCTCATATGAGGGAGAACATACGATTTTTGGTCTTCTGAGTCTGGCTAACCTCGCTCAGGATGATGTTCTCCAGTTCCATCTATTTACTTGAGAATGATAAGATTTCATTCTTCTTCGTGGCTGAGTAAAATTCCATTGTGTATAAATACCACATTTTCTTAATCCATTCATCAGTAGTGGGGCATCTTGGCTGTTTCCATAACTTGGCTATTGTGAATAGTGCTGCAATAAACATGGGTGTGCAGGTGCCTCTGGAGTAACCTGAGTTGCATTCCTTTGGGTATATCCCCAGGAGTGGGATTGCAGGATCATATGGCAGATTTATGTTTAGATGTTTAAGAAGCTTCCAAATTTTTTTCTAGAGTGGTTGCACTAGCTTGAATTCCCACCAGCAGTGTAAAGGGTTCCTTTTTCCCCACATCCTCACCAACACAGGTTGTTGTTGGTGTTTTTGATGATGGCTATTCTAACAGGGGTGAGGTGGAATCTTAGTGTGGTTTTGATTTGCATTTCCTTTATGGCTAGAGATGGTGAGCATTTTTTCATGTGTTTCTTTGCCATTTGAATTTCTTCTTTTGAGAAATTCTATTTAGTTCAGTTGTCCATTTCTTAATTGGTTCATTGATTTTGGGAGAGTTTAGTTTCTTAATTTCCCTGTATATTCTGGCTATCAGTCCTTTGTTTGATGTATAACTAGCAAATATTTTCTCTCACTCTGTGGGTGGTCTCTTCAGTATAGACACCATTTCTTGTGTTGTACAGAAGCCTTTTAATTTCATGTAGTCCCATTTGTCCATTTTTTCTCTTGGTTGCAGGGCTGCTGGGGTTCTATTGAGGAAGTCCTTGCCTATACCTATTAGTTCCAGAGTGTTTCCTGATCCTTCCTGTACTAACTTCAGAGTTTTGAGTCTGATATTAGGTCCTTGATCCATTTTGAGTTGATAATAGTGAGGGTGACAGACATGGCTCTAGTTTCAGTTTCTTGCAGATGGATAACCACTTTTCCCAGCAACATTTGTTGAAGAGGCTGTCTTTTCTCTGTCATATATTTTTGGCCCCTTTGTCAAAAATGAGGTGGGTATAGTTGTGTGGACTCATATCCGGGTCTTCTATTCTGTTCTACTGGTCTTCATGTCTGTTTTTGTGCCAGTACCATGCTGTTTTCATTGATATTGCTTTGTAATATAGTTTGAAGTCGGGTATTGTGATACTGCCAGCATTGCTCTTTTTGCTGAGTATTGCCAAGGTTATTCACGGTCTCTTGTGTTTCCAAATGAATTTTAGGGTAAGTTTTTCAGTCTCTGTGATGATTGTCATTGGGATTTTGATGGGAATTGCATTAAACATGTAGATTCCTTTTGGTAGTATACACTATTTTACTATGTTGATTCTACCAATCTGTGAGCATGGGAGATCTTTCCATCCTCTATAGTCTTCTCGATCTTGTTCTTCAGGAGTTTGTAATTCTCCTTTTAGAGGTCATTCACATCCTTTGTTAAGTTTACTCTGAGGTACTTAATTTTTTTTGAGGGTATTGTAAATTTGTTTCCACATATTCCTTCTCAGTTTGTTCATTGTTGGTGTATAGAAAAGCTAATGATTTTTGTAAGTTGATTTTGTATCCTGCCACCTTGCTATACCTGTTTATGTTGTTCAAGAATTTTTGGGTAGAGTTTTCTGGGTCTTTAAGGCATAGGATCATATCATCTGCAAATAGGGAAATAGGGATATTTTGACAGTTTCTTTACCTATTTGTATTCCTTTTATTTCTTCCTCTTGCCTAACTGCTCTAGCTAGAAATTCCAGGACTATGTTGAATGGGAGTGGGGATAATGGGCAGCCTTGTCTTGTTCCTGATTTTAAGGGAAATGGTTTCAGTTTTTCACCATTAAGTATGATGTTGGTTGCAGGCTTGTCATATATAGCCTTTACAATGTTGAGGTACATTCCTTCTACTCCTACTAGTTTTCTTAGAGCTTTTATCATGAAGTGGTGTTGGATCTTGTCAAAGGAGATGATCAAGTGGCTTTTGTCTTTGCTTCTATTAATGTGCTGTATTACATTTATAGATTTGCATATGTTGGACCATCGTTGCATCCCTGGGATGAAGCCGACTTGGTCATGGCGTATGATCTTTCTGTTGTGTTGTTGGATTCTGTTTTCCATTATTTTATTGAGGATTTTTTATTGATATTCATTAAGGAAATTGGTGTATAGTTCTCCTTTTTGGAGGTGTCTTTGTCTGGTTTTGGGATGAGAGTCATTTTGGCTTCATAAAACAAGTTAGGCTTGTTCCTTCCCTTTTTATTTCATGGAACAGTTTAAGGAGGGTTGGTATTAGTTCTTCTTTAAACATCTGATAGAATTCAGCATTGAATCTATCAAGTCTTGGACTTTTCTTTTTTGGGGAGACTCTTAATTGGTGTTTCAATTTTGTTTTGTGTTATAGATCTATTCAGGTGATTAATATCCTGTTGGTTCAGTTTTGGATGTTCATAAGAATCTAGAAATCTGCCTATTTCATCAAAATTTTCAAATTTATTAGAGTATAGGTTCTCAAAGTAGTCTCTGATGATTTCCTGGATTTCCATGGTGTTTGTTTTATCTCCCCTTTTGCATTTCTGATTTTACTGATTTGGGTTTTTTCTCTCCTCATTTTATTCAGATTTGCCAGGGATCTGTCAGTCTTATTTACTTTTTCAAAGAACCAGATTTTGTTTCATTAATTCTTTGTATTTTTGTTTGTTTGTTTGTTTGCTTCTATTTCATTGATTTCAGCACTTATTTTAATTATTTTTCTCCTTCTGATTGTTTTGGGGTTTGTTTGTTCTTGTTTTTCTAGGAGCTTGAACTGTAGCATTAGATCATTGATTTGAGATGTTTCTGACCTTTTAGTATATGCACTCATGGCTATAAACTTTCCTCTTAGGACTGCCTTTGCTGTGTCACATAGGTTCTGATAGGTCATGTTTTCATTTTCATTAACTTCTAGGAAACTTTTCATTTCCTCATTTGTTTCATCAATGACCCATTGATCATTGAGCAATGTGTTGTTCAGCTTCCAATTGTTTGCATGTTTTTTACTCCTGTTTTTGTTGTTGATTTCTAGTTTTAATGCATTGTGGGCAGATAGAATGCATAGGATTATTTCTATTTTCTTATATTTGCTGAGGCTTGCTTTGTGCCCTAAGATATGATCAATTTTGGAGAAGGTTCCATGGGCTGCTGAGAAGAATGTATATTGTGCAGCAGTTGGATGAAATATTCTGTAGACATCAGCTAGGTTCATTTGATCTATGGTGTGATTTAGTTCTAGGATTTCTTTATTGATATTTTGTTTGGATGACTTATCTATTGGTGATAAGGAGGTATTAAGGTCTCCCACTATCAATATGTTGGAATTTATATATGTTTTTAGGTCCTTCAGAGTATGTTTGGATGCATTGATGTTGAGTGCATATAGGTTAATAATTGTTAGTTCCTTTAGGTGTATTTCCCCTTTTATTAGTATGGAGTGTCCTTCTTTATCTCATTTGATCAATGTAAGTTTGAAGTCTACTTTGTCCTAGATAAGTATTGCTACTCCTGCCTATTTACGGAGGACATTGTCTTAGTAGACAGTCTTCCAGCCTTTCACTCTCAGCCAGTGCTTGTTTCTGTGATGAGGTGGGTCTCTTGTATGCAGCAGATTCTTCGATCTTCCTTTTTAATCCATTTTGCCAACTGGTGTCTTTTGATGGGGCAATTAAGTCCATTAACATTTAGTGTTAGTATTGATATGCATGTGGTGATTCTTGTCATTTAGTTGTCTTTGTTGTTTAGGGTTTGGTTGTGTGTAGCTGAATCCATGTTGCTCTCGACTTTCTTGCCTTTTCTTCTCCTGTGCTTTGGTATTGCCTGTCA
Organism: Castor canadensis; assembly: GCF_047511655.1. Lineage (NCBI taxonomy): Eukaryota > Metazoa > Chordata > Mammalia > Rodentia > Castoridae > Castor > Castor canadensis. Next base: position 51,028,252 of record NC_133398.1, on the reverse strand, counting down.
TTTTATGGTTTTGTTTGCTTTCACTTTCTGTGTGCAGAATTCCTTGGAGAATCTTTTGTAGTGGTGGCTTGGTGGTCATATATTGTTTTAGTTTCTGCTTATCATGGAAGACTTTTATTGCTCCATCTATTTTGAATGATAGTTTTGCTGGATAGAGTATCTTAGGGTTGAAATTATTTTCATTTAGTGCCTGGAAGACCTCACTCCATGCTCTTCTTGCTTTGAAGGTTTCCATGGAGAAATCTGCTATGATTTTGATGGGTTTACCTTTGTATGTTATTTGTTTTTTCTCTCTTACAGCCTTCAAATTCTTCCTCTAGTTTCTGTGCTTGTTGTTTTGGTGATAATATGTTGTGGGGTAGTTCTATTTTGGTCAAGTTTGTTTAGTGTTCAGGAGGCTTCCTGTACTTGAATGAGCATAGTTTTCTCTAGATTTGGGAAATTTTCTGTTATTATTTTGTTGAATATATTACACATTCCTTTGCTTTCACCTCTTCTCCTTATTCAATGCCTATGATTCTCAGGTTTGATCTTTTTTTTTTTTTTGAAGCTTGACTTTGGGTTTTTATTTATTTATTTATTTATTTTTCATTTTTCTTTTATTATTCATATGTGCATACAAGGATTGGTTCATTTCTCCCCACTGCCCCCACCCCCTCCCTTACCACCCACTCCGCCCCCTCCCCCTCCCCCCCCAATACCCAGCAGAAACTATTTTGCCCTTATTTCTAATTTTGTTGTAGAGAGAGTATAAGCAATAATAGGAAGGAACAAGAGTTTTTGCTGGTTGAGATAAGGATAGCTATACAGGGCATTGACTCACATTGATTTCCTGGGCGTGGGTGTTACAGGTTTGATCTTTTAATAGAGTCAGTGTGTTCTTTCATATTCCTTTCACTGGTCTTGAGTTGTGTGACTAATAGTTCTTCAGTTTTTCTTTAACTACCATTTCATCTTCAAGTTCTGAGATTCTGTCTTCTGTTTGTTCTATTCTGCTGGAATGGCCTTCCATTTTGTTTTGTATTTCTGTTTCATTCTTTTTTCTGAGGTTTTCCATATCATGGGTCATTCCCTCTTTAATATTGTCAATATTTATCCTTAACTCATTTATTTCTGTATTTATGGTGTTCCCTGTTTCATTTTGGTGTTTGTTTAGGGCTCCTATGATTTCATTTATTTGTTTTTGTATTTTCTCATAGTCTTTATTTTTGTTGTCTTGGAATTTCTTGAGTGCCTGTTGTGCTTTTTGGTTGACCATGTCTAGTAACATCTCCATGAAATTCTCACTGATTACTTGCAGGATTTCTTTTTTCAGATTTTTCTTGTGGGCTTCCTTGGGTTCTTTGGCTTATTTTATCTTTGTTTTGTTGGAGTCTGGATCTGTATAGCCATTTTCTTCATTTGTCTCTGAATCTTGTACTAATTTATTTTAGGGGGGGAGAATGGTTTCCATCCATTTTTGTCTTCCCATGCTTCCACTTGTTACCATTTCTGTCCCTGGACTATGTGTAATTTAGTGTTAGCTGAGTTGCCATAGTGAAACTAACAAAACCAAGGAAGAACAAGAAAAAAAAAAGAGAAAGAAAGGGAAATAGAAAGTGAAAAAAAGAAAAAGAAAAAAAAAGGAGAACCAAGGAAAATAGCAGGGAGAGATAGTGGATGATCAGATAGGAAACCAGAGAGCTAAACCTTTAAAGGAAGGCAAAAAAAAAAAAAAAAATCACTGGTTCAGGGAATTTCAGTCTTAGTAGTTCTGGTGTTACTCCTTTAGCATCTGGACCTATCTGTCTTTGTCTCTTAGGCAGGTTTAGTGCCCTCCTGTGGTGGATGGCAGGTGGGTGGGGCCTCACAGGCCTGCGGGAAGAGGCCTGTCATTGCAGTGATCTGGTGGGCCTGTGGAGCATGGGCCCTGTCAGGCCTGAAGGGGGTGGGCTGTGTGGAGATCCAGTAGGCCTGTGGAGTGCGGACTATATATCTCTCTTGCCAAAATAGCAGACTTTGGATCAGGATACAAAACTTCTCAGTCAAGTATTTTTTGATTCTGAATAAAAAAATAAGAAATGTGTAAAAAAAAAAAAAAAAAAAAGAAACGTGTGTGAGTGTGTGTGTGTGTGTGTGTGTGTGTGTTTGTAGTAATAGCCCCTCATTTACTTTCATTTTTTGTAAGAGAAAGATGGGTAAAAGGATGCTAGACAGCTTTGGTTTTCAATAGTAGCCTTGTATCCTTGCCATATACATCTTCATGTCTGTGAGCATGCTGTTCTACTTCTCTAACCAGGTAACTGTCTCAGGTTATCTAGTTGTTAAGTGAGTGTTATAAAAGTAGTTAAATAACTGAGTAGTCATAAAAGTGAAGTCAGTTATCTGGTATACTCAGTAACTATAAAACAAATACACCCAATGTAATAAAATACATGAAACAAAGGCAAGTCCACTAAACGCTGGGAAAAATTTGTGTGAAAAAGTTTTAATGTCTTTAGATGTAATCCTAAGTAACTTAAAACCCAGACTACAAAGGAAAAGAACAGCTGTTTAAACACATGATTTTTGTTTTAAAAAAATTTGTTCAGCAAAGAACCATTATGAAAGTGCAAAATGAATGGAATTGTAAAGAACATTAAAACATATAGAAGAGTATTAATATTTCAACATAGAAAGAACTAAAGTTATTTAAGAACTCAATAGAAATATGAGCAAAGAATATAAAGAAACCATTTACAAAAGCAGAAGAATACACAAAAGGATAATAAAGACAGGTCAAAATAAACAACATCCTTCTTGGTCATGTATATTTCAAATAAATGAAAAATATGATTAATTGAAAAAAGATTGCTTGGTGATGGTTTGAGTATGAGTAAACACTTATGCACAGTTGATAGAAGTATAACAATTTTTAAAAAATTATTGGCGACTGATTTGATAAATCTACCAAACTTTTTAAATCACTGGATCACAGTTGTAAGTATTTATCTTTCCAAATTTGTCCACAGATTTGTTTGTTGCAGCATTATTTATATCAAGGATAATCGAAGTCCAACTATTGTGTGATTACAGAGGAATTGTTAAGTACATGATTGGCCTTTCATATTACAGAATAGTGTGTACCCATTAAATGCAATGAAGTAGATCTTCCAAGCATCATCCTGCTCTTGATGTTAAGTGATAATGAGTGAAAAAGCATTGACCAGGTCATCTGAGGCAAAAATTATTCAAAAACCCTTTGAAATTGACATCCTTTGCACCTACATGAGCAATTTTCTCTCTCTCTCTCTCTCTCTCTCTCTCTCTCTCTCTCACACACACACACACACACATAAATACACAAAACTCTGATTAATTACCTCTGATTAATGACAGTTAAACCTCCCAAATTCTACATTGTTCATGTACTTCAGTAAACAGGCCCCCTGGCTGTCAGTTGACAATAGTTGAATCCCTCAAATACAATTCATAAAATACATCTGAATCCTCTATTTGACTCTGGGTGGGTGAGGCTGCCAGTATGATTATTCATGGAGTGAAGAGTATATCTGCATAGTTATGCAGTCAGATATTTGGAATGAATTTGTGAAACATAATTTATTCTCAATATAGACATTTAGCACTCATTTGATATGAGATTTCCCTCTAACTATCACTGCAGTTCCAAACAGTTTGTCCAGCTCCACCCCACAGTGTGGATAAGGGGTGGTTGGTCAGGAGGCTGTGACCTGCACAATAGACTGGAAGCAGGAAACACATTTTCATTCCTTTCTCTCTGTAGCTGCTCATCGCCCAAAGAGCCCATGTCCTGTCTGAAGCTAGAGATTCTCTCTTTTTGTAACCATTTATGCTAAAAAAACAGTCATATTCCAGTATTGGATCAATTCTTGTAAGAAATAGCCTGTTGTAGGTATTGGCGAGGATATGGGGAAAAAGGAACCCTCTTACACTGTTGGTGGGAATGTAAACTAGTACAACCACTCTGGAAAAAAATTTGGAGGCTACTTAAAAAGCTAAACATTGATCTACCATTTGATCCAGCAATACCACTCTTGGGGATATACCCAAAAGACTGTGACACAGGTTACTCCAGAGGCACGTGCACACCCATGTTTATTGCAGCACTATTCACAATAGCCAAGTTATGGAAACAGCCAAGATGCCCCACCACTGACAAATGGATTAAGAAAATGTGGTATCTATACACAATGGAATTTTATGCAGCCATAAAATGTTATCATTCGCTGGTAAATGGATGGAATTGGAGAACATCATTCTGAGTGAGGTTAGCCTGCCCCAAAAGACCAAAAATCGTATGTTCTCCCTCATATGTGGACATTAGATCAAGGGCAAACACAACAATGGGATTGGACTTTGAGCACATAAAACTGAGAGCACACAAGGGAGGGGTGAGGATAGGTAAGACATCTAAAAAATTAGCTAGCATTTGTTGCCCTTAATGCAGAGAAACTAAAGCACATACCTTAAAAGCAACTGAGGCCAATAGGAAAAGGGGACCAGGAACTAGAGAAAAGGTGAGATCAAAAAGAATTAACCTAGAAGGTAACACACATGCACAGGATATTAATGTGAGTCAACTGCCTGTATAGCTATCCTTATCTCAACCAGCAAAAACCCTTGTTCCTTCCTATTATGGCTTATACTCTCTCTACAACAAAATTAGAAATAAGGGTAAAATAGTTTCTGCTGGGTATTGAGGGGGTGGGGGGGAGAGGGAGGGGGCGGAGTGGGTGGTAAGGGAGGGGGTGGGGGCAGGGGGGAGAAATGACCCAAGCCTTGTATGCACATATGAATAATAATAATAATAAAAAAAAGAAATAGCCTGTTGTTCCTTTTGGAGGTGAATCCCAGGAGGGAATAGAAGTTGTGCATTTCTGCAGATGTGGTCTCTGTCCTTGCACGCATGACCAGCAGGGAGTGCACCCCATGTGAGCTCTCCGTGAGCCACACAGCAAACTGGACTGGGAGGTTTCTCTTCACTTTCAGCTTCTAGTATGACGTTGTTACGGGATTCCCTCGGGCCCTTTCATAGAAACCTCAATTGCAGAGCAACAGAAACAGAAGCACCTGAGAGAATGGGCAGAAAGGTGAAGGAGGGAAGACTTGGTGATGAGGGGGTGAGTGGATCCAGTGAAGGGGAGGGGAGAGGTGGGAGCAAGTACAATAGGTGCCAGACCAGTCCATAAATACCATGAATCAATCTCTCTCTCCCTCTCCCTACCCCCAGCAATGGCTCACTTAGATGTTGGCTTCCCACTGACTAGACAGAAAACAGTTGCTCTTGAGGCAGAGGGACTGAGGTTTTTCCCTATTTTCCAGAACTCCATAGAATTCCAGCTTTGGGTAGTCACCAGTTTCTAACAAGTGGTAAAACATTTCCACAGTGCTTAAAGACAAATACTATTTCTGGATAAATCTGTATATAAAGATAAGATGGTTAGTATATATTAATTACTCAGTCATGGGAAAGTACACTGCCAAGTGTTTAAAAATGTACGTGTTGTTTTCCTACAATGGCCCTATGAATACTTCTCCTCCATCTTACATTTGAGAAGTTAAGACCCGGAGGAGTGATGTGAGCTGCCCAGGAGCACACCAATGAACTGGAGGAATGGAGACTGATGCAAAATCCTGTATTGTGAGTTTGAATGACACCTAAATGTTATATTATGGTTTCTTTCAACAATTGTTTTAAGTCTGAGTTTATATGGCTATTAAATTATTTCTCCCTGGTCATTCTTATGTTGGTGGTTATTATATATGTTGTACAGCATTACTTTGTAATTAATATTATTACTTGGTGTTTAATAATCGCTCTTTGTTCTAGGTTCTGAAAGATTATTATGATCATCTTTCTTCATTCATTTTGATCATATGCCACATTCCTTGACATGCATGCCAATTAGCCATTTTGGAACAACATAAAACACATATTCATGATTTTCATGAAACTAAAGTTCTATAGATTAATTCTAAAATTAATTAGGAAATAATGTAAACAATATTATTTAGAAAGTAGCAACTGGGTGTTGTGACTCAAGCCTGTAATTCTAGGAACTAGTGAGGTGGAGATCAGGAGGATCATACTTGGAGGCTAGCCCAGGCAAGAATTTTGCTAGACCCCCATCTCAATCAAAAACGTTGGGTGTAGTGGCACACATCTGTTCTCTCAAGTACAGGGGAAGCATCAATAGGAGGATTGCAGTGCAGGTTAGCCTGGTAAAACTAGACCCTATCACAAAAATAACCAAGTCATAAAGGGCCCTGGTAGAACACCTGCAAGTGTAAAACATTGAATTTAACCCCCTGTACCAACAAAAGATAGGTAGATAAAATATTGAAAAAGTAGAAATGGAATTTTTGGCTTTAACTGGTTGAACCAGGGGAATTCAACATTTTAAGTTATCAGTAATAAAAAGAATTAGAGAATTATAATAAATAGGAAAATTACTAGTCATATTAAGAAAGCAAATCTTTAAAAAATATTATATTACCAGCAGTAACTACATTTGTGGTAAAGATGTATGAGAGGCTAATAAGAAATGAAAGAAAATTTAAATAAAAGACTCAGGTATTGCTTGACACTTTAACCGAAGCAATTTTGATTACTATTTCATATCATCAATGAAAAATATCCTAATGGAGTACAGAAATGAATGTGAAAACGTATTTACAAGAGAGGATGCTGAATACATCTCAGGTCAAAAGAGGAATGTGATTACTGAGAAGATTGGTTCTCTGACCTAGATGTTCCACAATTTAAATTTAAAAAGGAAGTGTCCAGCTCTTTGTACACAAGTAAAGTTAAAAAACAAAATAACTTGGCTACACTTTTCAGAAAATGCATATGTCCACAATTAGAAATTACAACATAAAAGCTAGAGTAAATTAACAGCATAAAAAGAGATCTAATTGTAATGTAGATTGAACAGAAGAACTGCAGTTATCTCCTGTGTCCTAGCCATTCTCAGTGTCTCCTGATGCCTTAAGCATGCATACTAAATATTTACCTACTTAGAGAAATGATGATTTTTTGAGCAGTTTCAGGTTTATAGAAAAAAATTGAACAGAAGGTAGAATTCCTATATACTCCCCTCTTCCAGATACTCCTATTAATAAACTATTGTATTGGTGTGATTAAAAAAAGAGAAAAGAACTGCAATTAGCAAGCAGAGATGTAGTTTGAAGCCATCTGGACAAATAGTTTGTGAGACCCTATTTTGAAAAAATGAATCACAAAAATAGGGCTGGTGGAGTGGCTTAAGGTGAAGGCCCTGCGTTCAAGCCCCAGTCCCACAAAAAAAAAAAAAAAAAAAAAAAGGAAGAAAGTATAACTGACTACAATACTGGTAAGTTAGTATTTTACCCAAATAATTATTTAAATTGGATATTTAAAATGTTTACATTTTATGCTAATACAACCACTCTTTGAAAATGATTCTTTGAAAACATTGCAAAAGGCTGAAAAGAAAATGCAGGAGATATTAATCCACATTCTCTTTCAGGTGTCACCTTATTTCAATCTTCCACTCAACAAACAAGCTGCCCAAATAATTTCCCATGCACAGCGCTTTTACTTCCCCTTTCATATTTCCTCTTCATCCTACCCCCAAACAGTTTCTACTCCATTGTATGCACTAAACCAGATTCTACTGACATCACCAAAGTCATCTGTTTTCAGGTCCACTGGGACAATTCAGTTTTTACCACCACCTTCCTGTATCTTTCTGCATACTTCCCTGTTTCTCCTTCTCACTGCACTGTCATCTCCACCTCAGTGCCCTTTGCTGACTGTTCTTCTCTGTCCTACCTTTAAACGTTGAGGAACTACAGACAAAGCATAAGCTCATCTCATTTTTCTCTCTATTTGTGGGTAACCACATCCATTTCCATGCCTTGAGACATGCTATGAAAAAAACCTAAATTGATATCTTTGTCCATGCAAAATTTGCTGTTCATTATTGACCCATATTCTCAATTGTCTTTTATGTCTCCCAGACACTTTAGAAAGGACATCTAGTATTATTTTAATTCCCTGCATCTCTTCTGTCGAACTTCCTTTTCCTTTCTTCGCAGTATTTTATGTAAGTGATATTTGTTTCTTTCTCTGTAAGACTGGAAGTTTCCACCAAGAAGGAAGTGTGTTTGCTTTATTCATGTTTTTCTTGATTGCAATACCAAGATCTGCCACATTGATTCTCACTTTATACATTTGATGAGTGAATAAAAAGGATATAAATATAAATATTACTATTTAGATTTCAGTTTTATAAAAAGAAAAAATGCAAGAAGTTTTGTTTGATAAGAATATAATAAATTACAAAATACAATATTTAATAAAATGGAAGAGTGAACATGTTTTCTAATTTTAATGCAATATAAAGGCAAACATTTGTTATATGAAAAATAAAATAAAAGAAAGAAAAAGAAAGTTATATACTAATAAACAAGAATATACAAAATTCAAATAAATAATTAGTAGTGTCAGGGCTGTCACTGCTGACTTAATAAATTCTGACTAAAGCAGAAAAGTCATTTAGAATGACCAAGGACATATGTGCAAGTGTGTCCCAATTTGTCAGGGACACTCATTTCAGGATTACCCCAGATCTCCATCCTTACTTTGTAACCTGTTTTACAACTTTGCTACTGAGGAGAAGGCTTTCACGATTTCTACCCTGACAGTTTCTCACCTTCAGACTAGACTGGGATTCTTGTCCTTTGCTGATAAAACCCAGTGAAGAATCTCTTCTTGCTCTTTTTTTCCCTATCCCATGATTGTCAATGCCCAAAAGACCTTTTACATGGCCCAGAGGAGGAGGAATATTACATACTCTCTGTAAGGAAGCAGTGAGCACCTTTAAAAAGCTCCTTAAACAACCAAGGGTTGCTTTTCACTCTGAAAGCAGTCACATTGGTGTGGTTATCTAAGGTGGTCATCAAAATAGATAATTTACCTGCAACATGGCTTCTACATTATCTATGTTTCTTGAGCCTTAAAAGATGATATATTTGATATACTATAAGAACTTTTGTAAATACCACAATGTACCCCCAGCACAATTTTTAAAAAAGATGTCATTTTGATCATACAAACATTCACCAAAATCTGAAATAAAAACCTGTCATAGCTGAGATGTTAGCCTGCCTGCCTGTGCACACAAATATAAGTGACCCACACAAACAGAGTCCTACAGAGAGTTTCCTTTGGCTCCAACCTACATGCTCACAGCCTACGTGTAGGACTCTGGGGAGCTGGGAAGGTGCCCTAAGCATCTCAGTGCTGGATGTCTTGCTTCACATGGGCCCTTAATGGGCTCCATTGGAGTTTCCTTTAAAAGATAAAAATGACTTTTTTGTTGTCTTTTTTGGCATGATCTTTTTGAATTCCCCATCATTGTTATATTTATGCTTAATTCTTACAGGCTGAGGTATAATAGCTCTTTAGCTACTCACATTAATGGTGAATGGCTCTTATTTGTTGTTTATATAGGTTTGATATTCTTTGTATTTCGGACCCTTATCCTCAGGAAGGGTCCCAAATCCTAAATATGCCTAAACAGTGCAGCGTGTACCTACTAGAACAAAAGGGATGAGAATTGATTCACCAATGTTCTCTTTCAATGAACAAAGTTAGATAAATGAATTTTCACAAGGGTCTTTGCTATTAGAAATTGTGATCTTCCAATGTGCACATGCTAGTGTTTTTCCTCCTAGAGAGGCTCTGCTGAATTTCCTTTCTTTTTCTTTTATTTTTGTTAGATAGGGTACCAGCATGTAGCCTAAGCCTGACTCCAACCTGTGAACCTCCTGCCCCAGACACCTGGGTGCTGGGATTAGAGGCATGTGCCATTAAACCTAGCTCTTTGTCTCAATTTTTGCTAAATATACTCAAATTTCTTCCTGTGGTCTTATTGTTTTCATATCATTTAAGAGGCCCAAATTTAAAAGACTCCTTGGTTGGAGCTGGTTTCATGAATAATTTCCTCTGTGCTTTGATGACGTGCTCTCCTGCCCTAGAGCATCTCTGGACCCTTCCGATACTCTGAAGGCTGCTTGGTCTTGAGTTCACCCAGTTGGAGATACTGATATTGTACAGGTCTTGGTGGGATAATGGGGTGCTCTCAATGCTACTTCAATCCTCTCTCCCTCTTACAGGAGAGAATCTGAAGGATTCTGAATCCAGAATTCAAGTCTTACAATTTTAAGGAACAATTCACTGAATTGATACTGCTCTAGTTCCATTGTCTTAGTAGACACTCTAAAGCCCCTCTATTTCAGCCCTGTTGTCAATCTGACTCTTTCAATGTTTTCACGTTTTTGCACATGTACTTTGAGCTTTCTGAACAAATGAGAGAGTCCTGTGTCTATTGTAGTCTGATTTTAGTGGAATCAGAACACGAAAACCTCTAAATAGGTACAGGTGAGCAGCTGGGGTCTGTAATAGGTCATGAGGTGTAGACAGTTAGAAGGGCCTCCTGTACTTTACTAGTTTTGTGCTCTGCTGCACATCAGGAATAAGCAGACACAAAGGGTCCCTGCATGCCCCTGTTTACATTCTTCGTCCTGAAGCTTGAAGAACTTGGCCAACTCCAACTTGAGTTGCATCTTGATCCCTGTTACCTCTTCATGTGCTGGGGTTCAGTTTCCTGTCTCCTTGTGCTCTTTCTTAAGTGGATTAGGTGTGCCTGGGTGGGCTGGGAGTGGGTTGAGTAAAGTCTGGCTTGGCTCAGTAGGAGATATGAGGAAAGTAGGCAGCTCAGTACATACTATCCCCCTGCTGCTCCCACCCTGTCCTTCAGCCTTGCCTCTCTGTTCCCCCATTCTGTTGAACACATAGCAAGTTAATAAATATAGGATATAATATAAAATATGGTTATAGAGATTTTCAGGGTAAGGTGATAGTATGGAATCTTACAAAATTTGCAGATAATATCAACATAAATATAAATGAAATGAAAATTATACTAAAAAGTAAGCAAAGAGCAGTAAAAGTCATAATATTTGAAATATGTGAAAGCAACCACAAAGACAGTTGGGTTTATCAAAACATGTCCAGGTAGCTCTGCTTCTAAACTAGCTTCCTCACAAAGTGGTGGAGGAGGAGGAAAGAAATACAAGGGACAAATAATCATTTCACATACAAATTAGAGATTAGGGAGATATCACCTGAAGTGCCTTCCTCCTACCTCAGCAATTTACCCTCACCTCCTGATCCACTTCTTTGAGTCCTGTGCACATCACCTTAGTATTTCCCAGATCTGTCTGAACAGATACTCCATGGGTCACATCTGGCAATTCTTACATTCTCTGAAATTCCTTTTCTTACACCTGTGTTCTCCCTGTCAAGGTGGTACTGATGCAAGCATGTTCCTATTGAAAGTGGTAGAGAGAGCTTCCTCCTGATTGTGAGGTCAAGGGATAGGAAATGAGTATAGGAAGGAATTTGTCAGATGGACACCTTACTCCTAGGAAATAGTTAATATACCATCAAATGGGACATTTTCCCTGACTTCACTTGCAGCTCCACACCCAGATGGGAAGGCTCACCCCCTTTTCCTCCATGTGACCTGCAGAACCTAGAAAAGTTAGGAGTCAGGAATTTTGAACCTCCGAGCAGGCTGGAGGCAAAGGACATATTCTGACACTTTCTCTCCTACCAGAGCTCTTAATTATCCACTAGGAAATGACCATCCTAAAGCTGGGAGTGCTTTCTCTTTGTGAGATACAAAAACCAAGGAAGCATATGAATATGTAAGGCAGGTTAAGGAGGAGTGAATGAGCAGACCAATGTAAGGATTTCTAGAGGGAAGGGAAAATGCTTCCTGTGGTTCCATAATGAAAGTATGTGTTCCAGAAATGTGTCACATCAGAACTGGTAAGAGAACACTATACATATTCACTTCAGTAGAGGAGACTAACTTCTTTTCCACATTATTCCTATATGCTGCCATTTCCTGACTGAACATAAACTCAGATTCATTCTTCATGTGAAGAGTGTCTGTTCTTCAGTCTTCTATACAACTCTTCTCAGAATTCCTTTATTTTTTAAACTATCATGTTTTATTTCCCCCACCCTTCCAGATATTTTCAAAGCCACCATTTCCTTTCTGAATATAACTAGGACACTTTTTTAAAATGAAGGACAAATTTTCCCCACTCAGAATTCATGACAGAATTCTGATTTTTTTTTAGGCCTCCTCCTTTGTAGGTCAGTTAGAAGTAGGACACAGATCTTAAAATTTTTACCAAAGCAAATAATTTTCTCATATAAAGTGAAGAAAAATAGCAAAAACCCTACCATATTTTGAATAGTACTTTAAGGAATATACTATACTAAGTGCTTTAAAATGCATGTGTTCCATGAAAAAATACTCACCATCTCTAGCAATAAAGGAAATGCAAATTAAAACCACACTAAGATTCCACCTCACCCCTGTTAGAATAGCCATCATCAGCAACATCATAAACAACAGGTGTTGGCGAGGGTGCGGGGAAAAAGGAACCCTCTTACACTGTTGGTGGGAATGTAAACTAGTACAACCACTCTGGAAAACAATTTGGAGGCTACTTAAAAAGCTAAACATTGATCTACCATTTGATCCAGCAATACCACTCTTGGGGATATACCCAAAAGACTGTGACACAGGTTACTCCAGAAGCACCTGTACACCCATGTTTATTGCAGCACTATTCACAATAGCCAAGTTATGGAAACAGCCAAGATGCCCCACCACTGACAAATGGATTAAGAAAGTATGGTATCTATACACAATGGAATTTTATGCAGCCATGAAGAAGAACGAAATGTTATCATTCGCTGGTAAATGGATGGAATTGGAGAACATCATTCTGAGTAAGGTTAGCCTGCCCCAAAAGACCAAAAATCATATGTTCTCCCTCATATGTGGACATTAGATCAAGGGCAAACACAACAAGGGGATTGGACTTTGAGCACATGATAAAAGTGAGAGCACACAAGGGAGGGGTGAGGATAGGTAAGACACCTAAAAAACTAGCTAGCATTTGTTGCCCTTAACGCAGAGAAACTAAAGCACATACCTTAAAAGCAACTGAGGCCAATAGGAAAAGGGGACCAGGTACTAGAGAAAAGGTGAGATCAAAAAGAATTAACCTAGAAAGTAACACACACGCACAGGAAATCAATGTGAGTCAATGCCCTGTATAGCTATCCTTATCTCAACCAGCAAAAACCCTTGTTCCTTCCTATTATTGCTTATACTCTCTCTTCAACAAAATTAGAAATAAGGGCAAAATAGTTTCTGCTGGGTATTGAGGGGGTGGGGGAGAGGAAGGGGGCGGAGTGAGTGGTAAGGGAGGGGGTGGGGGCAGGGGGGAGAAATGACCCAAGCCTTGTATGCACATATGAATAATAAAAGAAAAAAAATGCATGTGTTCATTTACTATATTACAACAACTACATAAACATTATTTAAAAATTTTATCATTATTTTTGTACTGGGGGTATATTATAAAATTTACAAAAGTGTTTGCAGCATATCTTAGTTAAATATGCCCCCTTAATCATTCTTTTTTTTATCACCTCTCCTTCAATTCTTAGAATAGTTTTAACTGGTCTCATTTTTTCATTTTCATACATAAGTACACAATAGTTCCACCATATTCACCCTCCTACAACTTTTCTTTATATCCTCCCCCCTCCACTGTTACCAACTCCCCATACAGTGCCTGATTTACATTCTTGTCCTCCATTTTTGAGGGAAAAAAGACATTTTTGTTTGTTTAAGGTAACTATACAGAGTTTCATTATGACATTTTCATGTATATATGTATTGCATCTGGGATTGGTTCATCCCCTCCAATTTCCTCTTTTCTACCTTAATCCTCTTCAACAGGTTTAAAAATTCTATATTCATTCTTGTATAGAAAGTACATCACCTACATTCACCTTCTTTTACCCTCTCCCTCTTGTTAATGTCTTCCCTTAGCATTACCTGTTTTTCATTCTTGTCCTTCCTTGTTTAGGTGTCTGTTCACTGGTCAGTGGGACTTTTTCCTGTATTTGCATTGTGCTTAAGTCAATGTAACCCTCCACTGCACTTACTCACACCTTTTCCCCCATCCTGTGTTGTTTTAACAGTTTTCAGCACGTTTTATTATGTCTTGTTCCTACACAAATGTAACTTCATTATTATTCACTAAATTTCTTTCCTTCTGTTCTATCTCCCTTAGAGTTCTCTACCAGTCTCACTTTTGGATACATGTTCTGTATATATTTTTATGTACATATGATATTGCTTGTATTTGCATTGGGCCTGTATTTCACATATGAGAGAAAACATGTGGCCTTTAGATTTCTGAACCTGGCTAGGCTAACTTCACTTAAGATGATCTCTAGTTCTGTCCATTCACCTGCAAATGAAAAATTGCATTCTTTATGGCCGAATAAAATTCTATTGTGTACAAATTCCACATTTTCTTAATCCATTGATCAGTTTTGGGGCATCTTGGCTTTTTACACAGCTTGGCTATTGTGAATAAAGCTGCAATAAACATGGCAGTGCAAGTGCTTTCATTGTAACCTGACTTACATTCCTTCAGGTATATCCCCAGGAGTGGTATTGCTGGATCATATGGCAGTTCTATTTTTAGGTTCTTGAGGAGTCTTCATACTGTTTTCCATAGTAGTTGTACTAATTTATGTTCCTACCAACATTGTGTGAGGATTCTTTTTTTCCCACATCCTTACCAACCTTTGTTGTTGTTTGTGTTCTTGATGGTAGCCATTCTCACAGGAGTGAGGTAGACTTTTAATGTGGTTTTGATTTGCACGTCCTTTAATGACCAGGGATTTAGGTTTTTGGACTTCTTTCTTTGAAAAAGCTGTGTTCAGTTCACTTGCTCATTTCTTCATTGGGTCATTGAATGTTGGGGGGAGTTTAATTTTTTAAGCTGCCTATATATTTTGGTTATTAATCCTTTGTCAGATGAATAGCTGCAAAGGTTTTCACCCATTTGTGGGTTGCCCCTTCAATCTGGTGATCATTTCTTTTGTTGTGCAGAAGCATTTTAGTTTCATGTAGTCCCTTTTGTTAATCCTTTCTCTTAGTTTATGAGCCATTGGAGTTCTATTTAGGAAGTTACTGCCTATGTGTAAGTTCTAGTGTATTCTCTACTCTTTCTTGCACTATTTCAAGTATTATATTAAGGTCCCTCATATATTTTGAGCTGATATTTGTACAGGGTGTGAGACATGGATCTGGTTTCAGTTTTCTGCATTCAAATATCCACTTTTCCTAGCAACATTTGTTGAAGAGGCTATATTTTATCCATCATATGGTTTTGGTGCCTTTGTAAAAAATCAGGCATGTGTAGCTGTGTGGATTCATATCTGGGTTTTCTATTCTGTTGAATTGGTCTTCATGTCTATTTTTGTGCCAGTACCATGCTGTTTTTATTGCTATTACTCTGTAGTGTAGTTTGAAGTCAGGAATTCTGATACCTCTTCCTTTGCTGTTTTTGCTCAGTATTGCCTTGGGTACTCAAGGTCTCTTATGCTACCAAATGAACTTTAGGGCTGATTTTCCTGTCTCTGTGATGAGTGTCATTGGAATTTTGATGGGGATTGTATTGAACATATAGATTGCTTTTGGTAATATAGTCATATTCACAATATTGATTCTTATAATCCATGAACATGGGAGATTATTCCATCTTCTGATGTCTCTTTTGATTTGTTTCTTTAATGGTTTATAGTTTTCATTGTAGAGGTCTTTCACTTCCTTTATTAAGTTTGTTCTCAGGTATTTATTTTTGAGGCTATTGTAAATAGAATTCTTTTCCTCTATTCTTTCTCAGTTTGTTCATTGTTAGTATATAGAAAGGTTACTGTTTTGTAAGTTTATTTGCATTCTGCTACTTTGCTGAAGGTGATTGTAATGTCTAAGAGTGCCATCTGCAAATAGGGATACTTTAAAGTCTTCCTTTCCTATTTGAATTCCTTTTATTTTATTTTATTATTCATATGTGCATACAAGGCTTGGGTCATTTCTCCCCCATGCCCCCACCCCCTCCCTTACCACCCACTCCACCCCCTTCCACTCCCCCCACCCCTCAATACCCAGCAGAAACTATTTTGCCCTTATCTCTAATTTTGTTGTAGAGAGAGTATAAGCCATAATAGGAAGGAACAAGGGTTTTTGCTGGTTGAGATAAGGATAGCTATACAGGCAGTTGACTCACATTAATTTCCTGTGCATGTGTGTTACCTTCTAGGTTAATTCTTTTTGATCTCACCTTTTCTCTAGTTCCTGGTCCCCTTTTCCTATTGGCCTCAGTTGCTTTTAAGGTATGTGCTTTAGTTTCTCTGCGTTAAGGGCAACAAATGCTAGCTAGTTTTTTAGGTGTCTTACCTATCCTCACCCCTCCCTTGTGTGCTCTCGCTTTTATCATGTGCTCAAAGTCCAATCCCCTTGTTGTGTTTGCCCTTGATCTAATGTCCACATATGAGGGAGAACATATGATTTTTGGTCTTTTGGGGCAGGCTAACCTTACTCAGAATGATGTTCTCCAATTCCATCCATTTACCAGCGAATGATAACATTTCGTTCTTCTTCATGGCTGCATAAATTTCCATTGTATATAGATACCACATTTTCTTAATCCATTCGTCAGTGGTGGGGCATCTTGGCTGTTTCCATAACTTGGCTATTGTGAATAGTGCTGCAATAAACATGGGTGTGCAGGTGCCTCTGGAGTAACCTGTGTCACAGTCTTTTGGGTATATCCCCAAGAGTGGTATTGCTGGATCAAATGGTAGATCAAAGTCTAGCTTTTTAAGTAGCCTCCAAATTTTTTCCCATAGTGGTTATACTAGTTTACATTCCCACCAACAGTGTAAGAGGGTTCCTTTTTCTCCACATCCTCGCCAACACCTGTTGTTGGTGGTGTTGCTGATGATGGCTATTCTAACAGGGGTGAGGTGGAATCTTAGCGTGGTTTTAATTTGCATTTCCTTTATTGCTAGAGATGGTGAGCATTTTTTCATGTGTATTTTGGCCATTTGAATTTCTTCTTTTGAGAAAGTTCTCTTCAGTTCACTTGCCCATTTCTTTACTGGTTCATTAGTTTTGGGAGAATTTAGTTTTTTAAGTTCCCTATATATTCTGGTTATCAGTCCTTTGTCTGATGTGTAGCTGGCAAATATTTTCTCCCACTCTGTGGGTGTTCTCTTCAGTTTAGAGACCATTTCTCTTGACGAACAGCAGCTTTTTAGCTTTATGAGGTCCCATTTATCTATGGTATCTCTTAGTTGCTGTGCTCCTGGGGTTTTGTTGAGAAAGTTCTTACCTATACCTACTAACTCCAGAGTATTTCCTACTCTTTCCTGTATCAACTTTAGAGTTTGTGGTCTGATATTAAGATCCTTGATTCATTTTGAGTTAATCTTGGTATAGGGTGATATACATGGATCTAGTTTCAGTTTTTTGCAGACTGCTAACCAGTTTTCCCAGCAGTTTTTGTTGAAGAGACTGCTATTTCTCCATTGTATATTTTTAGCTCCGTTGTCAAAGACAAGTTGGTTATAGTTGTTTGGCTTCATATCTGGGTCCTCTATTCTGTTCCACTGGTCTTCATGTCTGTTTTTATGCCAGTACCATGCTGTTTTTATTGTTATTGCTTTGTAATATATTTTGAAGTCACGTATTGTGATACCTCCTGCATTGTTATTTTGACTGAGTATTGCCTTGGCTATTTGTGGCCTCTTGTGTTTCCATATAAATTTCATGGTAGATTTTTCAATCTCTTTACTGAATGTCATTGGAATATTGATGGGAATTGCATTAAACATGTAGATTCCTTTTGGGAGTATAGACATTTTTACTATGTTGATTCTACCAATCCATGAGCATGGGAGATCTCTCCACTTTCTATAGTCTTCCTCAATCTCTTTCTTCAGAAGTGTATAGTTTTCCTTGTAGAGGTCATTCACATCTTTTGTTAGGTTTACACCTAGGTATTTGATTTTTTTTGAGGCTATTGTAAATGGAATTGTTTTCGTACATTCATTTTCAGTTTGCTCATTGTTAGTGTATAGAAATGCTAATGATTTTTCTATGTAGATTTTATATCCTGCTACCTTGCTGTACCTATTGATGATGTCTAGAAGCTTCTGAGTAGAGTTTTTGGGTCTTTAAGGTATAGGATCATGTCATCTGGAAATAGGGATATTTTGACAGTTTCTTTACCTATTTGTATTCCTTTTATTCCTTCTTCTTGCCTAATTGCTCTGACTAGGAATTCCAGTACTATGTTGAATAGGAGTGGAGGCAGTGAGCATCCTTGTCTGGTTCCTGATTTTAGAGGGAATGGTTTCAGTTTTTCTCCATTAAGTATAATGCTGTCTGTAGGTTTGTTATATATAGCTTTTATAATGTTGAAGTACTTTCCTTCTATTCCTAGTTTTCTTAGAGCTTTTATTATGAAATGGTGTTGGATCTTATCAAAGGTTATTTCTGCATCTATTGAGATGATCAAGTGGTTTTTGTCTTTGTTTCTGTTAATGTGGTTTATTACATTTATTGATTTTCATATGTTGAACCACCCCTGCATCCCTGGGATGAAGCCTACTTGGTCGTGGTGAATAATCTTTTTGATGTGTTGTTGAATTTGGTTTGCCATTATTTTGTTGAGGAGATTGGCCTATAGTTCTCCTTTTTGGAGGTGTCTTTGCCTGGTTTTGGGATAAGTGTAATAGTGGCTTCATAAAATGTGTTTGGCAGTTTTCCTTCCCTTTCTATTTCGTGGAACAGTTTAAGGAGGGTTGGTATCAGTTCTTCTTTAAAGGTCTGATAGAATTCAGCAGAGAATCCATCAGGTCCTGGACTTTTCTTTTTGGGGAGACTCTTGATTGCTGCTTCAATTTCATTTTGTGTTATAGATCTATTCAGGTGATTGATTTCCTCTTGGTTCAGTTTTGGATGATCATATGTATCTAGAAATCTGTCCATTTCTTTTAGATTTTCAAATTTATTTGAATATGGGTTCTCAAAGTAGTCTCTGATGATTTCCTGGACTTCCATGGTGTTTGTTGTTATCTCCCCTTTTGCATTCCTGATTCTACTAATTTGGGTTTTTTTCTCTCCTCATTTTAGTCAGGTTTTCCAGGGGTCTGTCGATCTTGTTTATTTTTTCAAAGAACCAACTTTTTGTTTCATTAAAACTTTGTGTGGTTTTTTTGGTTTCTATTTCGTTGATTTCAGCTCTTGTTTTTATTATTTCTCTCCTTCTATTTGTTTTGGGATTTGCTTGTTCTTGTTTTTCTAAGAGTTTGAGATGTATCATTAGGTCATTGATTTGGGATCTTTCAGTCTTTTTAATATATGCACTCATGACTATAAACTTTCCTCTCAGGACTGCCTTAGCTGTGTCCCATAGGTTCCGGTAGGTTGTGTTTTCATTTTCATTGACTCCTAGGAACTTTTTAATTTCCTCTTTTATTTCATTGATGATCCATTCTTCATTAAGTAATGAGTTATTTAGTTTCCAGCTGTTTGCATGTTTTTTGTCTTTACTTTTGTTGTTGAGTTCTACTTTTACTGCATTGTGATTAGATAGTATGCATGGTATAATTTCTATTTTCTTATATTTCTGAGACTTGCTTTGTGCCCTAGGATATGATCTATTTTGGAGAAGGTTCCATGGGAAGCTGAGAAGAATGTATATTGTGTAGAAGTTGGATGAAATATTCTGTAGACATCAACTAGGTCCATTTGATCTATTGCATATTTTAGATCTTGGATTTCTTTATTGATTTTTTGATAATAATGGGGTGTTAAATCTCCCACAACCACTGTGTTGGCATTTATATATGCTTTTAGGTCTTTCAGGGTATGTTTGATGAAATTGGGTGCATTGACATTGGGTGCATACAGGTTGATAATTATTATTTCCTTTTGGTCTATTTCCCCTTTTATTAGTATGGAATGTCCTTCTTTATCTCATTTGATCAATGTAGGTTTGAAGTCTACTTTGTCAGAGATAAGTATTGCTACTCCTGCCTGTTTTCGGGGGCCATTGGCTTGGTAAATCTTCTTCCAGCCTTTCATCCTAAGCCAATGCTTATTTCTGTCGGTGAGATGGGTCTCCTGTAAGCAACAAATTGTTGGATCTTCCTTTTTAATCCATTTCGTCAAGCAGTGCCTTTTGATGGGTGAATTAAGTCCATTAACATTAAGCATTAGTACTTGTATAGGTATGTGGTGATTCCTGTCATTTAGTTGTCTTAGTTGTTTGAAGGTTTGATTGTGTGTACCTAAGTTGAGGTTACTCTCTCCTTTCTTGCTTTTTCTTTTCCTGTGGTTTGGTGCTGCCTGTCTTTTCATGGTTAAGTTGGGTTTCACTTTCTGTGTGCAGAATCCCTTGCAGAATCTTTTGTAGTGGTGGCTTTGTGGTCACATATTGTTTTAGTTTCTGTTTATCATAGAAGACTTTTATTGCTCCATCTATTTTGAATGATAGTTCTGCTGGGTTGAGTATCCTGGAGTTGAAGTTATTTTCATTCAGTGCCCAGAAGATCTCACCCCATGCTCTTCTTGCTTTTAATGTTTCTGTTGAGAAGTCTGCTGTGATTTTGATGGGTTTACCTTTGTATGTTACTTGTTTTTTCTCTCTTACAGCCTTCAATAATCTTTCCTTAGTTTCTGAACTTGTTGTTTTAATGATGACATGTCGTGGGGTAGTTCTATTTTGATCTGGTCTGTTTGGTGTCCTTGAGGCCTCTTGCATCTGTATGGGAATATCTTTCTCTAGATTTGGGAAAATTTCCATTATTATTTTGTTGAATATATTACGCATTCCCTTTGCTTGCACCTCTTCTCCTTCTTCGATGCTCATGATTCTCGCTTGGTCTTTTGATGGAGTCGGTGAGTTATTGCATTTTCTTTTCACAGGTCTTGAGTTGTTTAATTAATAGTTCTTCGGTTTTTCCTTTAATTACCATTTCATCTTCAAGTTCTGAGATTCTGTCTTCTGTTTGTTCTATTCTGCTGGATTGGCCTTCCGTTTTGTTTTGCAGTTCTGTTTCGTTCTTTTTTCTGAGGTTTTCCATATCCTGGCTGGTTTCCTCTTTAATGTTGTCTATTTTTGTCCTGAGTTCATTTATCTGTTTATTCATCGTGTTCTCTCTTTGACTTTGGTTTTTCTACAGTGCTTCTATTGTTTCCTTTGTTTCTTCTTTTGCTTTTTCAATTCTCTATTTTTGTTGTCTTGGAATTTCTTGAGTATCTCCTGTACATTTTGGTTGACCCTATCCAGTATCATCTCTATAAAATTTCATTGAGTACTTGTAGTATGTCTTCTTTTAAATTATTCTTGTGGGCTTCATTGGGTCCTTTGGCATAGTTTATCTTCATTTTGTTGGAGTCTGGATCTGAGTATCTGTTTTCTTCATTCCCCTCTGGTTTCTGTACTAATTTTTTGCTGTGGGGAAACTGGTTTCCCTGTTTTTTCTGTCTTCCCATCATTGTCTTTGGTGTTGTTACTGTCCCTGTACTGTGTGCAATTAAATATTTTCTAGCTTGTAATAATAACAATGGTAATATTTAGAATGGAAGGGTGAGCTGAGATGGAAAGCAAGAAGTTAAAGAAAAGGGAAAAACAAATACACAGACAAGAAGAAGAAAACAGAACAAGGTATCAGACAAGAAAGTTTCAAAGGTATAAACAGGGAGCGTTAGTGTACTAATCGACAGTAAACTGAAGAGACATTAGAGAGACAGAGAGAGGATTGAAAATCAAAAATAAAAAAATAAATATAAGAATAAAAATAAAAAATAAGTAAATGAAAGAAATATCTGTATAAAAATGAATTAAAATAAAATGAAAAATAGAAAATTAAAAAAAAAACCCAAAAAACCAAAACACTATAAAACCTCCAAGTTCAAATGCAATGAAGTTTCAGTTTTAGTAATTTGGGTGTCCATCTCAGTCTCCAATCCTGGAGATGGTGCCTCAGATGTTGTTCTGTAGTTGTCTCATCAAAGGGAATGCATAAAGTAGAACAAATACACACACACACACACACACACACACACACACATACACACACAAAACCCCACCAAGTGTCCCAAGTTCAAATGCAATACAGTTTCAGTAAGTTTTTCAGCATGCAGGTGTAATTCAGTTGTTCTCTCATCAAAGGTAGGGAGAAAAAGAAAAAAAAAGAGTCTGGAGACAGTTCTGAGAATGGTATCTGCAGCTGTGGCTTGCCTGCCCACTGCTGTCAGCCTGTTGTTGCTGGCGGCTTTATTTATTCAGATCTCTGGTGTGAGCTTAGCACTCACCTGACCCTGCAGGCTTTGTTTGCTCAGAGTTCTCCTGTGCGGGAGCCTCTGCTACAACCTTTCCCCTTTCCAAGCACTGGGAAAGGTGCCACTGCACCCGTGTTCTCTGGCCCACGTGTTTATTTACAGTTCATGTGGGAGGTGGGTCTTTCCCCCTCTCCTGTGGAGATTTCCTCCCAGTGCCACTTTCACAAGCTTTCCTGCTCCTGATTACTGGGCGGTACTGCTGCTCCTGCAAGCCGCCATGTTTGTTTACAGTTCACGTGAGAAGTGGGTCTTCCCTCCTCTCCTGTGGAGTTTTCCTCCCTCCGCCACTCTCACAAGCTTTCCTGCTCCTGGTTGCTGGGTGCGCGCCCCCTCTCCCGCCAGAGCCTCTCTGGCCCACCTGGCTTGTTTATTTATAGTCCCAGGAAGGATTCCCTTCCCTCAATCTTCAGTGCTCAGTGAGCCCAACCCTCTTTCCCACGTGTCTTTATTGTTCTTATTGCTTATTAGTCAGTTTCTCTTTTTTCCCCAGGTGGAGGTCAGTCTGTCCAGGGGGCTATGCTGCTCTAGCCCAGGCTTGTCTGTGGGAGTACCACAGTACCGCAAAGCTCACCTAGTCTGCATCTTCCCAAGCCATCTGGGCGCGGGCGACTGGCGGCCTGGGGACCCTCCTGGTTTCTCCGTTTAACGTGAGGTGGAGATTCTCTGTGCTGGCTGGAGATGTGGAGGGGTCAAAGTTATGCCTCTTCTCAGTGATTATGCCTGCAAAGTGTGTCTCCACCGTCTCTCCAAGATTTCACTATAGGAGGCTCGCTTTCTGCTTCCTCCCTCTAGCTGCCATCTTGGAATTGTTTGAATTCCTTGTGTTTCTTCTTGTTTTTTGCTTTGCCTAGGAATATCAGGACCATGTTGAATAAGAATGGACAGAGTAGACACCCTCGTCTCCTTCCTAGTTTTGAAGTAAATGGTTTCAGTTTTAAGCCATTTAGTATAGGCTTGTTGTATATAGCCTTTATTATGTTGAAGTACATTTCTTCTATTCCTAGTTTCACCAGAGATTTTATCATAAAAAGATGTTGAATTTTGATGCAGGCTTTTTCTGCATCTATTGAGATGATCATGTGGTTTTTGTCTGTGCTCCTGTTAATATGCTGTATTACATTTCATTATTTGTGCATGTTGAACCATCCCTGCATCCCTAGGATGAAATTGACTTGATCACAGTGTATGATCTTTTTTGATATGTTGTTGCATTCATTATTTGATTGAGAATTTTTGCATCTAAGTTCATTAAAGAGATTGGTCTAAAATTCTCTTTTTTTGTTGTTTCCTTGTCCACTTTTGGGATGTGTATAATACTAGCTGCATAGAATAATTTTGGCAGTGTTCCTTCCTTTTCCACTTTATGGAAATTTTTAGGAGTGTTGGTGTTAGTTTTTCATCAGTGAATCTGTCAGACCCTGGACTTTTATTTTGTGAGATCGTTTATCGCTGCTTCAATTTCATGGCTCATGATAGACCTATTTAGGTGATTTATATCCTCTTGTTTCAATTTTGGTTGGTCATATGTGTCTAGAAATTGCTATATTTCTTCTAGACATTCCAGTTTGTTTGAATATAGATTTTCAAAGTAATCACCTGATGGTTTTGTGGATTTCCTTGATGGTTGTTGTGTTCACTTCTTTTTCATTTTAATTTTGGTCTTTTCCTTCCTCATTTTAGTCAGATTTGTTAGGGGTTTATAAATCTTTTAAAAAGTCATTTATTTACGATCTTTCTGTGTTTTTAATATATGCATTCAGGACTTAAACTTTCTCCTCAGCACTGCCTATGCTATGGCCCATAGGTTCTGGTAGGTTGTGCTTTCATTTTCATTAAATTCCAGGAATTTTTTGATTTCCTCCCTTATTTCTTCAATGACTCACTGATGATGGAGCAAAGTGTTGTTCAGCCTCCAGGTGTTTCAGTATTTTCTGCTGTTTCTTTTGTTATTGAGTTTTAGTTTTATTCTGTTGTGGTCAGTGTGCAGGGGGTTATTTCAATTTTCTTATATTTGTTAAGACTTGCTTTGTAACCTGGAATATGATGTATTTTGGAGAAAGTTCCATGGGCCTCTGAGAAGAATGTATATTGTGCTGCTGCAGGATGGAATACCCTGTGACATCTGTCAGGTCCATTTGATCTGTGATGTCATTCAGTTCTAAATTTTGTGTATTTTTTTTCATATTTGTGGTAATGGAGTACTGAGGTCTCCCACTATCACTGTGTTGGGGTCTGTCTGTGTTTTAAAGTCCCATAGTGTATGTTTAAAGAAGTTGGGTGCATCAACATTGGGTGCATATAGGTAACAATTGTTATCTCCTCTTGGTGTATTGTTCCTGATACTAATAAGTATGATGTGACCTTATTTGTCTTTCCTGACTAATTTAGGTTTGAAGTCTACTGTATATGATATAAGCATAGCCTCCTGTTTTGGGGCCTATTAACTTGGTAAATCTTTTTCCACCCTTTCACACTAAACCAATGTTTGTTTTTCTGTCTGTAAAGTGAATTTCTTATAAACAACAACTGGTTGGGTCTTCTTTTTTAATCCAGTTTGCCAGTCAATGTCTTGATGGGGGACTTGAGATCGTTAACATTCAGTGTTAATATTGAGAGGTATGTGGTGATTTTTTTAGTTGTTTTTGGTGTGTAAGGGTTTGTGTGTGTGTGAATTAATTCTGTGATACTCTCTAATTACTTATCTGCTCTTCTCTTGGGATTTAATAATTCCATCCTTTCATGGCTATGTTAATTTTCATCTTTTGTTTGTAGGATTCTTTTGAGAATCTTCTGTAGTGCTGGTTTAGTGGTCATGCATTATTTTAGTTTCTGTTTATTATGGAAGGTTTTTGTTTCTCCTTCAATTTTAAATGCCAGCTTTGCTGGGTAGAGTATTTTAGGATTAAAATTGTTTTTTTAATGCTTAAAAATACCTCACTCCATGCTCTTCTTGCCTTTAAGGTTTCTGTTGAATAATTTGCCACTATTTGGATGGTTTTATCATTGTATATTATTAGAATTTTTTCTCTTAGCACCTACAATATTCTTTACATGTTCTCTGTGATTGTTTTATTTGTAATATGCCATGGATAGGTTCTACTTTGGTCATGTTGGTTTGGTGTCCGAGAGACTTCCTGTACCTAGATATGTAACTCTTTCTTGTGATTTGGGAAATTTTCTGCTATTATTTTGTTGATAATGTTTCCTATACCTTTGGCTTGCTCCTGTTCTCCTTCTTCAATGCCTATGATTCTCAAGTTAGATTTTGTGATGGAGTTGCCTAATTCTTGCATATTTCTTCCACAACTCTTCAGCTTTCTTTCTAAATATTCTGTTTTTTTTCTTTTACATTTATTTTGTCTTCAAGCATTGAAATTCTGACTGCTACTTGTTCTAATCTGCTGGATTTGTTTTCAACTGTATTTTTTATTTGACTTGGGGAACTTTTTGTTTCCAGGGTTTCTGTATGATTCTCTCTTCCTTTTTTATTTTGAGACTTCTTTCTTTTTTTGGGGGGGTGGTATTGGGGTTTGAACTCAGGGCCTCCTGCTTGCTAGGCAGGTGCTCTACCATTTGAGCCACTCTGCCAGCCTTAGACTTCTCATATCTTTTTAAAACTCCTCCTTTGCATTTTGTATTGCTTTCTTTATTCCATTGGTCTCTTTTTCTATTATTTTCCTTCATTTAATATTGAAGAGACAGCCTGCAGAATGGGAGAAAATCCTTGCCAGCTATACATCTGACAAGGGATTAGTAACCAGAATGTACCTTAAAAAAACTAAACTCTCCCAACATCAATGACCCAATGAAGAAATGAACAAATGAACAGAGATTTTTGAGAGGAAGAAATCCAAAAGGCCAAAAAAACCCATACCAAAATGAAAGAAAAAAACCAAAACCACATGAAGAAATCTTCACATCCCTGGCCATAAAGGAAATGCAAATAAAAACCACATTAAGAGTCTACCTCACTCCTGTGAGAATGGTTACTATCAAGAACACAAACAACAACAAAGGTTGGTGAGGATGTGGGGAAAAAGGAACACTCACACACTGCTGGTGGGAACATAAATTAGTCTAACCACTATGGAAAACAGTATGGAGGCTCTTCAAAAACCTAAAAATAGAACTGCCATATGATCCAGCAATACCACTCCTAGGGGTATACCTGGAGGAATGTAAGTCAGGTTACAATAAATGCACCTGCACACCTATGTTTATTGCAGCATTATTCACAATAGCTAAGCTATGGAAATAACCAAGATTCCCACAACTGATGATTGAATTAAGAAAATGTGATATTTATATGCAATGGAATTTTATTTTTTTATTTTTTTATTTTTTGTTTTATTCAACCATACCTTTTCCAGTGCCTGGTAGAGATGACCAACAAATGTAGAATGGATGAGAAGTATGACTAAGTGAAGAGAAACTGAGACAGATTAGAGGGACACACCTCTCCCTGGGGCACTGGGACAGGAGTTAAGCATTGTTAGAGCACTGTTAATTCTGTTTAACCACTATCAGTGTTAATGAGAAGACTTTACTGTGAGCACCTTTTAGTGTGTGCGTCTCCTTTAAATATGCAAAGATGTTGGAGCAGTGGCAATTTGACTCCCTAATCAACAGCCTTTGCTGGTGTCCCAGCTCCTTGAGTGAAGGACCATCAGCCAAGCAGCCGGCTGGACTGTCCTCATGCCAGCACCAGCTGCTTTGAACACTCCAGGAAAACATGCCTTGAGGAAACCACACAGCAACCACAGCTGCTTGCTGCAGATGCACAACTCTAGCTCCTAAGTACCCACTGAGTCCCAGTCACAACGGTTTCAAACAGCTTACACTGGACTCTGCCATCATAAGCTTCTGTGAACTCTGCACAACCCTGCAGCCATTTACACCCAGGCCAGAGTGGGAGCACCTCCCCTGATGGCCCAGCAGAAGGAAAGTGACTGGTGCAAATACAGTCCTGCATTTGCATGAGGGACTTCTGTGATTAGTGCACATGTGATCCCTCCTTTTCATGAAGGACTTGCCATGATTGGTACAAACATAGCCCTTCTGCATGAAGAACTGCTGTGATTGGTGCAGACACCCTTGCCACACCCCCTTCCTAGCTATATAAGCAGGCTGATGGGCTGACTTTGTCAAGGGTAGGAGAGACTGTCCTGTGCTGCCCTTGCTGGTGGTGTAATGATAGGCCCAATAAAAGGCTTCTCTTTAGTGGCCTTTTGATCTTCATCAAAGAGGCTGGAGGAAGCAGCAGCTGACTGATACTGGTGATGAAAGTGGCAGAGGCAATAGTGGTGGTGGAGGTGACAGCAGGCTCTGCTCCAGCAGTAGTTATGAAAAGCAACTAAAGGGTTCCAGAGAGCCACCAGGGCAAAAGTGACAGAGAGCAGAGGTGATGAGGAACAAGGGACAGTGAGAAGTAGAGAGAAGGTGAGAGGGGGTGGAGAGCTGAAGACAGAAGATGTAAAGAGCCAGAGAAGAGAAACTGTAGGCCCTGTCAGTGGAAAAGCTCCAGGGAGCTTCTGAGCGTTAAGAGTCAAGGGTCTCAGACACCCTAGGCTGAGAGCTGTAACACTTGTCCCTGCAGAGCTAAGGATCCCAGGACCCAAGGACTGTACAAGTGCTGTAACACTAGAAGGTGCCAGCTATTGCTGCTTGCTGCCGCCTGCTGCTGTTGCTCAATATTGCCCAAAGCTGAGGACTACAGAAGCTGCCAGGCTGCTGGTGGTTAAAGCCCAGAGCAACAGGTCTCTAATCTGAATGCCAAGAGCCAGGGTTAAGTCTCTGACTTTCTAAAGCCTGGAGCAATAGGACCCTAGCTCTCAGGGTTTGGAGATGAAGAGCCAGGGTAGCTTCTCCTCACCTACCCTTGATTCCTATCTGGGTCAACCAGCTAGCTGCTCACAAAACCTCTGCACAATGGCAAGACAGATATTTAGGAGTTCCAGCCCTAGGCTCATTATTAATAGTTGTATGACCTTAGCAATGGTTTTTTGTTTTTTTTTTTAA
This sequence comes from Castor canadensis, assembly GCF_047511655.1. Taxonomy (NCBI): domain Eukaryota; kingdom Metazoa; phylum Chordata; class Mammalia; order Rodentia; family Castoridae; genus Castor; species Castor canadensis. The sequence goes on along the minus strand of NC_133398.1, from coordinate 50,999,879 downwards.
ACCTGACTTACCACTGGTACAAGTTGATTGAGGTTTTATGAACTTGGGTTTGTAAAGTGGCTGCTGAAAGGTATAATGAGGACAAAGAGAAAGAGGAGGAGGGTATGGGAAAGAAGGGCTGAAAAGAGGGATGAAGGAAAAGAGGAGATGATTCTATCCCATTAATATGGGTAGGGGATCACTTAGATCATAGCATCAAGCCATGTAAGACAGAATTCAAGGAAAGAGGTGACAACTGCAGATGTTACTGAGTTCCCAGATTTCATCTTCACTTCATTCATTCACTTGTTCCTTGAGAACCTTGGAATTTTATTCAGCCATAAAGAAGAATGAAATTGTGTTGTTTGCAGTAAATGGATGGAACTAGAGAACATCATCTTAAGTGAAGTTAGCCAGATTCAGAAAACCAAAGTCTTTGTTTTCTCTCATGTGTGGAGTATAGACCCAATAAAAATATGAGCAATATTATGAAAAACAGATTATAATAAGGGGAGGCCATGTATGAAAGGAGAGTAATAGAAGGGAGTTAAGAAGGTGAATATGGTTGATATACTTTCTATACAAGAATGAATATAGAACTTTTAAACCTATTGATATCATCATAAGACTAAGGTAGAAAGGAGAAAAATAAAAGGGATGAACCAGTTTGGGTTATTATACATATATGCATGAAAATGTCACAATGAAACATATTGTATAACTATCTTAAACAAACAAAAATGTCATTTAAAAAAACCCCAGAGAACAAGAAGGCAAACAGGTCCTGTCTGGGGATAGGTACAAGTGGAAGGGATAAAGATATAAGGAAAGGACTTAGGAGGGTGGTGGAAATATTCTGTACACATGTGTGCACATGGAAAAATGAAACCTGTTGAAACTATTGCAGGAATGGGAAAAAGGGGATAAAGAAGAATGCTCAAAGGGGTGAATTCAACTGTGACACATTGCTAGAAATTTTGTAAATATCACAATGTACTTCCAGTACAACAATAATAAAAATAAATTATAAAAAGAAAGTGCTTAATAGATTAAGAGGACATTTTTGTCTAGCTTAACAATTTATAAAATTTTCATTTATAATGCCTGATTTTGTCAACTAAGCATTTTTATATCCATCAATCATATTGTTGAAAGATAATAATTTATTTAGTAGCAATTCTGCTTAATTTAACACACTGTTTTAACTTTCATACTCTATTACCAGGTTAACTATTGTTTCAGTATTTTAATAGATAGGAATTAGATACTCCATTTGTTGTAGTACTCTTTATGAATTGTTGCAAGTTTTAGTTAAGTATTGTTTTAAAATAAACATTTTCCTAATACAAGTACACATATATATTTTAGATGAGTGGAGTCATTTTTTAGTTTTTCCTTGTTTTGTATTTCTCAATTTGTTTTTCGGGGATTTTATCTAAAATATACTGTAATTTATTACTTGTGAAGACAAATTTTGTTAAAATTAAATTTAGTCTACGATGAAAAAGATAATAATAATCTATTTTGAAAAAACTCCAATTTCCTTGGTTTTGTTCTAATGCTTGCTGAAATCCTCTTTGAGTTCATTTCGTTGTTTCTATGTCTTCTCAATTTTTTTTTATCCTTATTCTCTTAGGATTCATTGAGTTGCTTTTATAGGTTCTCTTTAAGCTCCTTAAACATTCTTGTTATAATTCTTCTAACCTCAGAAACTGAGGATTCATTCATCCCCTTCACTGTCCACCAGATCCTCTATTGTATTATTGCTAACCTTTTAAGAAGTCATGTTTGTGCTTTCATTTTAAAGTCCTCACATGCCACAACCTGCCTTTTACTGAAAGAATTTTGTAGGTTTTCCTTTTACTATTGAATAAGCTAAGAACTAATATTAACTAAGTATGATCATTATTTTAGGCTTCTTTTCCTATAAAAATCAAAGATAGCAGGAATTGCATTTGTTAGGTTCACCAGTATAGCCTGAGGTCAACTTTCAATATGGTTAAGAGAAAGTCATTTTTTTTTTTGCAACATGGGTATTCAACCAAGAGCTTCAATATCATTAAGTTAGCACTTGTCTACTGAGCTACTTTCCCAACAGGTGAAAAATTCAGTTATTATTTATAATTTGAATATATTATTTATGGATAAATGATTCCATCTTCTGCTTCCTTCTAAGGTTATGTAATAAGTTGTGGAGTTTCTTTTTAAAGAATAAACACATACAAGAAGTTTTGTAAAGTAACACTTTAATGAACAAAGCAAAATAAGAAAAGGATGACTTGAAAAGCACACATTTTGCTATATTAACCACAATGTAAAAATGTAAATAATATACCATCAAAAATAATTGAAATCTTATAAATAGTTAAATAAATAAACTTTTAAACTAATAAATAGATAAATCTGCATGGATGAAAGAGAAAAGTGTTCCCAGAGTTGAACACAATGTTGTTAATACTCCTGAAACATCTGTCAAATGGATGTAAGTCATGTCACAAATGTAGAAGAAATGACTCTTTCCAATGGCAAAATTGATAAACATGAAATACAGTGTTTTAGTCACTGACAGTAATTTCCATGATGGGGCAGGTCTCATTCTTCACTTTGTAATCTTTCATACAAGTTAGCTGATGAAGAGAAGGATCTCATGATTTCTGCTCTGACAACCTCCCAGGCACAAGGGCTGTATTTTTTCTCTTGCAGGTAGAGAGTGATCCTGTGGAAGTAGTTCCTCACAGTCAGTGTGGAGTCCTCATGCATCAGGGGAGACTCTTTTTCCTCCACCTCCTGTGTCAGACAGGCTTCCATATTTTTCAGCTGCTGAGAGAGGCCAGAGCAGAATTTGTGCAGAAGGGTCTTCTCCCAAGCAGCAGAGGAGTCCTTTGTGCTGAAGAGATTGTAGATCTGCTGTGTCATCTCATGAAGGACTGAGATGGCTTGAGCCTTCTGGACCTGGTGGCCATCAAAGTCCTCCTGGGGGAATCCAAAGTCATTTCTGTCCTTCATGCAGGAGAAAGGAGAGATTCTCCTCATTTGTCCCAGGAGTATCAAGGACCTCCTGCTACCCAGGCTATGAGTCTGAGACAGGTTACAGCCCACAGAGAAGGTTGACCTGCAGCTGAGCACCAGCAGGGCCACCAGTAAAGCAAAGGACAAGGCCATTAGGGATGTTGCAGATGCTGCTGGCCTAGCTGAGGTGGGTGGTCCTGGACCTTTGCCTCTAGGTTCTCTGAAGATCTTCACATGCTCATTTGACTTAAGTAGAGAACACTTGAGGTTCCATTTTCTGAATGCCCTCCCCTTACTTTCTACTTCTCTTTTTGCTTTCGTTTGTGCTTTCCTTACTTGGGTTTAGAGTGGCATTTCTAACAATTTGGTTTTCATCATTCATTTTCATCCTGTGGCCCTCCCTTCTCATGCCACAAGAGGATTTTAGATTTTTTTCCTAATAGAAATCCTGACTAAAAGTGAAGAACAGAAATATAGGGTTATGTATCTACGTATGCTTCATACATAAAAAGGGGAGTGTAAATTTTAATTTTTTAAATGATAAAAAACTTAAGTTGAAAGTTAAAATTTAAAACCATTATATATACATGGAAATGTCACAATGAAACTCCCTCTATAGCTGTCTTAATCTAACAAAAATGTCTTTTTTTTTCAAAAACTGAGAGCAGGAAGGTAAAATAGGTCCTGTCTGGTGGATGGTACCAGTAGGAGAGGGGAAGATATAAGGAAAGGGTATAAGAAGGGGAATATGGTGGAAATATTACATATTCATGTATGAAAATAGAAAATTGAGACCTGCTGAATTTATTCCAGGAGTGGAGGGAGGGGGTATAGAGGAGAATGATGGAGGGAGTGAATTCAACTATGATATATTGTAAGAAGTTTTGTAAATGTCTCAATGTACTTCCAATACAATGTAATATGACAATAAAAAATTTTTTTGAAGAAAAATGTGTTGTTGAGCCAAAAAACAAGTAAAAGCCATTGATATTTAATTTGACTTCATTATTATGTTTTTGCATTAAGCAGAATTGATTCTGATTTTTATGAATTATATTTTCTTTATAATTTAGTAACATTTGGTACATTTATGTAAATTGCAATAAATCACATTATACATGAAATTTTTATAAAATATTTATATTTTATATTATAATATATATAACATATATTATATTATATATTGTATAATAATATAAAATATATTATATTTATTATATAATAATATAAAATATATTATATTTATTAATATATTATATTAATATATAAATATATAATATATTTATATTATATTTATATATAAATATATAATATATTTTATTTATAGTTTTATGAAATATAATGCATTTTAAGAAATCCAGAGATCTTGCAAAACTCATAAACATATTTAAAATATAAAGTATCTTAATTTTTATACTTAGTGTAAGTAATGTTTAATTTTGTTTTATAAGAGAAAATATTTTTTAACTTCACTGTCTGCTAAATAATATCAGTCAATTGACATAATTATTAATGTGCTGAATAATTTTACTAGACCTAAATAATGAAGTATAATCAATTGGTGTTTAACTCCCATAGACCACAGCACATTCAGATGCACTGAAGTTCAAAGGTAAGCAACACATACAAGGTAGCCATTGGCAGCCTGATACTATGTGAACGGTGATCAAACATGTAATGAAGAGAAAGCTCTCATCTATCAGTCCTATCAGTCACGGTCATCTATTGTCTATAGGTTTGTAGTAGAGATGTTTCATATATTTTTCTGCATCTTCCATGAATTCAATCTCAGTGCTTCTCCAGGGATAAAAGGAAACTCAAGAAAAAGGAAACAAACAATAAAGAAAAAGATTTCAGAGTTCAGATTTAGAGGCCCATAAAACTTGGCAATATCTAAGATTTGTTCATAGTCTCCAAATTAATTTTCTTCCATTTGGGAGTTATATCATCCCCAATCAGAATACAAGATTGAGAACACATTAGTTTGATTTTAAAGAAAAATTTTGCATTATAATTCACAAAATTCTCAAAAAGAATCCAACCCTAGCTAATTATTACCAAAGGAAAGAAAACTGTTTGTGTCTTAATGTCAATAATTGGAAATAAATATAATAAACTAAATGAAGTATACAATTTTCCTGTATAGCATGCATTGTAGCATATAGATTTCTTTCTCAATTTTTCTTTCATAGAAAGGAAAAGTCACTTTTTGCATTTCAATGATTGGGGACAAAGAAAACAAAATAATGACTGAATGTGATAAAAATGAAAGAAAGGAAGCAATATCCTAGTGAGAAAAACTAGTGACAAGACATGATTTAGCTAAAGTCAGCCCACTAAGATGGAAAGTAAAGGACGGGGTAGAGCTGAGTCAGGATGGCAGAGAGATGTGTTTAAGAATAATGGACAGATGTGGGCTCAAAGAAACCTGGGGTTGTTTCCAGATTTGCTCAATCCAGCCTTCAACAGTCAAGGAAGACACACAAGGGTTTATAATAAAGAGAGGCAGTGTGTGTGTGTGTGTGTGTGTGTGTGTGTGTGTATAATGAGGTCTCATGGAGTCCAGGCTGGTGCATGTGCCTCTCTATGTAACTAAATCTGACCTGGTACTCATGATCCTCCTGCCTCAAGCCATCCTAATGCTGAGATTGCAGGTGTGTGCTACCTCACCTGGCTCCAGGAAGTCAAATTTTAGAAAACACTATATTCTATCTGGATAATGGACAAGAGTTAATTGCAACAATGTCTCCTCTAGCAAGGAAATGAATTCAGAAATCTGAATTCTGTGTCTGACAAGAAGTAAAGGAAATGCTAATTTTAAGGACATTTATTCCAACTTAATATAGTTAAGTAATAAAGACAATGCTAATAAAAAGAATGAAAGGATAAAATTGTGTCAGTTAGACATTGTTTTCCCATTAAGTATAAACCAGCTCCATCCTTGCTTACCTTCCCAGAGCAGGTGTGTTTATAGCAGTATGACTGTAAACAAGGCACTATTCTTACCAATAAAAAAATCTATCCTCATTTTACCCCATAAAGAACACACTTGTAATTCATAGGTATAAAACACCTACTATGTGCCCTGCTCCAAGTCACTGGGAACACCCAAGTGTAAAGCAGACAGCATGGGATTCTATTATTATGTCTATGTGTGAAATAGACAGAGAGTGAGAGAAAGAGAGAGAGAGAGAGAGAGAGAGAGAGAGAGAGAGAGAGAGAGGTTGGTAATGAACTGCAGAGCTATTGTTGGCACCCAGAAAATGTCACTCCAAGTACTCTTGCATGCTCTCTGGGGATTTTTCTGGCCATAAAAACCAGAGCTGGTTCTACACTGATTAGTGCTTTCAGTAGAGCCCTACCTAAATAATGGCAGTATCTTCCTCTTCAGCACCCCATCATGTATATCACATATATTATATAACCCCTTAACTGACCCCACTTCATATGCATGGAATATTATCATTTTTGTATTTCAGAATGTGCTTTCATAAGGTTGAGTGAGCTTTTATAATGTGTTGTGGAACTCAGTGATATATTCACATAAAACTCATTGAATTCTTATATAATTCTAACCATTTATTCATATATTCATAAGGCTTTAGATTCCTGTTTCCACAGGCTTAAGACTCAGGGTCATGATCAACCTAGAGGAATGGGCTAAATAAAAACTAAACCAGGGAGCTAAGGCTCAGAGTTCACACCTGGAAGGGCTCCTGAAGGGATAGCAGATGTGGAAGTGGAATCAGTTCTGGAGACATGAGGTGAGTTCAGCACATCAGAAGAGGAACAGTGAGATGAAAAAAGATGCAGGACCACCTGCCTTGCCAACTTCTTGATGCTTTTTTTTTTTTTTGTAGAATTGGATGATGGGTTGATTATATAGATTTGCTGTGAGGAATTGGGCCAAATTTTGGTAATGCCAGGATAGAACTAAAGAAGAGGGGTTGAGGAAAAAGGATATATTTTAGTTGAAGAAAGTAATTTGGCATAATATTCCAATAGCTAAGGGAATAAAGTACAAAACTGGGAAATGGAACTGCATCACATTAAATAGCTTCTGTATATCAAGGAAAACAATTACCACAATGAAGAGACAGTCTTTAGAATGGAAGAAAATCTTTTCTAGTTATTATTCTGATGAGGGATTAATAACCACAATATATAAAGATGTTAAAAATTCAAAAGAACCAATAAGTAGACAAATGATTTGAACAGATAGCTCACAAAAGAAGTATAAATGACCAATAAATACACAAAAATGTTCCCTATCCTTGGCCATAAATGAAATGCAAATCCAAACTACATTAAGATTCCATCTCAGTCAGAGTGGCTATCATCAAGAAAACCCACAATGATAAATGCTTATGAGGATGCATGTAAAAAGGAACACTCCCATACTGTTGGCAGAATGTAAATTAGTCCAGATACCATGGATATCAGTATATGGAGGTTCTTCAAAAACTAAAATTAGAATTATCATATGATCCTGCTCTACAATTCATGTATATATCCAAAGGAATCAAAGTCAGCATACTATAGAGATCACTGCACACCCATGTTTATTGCAGCACTATCCACAACAGACAAATTTTGGAATCAGCCTATGTGCCCATTAATGAGTGAATGGATAAGGAAATTTAGATTATCAATCAGCCACAAGGAAGAACGAAATTTACAGAGAAATGGATGGAACTGGTAATCATCATGCTAACTAAAATATGCATGTCTCAGAATTATTACAAGTGTTCTCTAACATGGATAATATAGGCCTAAAAGAAACAAACAAACAAAACAGACATGAATTTAAAAGAGGGACTACTGTAGCAAATCAGTGGAAGACAATATATGGACAAGAGTATCATGTGGTGTTGAATATGACTGAAGTATGTTGAATATATATACAAAAATGTCATAATGAAACAGATTATTTTGAAAAATAAAAATTAATCAATTTGGCAAAGTAGCTTAGAAATGGAGGAAGAGTTGCCTGTGACTTTCCATTTGTAGGTGATATTGACTGATATGATAACTGCCAACTCTTATCTTTCAGTTCTTTGGGGTCTCCTCACACACACACAAATGGGGAATTATCATTAGATTAATTTATATTTATCCATTTCTATGGGATAGTTGGATATATTTGTGACATTTGTCAGGCAATAATTTGTGTGCTACCTCAGGTGGCAAAGCCAGGAGATTTGAGTCCTTAGTCAATGTTCTTGACTGAAAATGCTCTCATTCTTCTCTATACATACCTGTATTCTCACTTCTAATTACCACACTGACATAGCCTTTTAAGACCTGAGATATTTTCTCCTTGGAATGCCTACCCAGGAATTTATAAGCTACCTCTGAGCCCAAATCATCTTGCCAAACTTGTGTCCTCGGCATTTACTCAGTCCCTAACATTTCAGAGCTCAGTCAATGTTTTTGAAAGGATACATCATTGTAGGAAAAACAATAAAATTCATAGTAATTTTATGATTTTAGAGGACAATAGATCTAATGCTACTTTTAAATTCTTCATGGCCCATCAAGAAAAGTTACAATTAAAGATTGTGTGGATAATTTTATCAAACAGTATCATTTGGCCGAATGGATATTTTACTCAAGTTTGTGTTTCTAATATTTAGAATGTGAGGATAAGAAAGAAGGACCTGGGTAAGATGGAAGTCTCACATGCCACTTTTTGTTTTCATGATCCTCAAGGATCTGTGACACTCTTCCTGTTAACTCTTTCCTCAGGTCATGAGGTCACTTCCTGAACTTTACAATGACATTCAAAACTTCTCCCTATATTCTTGGCCATATTTTAAATTTAATTATACATTTGTGAGACAACTTAAGTCATTCCTTAAAGAGTGGAGGGTATATAAACTGTAATGAATGACATCTTATTTGAGCTGAAGTTGTGGGATTAGACTTTGATGTGGAATAGTTTTAATAATGTTTCTGCAGCAAGAAAATTGGTTAATTTTCTTCTATAAACATCACAAAAGATCATCAGATTAGGAGTCACTGCATTGAGCTCATATAAGAAAGAAAGACAAATTTTATTAGGATCAGATAATACTTTACCTGTTACAGAAGCTAGCCTCAAATATCTGACAAATGTCTTTAAACATACTATTTTGAAGAATTTTTACTACAAAAAATGAAATTTAAAACTTGGAAGCTGCAAATACCTTTCAAAAAATGTAAGCAAATAAAGTTCTAAATCATAACATTATTTATTTTAAAAAGTAAAATATGGCCTAATCTCTAAACTTTTTGGAATTCATATGCATTACGTACAGGATACTTTAAAAATAATCTCATAATTTTGGTCTCAGATATTTTTCAGCTGATGCACAAAACTGAGTTGAGATTTTCTCTTTTGGGCTTAGGAAGTGAAGTAATTGCTTTGAGCAAGTCTCTTTTTTTAAAAGAATCTCTTTATTCTTTACTTGCTAACTTTTCTTTGAGGATTGCTGCAGTGGGAAAAGAACATTTCACCTTCTCTCAAACCTCAAAGGCATAGGAGCTGTCTGTGTTCTTTTTCCTGCAAATAGTGGATGATTCCTTGGAAATATGTCTGGACAGCTATCTCCAAATACGAACAAAACAGATTTTCTTTGTAACTTAGCTTCAATTATTCCAGACTCTGATCAAGCCTGGGGAGTAATTTATGAAGGACAAGAATTGAATGTAAACACATACTTGCAAGAGAAGGTGCCAAATATATTCAGGTCAAAAGAGGAGTATGATTAAGGAGAGGATTGACTATCTGACCTTGATATTCCACAATTTAAATACCAGCTTTTTGTAAACAGGTAAAGTTAAAAAACAAGCATCCATCAAAACAACATGGTTTTAATTTTCAGAAAATGTGTATGTGAATAATTAGAAATTACAAAATCATAAATATGTAATATAAACAATATGAAGACTAGACTAAGTTAATTTACAGAAAGAAAACTAATTGTAATGTCTGATTGAAAAAAGAACAGAAATTGTCAAGGAAATAATTATCATTGAAGTTTATTACAAAGTAATGTTAAATAGAACTATGATAAACTACTATTTTACCCAAATAAGTAATTGCTTAAGTATTTAAAATACTCATATATTTTGTGTCAATACATCCATTCTTTGAAAATGATTCTTTGGAAACATTTCAAAAGCATGAAAAAATGCAGGAGTTATTAATACACATTTTCCTTCATGTGCCACCTTATTTTATTCTTCCACTCAACAAACAAGCTTCCAAATAATTTTTAAATCACAGTGTTCTAATTTCCCCTCTTATGTATCCTCTTCAACCTACCTCCACTGATTTTTTTCTTTTTTTTATTATATTCATATATGCATAGAATGTTTGGGTCATTTCTCCCCCCTTCCTCCCATCTTCTCCCTTCCCCCCTTCCTCCCTCCCCTTCCCAACCTCTTGCTACCAGGCAGAAACTATTTTGCCCTTATCTCTAGTTTTCTTGAAGAGAGAGTATAAGTAATAATAGGAAGGACCAAGGGTTTTTGCTAGTTGAGATAAGGATGGCTATACAGGGAGTTGACTCGCATTGTTTTCCTGTACATGTGTGTTACCTTCTAAGTTAATTCTTTTTGAACTAACCTTTTCTCTAGTTCCTGGTCCCCTTCTCCTATTGGCCTCAGTTGCTTTAAAGTATCTGCTTTAGTTTCTCTGCGTTAAGGGCAACAAATGCTATCTAGTTTTTTGGGTGTTTTACCTATTCTCATACCTTCCTGTGTGTTCTCGCTTTATCATGTGATCAAAGTCCAATACCCTTGTTGTGTTTGCCTTTGATCTAATGTCCTTATATGAGGGAGAACATATGATTTTTGGTCTTTTGGGCCAGACTAACCTCACTCAGAATGATGTTCTTCAGTTCCATCCACTTACCTGTGAATGATAACATTTCATTCTTCCTCATGGCTGCATAAAATTCCATTGTGTATAAATACCACATTTTCTTAATTCATTTGTCAGTAGTCTCTTCTGATTTTTACTCCATTGTTTCCACTAAACCAGAATCTGATGGCATCACCAAAACTACCCATTTTTAGGTCTACTGGGACAATGTAGTTCTCACCTGTCCTGAAAACACCACCATCTTCCCTGTATGCATTTCTCCACACACTTCCCTGTTTCTCCTTCTCACTGCACTGGCATCTCCACCTCAGTGCCCTTTGCTCACTGTCCTTCTCTGACTTACCTTTAAATGCTAAGGATCTACAGGATGAAGCATAAGTCCTCATCTCATTGTCACCCTATTTGTGAGTAATCACATCCATTTCCCTGCCTTGAGACATGCAATGAAAAATCCTGAATTGCTCTCTCTGCTCAGGCCATGCCATTTGCTGCTCATTCTAGATCATAGTCCCACTGCTAATAAGACTTCTGCACTTTTGTGTCTGCGAGACACCTTAGAAAGGGCATCTAGTATATTTTCCTTCTAGGCATCATGTGTACCTAGTGATTCCTTACCTCTCTGTGCAATAATTGCTGTAAGTGACCTTTCTACAATGCTTTTGTCTCTTTCTCTGTAAGACTGAAATTTTCAGTAGAGAAGAAACTATGCTTTAATCATTTGTGTTTCTTGATGGAAATTCCACATCTTCCATGTCATTACTTTATATATATCATGTGAACAGAGTAAGTGAATAAGGAAATAAATATTACTATCTATTTTTCAATTTGGTTCAGAAAAGTGGGATTTAGATTTAGATTTTAGAAGCAACAAATCCAGGTTTTGTAATAAATATAAAACACAATATTTAATAAAACGGAATAGTAAATGTGTTTTCTAGTTTTCCTATAATATAAAAGCAAACATCTTTGGATGAAAAATAAAATTATATGAATATGATAAATGCAGGCATTAAACACAAACAAATAGCATCACATCTTTCAGCACTGATTTAATAGATTCTAACTAAAGCATAAATAAGGGCTTCATAAAATGACCATAGACACAGGTGTGAGTGTGATGTGGTGAAATAGACAGGGAGACTCCTTTCAATATGATCCCAGGTTTTCATCCCTACTTCTCAACTTTTCTTGCAATTTTAATGAGGAAGAGAAGATTCTCATGATTGCACTCTGACCATTTCTGAGGCACAGTCACTGTGTTTCTTCTCTTTCAGGTAGAGATGGACTCCCTGGATGTAGTTCTTTGAGGCCACATCAGATCCTTGGTTTTCAGGATAGACTCTTCCTCTCCAATCACTTGTACCAAGAAGGTTCTCAGGTCCTCCAACGGCTGGTTGAGCTCAGACTGATTTCATCCAGGAGGGTCATGTTCCAGTCAGCAGAGGAGCCCTGTGGGTGGCAGAGGTTGGACATATGGCATATCAAGTGGCCAGTGCCTGAAGGATCCCTGTTCTCTGCAGTGACCATCTCCTCTCCTGACACATGTTTGCAGGTACCAAAAGTGTCAGCAGCCCTCAGATGCTGATAGAAGATATTTACTTTTACGTAACTAAGGACTTGCCAATAAAAGTCATTTTACCTTCAGTGGCCAAATAATTTTTATTTTCTTCAGTGTAATTCTTATTCTCCAACATGTAAATGATTGAGCTATTGATTTCCTCAAATTTTCTGATTGGGGACCAGGGATTTATTGATAATGTTGTCTTTTATTAGAAGCTAATGTTAGAGAAGCTAATGACTTTCAGTTCACACAGTCAGCATGGTTCTATTTGCTTGCTCTATCTATGACTCACTCTGACAAGTCAGGGCAGTGAGTTCCAGCCTAATATGCAAAGAGTAGTAACTTTCATTTGCTTATTTATTCATGATTTTCTATTTTAGATCTAAATAGCAATAACTACAGAGTTTTTGTAACTTCTCTTTTACATAGTGTTTTATTGGCAAGGGTGATTCTTACGGCCTCTGTATTACTTTCTACTTCATCTTGAAGTTAATTGAATAACAAAGGAAGTAAAAGAAGACAAAGAGGATGCACCATTTTTGCATGTGCGCTATCACTTGAGCCACACCTCCAGCCCATGTTGGTCTGGTTATTTTAGAGATGGGGTCTTGAAGACGATGGGGCTGGCCTCAAACCATGATCCTTCTGATTTCAGTCTCCCAAGTAGTAATGATTACAGGTGTTAGCTACTTGTGCCTGGCCTTTTCTTTGTAGTTTTTAATACATAAGATTTTTTTCAATTTGTTTTGTTTTGGTATAAGGCTGGCTATATATCCCAGGCTGTCCTCAAACTTATCTTCCTATTGTGGCCTCCTGAATGATGAAATTGCATGCATGAACCATCAGCTAAGATACCAGATTTTTTTTCTCATTTCAACTTTCCTAGAAAGCAATACACAGTTCTTTGAGGGCAAAATTAAAATCAATTTGAGTCCAAATGTTATGAAAGTGAAAAAGGGAAGTGAATTTCCCCTGACACTTGTCAAATTGTTAGCAGAAGTTAAGGAGTTGGAAAGGTGCCCAAAGCTCTAGATGTGCTTGCTTCATACAGAATTCCAGCAAACAGAACTCATGATGACTGTTTAAGGACTCCATGGGAGTTTCCTTTGAAAGCAATTAATTTTTGGTCTTCTTTGTGCTTGATCTTCTTAAAGATCCCCTCACTGCTATATTTATGGTTAACTCTTACTACATGAGATGTCATAGCTCTTTAGATACTCGCATTAAGTGGGTATGGCTTAAATTTGTTATTTGTATAAGTTCTGTATTCTTTGTATTGTGGACTCTTATCTTCAGTAAAGGTCCTGAATTCTTAACATGCCCAAACAGTGCTGTGTTCACATCCTGGAAGAAAAAGACTTATGATTGATCCAACATGCCCTCTTTTCAATGAGTGAAGTTAAATAAATGAATTTTCACAAGGGTCCTTAGCATTTAGAAATTGTGAGCTTCCAATATGCACATTGCTAGTATTTGCCCTCCTAGAAAGGCTCTTCCTCAATTTTTTTCTAAATATGCTCAATTCCCTGTCCATGACCAGCCTAGTATGCTAAAGAGTAGTAACTCATTTGCTTATTTATTCATGACTTTCCATTTTAGATCTAAATAGCAGTAACCAAAGAACTTTTGTAAATTCTCTTTTACTTAGAGTTTTATCGGGAAGGGTGAGTCTTACTGCCTTTTCTCTGTAATTTTTAATACACAAGATTTGTTTCAATTTGTTTGTTTTGATACAAGGCAAGGGTGAGTTTTTTTCATACTATTTTTTTCATACTGTTTCTTTTCAAGAAAATCTGCATCTGACCAGAATTTAAGAGATGCCATGGATGGAGCTGGTCTCACAAATATTTCCCTTCTTCTGTGATGACAGGCTGTCCCCCTGGGGCATCCCTGGACCCTTCCTGACTTCCCTTGCAGCTCCACACCCAGATGGGCATGCTCCTCCTCCCTCCATGAATCCTGCAGAACCCAAAGGGACCTATGGGTCAGAAGGCTGTAACCTGTTTAACAATGACAACGCAAAACACAAATCTTGCTCCAATGAAAGTAAGAAATAGTTTATTCTGTGCCATATCCAAATGACCACAGCCTAGGAAAATGTATTCAGGTTATCATGAATATCATGTTCCAGAGTGGAAGAGTATTTATGAACTTTTATACTCACAGAACAATGAAAGTCATAATCTAATTCATTTAGTAAAGACATTGGTGGGAATACCATGTATGCAGGTTACAGCTGAGTGGGGAAATTTTTTCTATGGATTTCAGATGTTATGACATTATTGGCAGTGTACTGCTATAACTGCCAATATGCTCCTGATAGTCACCATGGTGTTAGGCTCCATAGAGTAGTTGGTAGTTAATGACTACTAAGTGGACTTAGACAACTTATCTAATAGCTAATTTGGCTGTTGATATAAAAATTTCCATCTCTCCAGCTCAGGATTTTCAGCACAGAAGTGGCTTGTTCAGTGAACTTCAATCCATAGCAGGCTGCAAGCAAGAGATGCATGCTGACTTTTGTCTTCCCATAGAGCTGTCCAGACCCCAAAGAGGACAAGACCTGCCTGAAGCCTGGAGGGTTTTCCCTCTCTAAGATACAAAGTTAAGCAACTGGACTCTTCCAATATTGGAGTCAGTTCTTTCCAGGAATGTGCTGTTTTTGTTCTAAAGAAAGTCTGTCTCCTGGCTCTCATTCTTGCTAAATGTCACAATAGTTCCCAGGGTAAAAAGGATTCTGCTTTCTGTTTCCCCTTTGCCATAGCTACTGTTACATCATCCTAACAAGGACATTTCTTCATTTCTAAAAATACCAGGTGGATTAAAAAGCCTCTCATATGGGAGTTTCTTTTCTTTCACTTGGTGGTTGTGCACATGTCAATGAAAATTGACAGTGAAAAACCAAGATGGAAGAAGAAGCAGCTGTCTGAATGAGCAGGGCATGTCGGTGAGGTGTGAGGAGGGTACCTGGGGATTTCTGCACTGGGGAGGGAGGACACTGTAGTGATGTGAGAGTAGAAAAATGGGGTCCAGGAAAGCACAGAGAAAGGGTGAGTGTGGCACATACAGGAATCTGCAAATTAGATATGTGCATGTAGATTACTTGTATATTTTATAATTGTTTATATTTTATAATATATAACATATTATTCACATGTATATTATATAGTTGTACACATGCACTTTCAGCTTCAGTTAGATCTCTTCCTTTTCCCTCTCGACCTCAGGGACACAAGCTTATTTAATTTTTTTTCCCTCTATGTTAGGGTTGGAACTCAGGCCAGCCCTTGCCTGGCTTCTGTCACCGGAGCCTTATGCCCAGTCCTGGCTCTTCCCCTCTTCACAGGGTGAGGCAGTCAGCTGAGCTCCTTGGGTCAGTTTCTTCCTCTCACACAGACGTGATATGGTGCTTGAGATCCAAATATGATTTTAAATACAGTGAATGTGCACGTTTTTATGATTTTGAGTCTTTTAGATTTTATACATTCTTTTGATTTAATTTTTTTCTCCCAAAATGGTGTCTTGCTGCTTGGGAATTATTTTTTTTCACGTTCATGTTAGAACTAAAATAGCAAAGTAAAAATGAAAACAATAAAAGGTTAAAACAGTTTTTCAATAATTTTGAGGGATTATTTTTTCTTTATTCTCCCTTCAACATTTTTGGAAAGCTTCCTTTGCAGTTCAAAACACTGAAGCAAAAGAAAAAGAAATGTGAGTCTGTAAGTGACTGGCTACTGGGTGAGAAAAGATCAAGAGAGTTCTCTCCTCCTAGTCACCTTCCATAACCTCCAGTTGTCTGCTCCTTAGTTGTACACATACAGCTCTCACTACACACCACCATCTATTTTCCTGCTGTAGTGATGGTTTCAGTCCACAGAGCAGCTTGATGATAGTCAGCATAACATCAAGGACATTTTCTCTCTGAACATTTTCTCCTCAAGTGAACACAATCGATACACATGACTACTTTTAGACATCGTAGCTGCTGTAGATTGTAAACTCCGTATCCAAATGGCAATGGACATTTGCACTTAATGTCCATCAATGTTATAGGACAGACATCTCTCCTTTCCATTTTATGCCTCAGTCTGTCTTTTGCAAAAGAATTTCATTGGTTTTTCTTTCTTCTTATGATAGGATTTGATGTAACTGCCCTGCTTATGTGTGATTATTGGTTTTTTTGTTTGTTTGTTTCTCTACAAAAATCAAAGATACAGGGCATTGAGGAGTTTATTTGTGTATTTCTATAGTCTGACAACCACATATAACCTCGTTTACATTAAGTGAATTTTAATTTTTAATTTTAATCCAGAAATAATGGATAAATCAATTCTAGCATTTAATTTAAAACAAGTTTCCTGATGTTACTTAAAAGAATAAACATATACAGAAAGCTTTTATATTAAAAATCTAACGAACAAAGCCAAATAAGAAATTGACTAAAAATAAAGCATTCATTTTTATTAAATTATTCACAGTGTAAATATACACATGAGATTATGTGTATGGTAATAATTTAGATTTTTTAATAGAACTTCATTTATAAATATTTCAATAAATAAATGAACATATATTTCTTTATGGTCATTACTGAGGAATATATTGCTTTATAATCTGTCACCATTACAGCAAAAATGAGTTTTGCAATGGCAGATCTTGTTGAAGTAAATTACAGTATATCTCATGGGAATCATTTCCAAGACAGACCAGATTTCATTCCTTTACTCCTTAATCTTTCCTGCAAGTTAGCTGAGGTCTCACGATTTCTGTCTGCCAACCTCCCAGGCACAAGAACTGTATTTCTTCTCTTCTAGGTAGAAAGCGATGCCGGGGAAGTATTTCTTCACAGCCAGTATGGAGTCCCCACGCTGCATCAGGGGGAGGCTCTTCCTCCCCTACCTCCTGTGCCAGACAGACTTCCAGGTCATTCAGCTCCTGAGAGGCAGGTGTAGAATTTGTAAAAGTAAAAAGGAAAATATAAGGGTCTAAAAACAGTTCGAGAGTTGATTCTTCTCCCAATTAGCAGAGGATTCCTTTGTGCTAAAGAGAATGTAGATCTACTGGGTCATGTCCTGGAGGACAGAGATGACTTGAGCCTTCTCAACCTGCTTACCATTGACTTCCTCCTATGTGTATCCATCATGATCTCTGTTCTTCAGGAGGGAGAAAATAGAGATTGTCTTCATGTGTCCCAGGACTGTGCAGGTCCTCTTGCTACACAGACTAAGAGTGAGGCAAGTCACAGTCCAGAAAGCAGACATATTTGCATTTAAGTATAACTACCCAAAGGAATTTCATAGGTTCCAAACAGAGTAGATTCTTACCAAAAAAGAAAAGGAAAACCACACAAAAAATTCAAAAACAAAAAAACCAAGGAATCATCACTCTTTTAGGTTCATAACTGGATAAATATTTAGAATAGGAGTTAAGTTGCATCAGCCCTCTAGATTACTACTTTTGCGTTGATTAGTATGAGAAATGGGAATACCTTGTTTTTCTGGGGGAGGTGGTATGCTGTTTTGTTTTGTTTTTTCTTTGTTTGTCTGGTTTTGGTACTGAGGGTTGAAACCAGGGCCTCCTTCTTACTAGATAGGGGCTCTACCACTGAAGCCAATTCTCTAACAGGTATGGGAGCGTCTTTAACAAATCAGCTCTTTAAGAACTCTTGAATAGTCTTACTTACTGTTTTGTGCTCACTACCCTGTGCATACATTCAAGAGTAATTTATACAGCAGCTGTTTCCCAGATTTTCTCTACCTAACCATAGGTATTCATGCAGTGGTTATCCTTTGTTTCATGAATATTTTTATCCTGTGGCTCATTGGTGTCTCTGCAGACCCACCCAGAAACGGGAAATGATCATTTGCTTCTTATATATCCATCAGTTTTTATGGAACAACAAATTCCATTTCAGTTTGATTTTGGAATCTTAACATCTAATGATTACAGTTCTACTTCAGGACTAAAATCAATGGATTTTGAGTCTATCTTCCCAATAGTTCTCATTCTTCTTTATGCATGTGTATACTCATTTCTACCTACTGCACATACAGCAAGGCATAAGGCCTCGAATACCCGACCTATGTATTCCACGGACAACTTCATCAGGAATTTAAAAATAACTCTGAACAGAGAAACTATTTTTTCAATCTTGTGTGGTGGCATTTTAGTCAGGGGTTTATCACTTGAGGAGCTTAGTTTATGTTTATGAGGGAATCATCATTGTAATAATGGTGGAAATATAATAGGAATATGTAGTACATATATGATTTGAGAGGTCAATAGATCTCATTGTACTTTTAAATTCTTCATAGTCCTTCAAGAAAGGCTATCATTGAAGATTTTGCAGAGCAGTATGGAACAGAAAACCATCGTCCTCTGGGACATTTCCTTCACATTTGTACTTTTGATATTTACAGTATCAGGAAGAGAGTGTCTGCTCTCCAATGCAAGACTGACTCTAATTTTGTTCTTGTGATTCTTAAGGACCTGCAGGGAGTTACCTGATGAGGCTGTTCTCCACCCTTCAGGTCCAGAGGACACAACTTGAATTTTACAATGTGTTGCCAGAACTCTTCCCTATGTTTTGATATTTTTTTGCCTTGAACCTATGCATTTGGGAATCAGGTTAAGTGCTTCTCTCAAAGAGTAAATGATGCCATGACCTTTACTTCATGACATCTTCCCTGAGGTGAACTTGGGGAATTAGAAGTTCAGATGGAATTTTTAAATAATGCATGTGCAGCAAGAAAATTTCTTTCTTTTTCTCCTAAAATACATTAGTAAAAGTAGAGTAAACCCAAAGTGTGGGCTGGGGGCGGTGGGTCAAGTGGTAGAGCAGCTACTTAGCAAGTGTCCCCTCAAAAAAGAAGACACAAAATATAAAAGTAAAGAGTGGTCTCATTGAAGGAACTTATCTCAAACTAGACTTCCTTTTCCACCATCTTTACCATTGTTTGAAGGAAAGATAAATTATTACTGATCATTTCTTGTTTGTCAGTTACAAATTTAGCCTAACTTCACAGATAAAGAAATATGGGATATATGCACATACAATGTTTTTAGTCATATAAAGAATGAAAGCCTGTCATTTGCATAAACCTGGATGGATATGGTGGTCATGATGTTAAGTGAAATAGATCAGGTTTAGGCAGACAGTTACCTCATGATCACATTCATACATAGGATCTAATATTGTTGATCTCATAGAAGTTGAGAATAAAGGGTGGTTATCAGAGGGCTCAGAAAATGGGGGGCAGGAGAGTATGGGAAAAAGTTGACCAAAGGGCATAAGATACAATTTGATGGGTGCAAGATGTTCTCCATTTCAGTTTGATTTTGAAACCTTGGCATATCATAATTCAAGTTCTACTTCAGGATAAAAACCATTGATTTTGGAACCCACGGGATCAGTAGTTCTAATTGTTGTTTGTGCATGTATATATTGTCACTTCTACCTAGTGGACATACACTCAGACATAGGGCCTTGAATACCTGACCTATGCATGCCACGGACAACTTCATTAGGAAGTTTGAAAATATATCTGAGGAGAAAAATTATGTTTTCCACCTTGTGTGCTGGCATTTTAGCCACCTGTTTACCACTTCAGGAGGTTACTTTATGTTTGGGAGGGAATCATCATGGTGAAGATATAATCGGAGTATGTAGTCCAACTATCATAGGAGAAGTCAAGAGATTAAATGGCATTTTAAAATTCTTTCTGGTCCTTCAAGAATGGTAATCATTGAAGATTTTGCAGAGAAGTATGGCACAGAAAACCATTCAGGTGTGGGACAAGTTGTACAGCAGCTACCTCCCAAGTGCCCCCTCCAAAAGAAGAAACTAAAAATGTACAAAGAAAGAGTGGTGTCATTGAAGGAACGTGTCAGACTGGACTTGCCTTCCCACCATCTTTCCCATCATAAATTTGTGTGTAAGGAAACATAAATTTGTGTTGTGATCTAAGTCCTGATCACTCTTTGTTTGTCAGATACAAAAGTTGGCCTAAAGGTCAGAGAAAAGTGTTTTTAATGTATACCACCATTAAGAATCTTTCCTCTAAAAGTATATTGCAGACTTTGGTATCAGAAGATACCATCCCTCCAGTATGAATGCAAGGAGGCCAAACATTATGATTTACCATGAATTATTTAAGGAAATAGATAAGATTATTCTTTGAGGAAAAGAAACCCCTCTCTGTGTAAATGACAATGCCCAATGCACTACAAGGGACTTTTAGAATAAGCTCATGGATTTTTATTCAAATATTTTTCCGATGTTGCAAAAATCTGAGTTGAGTTTCTTTTGTGGAATCAGAAAACAATGACATGACTTTTACTGAGGCTTCACACGAGAAGGTTTGCCAGAGAATTCACTGACAGCACATCTGCACTATGAGAAGGATTAAAGGAACTTCATCAGGGAGGAAGAAAATGACACCAGATGGCAATTCAGATCTGCACAGGAACAAAGTAGGCTATCCAGAGTAAAGTATAGAAGACTTTCCCTCCATGCTTTAAATTTCTTTGATGATGATTGATTAAAGGAAAAGCAATATATTATAGAATATATGACAAAATTAGGATAAAGAATGGAAAATGAAAGTGATAGAAATATACAATTGTAGCATTCCTAAGCTGTATGTGAGATGATTTAATGTTATTTGAAGACACACAATGAGTTTATGGTGTACATTGTAACCTACAGATCAAGCAGAAAAAAGGCAGAGGGGCATACGTAAATAAGCCAAAATGAATATAAAATGGATGATTAAAAATACTTAATCCAAAAATGGCAATGAGAATATATAACAGGTGGATAAGACAAAAAACAGATGAAAAGATGGAATATTTAAATGCGATGACACAGCAAAGATATGAATGATCTAAACACAATAGTTAAAAAGCAAATATTTTCATATTGAAAAACAAGTGAGAGAGCTACAGCCTCTCTTCAAGAACCCGTTTCATGTATAAAGTCACAGATAGTTTAAATGTAAAAGGCTAGAAATGATATCCCATGCAAAGGTAACCTGGAATGACTTTATTATTATCACATAGAGTAAATGGCAGAGGAAAAAACAGTCAGATTATATGAGATAAAGAGAACACTTGATAACACTGAAAAGATTAGTTTGTCAAGTGACTGCAACAAACTAAATGCAAATGGACCCATTTTCAGGGCTTCACAGCACATAAACTAAAAACTAGTAGAAGTGAGAGGAAAAATAGACAAATTCACAATTGCAGTTGGAGATTTTCATACTCTTTTCTCAAAATTGTTAAGTAGAATTTGGTAATTCTCTAAATACTTGACAATGCTGTTTAACCAACTTAGAGAACAGTCCACCCAATGGTGGGGTGGAAAATTCTTTTAAAGGTCACAGAGATCATTCATGATGATTGTTAATCTAGAGTCAAATTCTGGATCATAAAACAAGCCTCAATACATTTGGAAGGAAAGAAACCATATAGACTGGGTTGAATTGAACAAAGTAAAGTATACTCACAGCTGGGTACATCAGGAAACCCCTTTGAACATTGACTTTGGAATTCAAAATTAAAGATAGGATTGTGAAATAGATACAGTGTGTAGTAGATACTTGTGGGATAGGGGAGAGTGAATGAAGGATGTGAAGGTGAGGGAATATGGTTGATGGACTTCATATACATACATGAAATAGAACGACGAAACCTCTTGCAAGTGATTTGAGTAGGGAGAGAGGGTGGGGGAGATGGTGAGAGCGGTCTAAGCAATGTACAATGTAAGGCTGTTGGGAATTAGCACAATGATTCCCCCCTGTACAATGATATATCCTAATAAAGTGAAAACAAGAAGAACATAAGAAAGGTAGAATAATGAAAAGGAAAGTCTCTCTTCAGCATTTCAAGGAAGTACCAATGGAACCAGTCTGATG
This sequence comes from Castor canadensis, assembly GCF_047511655.1. Taxonomy (NCBI): domain Eukaryota; kingdom Metazoa; phylum Chordata; class Mammalia; order Rodentia; family Castoridae; genus Castor; species Castor canadensis. The sequence goes on along the minus strand of NC_133398.1, from coordinate 50,977,543 downwards.
GCAGCAGAGCAATTGTGTTGTGGTACAAGGGGAATTAACACTGGTATGATAGGTGTGAATAAATTGACTTGTCTGCAATGAAATCTACGTGCAGATTCAGTAATAAAAAATGGTAACTTCTTCCCCCCCAATAGTATTTTTCTTAGGCTCTATCTGTGAGGGTTCCTAGATGAGCTTTAGGACATCTGAGATGACCCTGTCCATTTTATGAAAGACAATGCCTACTCCTGGCCAAGGTCTGGCCAGTACCATATAAATCTCCCCTGTGGGAGGGGTAAACTGCACATTAACCAACGCCCCCCTCCCCCAGCTCCGCAGTGGTCTGCTCTGGTGTCAGTGTTCTAGGCAGAACTTTGAGTGTTTGTTGTCTTTCCAGGCTCAGCCTGGCCTTGGCAACCACCAAAGCAGCCTTGAAGCTATGGATGTGCCCAAAGCTGTCCCTCCAATGCACTTGGGGCTGGTCCTGCAGGAATTTGGCAGGGTTATGACAACAGACCCTGCAGAACTGAGGCAAAAGCCCCATGATTTCCCATGGGAACTAGTGATATGTGTAACTATTATTGGATTTTTCTCTATCCCATTGTTTTTGTGGAGAAGTTTTCAATCTGTTAGAAGCCAGCTTTACGCTTGAAGAGAAAAACAGCTTGCTCTAAAGCTTTCTACACTGATTGAAGAAAAATGTGAGCTACTTGAAAAACTTATCCTTGTTGAGAAACAGCGAGAAGCAGCCTGTGGAAAGCTGGACATCTCCAAGCATAAACTGGAGGAAGTACTCCTGCTGGAAACAGAGCTGCTAGAAGAGAAATGTAAGCATTATACACAAGTTGAATTGAATGTGGAAATGTCAAAAACCATACAGTCCCTAGAAGATGAACTAAAATCTCTCAAACCCAAAGTAGCTGCAGCCAAAACAACCTTAAGAACACTTCGAGTTAGTGAAGCGAATCTTAAGGACTCAACAGCACAGGCTTTGAGTGAAAACTTCCAGCTTCAGGAAAGCTGCAAACAGCTGCTCCAAGAAGCTGAAGTGTGGAAGGAACAAGTGAGTCAACTTAATAAACACAAAGTAACACTTGAAGAGCCTGGGACATCTGCAGCACGAATTCTAAAAGACAAAGACAATCATCTCAGGTGGCTAACTGAAGGCATTCGAAAGCTGAAAGTCTGGGCCTTTGTTCTGGAAGAACACGGAACACATGACAGTGACTTGGACACAGCGATGAACCTTGGCCCAGAAAATCCTGCTCACTTAGATACTCAGACCAAAGGAGCTCTGCAGCACCTGATGAACGCTGTGAAGTTAAATGCTTCTTTAAAATCCTTGGAACAAGAAAGAGACCAAGTTTACACTCAGCTGCGTGAAGTCGAGAGAGCAAGCAAAGACCTGACAGAATGTATTAAAAATGTCCAGAGCGAACAAGTCATTTTACAGTCTGAACATGCACAGTTTGAAATTGAGAATGAGAAGCTTCGGCAGAAAGCTAAAATAATTCCTGAACTGTTCGAAGAGGGAATGAAATTCTACAGGAAATTAATGGTCCAGGATCACCGCCAGCGAGACGCAGAGGAGAAACTTCCCAAAGTAAAAGAAAACATCAGCCACAAAACTGCAGAGCTGCAGACCTATAAAAAGGTAGCCAGAGAGCTTGAAGAAAAATTGGAGAGAACCAAACTTAATCACCAAAGGGAGATTATTTCCTATGAGAAGAAAGCTCACTTTAACTGGTTGGAGGCCCAGGATGCTGAAGAACAGCTGCAGTATCTGAGGCAAGTCAACGCCAACAGCAGACAAAAGTTAATGGAAATGGAGTTGAAATTGAAACTTTTAGAAGAAGACCCAAATGCATTTGGGATTTCAAATGCAGCATGTGGCAAGGAGCATTTTCCACGTGGTCCCTCACCAGTGGCTCAACCTTTATGTGAAAGGAGAGCATTCCTCTCTCCTATTGTGTTGGAAGGTCCACTCAGACCTCCACCTGTGCTGCAGCAGGGAGGAAGAAAAGACTCAAGGAGCCCCAATAACCCACTGGAGCATCACACTGGCAAGGAAAGAGGGGGCTCGAGCTGTGATGAGTTGACTGGACATCATGGAGCACCTCCTGAGAATGGGTCCCCATGTCCTGACAACCACTTACCCAGCTCCTCCTGCACAGAATTCAAATGTGCCTGTTGAAAGCAAGGTAGTGGGCCCTGGTTTTGTTCCTCCAGTCAGAGGTCCCTTGTACCTCTGAGTGGTTTCCCCAGTCATCTTGCCCCCAAGAGCTGAATGTCCCCCCACTGTACCCACATGATCAAAGTGGAAGTGAGTATTCTGCAGGTTGATTCCACCTTCAAATGATCCTGCTACTGAACTTCTAAAACCAGGAGAAGAAACCTGACAACATTAGGATCTTCTTCCAAAGTACTTCGGACTGCTCTCTCGTTTTCAATTTAAATTCCTGCTATTACCTACTTGTTATTCTTTACCTTAAATTGAAGATTAATAGAATTATAATTCTCAGAATAGTATTGTGTAGATGATTTAACTATGAATCCTGTTATATTATTGCCATTATATTTTATTTAGATGGTATATTTTATTTTCATTAAATCTAGATAGTATAAATATTTTAATTTGATTATTTAATCCTCTATTACATAAACATTAATTGCAGTCTTATGTATGTAACTTGCAGTGGGGATATTTTAAACCCCAGCAGCTTTGCCTTCATGACAAGAATTATATTTACTATAATTGTAGACCAGAGAAAAAGGAAGATCTCTTTTGAAAATATTTTTTACTTCTGTCTCAGTTTCAGTTTAAATTACTACTGTTTTTAGTTATTACATTTTACTTCAAAAAAAAAAAACCACCTCAAACTGAAGGTTAATAGAATTATAATTGTCAAGATGGTATTTTATAAATTTATGATTTAAATACAAATCTTTTTGCATATGATGAAGCAAATCAGTATGAATAGAGTCATGATACTGTATACGCTTTCTGAAATATGTAAGAATCTTTTCATTTCAATTCTACTTTATTTTCATTTAATTTGGACAGTATAACTATTTTAACTTGCTTATTTAATCCACTGTTGCAGAAAAAATAATTGGAGTTTTATGGATGTAATCTTGTAGTGGGGATAGTTTAAACTCCAAAGTCTGTGTCTTTTATGCCAAAAAATCTGTTTACTGTATTGTAGACCAATGTGAAAGTGATATCTCTTTTTAAGGTATTTTGACTCTCTTTCATTTTCAGTTTAAATTAACTACTGCTATTTAGTCATTATACTTTACGTGAAATTGAAGCTTAATTGAATTATAAAACACAAGATACTATTTTATATATATATAATTTAAATATGAATTTATTTTATTTATGTGATACATTTTATTATCATTTACTCTTGATTGTATAACTATTCTAATTTGATTATTTAATCCACTATGCAAAAAAAATTGGAGTTTTATGTATGTAAGCTTATGGTGGGGTATTTTAAATCCAAAGGCTCTGTCTTTATTTCAGGAAATGCATTTATTCTAAATGTAGACAAATGTGAAAATAAAATCTTTCAAAGAACAACAAAAAAAAAACAATGACGATAGTGCTGAGAGAGAACCGTGAGTGTCGCTTTATTGTCTACTGGCCGACTGTTGTCTGAGGATTGCTGAGGAGGGAAAAGGAGCTTTCTATTTCCTTCCGGACCACCTCCCAGGCACAGGCGCTGTATTCTTTTTCCTGCAGGTAGTGGAGGATTGCATGGAAATAGCTCCTGACAGCAACTCCCCAGGACCGACAGAACGGAGTTTCTTTCTTTCTTGGCCTTAGTCGTTTCAGACTCTGACCAAGCTTAGACAGGAGTTTATCCAGGACGGTATTATTCCAAGCAGCGCGGTTGTCCTGTACATTGAGCTGGCTGAAGATCTGTTGCAGCATCTGCCTCTGGAAACAGGTGGTTTCCTTCTTCTGCATTGGGATGATAGTCTCACTTTTCCAAGGAAATTTGAAACTGGCTCTGTGGTTCAGGCAGTTGTGAGAGGGGATTCTTTTCAGCTGACTTAAGAGGTGAAGGGTATCCCTGTTTTCTAGGCCACGCCTCCAAGGCGTGTGCCCCAAGGGAGCAGGCAGGGCTGGAGCTGAGCATCACTCCTGCCATGAGCAGGTGTGAGCACAGTGAGTTTGGCGATTCTCTCTACGGCCTCTAGGGGGCGAGCTGGCGGCTCTCAGGATTAGGGAGTCCGGCAGCAGGAGAGCGAGGCGCTGGCGGCTGGCCATGTCGCCCTGTGCTGCTTTCATATTTAATCCTCCAGGACAGCCGCTCCGGACGTCAGAGCAGCCAGGCTCCGCCAGCTCCCGGGACGGCGTGTTCGTGGGCAGCAGCGCGAGGCCGCACTTTGGGGACGTCCGCGGCTTTGGGCTGAGATTGCGGGGAAACCCAGGAGGCTGAGTTGTAGAAAAGGACTCCAAGGTCAGGGAGGGGAGCTTGGGGTTCAGTGATGGGGGCTTTGCTGAGGCCAGAGGGTCCTGTCCAGAAGGGATCCATAGTTTATGTGGCATGGAAGCTGGTGGTTACCACTTTTTGACCTTTTGACGTCATGAGTAACTGTGTCTCGCCGATGCAGTTTCCTACTTTCATTTTGGATAGGAAGTGTGTCAGCCTTTACGTCGTGGTAATTTGGCGATCTTCGGGATCCACGTGAGAGCGGAATATTCACAGAAGCGGGAGGAAAGTTGCGAGGAGGTAGGTAAAAGAATTCTCGGCGGCCGTGCCAGTGAACTTTTGTTTTAAATCTGTTGCAGTAAAACCGTGTGAGGACACAAATTCAATAACGTGTTAAAAAAAAAAACCCAGTAATGTCCAGGAATCATCACATCATCCTTGGTGGATGGAGGACTGAATTACTTGCCTACTTCCGCCCAACAAGTTAACAACTGTGTAGCCTCCCTTTGTTTACATGTACTAATTAAAATGCCAATGAACTGTTATTGGAGTACTGATTGTATTGTATTCGTGTGTGCGATGATTTAATGGAAACATCTTTGACATATTAAAATGATTAAATGCTTAGGTTCCATTAAAACTACCATGAAAAATCTTTGTACAAACGGGAAGAGTGTAGACGGAATGACCGACATGCTTTTCCGGATCTCTTCCCTCTCCACTTCACAGACAGAAACTTTTTTTTTTTTTTCCCAGTCTGGGGTTGGCTCAGCCTTGCCCTTGCTTGTCAGGCCTCTTTCACTGGAGCCCCGCCCCCAGTCCTGGCTCTTCCCCTCTGGCCAGGGCGAGGCAGTTCAGGTGAGCTCCTTGGGTCAGCTTTCTTCCTCTCACAGATGAGATGTGGTGCTTGAGATCAACTCTGGGGGTAAATATAGTAATTCTGCGCTTTTATTATGATATCGGAGGGAGGCATTTAAAATTTTATACATTATGTGACTTAAGATTTTTCTAGGCAAAGTAGTGCCATGTTGCTTGGGAATCACTGTTTTGGTTTTCCCACCTTAACACTTTGAATTAAGGTAACAGTAAAGAGGAAAGAGAAAGGTCCTAAAACAGGACCTTGGAATAATTTTGAGGGATCATTTTTTTCTTTCTCTTGTGAATCTGTGCTGCTTCTTGCTTTTTTTTTTTTTTCTGCCTTATTGTGGTTTGAACCCAGGGCCCATACCTTGAGCCAATCTACCTGACCTTTTTGTTTGTGGTGGGTTGTTTTCAGATAGGGTCTCCTGAACTATTTGCCCAGGCTGGCTGCCAAATGTGATCCTCCTGATCTCTGCCTCCTGAGTAGATTAGGGTCACAAGGGTGAGCCACACTTGCCCTGAGAGACTGGGTTTTTTTTAACATTACATGGGAATCTTTAAAATTTTATACATTCTTTCAATTAAGATATTTCTAGGGAAAGGAGTGTCATGCTGCTTGGGCATGACATTTTATTTTTCACCTCAATACTAGAATTAAAATATCAAAGTAAAAATGAAAAGAAAAAGGCCCTAAAAGAGTTTCTGAATAATTTTGAGGGATCATTTTTTTTGTTTCTTTTGTCAACATTCCTGGAAAGCTTCCATTGTAGTTCAGAACACTGAAGCAAGGGGAAAAGAAATGCGGGTCTGAATATAATGTAAGTGAAATCCAGAAAGTGACTCCTCCTAGTCACCTTCCATAACCTCCAGTTGTCTGCTCCTTAATTGTGCACATACAGCTTGCACTACATGTCACCAATTCCATCTATTCTCATCCTGTAGTGATGATTTCGGTAGACAGAGCAGCTTGATGATAGTCAACATAACATCAAAGACATTTTTTCTCTGAACACTCTCTCCCCAAATAAATACAGTGGAATCACATGAGTACCTTTAGGCATTGTGGTTTCTATAGATTGCTAACTCAATATTCAAATGGCAATAATCAAATGGCAACAAACATTTGCACTGAATTTCTATCAGTGAACTGATAGGATACATGAGTCTCCTTTCCATTTTATGTCCAAAGAAAATTCTTCTACAAAAGAATTTCATTAGTTTTCCTTTTTTCTAAAGATAGAATTTGAAGTAACTGCATTGCTGAAGTATGATTATGGTTCTCTTGTTTCTTTCTCTACAAAGATCAAAGGCACAGGAGATCAAGGAGTACATTTGAGTCACTCTATATCTGACAACCATATACAACCTGGATCAAGATAAGCAAGTTTTTGCTTTTAATTTAAACCCAACAATAATGGATGAATTCTTGCACTCAATTTTAAACAAGTTTCCTAATCAGGCTTGATGTTATTTAAAAGAATAAATGCAAGCGACACGGTTTTATAGTAAAACTTAATGAACAGAGCAAAAAAAGGATTTAACTAAAAAGAAGAGTTTTTAAAGTTAAATTATCCACAGTGTAAACAAACACATGAGATTATGTGAATGTGAATAATTTACATTTTGTATATAATTTCTTTAAATATTTCAATAATCGATGGACAGATATTTCTGCACGGTTTTTTTGAGGAATATAATATTCTTTTCTACTCCTGTCACTGTTACAAAACTTGGGGCCATGAGATCCAGCGTGATGGTTACTGAGAGTAACCATGATGGGCCAGGTCTTATTCCTTTAGTCCTTAAACTTTCCTGAGCAAGAGATGGAGCTTACGGTTTCTGTCTGCCAACCTCCCAGGCACAAGAGCAGTATTTCCTCTCTTCCAGGTAGAAAGTGATCCTGTGGAAGTAATTCTTCACAGCCAGTATGGAGTCCTCATGCATCAGGAGAGGCTCTCCCTTCACCCACCTCCTGTGTCGGACAGACTTCCAGGTCATTCAGCTCCTGAGAGAGGACAGTGCAGAATTTGTAGCAGTAAAAATGAAAAGATAAAGGCCCTAAAACAGTTTGAGAGATGGATCTTCTCCCAAGCAGTAGAGGAATCCTTTGTGCTGATGAGGATGAAGAAATACTGGGAACACAGAGATGGGTTCAGCCTTCTCCACCTGCTTGCTATCAACCTCCTTCTGTGGGAATCCAACATGATTTCTGTCCTTCCAGAGGGAGAATATGCAGATTCTCCTTACCTGTCCCAGGACAATGGAGGCCCTGCTGCTACCCAGCCTAAGGGTCTGATGCAGGTCACTATCCAGAGAGCAGGCATATTTGCATTTAAGTATAACTACCCAAAGGAATTTCATAGGTTCAAAGCACAATAGATTCATATATACATATGTATATGTATATATGAGTACACGTATGAAATATATATATTTATATCTACATATAAAACTACCAAAAAAGTCAAAACCAAAAAAACAGGAGAAAGGAGAGATTCTCTCCATGTGTCCCAGGAGTATCAAGGCCCCTCTGTTACCCAGAATATGGATCTGAGGCAGGTCACAGCATTGGGAGAAGGTTGGCCTGCAGCTGAGCACCACCAGGGCCACCAGTAAGGCAAAAGCAAGGCCACTGAAGATGTTGCAGATGCTGCTGGCCTGATGAGGTGAGTGACCCTAGACCTTAGCCTCTAGTCTCTGAAGGCCTACATGTGCATTTGACTAAAGTAGGGGAAATTTGAGGTTCCATTTTTGCAGTGCCCTGCCCTTACTTTCTGCTTCTCTTTTTGCTTTCACTATTTGGGTTTCGAGAAGAATTTCTCAAAGATTTTACTTTCATCATTGCTCTTCCTCCTTGTGCCACCAGAGCCTTTTAGATCTTTTTTCCTAATAGAAAAATTGATTACAATTCAACGACACAGATAAGTGGTAACATATCTATGTACACTATCTGTATCTTTCCTTTATACATAAAAAGGAAAGTGCAAAAATTTTAAATAACAAAAATTTTCAGTAGGAAGTTAAATTAAAAGACATCACTATTTAAATTGTATTCATTAACATACTTTAAAAAAATTCATTACCAATTTTTACTCTGTAAAGTGCCTTAATGCATTCTGGATATCCAGAATAATAAAATATTATTTTCCATTCTTCTTATTAACATAATAGGCAGAATATATTCACATATAGTTTAAATAAGAAAAAAATCACTCATTAGTATATTTCACAAGTAAATGGTAATTAGGTAGCAAATAAAATTTAATAAAATGAAATATTTTTTCTATGTAGATACATTAATAATTGATAATTTAAACATTATAAAGACATGTTATTAATTTATTAATTTCTTCATATCTGTTTTTTTCATTTTTATAGGTATATATTCATTGTTAATGGGGGATTCCTTGTGCCAATTCTGAATAGTCTTACATTGGTTCATTAACATACTTCTTCTTTAAGTGGAATAAATTTACTTAGGAATTGTGGTTTTTTTAATGAATTATATTTTACTTGTAATTTAGTGACTTAATGCAATGTATGTACTTATGTACATTATAATAAATCAAATTATTATGCAATATTAAATTAATAAAATATATGATGCACAATGAAGAAATCCATAAATATTTCAAAATCCATAAAAATCTTCAAAATAGAAAGTATTTTAATATTCTATTCTTAGTGTAAAAGCATGTAATTTTGCTTCACATGAGAAAATAATTTTTAAGTTCACTAGCTGCTAAATAATATCAAAGTCAATTGACCTAATTATTAATGTGGTAAATGAATTTACTAGTACTAAATAAAAAATACAATAATTTGTGTTAAACTCCCATAGACCACATCACATTTGGAAGCACAGAAGTTCAAACATAAGCAACACATACAGTGTAGACAATGGCACACCAATACCGTGCAAACTGTGATCAAACATGTAATGAGGAGAAAGACTTCATCCATCAGTCATCGTTATTTATTGTCTGTAAGATTGTAGCACAGATGTTACGTATATTTTTCTGCATATTCCACGAATTCAATGTCAATATTTCTCTAGGATACAAGAGTAAAATCAAGGAGAGGAAATAATCACTATAAACTTTTTTTTTATAGAGTTCAGCTTTGGAGGGTCACAAAACTTTGTTCATATCCCCCAAACTAATTGGGAGGTATATCATCCACAATTAGAATATAAGATTGAGAAAATATCAGTTTGAATTTTAAAGAAAAATTTTGTCCTTACAATTCAAATTTCCCTAAGAGATTCCAGATCTAGCTAAGTATTACAAAAGGAAAGAAAACTGAGAACTAATGTGAGTAATTGGACATGAACACAATAAGCTAAATGGAGCGAGTGTAAAATTTTCCTGGATAGCATGCAATATAGCACAAAGCTTTCCTTCTCATTTTCACTTTCATAGAGAGTAAAAGTTGTCACTTTTTGCATTCCAATGACTAAGGGCAAAGATAACAAAGTCGTGACTGAAGGTGGTAACAATGAAAGAAGGGAAGCGATATCCTACTGGCATTTCCTCATTGTGCCAAATGGATAGTTCCTTCAAGTTTGTTTTTCAAATGTTTTAAGTATGAGATGAAAATGAATGGCCTGGTTAAAAAGGAAGACTCACATGCCACTTTTGTTTCATGATCCTCAAGGCCCTGCAGTGAACTTCCTATTTATCCTCTCCTCCTTTTCTCAGGTCATAAGACACAACTTGAAATTTACAATGAGATCCAAGACCTTATTCCCATCCTCTTGGCCACTTTTTAACTTCAATTATGCATTTGGGAACCAACTTCAGTGCTTCCTTAAAGAGTCAATGATGCTGTGACCTTTAATGCATGATATCTTACTTGAGTTTGAATTGTGAAATTAGACTTTGGGATGGATCATTTTTAGCAATGTGTCTGCAGTAAAAAGAAGGTTCATTTTCTTCCTTAACATCATTATAAATAGGTAAAAAATAAAGAATGCTTTCATTCAAAGAACTTGTCTTCTCTTCCTGTAACCCACCCAAATAGATTTCCTACCTCACCAACTTTACCTAGGTAACATATTAGGATAAATTCAGGCCATTTTAATATGACTGACAGTGATTTCTTTCCTGTACAACCTTGGACCCTAAATATACTCCTACGTGATTCAACATACTTTCCCCCCATTTGCAACTAAGTAGAATAGTCTCAAGCACCACAGACACATTTGTAGTTACATGTTGAAGATGGCAAGCCAAAAAGTAGATGTGCCAGGTACTTGAAACATTAGGAGGTGGGCTAACCTAAGAAATCATCTGATTATGAGTCCCTGCATTGGACTTGTATATGAAGGAAAGACAAATTTGAATTGTGATTAAATTACTGGTATTTAAAAAATCTGTTACAGAAGCTAGCATCAAATATCTGTCAAATGTTTTTAAACATATATGAAGAAATTTTCCTGTAAGAATTAAATTTCAAAATTTTGGAATTGCAAAAACCTCTCAAAAATTTAACTAAGTAAAATTATAAATCGAAACATTATTTATTTAAAAAAGCAAACTATGTTGTACTCTCTAAATGTTTTACAAACTCAATCCATCATGTACAATATATTTTAAAAGAATCTCTTGATTTTGGTTTCAGGTATTTTTCAGCTGCTTCAAAAATCTGAGTTGAGATTTCTTTTGGGGGCTTAGGGAAATGATGTAATTGCTTTGAGAGAGTCATGACTATCTTTTTTTTCTTTACTTGCTGCCTTTTCTTTGAGGATTCCTAATGAGGGAAAAGGGCACTTCACAGTCTCCTTTGAAACCTAACAGGCACAGGTGCTGCCTGTATTCTTTTTCCTGCAAAAGTGGATGATTCTTTGAAAGTACATGTGATAGCTATCCCCAAATGTGGACAAAACAGATTTTCTTTGTAACTAAGTGTCAGTTGTTCCAGACTCTGGTCAAACCCAGAGAGTAATTTATCAAGGACAAGAACTGAATGTAAACTCATATTTACAAGAGAGGGTGCTGAATATATTTTAGGTCAAAAGGGACCTATGATTAGAGAGAAGATTGGTTACCTGACCTTGACATTCCTTAATTTAAGTAGGAACATAGGTAAATGTAAAAACAAGCATCCATCAAAACAACATGGCTACAATTTTCAGAAAACGTGTATGTCAGTGATTAGAAATTAGAAAATCATAAATATATCTTGGAGATATCCAACATAAAAACTATAAGTAAATTAAATTACACAAAGAAATATTGCCATTGAACCAACTAACAACTGATATTACCTAAATATGATTATTACTTTTAGGTTTCTTTACTATAAAAATCAAAGATACAATAGATCAGGAATCATACTTGTTATATTCATCTTTATAGCTTGAGGTAAACATTCAACCTAGATTAGAGAAAGTCTTTTTTTGCCATGTTGGGGATCCAACCAAGGATCTCAAGATCACTAGGGAAGCATTAGTTTACTGACCAACATTCCTAACACATGAAAAATTCCGTTTTTAGTTCTAATTTGAAGATGTTTATGGTGGGTAAATGATTCCATCTTCTATGTCTTTCTAAGATTATGTAATAAGCCTTGGAGTTTCTTTTTAAAGAATAAACACATACAGGAAGTTTTGTATAGCAAAAATTTAATGAACAAAGCAGAATAAGAAAAGGCCTATTTGAAAAGAACACATTTTTTTATATTAACCACAATGTAAAAGTGCAAATGATATTATACCACCAAAAACAAATGAACTGTTATAAATAGTTAAATAAATAAACATTTAAATAGATGGATAGAAAGTTTGCATGGATGAAAGGGAAAGGTGTCCTGAGAGTTGAATGCATGTTGCTAATATCACTGAAAACATCTGACATACCAACGGAAGTCATGTTACAAATGTAGCAGAAACGAGTCTTTGCAATGGCAGAATTGATGAACATGGGATAGATGGACCACGTCTCATTCTTCACTTCGTAATCTTTTTTGCAAATTTGCTGATGAGGAGAAGGATCTCATGATTTCGCTCTGACTCCTCCCAGGCACAAGGGCTGTATTTCTTCTCTTACAGGTAAGAATGATCTTGTGGAAGTATTTCCTCACAGTCAGTATGGAGTGCTTATGCATCAGGGGATGCTCTTCCACTACCATCTGCTGTGTCAGATAGGTTTCCAGTTCTTTCAGCTGCTGAGAGGGGCCAGTGCACAATTTGTGCAGAAAAGTGTTTTGCCAAGAATCAGAGGAGTCCTTTGTACTGAAGAGGTTGATCTGTTGGGTCATCTCATGGAGGATTGAGATGGTTTGAGACAGCTGAAACTGCTTGCCCTCAAACTCCTTCTGGGGGAATCCAAACTCATTTCTGTCTTTCATGCAGAAGAAAGGAGATTTTCTCATTTGTCCCAGTACTATCAAGGCCTTCCTGCTACCAAGGGTATGGGTCTGAAGCAGGTCACAGCTCAAAGAGCAGGTTGACCTGCCACTGATCACTACAAAAGCTACAAGTAAAGCAAAGGGCAGGGTTACTGGGGATGCTGGAGATGTTGCTGGCCTGGCTGAGGTGGGTGATCCTAGACCTTTGCTGATAGGTCTCTGAAGACCTTCATGTGCTCCTTTGTACTTTCACAACTTTGATTTAGAATGCCCTTTCCAACAATTTGGTTTTCATCATTGCCCTACCTCCTTATGCCACTAGAGCATTTTAGATTTTTTTCCTAATAGAAATGCTCATTTTAAATTCAACAGCACAGATACATGGTTGCATATTCATGTATACTGTATAGATCTTTGTTTCATACATAAAAAAGGAAGTGTAAATTTTAATTTTTTTAATGAGAGCAAAAAATGTAAGGTGAAAGTTAAATTTTAAAGGCATCATATATATATGAAAATGTCACAATGAAAGTCCTTGTCTAACTAAAACAAAAGAAAAATGTCTTTTTTTTTTTAAAATGGAGTACAGGAAGGTAAAACAGGTCCTTTCTAGGGATTGGTACCAGTGGAAAGGGTAGAGGAGGGTGAGTATGGTAGAAATACTATGTACACATCTATGAAAATGGAAAAATGAGACCTGTTGAAACTACTCCAGAAATGGGGGGAGGAGGGTTAAAGGAGAATGATGGAGAGGGTGAATTCGACTATGATATAATGTAAGAACTTTTGTAAATGTCTCAGTGTACTCTCAGCACGACAATAATATGCTAATAAAAAATTTAAAAACAAGTGTTGTTGAAGCCAAAAATAAATAAAAAATAAGAGCTTTAGATGTTTGTTTTTTTATGTATTTTTGCTTAATGTAGCATTCATTTACTTCTGATTTTTATGAATTATATTTTATTTGAAGTATAGCAACTTTCAATGCGATGCATGTACTTATGTAAATGGTGGTAAATCACATTATATTTGCATCATCTCCATCATTACTTCTAAACTTTTCTTGCAACATTGATGAGGAAGACATGAGTCTCATGATTCCACTCTGACCATTTCTGAGGCACAGTCACTGTATTTCTTCTTTTCCTGGCAGAGATGTATTCCCTGGAAGTAGGTCTTTAAGGCCACGTCAGGTCTTTGGTTGCCAGGACAGATTCTTCCTCTCCAATCACCCACACCAAGAAGGTCCTCAGGTCCTCCAGCTGCCAATGTGGTCCAATTCTGAGTTCATCCAGGAGTACCACGTTACTGTCAGCAGAGGAACACTGTGGTGGAAGAGGTTGGAGAACTGCTGGTGCCTCAGTTGGACACTTAAGTATCCTGGCTCTCAGTAGTGACCATCTCCTCTCCTGACACAAGTCTGCAGGTATCAAAAGTGTCAACAGCCCTGAGATGCTGATAGAAAATATTTAAGTCTATGGAGTTAAAGATCTGTCTTAATAAAAGTCATTTTATGTAGGCAAATAATTTTTATTTTGTTATTGTTCAACTCAGAAACTATTGAACTCTTGTGTTCCTCAGATTTTCTGATTTTAGGACATGGGATTTATTGATGATGTTGTCTTTCATCAGAAGCTAATGTTACAGAAGCTAATGACCTTCAGTTCTATTTGTTTGCTCTGTTTATTTATGACTCACTCTGACAATGCAGAGCGGGAGTCCCAGCCTAAGATGCTAAAGAGTAGTAAATTTCATTTCCTTATTCATTCATGATTTTTCATTTTAGATCTAAATAGCAAAGACTAAAGAATCTTGATAACTTCTCTTTTACATACTGTTGTATTGGCCAAGGTGAATCTTGCTGCCTCTGCATTACATTCTACTTCATGCTGAGGTTAATTGAATAACAAAGGAAGTAAAGAAGGGTAAAGAGGATGCACCATTTTCTATATAATTTTTAAGACATAAGATTTGTTTTGTTTTGAGGCAGAGTCTGGCTATGTAACCCAGGCTGCCTTGAACTTATGATCTCCATGCCTCAGCCTCCTGAATGCTGGAGTTGCAGGCATGAACCACCACCATCAGCTAAGATACTGAGTTTTTTAAATTTCAACTTTCCTAGAAAGAAAAACTCTACAGTTGTTTGAGGGCAAAATGAAAATCAATGTGGGTCCAAATGTTATGAAAGTGAAAGATAGGAAGTGAATTTCTCTGAAAAATGTCAAAGTGTTAGCAAAAGTTGGAGACTAGGAGCTATGGCGGAGAGGAAGAATGAAGGCCAATGCTGAAGTATTGGAAAAGCTTTAAGACTGCTGCTTCTGTGAGAGCCTCAAAGAGCAACCCCTGTGTCAATGACCAGCCCTCAGCTTTGTAAGAGTTGCTACCTGTCTGTTCTTTCATTTAATCCAGATGTGGTCACCTCTTGGGAAATAAGGTGTCAAATTGTCACTGGTGGCTGGTGTCTGTGATGTTTCCCTTTAAGATAGAGACCATGCAGGTTTTTGTCCCAGGTTATTGACTCTGATGACTGAATAAGAATTTGTGGACAAGTCACAATGGGAAAAAAATTTAGGCAGAGCTCTATTTAGTGAGCAAGTAGAAAACAAGGGTACACTGTAATATGTAGAGAATGGGTACTCTGAGGAAGACACATGGAGCAATTTTTATATCCAGGGTATTTATGGGAAGAAAGGTTGGCAAGGGGTTTTGGCTTGAATTTACCTTAGGATAAGTGCCCCCCTTTGTTCTAATTCTGGGTAAAATTAGTTATTTTTGCTTTTATACTGTCTCATCAATTAGGCCCAAAGATTTCAAGGTTGACCTGCTCATTAAATATGACATAGGTGTTTGAACATTTCTTTAACAAAGGATGGGTCCTGCCATATGCTGCTTTCAAGACAGGTGTCCATCCTTTTGATAAATATTTTCCTTTGTAGATACTTTTTGTGCTTAGAGGAATCTTTTTCCCAAGAATTTTCTTCCTTGGGAATTTCCTGTGAGTTTTTTCTCTTGCTCAGTTCTCAAAGAGTACTAATTATTTTGGGGCAAGCATGTAAAATCAGAGGGAGAGAATTTCTCTTCCCCTACCTTTTTTCCCCTTTTCACTAAATGTTAGCCTAATGAGGGAGTGTGAAGTTTCAAGCAAAAAAGCAGTATTCAAATGCTTAAAATCAAGCTTTTCATTAGTAGAATGCCTATTCGTAAATTCTTGCCTGCTATTTCCTATGCCTCAATTTCCCATGCCTCAATTTCCCTGATTTACCCTGTCTCAAAACCAACCAACATATGGAGCCTGGCAACAAGGCTCTACTCACTAGAACATTAAGCTTGTTGGGGAGGATAATGGATATTAGCCTTGCCTCACCACTCCTCCTATTCAATAATCCATTAAATGGATTATTGAAATTAATGAGAAGACTGCCTTCAGAAACCTAGAAATGTAAAGTCATGGATTTGGATGTTATCAAAAGATTCTTCTCATAATCTGGAAATTATTAATAATTAAATTTTTAAAAATGAAACCAAATTTATTGCATGCTAAATAAGGATAATCTACTGGCCTAAAACATTTGAATATAATGCCTCAATCCTCTGAGTAACAGTACCTGGATGTCATTCATTTATACATCTCTTTGTAGGAAATATAAATTCGGAGGAATGGCCAAACAGCAAAAGTGGATACTTTGGGAGAACCAAGTTAAAGGATTGTCTGGAAGGCCCACTAAAGAAAGTGAAGAATAGAAGTGGATGAAATTTATCAGCTAAGGAGAGGCTGTGGCATGACATCAGTAGAACAATGAGGTTGAGATGACAAAGGATTTGGGTTCCACCTCCAATGCCGTTTGTTTTGCAATAAGGGATGTGGTACAAGTGAATGGAACTTACTGACTTATGTTCCTGTGTTCTAGGGAATATTAGATACACTATCTTTTAAATAGTTATGAGTGAATGATTTTTTACTGCTAACTAAAAGCACATCTAAAATTTAATAACTGATTTCTCAAACATATATTAAACACACTTTATTAACTCACTAATTATAGTGGCCTGGAAACCTATTTTTTAAAAATTCATGAGATTAAAAAAAATTTGTGTGTGACTTATGAATAAACAAAAAGCCCCTAACATCTTCCATTCTACCCACAGTCCAGCTATGTGGGCTCTGACTTAACCCCTTTGGGCCCTCAGTGATTCCATATGAGACTTCCTCAGTCCAGCCAGCTGTTCTCATTCCTAAAGACAGCAAATTATTTTCTCACCTCCAGATCGACTGGGCTAACTGTTGTCTACTTATAAATCCCAGGGAAGAATCTCCTCTCCTCCTTCTTTCCATTGCACAGTTGAGATGTCAGTGCCCAAAGACCTTTGTATGACCCAGAGGAAGAACACTATGCACTAATTGTAAGGAAGCAGTGTGCACTTATAAAAAGTTCCTTAACCAACCAAGGTTACCTTTTATTATTTATTTATTTTTTGAAATTTTCACAAGGCTTTATTACTCAAAATTTTATCTTCTCCTATTTCCTGTGCCTTGAAGAAACATTTTCTCTTTTTTTCCTTTTATTCATATGTTCATACAATGTTTGGGTCATTTCTCCCCCCTTCTCCCCACCTCCTCCCTTTCCCCCTTGCTCCTTTCCTCTCCTCTCCTACCCCCCTCGCTACCGGGCAGAAACTATCTTGCCCTTATCTCTAATTTTGTTGAAGAGAGAGTATAAGCAATAATAGGAAGGACCAAGTGTTTTTGCTGGTTGAGATAAGGATAGCTATACAGGGAGTTGACTTGCATTGAAACTTTTACTCTGAAAGCAATCACATTAATATGTTTGTGTATCATGGTCTGAGGTTGGCATCAAAATAAGTGATTTCCCCAAAACTTGGTCTCTACATTGTCTATGTTTCTTTACATTTCAAAAATGTCATTTTGGTTGTACAAACATGTACCACAAGTTCCAGCTGATTCTCTAAGTACCTCTGTTTCCAGCCATATTCTCCAGCTGGACCCTTCAATGTTTTCATGTTTATGCACATGCACTTTGGTCTTTTGAACAAGTGAGAGTGCTGTATCTATTGCAGTCTCTTTCTAGTGAATTCAGAACATGAAACCTCTAAACAGGGTAACAGGTGAGAAGCTGCAGTCTTTAGCAGGTCATCGTGTATGGACGTATGGCCAGAGCTCCTTGTACTTACTGTTTCTAGGCCTGGCTGCACAGCAGTGAATTTGATCGCTACAACTCAGGAATGAAATGATAGGAAGGGTCCAGGTGAACCCATTTGCATTTTTTGACCTAAAACTTGAAAACATTGGCCATCTCCAACGTGTGCTGCTTCTTGATCCCTGGCTGCATTTTCCCCGTCACTTGTGTCTGCTTGCTGCTCCTGGTGCCCCTTAGGAGGAGTAGATGTTGTGGTGAAGTGTGTGGGCTAGTGGAGTAAAGTCAGGTTCTGCAGGGGCCTATGAGGAAGCAGTGTAACTCAGTGCACAACTGATCCACAGCATCCCTTTCCTGGTCCCTTCAACCTTGCCGCTCAGTTTCCCTATACTGTTAAATATTTAAAATGTTAATAACTTTGGGATATGAAACAAGATGTGGCTATAGAGATTTTCAGGGTAAGATGACAGTATGGAGTTAAGTCATAGGATTTTTGCATAAAACATAAATATAATGCAAATTCCATTAAAAATAAGCACCAAATCAGGAATGAAAGGAGTCATCATATTAGAAAGGTGTTAAATAATCATAAAACAGCCAACTTTATGCAAGAAATGCCCAGATAGTCCTGTTCCTAAAGTAGTTCCCTCACAAGTGGTGAAGGAATGAAGGCAAGGGACCAAAATCATTTGGACCCTTGATAATTGGACTCCCTGATAATAGGAGAGAAGTCATCTAAAGGACAGGTCTGGAACCTCAGGTAGAGTTCACAGAGATCCCAGCTGAAGTGAAGGACCTCCCTCCTACCTGAGCAATTCCCCCTGACTTCCTGATTCACTTGTTCAATTACATTGCTGTGTCCATACCTTAGTACTCTCCAGTTCTACCCAAACTGATAGGTCACTTCTGACAGCTGGCAATCCTACTGTTATCTGAAATTCCTTTTCTTATGTCTGAAGGGTCCTTCCTAAGGATCTGTGAAGATGGCACTGATGCAAGCATATTCCTATTAAAAGTGATACAGAACTTTTTCCTGATTAAGAGGTCAAGGGACAGGATCTGAGTGTAGGAAGGAATTTGTCAAATGGATAACTTATTTCTAGGAAAGAGCAAATGTATCATTAACTAGGAGATTTTTATGGGATTCCCTTGCAGCTTCACACCAATATGGGCAATCTCTTCATCCTTCCATGTATCCTGCAGAACCCATAGGCACCTATGGGTTAGAAGGTTCTGGCCTGCTTACCAACGACAACACAAAACACAAATCTTGCTCCAAGTGAAGTAAGGAATAGTTTGTTCTGTGCCCAATGTTAGACACCATGGCCTTAGAACACGAATTCAGATTATTCTGAATGACATGTTCCGTTGTGGAAGAGCTTTTGTGAACTTTTATAGTCACATACAAAGAAAGTCATAAATCAATTCATTTACCAAAGACATTGGTGGGAATGTCATGTTACAGTCAAATGGGGAAATCCTTTTTATAATTTCAGATGTTATTACATTCTTAGATTTCGGGTTGAAAGGTAGTGTTCTGTAAAATCTATCAATATACTCCAGTAGTTTTGCCTGCTAGTCACAAGGATGTTAGATCTGATACAGAAGTTGATAGCAAATGACTGTTAAGAGGACTTAGGCAACACAAGATAATTTTGGCTGTTGATCTGCAGCATTCCATCTCACCACAATCATGAAGTTCTGGTCAGACAAGCAGACATCAGGATTTTCAACACAGAGGTGGCTTCTTCAGAGAAGCTGAATTCATAGCAGACTGCAAAGGGATAGATGCTGACCTTTTGTCTTCCTGCAGAGCTGTCCAGTGCCCAAAGAGGGCAGGATCTGTCTGAAGCTGGGAGGATTTTTACTCCTTAAAATACAAAGTTAAGGGTATGGAATCTTCCAATATCCAGGTCATTTCTGTAGAGGAAAGTGTCTGTTTTAGTTGTAGAGAAAAAAGTCTGCACAGGCAGACTTCCTCACAGAACAGAAAACCATTGCCATATTTAGACTCTGTATTTGCTGGCCTTGGCCAGTAGGTGGTTCTCATTCTCTCTAAATGTCACAATACTTCCCAGGGTAGAAGGGATCCTGCTTTTTGTTTCCCTTTTGCAACAGCTATTGTTACATCATTCTAGCAAGGACATTTCCTCATTTCCAAAAATACCAGGAGCAGAAACAAGCTTCTCATGGGGAGTTTCTGACAAGCCTAGAACTTTCAATCTTTTCTTTCACTTGGTGGTTGTATACACGTTAAGGAAAAATGACAGTGAGAAACCAATATGGAAGAGGAAGCAGCTGTATGCATTAGCAGGGCAGGTTAGGGAGGAGTGAGGAGGGCACCTGGGAATTTCTGAACTAGGGAGGGAGGACACTGTTGTGATATTAGAGTAGAAGAATGGGGTCTAGAAAAGCAGAGAAAGGGAGATTGTGGCACATATAGGAATTCAAAAATTAGATTTGTTCCTGTATTCACACATATGTACATATATATATAGTGTAAAATTTATTACTTAGTGCATATTGTATACTATGTTTTATGATATATAATATAATATAATACAACATAATATAATATACATGTTATATAGTTGTACACATACGCTTTCAGTGTATGTGAAACTTCAGTTTAGGACACTAATCCCTGTACAAGATATTAAAGACTCATCAATTGCTGGTTGACTATTAATTTTAGTGAGTTCATGTCAAATGTATCCAATGTGAGTCTTCTTCAGGACAACTCCCACTTCTCTTTTTTCAACTGTTTGCGTTTTTTACTACCAGTTAGAGAAATATGAGAGTTCACTAATGTCATAAAGGTCCTTATGAATAAAAAAGAAAATAGTGACAATCTGTTATCCCTCACTCAGTGGGAGATATTCTGCTAAGGGCTCTCAAAAGTTTTACTGTGTTTGAAACTGGTAACTGTGGGAATATTTTCAGTCTACATTACATTTGTGAAAACTAAGGCTCAGAGAAGTTAGGTGAATTACCCAGGATCAAATGTATGTGTTGGCAGAGTCTAGAGTCAATGAAGAATCCTATGTTGTATGCTTTAATAAATTATTTTAAATCTCACATTTTGAAATTCTGATATATTTTAATAAAAAATTACATTTCCCTTGCTTTTTGACTGTTAATTGGTGGATTTTATGGTATAATATTTTGTTTTAAAAAAGACTGGTTTTCACCCAATTTTACATTTTCCTTTATATACTGGCAAGTTTGTGAGAACCCACCTCTCATCTTAATGTCTGGGCCTGGTAGTGTGAGCTTTTCAAGCTGTCCAAAAAGACAAATCACAGTGAGGACAGCCTATGCATAACACAACTCCTTATCACTAAAATAACTAAAGGAAAAAGGGCTGAGTGTGTGGCTCAAATGGTAGCATATCTGTTTAGCAAGTGCAAACACCTGAGTTCAAACCCTGAAGGACAACAAAAAATTAATCTTTTCATTTTCTTCAATTTGAGTTTAATTTTCCTTAAAAAACCTCAGGTGTTCTAACCAATGGGTTCAATTCTTTCAATGAGAAAAGTCTTCATGATAAAATCAAACCCAGGTAAATAGTTATCTTCTAAAAATCAAGTTCAGCTCTGATGATGAGGTCTTTTTTCCTCCTTTAGTCTCTCGTTTTGTCTCCTTGAAAAAGCATTTTTAGGCCTGTCTCACAGCTCTCTTAGGAGAAAGCTGTTTTTCTTTTCATGTTTATAAATTTCATAGAGTTCATAGCAATTATTCAAATATAATCTTTAGCATATAAGAGTCTCAGATTTTCTCTTACAAAAGATGACTTTCAAATATGGCCATGTGTTTGCTTCACTTGGGTCTGATGAACAGAATTGTAACAGGTGTTTCCATCTCAAAAATTTCTTACTAACTGGATTAAAAAGGAAGATTTGAGGATTTTTTGTTTACAAGAAACCCAATTTACAGATAGAAACTAAATAAAACTAGAACTCAACAACAAAAGAAACTGCAGAAAATACTCAAACACCTGGAGACTGAATAACATGACCAGTGGGTCATCAAAGAAATAAGGGAGGAAATCAAACAGTTCCTGAAATTTAAGGAAAATGAAAGCACAACCTATCAGAACCTATGGGACACAGCAAAGGAAGTCCTAAGGGGACATTTATAGCCATCAAAGCATACATTAAAAACACAGAATGATTTGAAATAAATGACCAAATACATCTCAAACTCCTAGAAAAATAAGAAGTTAAACCAAAACTAGCAAAAGGAGAGAAATAATAATAATAATAAAAATAAAAGAAGGCTGAAATCAATGATATAGAGACCAAAACAAAAAAAAACCCAACAGAACAAAAAGCTGTTTTTTTGAAAAGATAAATAAGATTGATAAATCCTTAGCAAATCTGACTAAAATGAGGAGAGTAAAGACCTAAATTAATAAAGTTAGAAACTAAAAAGCGGAAATCACAACAAACACCAAGGAAATCCAGGAAATCACTAGGGATTACTTTGAAAACTTACATTCAAACAGAATTTGAAAAATCTAGAAGAAATGGATGAATTTCTAGGCACATATGACAACCCAAATTGAGTTAAGAGAATATAAATCATCTAAGTAAATCTGTAACACATAATGAAACTGAAATGGCAATAAAGAGTCTCCCCAAAATGAAAAGTCCAGGACTTGTCAGATTCACTACTGAATTCTACCAGACCTTTAAAGAACTAATGCAAATGGTCCTCAATCTTTTCTATGAAATAGAAAGGAGCACTGCTAAAAACACTGCTATGAAGGCAGTATTACACTCATCACAAAACCAGACAAACACACAACAACAAAAAAGAATTATAGCCCATCTCTTTAATGAACTTATATGCAAAAATCCTCAATAAAATACTGGCAAACCAAATTCAACAACATCTCAAAAAGATCAAGTTGGTTTTACCCAGGGGTGCAGGGATGGTTTGGCATATACAAATCATCAAACATAATATATTAACAGAAGCAAAGTCAAAAACCACATGATCACCTCAATAGATACAGAAAAAGCCTTTGACAACATTCAATAACCTTTCATTATCAAATCTCTGATGAAACCAAGATAGAAGTAATGTACCTTATCATAACAAAGGCTATAAATGACAAACACATAGCCAACATCATACTAAATGGTGAAAAACTGAAACCATTTGCTCTGAAGTCAAGACCCAAGAATGAGATGTCCACTTTCTCCACTTTTATTCAATATAGTCCTGGAATTCCTAGCCAGAGCAGTAAGACAGGATGAAGAAACACACAGAATTCAAATAGGAAAGGAAGAAGTCAAAATAAATCTTTATCTGCAGATGACATAATCTTGGCCTAAAAGATGTCTATTTTTATTTGTAATTTAAATATAATGTTAATGGGCAAATTGGTAGTGCTGTTTATTCTTTGCAAAATCAGGATAGAGTTTCTTTTGAATGAATTAACATGCAGTTGATAACCAGAATGAGGAACTCCAAAACCTAAACTGCAAAAAACCAACAAAGTCAATCAAAAATGGGTAATAGATTTCAGTACACATTTCTCAAGAGAAGAAACATAAAAAGCCAACATGTAAATGAAAAATGCTTAAGATTACTAATCATCATAGAAATGTAGATCAAAGCAACAAGAACACATCATGTCACCCAGTTAGAAAGATAATTTTCAACAAGTATAAACATAACAAGTACCTTCAAGGAGAAGGGAATCCTTGCACACTATTGATAGGATAGAAATTAGTAAGTAATGAAAAACAGTATGGAGGTCCCTGAAAGCATCAAATGCAAACCTAGCATAGGTTCCAGCAATCCCATTACTGGGTATATAGCCAAACAAAATCACATAAATCTGTGGAATAGAAATCTTCACTTCCATGTTTGTGCAGCACTGTTCACCATGGGCAAGAGATGGAAAACAAAATAAGGGTCCATCAACTGGTGAACAGATAAAGAAAATGCAGAACATACACACCACATAGTGTTCTTCAGCCATAAAAAGAAGAGACCCTGGCATTTGCAGCAACATGGATGGATATGGAAGTCATGATGTTCAGTGAAGTAGGTCAGGTACAGACAGAAGAGTACCTTATGATCACACTCACATGTGGAATCTGAAATTGTTGCTCTCATAGGACTTGAGAGTAGAGGGCAGTTATCAGAGGCCTTGGATAATAAGAGGGAGAGGAAGAATGGGGAAAGGTTGACCAAAGGGCACAAGTTACAATTTGATAGGAGCAAGATGCTCTGTTGTTCTGTTGCACAGTATGATGACTGTACATATCAATAACGTACTGTGCACTTCAAAATGCTTCCTCTAGGAAGGAATTTTGAGGATTTTTACCACAGGAAATGATAAATGATAGAGGACAAAAATTTGTTTACCCTAACTTAAACATAATACAATGCATATATGTATGGAGTTACATTATAATCCATTCATGTGTACAAAGTTTATGTTTTTATGTATGTTTAAAAATAAATTAAAAATTTAAAAAGAATGTAAAGAATCCCAAATCTTCTATTGTTAAATGCTATGAATAAAGCAAAATAGTTTGATTACATACAAAGAAAAAATATATATATTTTAATTTTTATTGTTTTATTATTCATATGTGCATACAATGCTTGGGTCATTTCTCTCCCCTGCCCCCACCCCCTCCCTTACCACCAATTTCACTCTCTCTCTCTCCCTCCCAACCCCTCAATACCGGGCGGAAACTGTTTTGCCCTTATCTCTAATTTTGTTGAAGAGAGAGTATAAGCAATAATAGGAAGGAACAAGGGTTTTTGCTAGTTGAGATAAGGATAGCTATTCAGGGAGTTGACCTGCATTGATTTCCTGTGCATGTGTGTTACCTTCTAGGTTAATTCTTTTTGATCTTACCTTTTTTCTAGTTCCTGGTCCCCTTCTCCTATTGGCCTCAGTTGCTTTTAAGGTATCTGCTTTAGTTTCTCTGCATGAGGGCAACAAATGCTTAGCTAATTTTTTAGGTGTCTTACCTATCTTCACACCTCCCTTGTGTGCTCTCGCTATTATCATGTGCTCAAAGTCCAATAACCTTGTTGTGTTTGCCCTTGATCTAATGTCTGCATTTGAGGGAGAACATACGATTTTTGGTCTTTTGGGCCAGGCTAACCTCACTCAGAATGATATTCTCCAATTCCATCCATTTACCAGCGAATGATAACATTTCGTTCTTCTTCATGGCTGCATAAAATTCCATTGTGTATAGATACCACATTTTCTCAATCTATTCATCAGTAGTGGGGCATCTTGGCTGTTTCCATAACTTGGCTATTGTGAATAGTGCTGCAATAAACATGGGTGTACAGGTGCTTCTGGAGTAACCTGTGTCACAGTCTTTTGGGTATATCCCCAAGAGTGGTATTGCTGGATCAAATGATAGATAAATGTTTAGCTTTTTAAGTAGCCTCCAATTTTTTTTCCAGAGTGGTTGTACTAGTTTACATTCCCACCAACAGTGTAAGAGGGTTCCTTTTTCCCTGAATCCTCGCCAACACCTGTTGTTGGTGGTGTTGCTAATGATGGCTATTCTAACAGGGGTGAGGTGGAATCTTAGTGTGGTTTTAATTTGCATTTCCTTTATTGCTAGAGATGGTGAGCATTTTTTCATGTGCTTTTTGGCCATTTGAGTTTCTTCTTTTGAGAAAGTTCTGTTTAGTTCACTTGCCCATTTCTTTATTGGTTCATTAGTTTTGGGAGAATTTAAGTTCCTTATATATTCTGGCTATCAGTCCTATGTTTGATGTGTAGCTGGCAAATATTTTCTCCCACTCTGTGGTTGTTCTCTTCAGCTTATAGACCATTTCTGTCCTGATGAACAGAAGCTTTTTAGTTTTATGACGTCCCATTTATCTATGCTATCTCTTAGTTGCTGTGCTCTGGGGTTCCGTTGAGAAAGTTCTTACCTATACCTACTAACTCCAGAGTATTTCCTACTCTTTCCTGTATCAGCTTTAGAGTTTGTGGTCTGATATTAAGATCCTTGATCCATTTTGAGTTTATATTGGTATAGGGTGATATACATGGACCTAGTTTCAGTTTTTTGCAGACTGCTAACCCATTTTCCCAGCAGTTTTACACACAAAGAAAATATTTTATTAAATTAAATGCAATGTAAAGTTACACAGGTTATTATATACATAAATATATAAATACATAATACCTATATTATGTATACAATATAAATATTATATATATTATATATGTAAATACTTAAATATGCAATGCAAACTTGCACAAGATATTATATAGATAAATAAATAAATACATATTTACATAAATACAGAGTTAGATACATAAAGAAATATAACTGTATGCATAAGAGAAACAAATGCTATAGAGTTGAACATAATGGTACTAAGTGCTACTGAAATCGTTTGATAGACAGATTGAATTCTTGTCACAGTTACATCAGAAATGAGAGCCTTTGTAATTGCAAAGCTTGTGAAGAAGAGTTATAGTATATTAGTCACCTAGAGCCATTTACATGTTTGACAAAGTCTCATTCCTTAATCTTTCCTGCACACTTGCTGAAGAAGAGAAAGATCTCATGATTTCTTCTTTGACAACCTTCCAGGCACAAGGGCTGTATTTCTTTCCTTTCAGGTAGAGAGTGAACCTGTGGAAGTATTTCCTCACAATGCAGAAGGGTCTTCTCCCAAACAGCAGAAGAGTCCTTTGTGTTGAAGAGGTTGTAGATTTGTTGGATCATCTCATGGAGGTCAGAGGTGACTTGAGGCTTCTGGACCTGCTTGGCATCAAACTCTTCTTTGGGTATTCCAAAGTCATTTCTTTCCTTTAGAACAGAGAAATGAGAGATTCTCCACATTTGTCCCAGTCCCATTTGTGAAGGCCCTCCTGTTATCAAGACTATGGGTCTGTGCCAGGTCACAGGCCAGGGAGCAGGCTGACCTGCTAGCACCCCCAGGGCCATTAGTAAACAAAGGACATAGCCATTATACTCCTGTTTCAGCCACCCTACTGCTGGAATTACAGGTGTGAGTCTCCTCGCCTGGGTCTAGGAAGTCAAATTTTGAAGATCATCGTGTTCTTTCTGGATACTGAAAAAAGGTTCATTGTATCAAGGTCTCTTCTAGAGGATAAAGGAACCCAGAAATCAATATTATTATTCAATATTATTATTCTGTGTCTGGGAAGATGCAAAGGAAATGTTAGTTTTAAGGACATTTCTCTCAATTTAATAGTTACATAATAAGGAAAATGCTAATAAAGGGAATGAAAGCATGAAATTTTGTAAGGTGTTCCCTGTTAGTTAGATATTGTTCTCCTATCAAGCACCAACCAAGTACATCCCTGCTTACCTTCCCAGATCAGATGTGTTTACAGTAGTATGCTGTAGACTAGTCACTGTTCTTAGCATTAACAAAAATCTGTCCTCATTTTTTTCATAAAGAACACCCTTGTTTTTCATAGGTATAAAACACCTACTATGTGCCACAACTCCAACAAGTCACTGAGAATATCAGAGAGTAAAGCAAACAATATGGGGTTCTATTATTATGTTGATTTACAAATGAGGGTGAGAGAGAGAGAGAGAGAGAGAGAGAGAGAGAGAGAGAGAGAGATCCCAGGTTGTTAATGAGCTCTGGAGTCACTATTGGCACATAACAAATCATACCCTGAGTCCTCAGCTCTTCCATACTCTCTGGAGATATTTCTGGCCATTAAAATCAGGGCTGGTTCTAGTTTGATTATTGTTTTCCAGTGGAATCCTGCCTAAGTAATGGCAGAGTCTTCCTCTTCATGGGAAAATCTCATTCACTTACATCAGACACATTTCATAACCACTTAATTGGCTTCATTTTATTTACATGTTATATTATCATTTTTGTATTTCAGAATGTGCCTCATAAGATTAATTGTATGTTTATGACATGTTGTTGAACTCATTGATATATTTTCATAAAACTTATTGAAGTCCTATTTATTTTCTATCCATTTATTCATGTATTCATAGGGCTCTAGATTCCTGTTACCACAACTTAAGAGTCAGGGTCATGACCAGCCTAGAGGAATAAGCTAAACCAGAACTAAACCCATGAGCTAAGGCTCAGAGCTCATATCTGAAGCAATGACAGATGTGGAACTGGAATCAGTTCTGCAGACATGAGGAGAGTTTAGCACAGAACTGAGATGACAAAAGACTGAGGACCACCTGCCTTGCCAACTTCCATTTCTTTACTAGAATATATTCATTTTGCAGGGGTGATTTATTGTGACAATTACAAATAGGCTTATATTGTACATTGGTTAGATCATCCCCACTATCTCTCCCCTGCAACCTCCTCCCCAGTTAAAGCAATTGCAAGACTTTTCATTGTTCAATTTTATATAAACATATGAAGTCCATCACCTTAATCTCCTTCATTTACATCCCCACAAGTACCCCCCCTCCACACACTGTACTTATTTTATAGTCCTGTCTTTTGTTAATTACTAAGTCAATGTTCAAATGTGTTTCTCGATATGTCCCCGCTGTGAGTTTACTTTACTTTGGTCAGTTCAACCTCTTCTATTGCTCTCCCTTACCACCTCCCTCCAATTGTGTCATTTTATCAACAGCTCTCAATACATATCCTTATATCCTCAATCTTCATAGATGTTATGTATTACAATATTGTTCACACTCTATCATTCCCTTTTCCTTTCTCTTCTTTCCTGAATTCCATAGTGTAGTTTCACTATTGCAAACATGTTCTACATATAAGTTTTTATATGATCATATTTGCTTTTAGATCTTTTGGATCTATCTTCCACATATGAAAAAAAACATGTGGCCTTTGTCTTTCTGAACCTGATTTCCTTCTCTTAACCTGGTGTCCTCCAATTGCATCCATTTACCTTCCAATCATATGGTGTCATTCTTCTTTATAGCTGAGTAAAACTTCATTGCGTGTGTGTGTGTGTGTGTGTGTGTGTGTGTATCTCACATTTTCTTGATCCATTCATATTCATCAATTTAGGGCATCTGGGTTGTTTCCACCACTTGGCTATTGTGAACAGTGTTGTGATAAACATTGGTGTGGAAGTGTCTTTATTGCATATTGACTTATGTTCCTTTGGATATATGCCCAGGAGGTATCACTGTTTTGTCAAAAATCAGTTAGCTGCAGCTGTATGGATTTATGTCTGCATTTTCTATTCTGTTCCATTGGTCTTTGTGTCTGTTTTTTGTGTCAATATCATGCTGTTTTTTTATTGTTAGGTTTTATAGTATAGTTTGAAGTCAGGTATTGTGATACCTCCAGCATCAGACATGTTGCTCACAATTGTTTTGGCTATTTGAGGTCTTTTGTGTTACCATATGAATTTTAGGATTGATTTTTCTATCTCTGTGAAGAAGGTCACTGGAATTTTGATAGATATGGCATTGAACATGTAGAGTGCTTTTGGTATTACAGCCTTTTTTACAGTATTGATTCTGCTGATCCATGAGCATGAGAGATCTTTCCATCTTCTGATGTCTTTGATTTCTCTGTTCTGTGATGTATGGTTTTCATTGAGAAGGTCTTTGTTTTCTCTCATTAAATTTATTCTTAGGTATTTTAGTCTTTTTGAAGTATTGTAAATAGAATTGTTCCCCTAATTTCTTTCTCAATCTGTTCATTGTATGCATAAAGGCTTTTGATTTTTGGATACTGAATTTGTATCATGCTACTTTGCCAAAAGTGAGTTTTTTTGGTGGAGTTTTTAGTGCCTTCTAGGTATAGAATCATACCACCTGCAAATAGGGATAATTTGACTCAATCCTTCTCTGTTTGAATTCCTTTTATTTCTTTCTCTTCTTTTATTGCTGTGGCTAGGAATTCCAAAATTATATTGAATAAAAGTGGGCATTGTAGACATCCTGTCTCATAACTGACTTTAGCAGGAATGGTTACAGTTGTTCTCCATTTAGTGTAATGTTGGTTATAGGTTTGTCATATGTAACCTTTATTATGTTGAAGAAACATTTATTCTATTTCATTTCTTCAGTGCTTTCATCGTGAAAGGGTGCTGAATTTTGCCAAAGGTCCTTTCTGCGTGTTATCTAATGACCATGTAATTTTTACCTTTACTTCTATAGTGTAGAATTACATTTATAGATTTGTGCATGTTGAACCACCATTGCATCTGTGGAACAAAACCAACTTGGTCATGGTGTATGGTCTTTTTGATGTGTTGTTGAATTCAGTTTGCCAGCATTTTGCTGAGAACTTTTGGGTCAATACTCATTAAAGATGTTGGTCTGTAATTCTCTTTTTTGTTGCATTGTTGCTGGGTTTGGAATGTGTAAACTGGCTGCATAGAATGAGTTTGATAGTGTTCCTTCCCTTTCTATTTCTTGGAAAAATCTGAGGAGTATTGGTATTAGTTCTTCAAAGGTCTAGAAGAATTTAACCATGAATCTATCAGATCCTGGGCTCTTCTTTGTTGGGAGACAGTGTATTATCACTTCAATTTCATTGCTTATTTGAGATCTGTTTAGGTGGTTGTTTTCTCTTTGGTTCAATTATGGTTGCTTAAATGCATCTAGAAATTTACCCATTTCTTCTAGGTTTTCCACTTTACTTGAATATAAGTTTTCAAATTATTCTCAAATGATCCTCTGGATTTCATCAGTATTTGTGGTTACATGCCCTTTTTATCTTTGATTTTATTAATTTGGGTCTTTTTCCTCTTTCATCTAGTCAGGTTGGCTAAGGGTTATTGGTCTTGTTAATTTTTCTGAAGAAACAACTTTTTGTTTCATTGATTCTTTGAATAATGTTTTTGGTCTTGAGCTCATAATCTAGGCCCTGATTTTAATTATTTCTCTCTGTTGACTAGCTTTGAATTTAGTTTCTTCTTGTTTTTCTAGAAGCTTATGGTGAATCATTAGGTTGTTGGAGATGTCTTTTTAATGTAGGCACTCATGGTTGTTAACTTTCCCCTTAGCACTGCTTTTGCTGTGTCCCAATGGATCTGGTAGGATGTATTTTCATTTTCATTAGATTCTAGGAACTTTGATTTCTTCCCTTATTTCTTCAATGATCATTCAGAAGTGTGTTTTTCAGTCTCCATGTATTTGAATATTTTTGGTAGTTTCTTTTGTTGTTGAGTTCTAGCTTTATTTCATTGTGATATAATTTGATAACAGGGGTTATTTCAATTTTCTTAAATTTTGTTAAGACTTGCTTTGTGCTCTAAAATATGATCTATTTTGGAGAAAATTCCATGAGCTGCTGAGAAGAATGTTTTGCAATGTAGTTGGATGAATTACTCTGTATTCCCCCATCATATCATTTAATCTAAAGTGTCTATTAATTCTGATGGGGTTTTTTTGTTGTTTTTTTATCTGGGTGACCTAGCTCTTGGTGACAGTGGGTATTGAGGTCTCCAACTATCACTGTGTTGGGGTCTATCTGTGCTTCTAAGATCAGTATTTTTTGTGTAGATGGGTGCACCAATGTTTGACACATATATATTAAGAATTGTTATTTCCCCTTGATGAATCATTCCTTTTATTAATATAATGTGACCTTCATTGTCTGTTCTGATTTTAGTCTACAGTCTACTTTGTCAGATATAAGTATAGCTACTCCTGCCTGTTTTCAGGGTCCATTTGTTTGGAAAATTTTCTTCCATCTTTTCACTCTAAGCCAGTGTTTGTTTTTCTCAGTGAGATGTGTTCTTGTAAGGAAGAAATGGTTGGGTCTTGTTTTTTAATCCAATTTGATAGTCTATGTCTTTTGATTGGGACATTGAGGGCATTAATATTCAGTATTATTACTGAGAGATGTATGATGTTTCTAGTAATTTATTCCTCTGATGTTTACTTTTCCCCTATTCCTTGTTTTGCTAGTCTGCTTGGTCAAAGGGTTTTTTTTCTTTCTTGCATTTTCATGACTGATTCTAGTTTCTTCTTCTCTGTGTAGGAAACATTTAAATATTTTTTGCATTGCTGGTATGCTAGTCATGAATTCCTTTAATTTTTGTTTGTTGTGCAAGTTTTCATTTCTACTTCACTGTAAAGATAGTTTTGCTGGATACACTAGTGTAGGTTGACAATTGTTTTGTTTCCTTTCAGGTTCTGAAATATGTAATTCCATAATCTTCTTATATTTAGAATTTCTGTTGGGAAACCTGATGTTATTCTAATTGGTCTGCCTTTATATGTGACTTGTCATTTCTCTTATACAGTTTTCAGTATTCTTTCTTTGTTCTGTTATTGAATATTTTGATTATGATATATTTGGCTGTGTTTTTTATGGTACTGACAGTTTGCTATTCTGTAAGCCTCCTGTACTTGGATGTCCCTCCATTTCTCAAGGCTGGGGAAGTTTTCAGCTATTATTTTATTGAGTAAGTTATCTATGCCTTTAGTTTGTATCTCTTCCTTTCGTCTATACCCATAGCTGTGGATTTTTTTGATGGTGTTCCAGATACCTCACATGTTCCAATCATATTTTCTTAGCATTTTTTCATGGTATTTGACTGTTTGATCTAATTCCTCTACTTTATCTTCTGTTCCTGACACTCTATTTTCAAGTTGCTCCACTTTGTTACTCAAGCTTTCAATTTAGGTTCTTATTTGAGATACTGAGCTGTTCATTTCAAATTCATTTCCTGTTGTTGATCAGGATTTCTATCTCTTTATTGATTTCATATTTCATGGTTTTTTAAATTTCATTTGTTGTTTGAATTCTCTTTAAGTTCTTTCAGTTCTTTATTCATATCCTTTTTTGAGTTCAATCACTAGTTTGTGTGCTCCTCTTTGAGCTCATTGATCATTTTTACTATTATTTTTTAGAATTCAATATTTGATGTTGTCTCCTCTTTGCTGTTGTTTAGATCCTTAGTGGTGGAATTGGTTTTTGAAGGAAGGTTGTTGCCTTGTTGGTTCATGTTTCTTTGTTGAGATTTATGCATCTGGAGTCATTTTTGGTTGGAGTTTCCAGTTCCCTATGTCTCTTTAATTGAGGTTTTAAGAAAGACCATACAGGACTGGATGGTGATTGAGCTCTGGTATGTTTTGCTGTCTCTAGAAGGCAAGGAGGGGTAGTAGCTCAATAGTAAACCCTTAAGCTTATTGTTCACAAGAGGCTAAATTCTACCTCCTCTTCCACAAAGAGTAGGGAGGCTTAGCTGCTAAAATTTTCACAGGTTAATCTGCAGCTTTGAAATTACAGTAATCCCCAATGAGTATCAATTACTGCTACTGTTTCAGTATCTTTGTTGTCTATTGGATCAAAGATAAATTTACTTGGACCTAGAATACTAAAGATAGTAAGGGTTGTGATGGGTGGGAGATAGGGTATTAGTTCTAGTAGATCTCTTGGAAGATTAGACTAGAGGATTGTTAACAGAGGCATCAGAGAGTGAGAGAGAGAGGGGAAAGCTGGGTAAAGGTTGACCAGAGGGTATAAGGTAAAATTTGATAGGAGCAAGGTGCTCTGGAATATTGTTGCAGAGATGGTGATTATGTATAAGACTATTGTACTTTATACTTCGAAAGCTACAGGAAGGGACTTTTGAGGATTTTAAACAGATTATAAATGATGGACAGAATAACTTGTTTATCCTGAATTAAACATTATATAATATATATATGTATTGACAGGACATCATAGTCCATTCATGTGTACCCATCTTTGTTTTCATGTGAATTTAAAAATAAAATTTAAAAATTTAAAATGAATGAAAGAATTAACAATTTCAAGTATTCCATAGCAAAAATTTGATGAAAAAAAGCAGGATACAATAATAGATTGATTACATATAACAAAAATGTTTTATTAAATTAAATGTAAAGTTGTACAGACTTCATATAGAGAAAAAATGAAAATCTTATAAATGCTTAAATACATATTTAGATTAATAATACATATAACTCTGAATATGAGAAACAGATGCCAACTGAGTTGAATAAAATGTTGCTTAAAACTGCTGAAACTGGAGGATCCTGGGTGGTGACTAGGGTAAGGCAGCAGAAAGCCTAAGCTCTGTGACTCCAAAAACCTCCCTGA
Source organism: Castor canadensis (assembly GCF_047511655.1). NCBI lineage: Eukaryota > Metazoa > Chordata > Mammalia > Rodentia > Castoridae > Castor > Castor canadensis. The sequence goes on along the minus strand of NC_133398.1, from coordinate 50,943,720 downwards.
GATGTTGGAGCCACACCTGGGTAATTCTGACTGCTTCTAGCCAAAATAACTGCCATCACATTAGGTGTAGAAAAAAGTTCAAAGACTGACATTCAAATCAGCCTTTAATTGCACCTAACAGCTGTGAAACGCAGCACAGCAGGAAGACAGGTCCAACCCTGGGGAACCCTTCTTCCCTCAAGATGATTTCTCTTTGCCCCGCTTTTTGTCCTATTTGCCCCTTCCTCCATAAAGTGGAAATAGAACATCAACCAGAATCAAACTCTGCAACATCCTGAACCCCTAGCCTGTGGAAAGCCTCCCCACACTGTGCTGCACTGAGAAAAGCTGGGGCCATTTCTCCCTGCTGCCAGCTCCAAACTTGCCTGCATGTCAATTGGTTGAATGAACAGGTGAGCACCATGTACCACATGGGAATCCCCTACCCATCCTTGGGAACATAAACCAGTGCAGCCCCCAGGCAGTCTGATTTCCCTCCCAAGAAAACTGAAAAACTAACAGCTAACTGTAATCTAGCACAGACAGCAGAGGGGGCAGATGGAACCCTCAACCTGTCCCAGAGAAAGGGGGCAGGGCAAAGAACTAAACTCTCAGCACTGAACTCTCAGTAAATAAATGCAGGAAAGGCAGCAAAGGCTGAGAGCAGGCAGACAAGCCACCACAGAGATCACAGAGCTGATCTACTAAGCCAGAAAGCAGCATCCAAAACCGAACGGCCCTGCAAAACTGAAAAACAAACAGCAAACTGTAATCAAACATGGACAGTGGAGGGGGCAAGTAGAACACTGAACCTGTCCCAGAGAAAAAGGAGGGGGCGGGCAAAGAACTAAACTCTCAGTACTGAACTCTCACTGAACAAACACAATGACAAGCCACTTCCCAAAGCAGGGCAGGTAGTGGATCACAGAGATGATCTCCTGAACCAGAAGGCAGCATTCAAAACTGAACTGCCCCGCCTCACTGGGGGAGTTGCTGACAAAACACCTGAAGGATAACACAGCTGCCATCTGGGAAAAACAATAGCTCTGACCACCTTGCATGATCTGGCAAAGCTACCTCACCTCACAATTTCAATTAAACTGGTGGACAGAAGAACAAAATATTACTCACAAGCCAGTCACCTGGTGAGCCCACGTTAGAACTTCTGCTTATATACCAATACCAGGACTGGATGCTGGAGGAATAACTCCAGAACTTAAACTAAGACTGAAAGTCTATTGTTCTTGAGCCTAGCACTATTCACAATAGCCAAGCTATGAAAATAGCCAAGATGCCCCACTACTGACAAATGGATTAAGCAAATATGGTATTTATACACAACAGCATTTTATTCAACCACAAAGAAGAATGAAATTTTCTTATTAGCAGGTAAATGGATGGAACTGGAGAACATTATGTTAAGCAAAGTCAGTCATGCTCAGAAGGCCAAAAATCACATGTTCTCCTTCATATGTGGATTATAGACCTAAAACAAATGTAGTAATATTATTGGACATTGGTCACACACTAAGGGGAGACTGTGTATGAGAGGAATAGGGAAAGGGAAGGAAACCAGAAATGTGCATGTGGTTGATATGCTCCCTGTGTAGGAGCAAATATAGTAATCTCAAATTGGCAGAGGCCACTATGGGAAGTTGACTGGGAAGTAGTGAAGAGATCTGGTAGAGATGAACTAATTTAGGTTGTAGTATACATGTGCATGGAAGCAATTCTAGGAATCTCTCTGTATACCCGTCATTATCTCAAGGTAGCAAAAATGCTATGTCTTTCTTATTATCTCTTTCTTATGTTTTCTCTTAAACAAAATTGGAGAAGAGGACAGAACAGGTTCTACTTGGAAGCAAGGGGGTGGGAAAGGGTATGTGCAGGGCAGGGGGTAGAGAAGGCCCAAACAATGTATGCACATATGAATAAATGTATAAACAATTAAAAAATAAAATAAATAAGGTAAGGAATGTATAATAACAATGAATTCATGGCTTTAAATTATAAGAATGTGTTAAATTGTGGAAAAGAAATGATGTCTCTAAAAATTCTATATTGTGGAAAATGACACTAAGCAATTTCCATTTTGACACAGTGTTTATTAAAAAAATGTTTTCTAAGAAAAACTGCTGAAACCTTTGACTGATAGATTGAATTCATGTCACAATTACAGCAGAAATGACTGTTTGTAATCACAGAATTGTGGAAATGGGATCCAGTTGAATAGTCACTGAGAGCTATTTGCATGTTGGACCATTCACCATGTGTTCTAATCTTGCAAATATTTGTCTGTCTTCCATGAAAACAATGTCAGTGTTTCTCTTGTGACTCAGTGATAACCCAATGGAAAAAAAGGAATACTAAGGAACTTGATTTTGTTGGATAGGATCAGCCTTTGGAGGACCACATTCTATCATACTTTCTCAGATTTGTGCAATCCTGAAAAATGCGTTTTTGCATTGTAAGAAGTGATGTAATGACCAACAATAACATGTAATTCATTCAATGACATCAATTTGAATCTTTCTTTGTATATTTGAATTTAGATGCAACTTACCCAAATGAAGTTCACAGGTTCCAAACAAAATAGATTCTTGTCAAACAAAAGAAATCATCTTTGTTGTAAGTTCATAACTAGATACATATGTTGTATAGGGAGTTAGGTGACCTAAGTCATTTAGTACCTTCTATTGCATTGGTTGGTATAGAAAATGGGAATACCATATCTTTGGGGGGGTGGTTTTTTGTTTTGTTTTGTGTTGTGTTTGTTTATTTTGTTTGGTACTGTGGTTTGATCTCGGGGCCACTACCTTTCTAGGTATGTGCTCTACCACTGGAGCCAATTCCCTAACTGATATGGGAGCATCTCTAACAAATCAGGACTTCAAGAACTCTCTAATAGTCTTATTTACTAAGAAATCATCATTACCCAGTGTAATAATTCAAGAGTAATTTATACAGCAGCTATTTCTCAGAATTTTTCTTCCTACTGAAAAGTACTTCATTTCATGTAAACTCTTTTTTTGTGGGGAAGTTTATTTTTCCTACTTTTAATTCAACTTTAAATTTTCTGTTGATTGCTTTTTCTTTCTTTTTTTTCATTTATTCATTTATTCATATGTGCATACAGTGTTTCATGTGAACTCTTATCCTTTGATTTTTTGGTGTCTTCTCAGACACACAGAGAAATGGGAAAGGATCATTTGCTTCCTCTAGATACACCATTTTTTGTGAGACAACACATTCCATTTCTGTTTGGTTTTGAAATCCTGGCATATAATAATTAGAGTTCTAGATCAATGTTTAAAATCAATGGATTTTGAGTCTATGGGTCCAATCGTTCTCATTCTTCTTTATATGTGTGCATACTCTCATTTCTACCTATCAAACATACAGCCAGACATATGGCCTGGAGTGCCTGACCTACTTACTCTAAGGACTACCTCTTCAGGAATTTGTAAAATACCTCTGAGCATTTTATGTTATTGCTGAGATGTTTGCCTGACTGTCTGTGTACACAACCCTAATGACCCGTTGGTTCATGTTTGTATGATGAGATTTATGCCTTTGGGTCGTGTTTGGCTGGAGGTTCCGGTCCTTTGTTTCTTTTAGCTGAGGTTTTCAGAAAGACTATAAGGGACTTGAGCTCTGTTTATTTTATTTTATTTTATTTTGTGTGTGTGTGTGTGTGTGTGTGTGTGTGTGTGTGTGTATGTATGTTGTATGTGTCTCTAGGTGGGAGGGGGTAGTGGCTCAATAGCAAGCCCTTCAGTTTATTGTTCTCAAGATGCTGGATTCTACACCGTTTTCCACATAGGGTGAGGAGGCTTAGCTGAAAAAGCTTTCACAGTTGTTAAGCTGCAGCCTTGAAATTATAGTAATCCCCAACAAATGTCGATTACTGCTACATTTCCAGTATCTTTAGCTGTCTATTGGAGCAAAGATAAATCTTCCTGTTCCTAGACGACAAAAGATAGTATAAGTTGTGATGAGTGTGAGATAGGGGGCTAGCTCTAGTAGATAACATGTGGCAAAAAAGTTTATGTAGCAGAAAGGGGTGGTAGATGAGCTGACGGAAGGGGTTAGTTGAGAAGCAGACTGGAATAGGTAGAAAAGGCAAGGTAGTATTAAGACAGGTGAGATAGGGAGAAGAACAATGGAGAAAATTGAACAGATAAACAAATAGAAACACTGCAGAAATAAAAAAATCTGGAAATCTATCTATTAAAAGTATTGGTAGTGAAGGAGAATTATGGGTGGGTAGACAGAAGGGAAACTGGGGAACAAGAATGCAAAACTGTTCGGGGGTGTACAGAAAAAGAAGCTATAAAAATGTGTAAAAAATCTACATCACAGATTTAGCAGCAACAAACACAAGATTTACATAAAAATTGTTAATTTTCTTTTGCTCTTTGGAGCAGTTAATCTTCTATCCCCACCCTGTGTCTTTCAGTCCACTAGATGGCAGGCTAAATGGATACCTGCCTCTGGAATGCTGGGGAGAGGGGAGTATTTGGAGATCTAAAGAGGATCCAGTTACAGACTATAAAACATGTACAGAAGTGCAGGGTTTTGTCCAGGTTTCCTCATGTGTGGAGGTTTCTGGAGGGGTTGGAAGTACAGTTCCCTATTGGTGTTGCCATGGCTGCCACTGCTATTGCTGCAAGCTCAGCTCAGCAATTTCTTTGGCCACATGGTGTCACATTTCCTGGAAACTCTGTGGGCTGCTGCCAGGTCCCAGTAAATTTTCCCTGATGGATACTTGTTTGGTGCTGTCCTTTACTAACAGGGATGATGGTTGCAACAATTCCATGGAGGGTCTGTGTTCAAAGATACACCACAATGTGGTGCAACTACACTTTTGGGTCCCAGTAAATATTTCCTGGTGAATACCTGCTTGGTGCTGGCTTGCTCTGCCACCAGTTCTGGCATGTGGGCTCCCAGTGTGTGAGGGGATTGTCTTTGTTCAGAGGCATGCCACACACTATGGCTCCACTTTTGCTCCCTGGATGCCAGCATTTTTCTCAGCCAGTCTCATGCTAGGCACCTTCCTTGTTTGGGCACCTACTTTTCCCGCATGGTTCTTGTGGTGAAGATTTACCTTGCCAGTTTCCTGATGACTTTTATTTGTAGAATTGGCTGATAGGTTGATTATACAGATTGACTGTGAGAAATTGGGCCAAATTTTGGCAATGCCAGGGAAAACTAAAGAAGAGGGATTGAGGAAAAAGGATATATATTCAGTTGAGGAAAGTAATTTGGCATAGTACTCTAATAGCTCAGGAAATTAAGTAAAGAACTGAGAAATGAAATAGCATCAAACTAAATAGCTTCTGAACAGCAAGGGAAACAATTACTACAGTGTAGAGACAGCTTTTAGAATAGGAGAAAATCTTTGCTAGCTATTCATATGACAAGGGATTATCCCAAATATATAAAGAGATCAAAAATTCCAAAGAACCAATGAATGGGCAAATGAAGTATCAATGACCAATAAATACATGAAAAATGTTTACTATCCTTGGCCATAAATAAAATGCTAACCCAAACTACATTAAGGTTTGATCTCAGAGTGTCTATCAACAAGAAACCCAACAATAACTGTTGCTGGTGAGGATACAATGAAAGTGGAACATTTACATAATGTTGGTGGGAATGTAAATTATTCTAGCCACCATGAAATCAGCACGGAGTTTCTTCAAAAATTAGAAATACCATATGATCCTGCTCTACTCACTCATGGATATACTGAAAGGAATCAAAGTCAGCATACTATGGAGATACCTGCACACCTATGTTTGTTGTAGCACTATTCACAATTGATAAATATGAAATCACCTTAACTGCCCATCCATGAATGAATGGATGAAGAAAATGTGGTGCATACACACCATGAAATATTCTATAGCCATAAAAAAGAATGAAATCCTGGCATTTGCAGCAACATGGATGGATCTGGAGGTCATGATGTTAAGTGATATAAGTCAGGTAAAGACAAAAGAGTACCACATGTTCATATTCAGATGTGGAATCCAACAATGTTGAACTCCTAGAAGATTAAGGTAGAAGAGTGATTATCAAGGCCTCAGAGAGTGGGAGAGAGGAGAATTATGGGGAAAATTTGGCCAATGGCATAACAGCAAGGAAAACAATTACTACAGTGTGCATAGGTACATGTGGCACAATAAGATAGGAACAAGGTCCTCTGGTGTACAGTTGCATAGTATGATGGTTATACATAACAGTAATGTACTGCACACTTCTAAAAGCTCTGGGAAGGGATTTTGAGGATTTTGACCTGGAGGGGAAAAATTTGTTTATCCTGACTTAAACATTATACCATGTATATAAGTATTGACATTACATTGTAACCCATTTATGTGTACCACTTATGTTGTATGTAAATTTAAAAATAAAATTTAAAAGTTCAAAGAAATGAAAGAATTAACAATTCCAAGTATTCTATAGTAAAATGCTGATGAACTAAGCAAAACAAAATGAATAAATAGATTACATATAACAAAAATGTTTTATTAAATAAATGTAAAGTTGCACAGAATATTATTTAGATAAAATAATTAAAATCTTATAAATGTTTTAATAAATACATATACATTAATATAAATAATTTATTTATAATTAATATTATTTATATTAATATAAATATATGAATATGAGAAACAAATGCCTATAGTGTTGAACAAAATATTGCTTAATACTCCTGAAACCATTTTTCAAATATATGGAATTCATGGCACATTACAGCAGAAATGAGACTTTGTAATTGCAGAATTGTGGAAAGGAGATTGGTTACATTAGTCACTGAGGGCCATTTACATGTTGGACCAGGTCTCAATCTTTAAATGTTCTTATAAGTTTGTAGAAGAAGAGAAGGCTCTCATGATTTCTATTCTGACAACTTCCCAGGCACAAGGGCTGTATTTTTTCTCTTTCAGGTAGAGAGAGATCTTTTGGAAGTATTTCCTCACAGCCAGTGTGGAATCTTCATGCATCAGGGGAGGCTCTTCCTCTCCTACCTCCTGTGTCAAACAGACTTCCAGGTCTTTCAGCTGCTGAGATAAGCTAGTGCAGAATTTGTGCAGAAGGGTCTTCTCCCAAGCAGCGGAGGAGTCCTTTGTGTTGAAGAGGTTGTAGATCTGCTGGGTCATCTCATGGAGGACAGAGATGGATTGTGCATTCTGGGCCTTGTTGCCATTGAACTCTTCCCTGGGGAATCCAAAGTCATTTCTATCCTTCATGCAGGAGAAAGAAGAGGTTCTCCTCATTTGTCCCAGGAGTATCAAGGCCCTCCTATTTTCCAGAACATAGGTCTGTGGCAGGTCAGAGCCCAGGGAACTGGTTGACCTGCAGCTGAGCACCAGTAGGGCCACTAGTAAAGCAAAGAACAAGGCCATTGGGGATGTTGCAGATGCTGTTCCCTGGCTGAGGTGGGTGATCCTGGACCTTAGCCCTAGGTTCTCTGAAGACCTGATGTGCTCATTTGACTTAAGTAGGGAACGTTCCATGTTCCATTTTCTGATTGCCCTCCCCTTACTTTCTGCTTCTCTTTTTACTTCCTTTATGCATTTTCTACTTGCATTTTGCACAGTGTTTCTCACCCACTTTGATTTTCATTATCACTTCCTCTGTTCCCCTCTTCCAAATCTTCTGTATAAAATATTTCTTACTGAAATTACCATTAAATGGAATGGACATGTATATACTACATATTTATGTATATATCATATATGCAGTTCTACTCTACATATGAAAAGTAAGAAATTTACTTTTCTTATTAAAAGAAGAATTAAGAATGATATTACTTAAGGTAACAATTCTTCACTTTTGTAATTTACTTTTACTTTTGTTTCATTTGGAAAAAAATTTTTTTAACTTCACTAGCTACTATTCGTCAGAACATTGTCAACAGCTTCTTTCAGGATTTCCCAGATTACTGACATGTTACTAACACATTTGTAGAATTATACAATAATACATCAACAGTTTGCCTTAATTTTAAAAACCTATGTTACATTCAAAAGTTTTCATGCTCGAATATCACCAGAACCAACCAGATGGCCAATGACAGCCCATATTATCTGGAGGTCACATTCAACAATATGGCTTTGAGATCCAAGAAATGAGGAAATTTCTTCCTTAACCCATCTACTCACCATGTCCTAATTTTCAAATATTTGTCTATCTTCCAGGAAGACAGTGTCAATGCTTGTCTTGTGACTCCGATGCTAACCAAACAAGAAGAAAGAATACTAAGGAACCAAATTTTTTTGGATAGAATAGGGCTGTTGAGTACCAAAGACTATCATAACCTCTCAGATTTGTGTAATCTGGAAGAACAAATTTTGGCATCATTAGAAATGACACCATTACCAACAATAACATGTGACTCATTCAATGTCATCAATTTGAATCTTTCTTTGCATATTTGAATTTAAGTATAATTAACGTAAACTAATTTATAAGTTCCAAACAAAGTAGATTTTTTTTTTATCAAACAGAAGAAATCACCAGTATTGTAAGTTCATAGGTAGATAAATGTTTTTTGTAGGGGGTTAAGTCACCTGAGCCTTTAGATAACATTATTTTGTACTGATTTTTATCAAAATGGGAATACCTTCTTTTTTGTTTTGGTACTGTGATTTGAACTCAGGGCCCTAAGGTTGCTAGGCATGTGCTATACCACTAGATCCAACTCCTTAATTGGTATGGGAACATCATTAACAAATCAGCTCTTTAAGAACTCTAACAGTCTTATTTACTGTGTTATCATCAGTACCAAGAGTATCCGTTCAAGAGTAATTTATACAGCAGCTCTTTCTCAGATTTTTTCCTCCAACTAGAAGGATTCATGCAGATGTTATCTCTCATTTCATGAAAACTCTTATGCTTTGATTCTTTGGTGTCTCCTCAGACACACAGAGAAGTGGGAAAGGATCATTTGCTTCCTGTATACCTATCTGTTTTTATGTGACAATGCATTCTGATTCTGTTTGATTTTGACATCCTGGAATATAATAATTAGAGTCTACATCAGGTTTAAAATTAATGTATTTTGAGTCTATGAGTCCAATAGTTCTTGTTCTTCTTTATGTGTGTGTATACTCTCATTTCTACCTACCAAACTTACCACCAGACACGTGGTCTGGGGTACCTGACCTATTTACTCCAAGGACTACCTCTTTAGGAATTTGTAAAATACTTCTGATCATAAAAATTATTTTTTCAACCTTGAGTCCTGGCCTTTTAGCCAGGTGTTTATCACTTTGGAGGCTTAGTATCTGTTTATGATGGAATCATCATTATAATAATGGTGGAGATAGGGTAGGCATATGTAGTACATACATGATTTCAGAGAACAATAGATCTAATTGTATTCATAAAGTCTTCATGGTCCTTTAAGAAAGGTCATTGAAGATTTTTCAGAGAAATTTGGAACAGAAAACCATTTTTCTTTGGGACATTTTCTTCTAGTTTGTACTTTTATTACTTACAATATCAAGATGAGAGGTCTGGTACCCAATGGACACCTGACTCTCCAATTTTGTTTTCGTGCTCTTCAACAACCTGCAAGGAGTGACCTGATGATGCTCTCTGCATTATTGTGATACTAATGACACAATTTGAATTTTGCATGTAGTTCAAGACCTCTTCTCTGTACTCTTTGCTATTTTTTACTTTGAACCTGTGCATTTGGGAACCAATATAAGTGCCTCTTTCAAAGAGTAGTTGATGCTAGGAACTTTTCTTAATGACATCTTCTCTGAGGTGAACTTGTGGAATTAGATGTTAGGATGGAATTTTTAAACATTGTGTTTGCAGTGAGAAAATTTGTTAGTTTTCCTCATAAAATACATTAGTATAAGTTGTGTAAAAGTAAAGATGGGCTGGTGGTGTGGTTCAAGTGGTAGAGCACCTGCCTGGCAAGTGCAGACCCAAGCACTGCCCCCTCCCAATAATGAAAAAACAACATGTAAAAATGAAGAGTGGTCTCATTCAAGGAACATGTCTCAAACTATACTTCCTTCTTACCATCTTTACCTCTAGATATCATGAGAATAAATCTATGCCCATTAAATGTGGGGGTGTATGATTTTTTCCTGAACAGTCTTGACTCCTAAATATACCCCATGTGAGTCATCCACTTCATTCCTTCTGGAAAGTAGTAGAATAGACTCAACCACCAAAGATGTATTTGGAGTTATATGATAAGGATGACAATGCCACAGAAATTAAAATACTTTGGTCCTTGAAATATTGTTGGCCACCACTGAGGATGGCCAAACAAGCAGTCATCTGATTAGAAATTCCTGCTGTTAACTCCTGTTTGAAGTAAAGATAAATTTGTTTTGTGATCTAATTACTGATCAGTTTTTGTTTATCAGCTACCAAAGCTAGCTGCAACCTCACTGAAAAGTGTTTTTAATATATACCATCATTGAGAATCTGTACTATAAAAACTTTATTTTAAAGCTTGGAATCTGAAGATACTTTCAAATGTTAAAACAAATACATGAAACATTATTATTTAAGAAAATAAATAATGTGGTTTATTTCTAAATATAAATTATATGTTTTTCTAAAAATTTATGTAAGTTTGAGATGCACAATATGTAATATACTTGTAAAATAATCTCATGGATTTGTTTTCTAATACTTTTCCCACTAGTACAAAATCTGAGTTGACTTTTCTTTTTGGAGTTAGAAAAAATGACGTTAGTGCTCAGAGAGAACCATGCATGTAACTTAGTTCTCTACTTACTGACTTCTCTTTCAGGATTTCTTAGGAGGGAAAAGGACACTTCAATTTCCCATCAACCACATCCCAGGCACAGGCGCTGTATTCTTTTTTGTGCAAATAGTGGAGTGTTGCATGGAAATGGCTCTGGACAGCAACTTCCCAGTGCTGACAGAATGGAGTTTCTTTATTTCCTGGCTTCAGTCATTTCAGACTCTGACCAAGCCTAGAGAGTATTCATCCAGGATGATTTTATCTCAACCAGCATGGCTGTTCTGCACCTTGAACAGGTTGAAGATCTGTTGCAGCAAACTGCGGTAGATACAGGTCATTTCCACCTTCTGGATTTGGATGATTTCTCACTTTTCCAAGGGAATTTGAAATCTACCCTGTCATTCAGGCAAAGGTAAGAGGAAATTCTTTCAGGTGACTTAACAGGTAAAGGGTTTCCCTGTTTTCCAGGCCACACCTCCAAGGTGTTTGACCCCCAAGTGAGCAGGCAGGGCTGTAGCTGAGCATCACTCCCGCCTTGAGCAGATAGAGAATCTGATGATTCTCTATCTGGCCTCTATGGGGCAAGCTGGCAACTTTCATTATTCATGAATCCAACAACAGGAGACGGCTATATTCCTGGTGACTGTCTATGTTGCTTTGTGCTACTTTAATACTCAAGGACAGCCACTCCTGTTCTCAGAGGACTGTAGTGAGGTAGGCTAAAAATAGGGAAAGTTCAGGACTCACAGAAAAATATTACATCTTAGAATAACAATGCTTTGGCTTAGGAAGTGCCTTCACCTGGCTGGGAACCACCCATGCCCCTTTCCATTCATTATTGGATGGGAATCACCTGCTTCTCCCCTTCCCATTGGTTATTGTAGGTTCTAAAAGCACTGAAAGAGAAGAAACATTCTGCTCCCTTTTGAATTTTCCTTTCCTGACTTTTGATAAACTCCCTTTACACCCATGTGTCTTGCTATGGATTCTTCCTGGTGGGCATAAAGAATTTGGAGGTCTTCTGATCATAGACTACACCAGCGCCATAAACATTTTTTTGATGAAGCTAGCTAGGAGTTAAAAGGCAAGATGCTGTGTTTATTGATTTGTTTTCTTCTAACACATCCCTCCTGTCTTCAGGCCCTTGTGCCCCTTCTGCATCAGCATCTTACCCACAGCATGCTGCTAGGAGATGTTGGGATGTGCTGCATTAGCCCAACCCCTGTGGCATGAGGCTTGTGGGGGGCATACATGCCCCCACAATCTGCCACTGTGACTGCATCCTGGTAGACATGCTGTTGGGAAGGGCAGAACTACAAGGGTGGCCATTGCCACAGGGCTCAAGTTTGCCATCTGGCCCAGGTGGAGAGAATGGTCAGGACTTCCCGAGAGGTCTTAGGTGCCAATCATGAGAGCCACTGCCTTTTTCCTGTGGTCACCATGCATCTTCACTCTTCTCTCTCCCCACTTCCCTTTTTGCCCATCCCCCATCATTAGTGTTCCAAGCTATGGGCATTTTGCCAGAGACTGAGGGACACTCCCTGGCAGACTGGCCTCAGGCCTTAAACTGCCTTTGGAGGTGCTGCCAGAAAATGGCCTTGGAGATTTGCCTCAGTTCTTGCCTCCAGTAGTAGAAGACTCAGTAAAAGTGACAGCAAATTTGTTGAGAAGGGTGTGTGTTTTTAGCAGACTGAAAGTGGGTTGTCTCTAGAGTGAGAGCAATGGGGTCAGATTTTAAGGTTAAAATACTTACTAAGAAACTCTTAGCTTTGGATTCTTTTGGCCCTTGGGGTGATTTTCTGAGTTTGGGTCATTGTCTTGTTAAGAGACGCATTGAGAGTTCTATTAGTTCTTGCACCAACTGATGGAAAATTTCTGTTTGAGATTCTTAGCCTTTGCTCTGTCTAGCTCCTTTGTTTTGGGTGCTTGTTTTGTTGTATTGTAAAGAGTGAATAAGGCTTTAGAGTAGTGGCTAGCATTAGAACTTCCTGCATTAGACCCTCTGGGATCTGTCTACCTGATTTTAAATAAAGATTATTAGAGTTTGAAAGTTAAATTAAAATGATTTTTACCTGTCTTCATCTCATGGTTGCTGCTTATGCTTACCTGCTGTAATTGTTTGTGAATACTATTATTTGCAGATTCTAAAGATAGTTTCTAAGTCTCCTTTCTTTGTTTAGATGTCTTCAGGATGGTTCTTAAGCTACTTTTATAATGTTATTATTCACAACTGTCTCTAAGGTTATCTAAAATTCTAATTGCAACCAGGCCTAACTATTTTCCACCTTAGGACTAAAATAAATTTTATGGATAATAATCTGTTTCATTATATCATGAGTGTAATTTACATTTAACTCTTTTATAATTAGATTTATTAATCCACATGTTTCTATAGATTACTATTGTTGGAATTAATAACCCCTTGGTGCCGAAAACAGACACACAAGAGACAAAGAAATTCTTGACAATGTAATCTCTCTTGATCAAAAGGGTGCAAGCATGTGCTCACTCCATTTGAGCAAACACACAAGCGCAAAATGGCTGACAGCAGCTCCTCCTTATATCCCTGATGCAGTCATACCTGCCCCTCACCTGGGATTTGTCCAGGTCAAAGTTTCACAATCTTTCCTGATTAGCTAAAAGGATTGTGGGGATAGGTTAGGGCATACAGTTTGGTGGGTAATGGAATCGTACAGGAATGTGGAAGAAGAAGCAAGGACCCTTTAAACATGCAAGTCACCTAAGATGGTAACCTGAGGAATTTTTAAGTAATCTAAGAGGGTAATAAATACTTTGATAGGAAAGATCATTTTTCTACAATATTATCAAAAAGATAGTTTAATTTTCTTCCTAAGAGTTTTATTAAAAACAGTGTTATCTAAACTCAGGTTTTTACAAAGATTGTTCCAAGACACAATAATAAGTTTATATATGTGTGATTGGGTAAGAGACTGGCCATTTGGAGAATGGTAGGAAGTTGGGACATTCCACAGCTTGTTTGCACAGAGATGTCTGCAGGAATTACTTTTTGGCAAGGCAGGTCTAGAGGACCTGCAACTGAGACCTTCAAGATATAAGAGGGACAACTTGCAGATCTTGAAACCAAACTTGCTCTCTCTCAAAGAGAAATCTTCCTCCTTCCCTTTCCCTCACTTTATCTCTCCACCATTCAGCATAGGGAATTCCATTCAGAAGCCCTTGTGCAGGGGTAAGGAATGAATGGATTTTCCTCATTTCCTTTCCCATTCTCTCTTCCACCAGCCAGCATAGGGGAAGCCCACATATTCACTTGGCTGTATCCTGAATACTGGGAGTTTTTTCATCCTGCTAACCAAAAATTAAGATGACAAGCTCTCTATCTAGTCCATTTGAAGTTATTTACTTGTCTTTGCATCTTGCCTAAATTAGTCTTTTGCCAGATGTAAAAACCCTAAAACATTTTTCTGGTGACACTGAGGAAACTAAATTTAAACTAAGTAAAAATTCTTTTAAGTGGTTCTAATATTATTGTACCTTGTATGTGTATCTAAATGCCATAAATCATTTATAGAGTTAAAAGTACATATATGTTAACAGCTATAGATCTTTTATCTAAGGTACATTATTTCAAATAAGGTCTTTGACATTTCTTTTCTTTATGAAAAATGCTAAAATTCTGCCATTCAGGCCTGACATCTGTTTGTCAGATTAACATTGGTTTATCTGACATCTGTTCATCAGGTAAACATTGGTTTGTCTGAAATTGGATAGATAAACATTATTTTATATATATGATACACAATTAAACATTAAAACAGGGGCTATTTGAAATTACTGACACTACCTTCCCCAACCATTGGAAAATTTAGGGTTATTTTACCTAACTTGTCACTTACCTAACCAGAAGTCAAGTTTTAAACTGTGATGCTGCTACTGGTGCCATTGTAGGTTAGGTGTGATTTATATTCAAGTATATAAGCCTTGTAAAATTGTTATAAAAAGACACTATACTCTTCTGACAAATTTGTGCATATGTTCCCAATTGTGATAAGAGAGATTTAGTAGTACAAAACTATTATATTAATTGCTAAACTATTAACCATGGTTATTTTAAGTTTAGTCATTACACTTCTGATTCTACTGGAACATTTATAGACAAGCCCATGGAAAATGATTCTGACATGTGTTTATCTGTCTGTGAGGACAGACATTCTTAAGTATTGGCTCCTTTTTGTATTTTCCTTGGAAAGCTTTATAATTGTTGTTTGTTGACAGTTTAAAGCAACTTAAGGGTGATGGTGCATCACCTATGGGACAATTAGATTTAATTAATCCCAGCCTACAAGTAACTTTTTAATAAATCTCCTTTTTGCTTAATTTGGCTAGAAAGGTCACATTGGCATTGCTTCTGATCTGTTTGCTGTGTTACTCCCCTTTCTCTGTGGGATGAACTCTGACTTTCTGGAAAAAGCTATGACATTCTGGGAGAAGCTACTCCTGCTCCGAGGGACAAAACTGCCAAACTTACAGAATATTTAGTGATGACTGTTCAGGGAAACAGTTTAAGAAGAACTAAGAGGATATCCAAGATGGCAGTTAGGGTAAGAAATCAGAAATCCTGAACTCTGTGACTTCAGAAACCACCATGAGATATAGGAGCTACACTTGGGTAGTTCTGATTGCTTCTAGCTAAAATAATAGCTGCCAACACATTAGGTGCACATAAAATTCAAGGTGTGACCATTAAAACAGCTTTTAATTGCACCTAACAGCTGGAAAAATCCTGGCTTTGCACAGCCAACAGGGCATGTCTGCACTGGGAAAAAAGCACCAGGTCATTTCTCCCTTTCTTTTATTTCAATAAGCAGAAGATAGAGCATCAATCAGAATCAAACTCTGTGGCATCCTGAACCCCTAGCCTGTGGAAAGCCTCCTTATGTCCTGACAGGCTGAACCAAGACTCAGTAAGTGTCTGCCTTTAGAAAAGGGGCATGCCATTTCTCCCTACCTGCTGGCTTCAAAGCTGCCTGGGTAAACCTGCAGACACAACAGGTTAGCAACATGCACCACTTTTACCCACCCCCACCAGAACATAATCCAGCACAGCGCCTGGGCAGATTGAAAGCCCCGCCCCCAACAAAACTGAAAAGCATAAATAGCAAATTGTAATCTAACACCAACAGTGGGGGTGGGGTGGAACACTAAACCTGCCCCAGAGAATGGGAATGGGGCAAAGAGCCAAACTATGAACAACGGTAGGAAAAGTAACAAAGGCTGAGAGTGGGGATGGGGTGACAAGCCAACCCCCCAAAGCAGGGCCATAGTGGATTGATAAACTAGTCTTACAAGACTGAGGGTGGTACTCTAAACAATTATCCCACATTGCTAGGGGAGGAGCTGAACAGCCAGAGTTGTAGCTGTAGGGAAACTCAGCTGCTGTTTGGTAAAAACAATAGATCTGACCACCTTGCATGAACTGGCAGTGAGTTAACTCAGGTACCTATTGCAACCTGCCCTGGGGACATAAGGAACCAAATATGGGTCAAAAGCCAGTCACCTGGTGGGACCACTTCAGAGCTCGTGCTTGTAATGGACAGACCATAAGAACAAGGAAAGCGGAAAAAAAAAAAAAAGAAAAAAAACTTTCCAGCCATCTCCACACCAACTCCACTCCAGCTATCTCACAAGAGGGGCAGCACCCTTCCCCACAAAGCCCAGAATACCAAGTGCTAATACCAGGATTGGACACCAAAGGAATAAGTTCAGAACTTTTGCTGAGCAGACTGAATTTTTTGTTGTGCTGTACCTGGTTTTTTTTTTTTTTTGTATTATTAACTTTACCATCTCTGTTTTCTTATCCCTCGTCTTACCACCTCCACTTTCCTTCCTTTTCTTGTGGTATAATACATTATTCTCCCTCCCAACTACTCTTTCTGCCCCTTCTCATCCACTCTTCCCTGTCTTTGCCTCCTCCTATCCTTCCCCAACCTGTAACTACACTACCCTTCCCTCTACACACTCACCTCCCACTGCCTGGCCTACTGTACCAACCAAACACACCCCCAGCCCCCGAAATCCCTGACACAAGCACCCTCCACTACAGCAGTGGAAATGCACCTACACACACACGAGGGCCACAAAACCCAGCAGCCCCCATATCTCTTTCCCTACCCACTCCCCTTTATCTGCTCCCCTTTCATGCCATCTTTACCAATTACCCAAGTTTCTATCTCTAGCCAAACAACCATTACCCCCACCAACTCACACTGTTTATAGATATTATCACCAAGGGGTTTCTATATAATAGGTAAATAAATGGTCTGGCATTGAAACTATGAATTTGAAATTGGTAATTTACATCTCTAGGCCAGGGACAGAAATAGAACATCAGCCTAGCAAACAACTAAGTTAGTTACAACACAGAAATTAAATCAAGGGAAAGAAAACAGGCAATTAAAACCACCAACTAGCCAATCAAGTACATAGTTTCACACCACCAATTGGAACTATGGGGAAAAGAAGGGAAGAAAACTACACTTCTCAAAAAAAAAGTCAATAGAGGATTTAGTGGGAAATGAAGGAAATAGATACCCAGTTCATTACCCCAACAAAACAATGAGAATGTCACTGATGAGTCCAATGGTGACCACAAAAAATTCCTCACAGAGGAAATCATGGAAGAGGTCACTGAGAAACTCATGGAGAAGATACTAGACATGGTTAACCAGAAGTACAAGATGCACTCAAGAAATTTCAAGACACCACAAATAAAGAACTTGAGAAGACACAGAAGCCACTAAATGAACTCAAGAGAACTTCAACAAATACCAAAGTAAAACAAAGATCACTATAAAAAAAGAGCTATAAAATAAAGAAGGCAACACAAAATATAAAAGAGGGGTTGAACAAAGATATGGAAAACCTCAGAAAAAAGAACCAAACAGAAATCCTGGAAATAAGACATCCCTTTAGTCAAACAAAAAACACAATGGAAGCCATTGCAGCAGACTAGAACAAGTGGAAGACAGAATCACATAGCTCAAAGATAAAATAGAAATTAAAGAAAAAACAGAAGAACTCTTAGTCAAACAACTCAAGAGTTGTGAGAGGAATATTAATAATTCAGCAACTCCATCAAAAGACCAAACCTGAGAATCATGGGCATTGAAGGAGAATTGCAAGCCAAAGGTATACATAATGTATTCAATACAGTAATAACAGACAGTTTCCCAAATCTCAAGAAAGAGATGTCCATTCAGGTACAGGAAGCCTCCAGGACAACAGATTTGACAAATGAACCTCTCCATGGCATATTATCATTAAAATAACTGGCACAGAGAACAAAGAAAGAATATTGAAGACTGTAAAAGAGAAAAACAAAAAATGTATAAAAGTAAACCCATGAATATCACAGCAGATTTCTCAACAGAAACATTAAAAGCAAAGAGGGCTTGGACTAAGGTGTTTTGGGCACTGAATGAAAATAATTTCAGCTCTAGGATACTCTACCTAGCAACAGCAGAAAACATGTAAATAATTGGAGGCTGAATAACACATTGCTCAACAATCAGTGAGTGGGTTATAGAAGAAATAAGAGAGGAAATCAAAAGGTTCCTGGAAGTTAGTGAAAATGAAAACACCACCTACCAGAATCTATAGGACACAGCAAAAGCAGTCATAAGAGGAAAGTTCATAGCCACAAATGCATATAGTAAAAGGACAGAAAGATATCAAACAAATGACCAAATGCTACATCTGACACTCTTAGAAAAAACAAGAACAAGGAAAACCCAAATCAAGCAGAAGGAGAGAAATAATATAAATAAGGGCTGAAATTAATGGGATAGAGACCAAAAAAACCGTACAAAGAAGGAATGAAGCAAAATGATGGTTTTTTGAAAAAATAAAGAAGATTGACAAGCCCCTGGCAAATCTGACTAAAATGAGGAGGGAAAAGACCAAAATCAGTAAAATCAGAAATGCAAAAGGGGACACAATAACAAACACCAAGGAAATCCAGGGGATCATCAGAGACTACTTGGAGACACTGTATTCCAATAAATTGGAAAATCTTGAAGAAATGGACAGATTTCTAGACACTTACGACCATTCACAACTGATCCAAGAGGATATTAACCACCTAAATGGATCTATACCACATAATGAAACTGAAGCATCAATAAAGAGTCTCCCAAAAAAGAAAAGTCCAGGACCTGACAGATTCTCTGATGATTTCTACCAGACCTTTAAAGAAGCACTAATACCAACACCCCTTAAACTTTTCTATGAAATAGAAAGAGAAGGAACACTGCCTAATTCACTCTATAAAGCCAGTGTTACACTCATCCCAAAACTGGACAAGGACACATCAAAAAGGAGAGCTACAGGCCAATCTCCTTAGTGAAGATTGATGCAAAAATCCTCAATAAGGTAATGGCAAACTGAATTCACAAACATACCAGAAAGATCATTCACCATAACCAAGTCAGTTTCATCTCAGGGATGCATGGATATTTCATCATGTGCAAATCAATAAATGTAATACAGCCCATTAATAGAAGCAAAGACAAAATCCACTTGATCATCTGAATAGATGCAGAAAAAGCCTTCAATAAGGTTCAACTCCATTTCATAATAAAAGCTCTAAGAAAACTAGGAATAAAGGAATGTACCCCAACATTATAAAGGCTATATATGACAAAACTATAGCCAACTTCATACTTAATGCAGAAAAAACTGAAATCATTTTCTCAAAAGTCAGGAATGAGACAAGGATGCCCACTTTCCCCACCCTTATTCATCATAATCCTGGAATTCCTAGCCAGAGCTATATGGCAAGAAGAAATAGAAAGAATACAAATGGGTAAAGAAATAGTCAAAGTATCCTATTTGAAGAAGACATGATTCTGTACCTCAAAGACCCAAAAAGCTTCTAGATACCATACACAGCTTCAGCAAAGTACCAGGAGAGAAAATCAACTTAAAAAATCAGTAGCCTTTCTATACCCTAACAATGAACAAATTGAGAAATAATATATGAAAACAGTTCCATTTGCCCTAGCCTCAAAAAAAAAAAATCAAATACCTAGGAGTAAACTTAAAAAGGATGTGAATGACCTTTACAAGGAGATCTACAAATCCCTGAAGAAAGAGATTGAGGAAGACTACAGAAGGTGGAAAGATCTCCCTTGCTCATGGATTGGTAGAATCAACATAGTAAAAATGGCTATACTACCAAAAGCAATCTACATGTTCAATGCAATTCCCATCAAAATCCCAATGAGATTATCACAGAGATTGAAAAATCTACCCTAAAGTTTATTTGGAAATGCAAGAGACCGCGAATATTCAAAGCAATGATCAGCAAAAAGAGCAATGCTAGAGGTATCACAATACCCAACTTCAAACTATATTACAGAGCCATAACAATAAAAACAGCATGGTACTGGTACAAAAACAGATACGAAGACCAGTGGAACAGAATAGTGGACCCGGATATGAATCCACACAGCTATGCCCATCTTATTTTTGACAAAGGTGCCAAAAACTTACGATGGAGAATAGACAGCCTCTTCAACAAATGTTGCTGGGAAAAGTGGTTATTTGCCTGCAGAAAACTGAAACTAGATCCATGCCTATCACCCTGTACTAGTATCATCTCAAAATGGATTAAGGACCTTAATATCAGACCAGAAACTGTGAAGTTAGTACAGGAAAGAGCAGGAAATAGTTTGGAAGAAATAGGTATAGGAAAAGAGTTCCTCAGTAGAACTCCAGGAGCTTAAAAACTAAGAGAAAGGATGGACAAATGGGACTACATGAAGCTAGAATCTTCTGCATAACAAAAGAAATGGTGTCTAAACTGAAGAGACCACCCTCAGAGTGGGAGAAAATACTCGGTGGCTATATATCAGACAAAGGACTGATAACCAGAATATACAGGGAGCTCAAAAAACTAACTCTCCCCAAATCAATGAACCAATAAAGAAATGGGCAACTGAACTAAACAGAACTTTTTTAAAGTAAGAAGTCCAAATGACCAAAAAACACATGAAAAAATGCTCACCATCCCTGGCCATAGAGGAAATGCAAATCTAAACCACACTAAGATTCCCTTACTCCTATTAGAATTTCTACCATGAAGAATACCACCATCAACAATTTTGGCAAGTATGTGGGGAAAAGGAACCCACATACAGTTCTAGTGGGAAAGTAAGCTAGTACAACTACTATGGAAAGCAATATAGAGGCTTCTTAAAAAAACTAAACATAGATCTACCATATGATCCAGCAATACCACCCCTAGGGATATTCCCTGAAAGTGACTTTGGTTAATACAAAGGTACCTACACACTCATGTTTATTGCAGCACTATTCACAATAGCCAAGCTATGAAAAGCCAAGATGCCCCACTACTGACAAATGGATTAAGAAAGTGTGGCATTTATACGCAATGGAATTTTATTCAACCACAAAGAAGAATGAAATTTTCTTATTTTCAGGTAAATGAATGGATCTGGAGAACATCATCTTAAGCAAAGTCAGTCATGCTCAGAAGGCCAAAAATCACATGTTCTCCTTCATATGTGGATTATAGAACTAAAACGAATGCAGAAATAATATTGGGCATGGGTCACACACGAAGGGGAGACTGTGTATGGGAGGGATAGGGAAAGGGAAGGCAACCAGAAACTTGCCTGTGGTTGATATGCTCCCTGTATAGGACCAAATATAATAATCTTAAACTGGCAGAGGCCTTGGGGACTAAGAAGTAGTGAAGAAGTCTGGTAGAGAACCAATTTAGGTTGTAATACACATTTGCGTGGAACCAACACAAGGAATCTCCCCGTATATCTAGCTATATCACAGTCTAGCAAAACCGCTATGTTCTTCAAAAAAACTATAGAACAAGAGGGTGGAACAGGTTCAACCAAGAGGTAGAGAGGGGATGAGGTACCCAAATAATGTATACACATGTAGGTAAATGTACAAATGGTAAAATAAAATTAAAAAACAAAGAGGAACCAACCCCCAAGCGATTGGCATCCCCCAACTTCTTAGAGAAACAAGTGGCCTTCATTCACCTGAGACAGTTCAAAAGGACTATACAAATTGGGCACATCTCCAGATCTAGATGGATTCAATTATGCCAGACCTCTAAAAGTAACCAAAGCCAACAGATTTTTTAAAAGGGTCTCTTATGCATGTGCTCTACTAGTTAAGCCTTCCAAGCTTCTGAGAAAAGTCAAACTCTTGTCTTTGGCCAAGGCCTTCTGTTTAAGCAAAGGCAATGTATCTTTTAATGGCATCTAACTTCCGTCTAGAACACTGGGAGTCTTCTTTCTGTTCAAAACTGACTCTTGGATGTTCATTCTCTAATTGGACTGACACCTGCCCCCTGCTACACCTGGTCTCAATGTAGATATTACTCCAAACAGTCCTTAACTGCCCACTACAGTGGCTATCCAAACAGAGGACCATCTAAGAGTTAAAAATAGGTACAGGTACAAACATCTATAGGCAAAGCAACCATAAGATTCTCTGCCACTTTTCAAAATGAAAGCTTAGATTGTTTATCCTTCCTGCTACACTTGGCAGGGCCCCTTCTGATGCTCTAATCATTGTTAATGTTTGGGTTATGCCTTCTAAATCAGATTTATTGTTTCCAGAATAAAAGCATTTAGGTCTCAAATCATGAGGCAACAGGGCTATTGACCTTTATAGAAAAACAATCTCTCCATGAATAGCCAAGATGTCCATGAGGAACCTTGACTGCGCTGGACAATATTTCAGACACCTGTGTCTAAATGAGCCCCAAGGGAAAGAAATAGGAGTGACAATTTCCCCTTGTAGGCAGGGTAAGTTGCCCCTGTCAGCTCCAAGCAGATACTGAAGATGGACCCACCCCCCAAAAATTCCAAAAGAATTTTTTGGACTATTGTCTCTTAGGGGGAATTTGAGGTAGGCTAAAATTAGGGAAAGTTTGGGACTCATAGAAAAATATTACATCTCTGATTAACTATGCTTTGGCTAAGGAACTGCTCTCACCAGGCTGGGAATGGCCTATGTTCCTCCCCATTCATTGATTATTAGATGGGAATCATCTGGCTTTCCCCTTCCCATTAGTTATTTTAGGTTTTATATGCACCTGAAGAGCAGAAACACACTATCTCAGCTTCTTGCTTCCACCTGGGCCCCACCATGCTCCCTTTTGTACTTTCCTTTCCTAACTTTTAAAAAACTCCTTTACACCCATGTGTCCTGCATGCATTCTTCCCAGTGGGACATAAAGAATTTGGAAGTCTTCTGATCATAGACTGCACCAGTGCTATTAACAGTACCACTCATAGCGCTGGGGAGGCATCTTCTACTCAGCAGCACGGTCAGCATTTTGGGGACATCTGTGAGTTTGTGCTGGTTTGCGGGGAACCTGCAGAGGCTGAGTTTTAGAAAAGGACTCTGTAGCTAGGGAGAGGAAAGATGAGGTCACCTGAATGGTTTTCACTGATGGCAGAGTTGGTAAGTCAGGAGGAACTTGGGCAGAGGGGATCCACAGTTTATGTGTATTTAAGCTGGCGTTTACCTCTTTTTGACTCTTTTGAGTACTGAGTAACTGTTTTGCTGATCCAGTTTTCTACTTTCATTTTATAAAGGAAGTGTGTAAGCCTTTATGAACTTGGTAATTTGGAGATTTGTGGATTGGATCCACATGAGACTGGAATGTTCATAAAACCAAGTGGAAAATTGCAAGGAGGTAGGTAAAAGAATTCTTGGTGGCTGTCCCAATGAATTTTGTTTTAATCTGCTGCAGTAAACTAGTGTGAGGATGCAAATTCCATAACTTGTTAAAACCAATAATTCCCAGGAATTGTCACATCATCACTGGCAATGATTTATATTGATGAAGGACTGAGTTGGTTGTTCAATTCTGTCCAAAAAATTTACAACTGTGTAGCTTCCACTGATTAAAATGTAACTAATTACAATCATGATGGACTATTAGTGTAACAATTGTTGTATTACTGAATGTGATGATTTAATATGAACATATTTAATATAGTAACATGATTTCTTGAAGTGCATCGGTTGCATAAAAGCTACAAGAAAAAATATTTGCACAAATAGAGTATGGATGGAAAAGCTGACATGCATTTTGGGATCTCTTCTGTTTTCCTCTCCACTTAAGAAACATTAACTTCAGGTTTTTTATTCCTGCCCTGGGGTGGGAGCTCAGGCCAGCCTTGCTTGTCAGGCCTCTGTCACTGGAGCCACACCCCCAGTCCGGGCTCTTCCCCTCTGGCCAGGGTGAGGTGGTTCAGCTGAGCTCCTTGGGACAGCTTTCTTCCTCTCACAGACATGAAGTGGTGCTGGAGATCCAAAAAGTGAATCTGAGCTTGTTTTGATTTATGAATGTTTAAATTTTTATACATTCTTTGATCTAATATTTTTCCAGGCAAAGGAATGTCATGCTGCTTTGCAATTTCTTCCTTTTATCTTAATGCTAGAACTAAATTAGTGAGGTAAAATTGGAAAGGAAAAGTTCTGAAAATGTGTTTTCAATAATTTTAAGGTATCATTTTCTCTTTTTCTCCTGTCAACATTTCTGGAAAGCTTCCATTGCAGTTCAGAACCCTGAAGCAAAAGGAAAAGAAATGAGAGTCTGAATAAGATGAAAGTGAAAGCAGGAAAGTGGCTCCTGGAAGAGAAACGGATGAGTGAACTCTCTCCTCCTAGTCCCTTTCCATCACCTCCAGTCATCTGCTCCTTAATTCTACTTATACAGCTCTCACTGCACTTCACCAGTTCCATCTGTTTTCACCCTGGAGTGATGGTTTCAGTCCTGAGAGCAGCTTGCTGATAGTCAACATAACATCAACAACATTTTCTCTCTGAACACCCTCTCCTCAAATGAACACAGTGGACCCACATAATTACCCTTAGGCATTGTGGTTTCTACAGGTGGCAAAGTCAATATTCAAGTGGCAGTGGACATTTGTCCCTAACGTCTATCAATGAACTTATATGACGGAGAGCTCTCCTTTTTTTTTTTTATGTCCAAACGTGCCTCAGTCTACGTTTTGTAAAATAATTTCTTGAGTTTTCCTTACTTGTCATGACTGATTTAATGGAACTGCATTGGTTCAGTACAAATATGGTTTTTTTTGGTTTCTTTCTCTACAAAAATAAAAGACACAGGAAATCAAAGAATGTATTTGTTTACCTCTATACCCTGACAATCACATACAGCCTGGCTTAGATTAAGTGAATTTTTCCTTTTAATTTACATCTAACAATAATGGATAAATCAATTCTAGCACTCAATTTTAAACAAGTTGCCAAATCAGGCTTGATGCTGCTTAAAAGGATAAACACACATAGCCTGATTTTATAGTAAAACTTTAATGAACAAAACAAAATAGGGAATTGACTAAAAATAAAGAATGTATTTTTATTACATTAGCCAAAATGTCAATATATGCATGAGGTAATGTCAATGGTCATAATTTACATTTTGTATATAGATTCATTAATGAATATTGTCATAAAGAGATGAGCAGATATTTCTGTATGATCATACTTGAGCAATATGATATTGGTTTATACTCCTGTCACAGTTACAGCAGAAATGCATTTTACCATGGAAGAACTTCTGGAAATGTGTATGGTGTATTGGTCATTGAGAGGCATTTCTTTGATAGATCTGGTGTCATTCCTTACTCCTTAATCTTTCCTGCAAGTTTGCTGAGAAAGAGGAGGATTCCACAATTGAATTCTGTTCCAATCATCTGCAGACAAAAGAGCTATATTTCTTCTCTTCCAGGTAGAGAGTGATCCTGTGGAAGAATTTCCTCACAGCCAGAGTGGAGTCTTCATGCATCAGGGGAGGCTCTTCCTTCCTCACCTCCTGTGTGGGACAGGCTTCCAGATCATTCAGCTCCTGAGAGAGGCCAGTGCAGAATTTGTGCAGAAGGGTCTTCTCCCAAGCAGCAGAGGAGTCCTTTGTGCTGAAGAGGTTATAGATCTGCTGGGTCATCTCATAGAGGACAGAGATGCTTTTGCCTTCTGCCCCTGCATGCCATCAACCTCCTCCTGGGAATCAGAGTCATTTCTGTCCTTCAGGTAGGAGAAAATAGAGATTCTCCTCATGTGTCTCAGGTCTATCAAGGCCCTCTTGCTACCCAGCCTATGGGTCAGAGGCAGGTCATAGCCCAGAGAGTAGGGTGATCTGTAGCTGAGCACCACTAGGGACACCAATAAAGCAAATGAGAGGGCCGGTGGGGATGTTGTAGATGCTTCTGAGGTAGGTGATCCTGAACCTTTGCCTCTATTTCTATGAAGGCCTGCACGTGTTCATACTTCTTAGGTTCTTAGGTGAAAACAAAACTACTTTCAAGTTCCCAAATGTCAACCCTGTTAGTTTGTACCTCTGTTTTTGTTTTCCTTTATACATTCACTACAGGTGTTTTAAAGAGTGTTTCTCTGCTATTTCTTCATTATTGCAAATTTTTGATGGCACAATATTCTCTCTGGATATGGGTAAGTGTTAATTGCATGAGGTTCTTCTGTAGTTGACAAATTGAGATCAGTATTCTTGTCATGTCTCTGATAACAAACAAAGAATTGATATTTTAAACTTTACCTTTGCCAACTTAATAGAGTTAAATAATGAGGATAATATTCTAGGCTGGCCTCCATCTTTTGATCTTCCTACCTCAGCCTTCTGTTGGCTGGACCAACTCAGGAGGATTATAGAAAGGAACTTGCTTCCTTCTTTCCCTTTTGTGAAAGGCAGGATATAAGGTCCCACCTCCACTTCTCCCCCCAAAAAAGTCCAGATTTGCCAGGATATTGTCAAATAGCCCAGGTTTCATCTGTCACAAGGACAATGTAGATTGGGCCCTGAGAGGAAACAGGTTGTCTATTCATTCCAGCCCCCAAGACCTGTCAATTTCTAGGAGCTACAGGTTTCTGCTGGATCTGGGTCCCCAATTATTCTCTCTTGGCAAAACCCCTTTATGAATCCACAAAGGGAGGAGAATGGGAACCCATGATATAGAAGAAAACAAAAGGGCCTTTAAAAATATTTGGAGGGTACTCACAAGTGCCCCTGCTCTGGGCTTGCCATATGTGATGAAGCCCTTTTTCCTATATGTATATGAGAGACTGGGGACAGCCGTAGAAGTTTTGACCCAGCTGCTAGGTTCCTGGCACCACCCTGCAGCCTATTTATAAAAACAACTTGATGCAATTTCCCAAGACTGACAACCCTGACTGCGTGCCCTGGCAGCCACTGCTTGCTGTCTTGGTGGCTAAAGTAGACAAACTTACTTTGGGATAAGAACTCACAGTCTGGGTACTCCACTCTGCTTTAAAATATGGACAAGAAATTCTGAACTTGCTAAAAGCTGTATGGGCACCTAAGCAAGTAGCTATCATGCATTGCCAATGGCAGCAGAAGGGGGAGACAACAGCTGTTAAGGGAAACCTAAAGGCTGATAGGGAAGCCAGGTAAGCAGCCCTCACAGGTGGACAAACATCAACTTCACTGACAGCTGCCTTGTTCCTGTGCCCTTTATCTGAATGTGACCCACAGTATACACCACAAGAACAGGCTTGGTTTAAGGCTGAGGAGGGAAATTTTTTACCAGGTGGATAGTGGAAGTTTGCTGATGGTCATATTGCAATCCCAGAGTCACTGCCTCCTACATTTGTCAAGCAGTTCCATAAAGGAATTCCCTTAGGGCAAATAGCTCTTGAGACCACTTTGGCCCAGCATTTTATGTCTCCAAGCTTTCCGGCATATGTGAGAGGTACAGTCTGTGTGCCAAAAACAATACCTGACAAGGGCCAAGAGTGCCACCCTAGGTGCAAAGTGTTGGAGGAGCTCCTTTTAAAAACCTGACCATAGACTTTACTGGGATGCCATGGACCAGAGGATGTAAATATTTGCTGGTGTTTGTCTGCACCTTCTCAGATGTGTAAAAGCCTTACCTACTCGAATTGAGAAAATCCAAGAAGTGGCTGGATGCCTGTTAAAGGAAATCGTCCCAGGGTTCAGAATACCTGTGTTTATTGCATTGGACAATGGGCTGGCCTTTGTGGCTGAGGTGGTACAGTGGGTGGCTAAGAGCTTAGGAATAATTTAAAAGCTGCACACAGACTACCGCCCCAAGTTCAGGGAAAGTAATGTATAAACTCTAATATTGCAATTAAAAAACTATGTCAGGAGACCCAACTACAATGGGATCAGTTACTGCTCATATCTTTGTTTAGGATTAGGTCTAGCTCCATCAAATGGATAGGTCTCTCCTCATTTGAATTTTTTTTGTGCTTCTACCCCCTTTAGTCAAGGGCCTGCGAGGGGACCTTCAAAAAAATGGGTGACCTCACCCTGAGACAAAAGATGCAGGCCCTTGGGTTGACTCACTCAAGAACCAATGACTGGGTAGGAGAGAAACTTACCGTTAGCCTAACAATTCCCTCACACCCTTATAAACCAGAGGATGCTGTTTAGGTAAAGCAATAAAATGTTTGACTGCTAAAGCACCACTGGAGGGGCCCTTTTGTTGTTGTTTTGTTCACCTCCACTGCAGTTAAGGTAGCAGAGATCGTCTCTGGGTCCCCCACAGCCAAGTAGCTCATTGCTGTCATGTGGATGCCCCAGCTCGCTTCAGGTGGGCAGTACTCTGCTCCCAGGAGACAACAGGAGACCACAATCATGAGATGTCAGCCCTGCTCTAGTCATTCTGGAAGCTGAGTAGTCTACGCATGGTGAAAGCTTGAGGAGTTTCCCATCTTACCTTTGAGGATGAGTCCCTTCTGTGTTTTCTTCTTGCTAATCTTGGTCAGCTCTCTACTTGGGGACCCCCAAACCTTGAACTATGACTCGTGCATGTGCACTACCTGAGCAAGAAGTGTTATTACCAAAACTCTGGTTTTCCATATTTATTATTCTTGGGCAGACCTGAAAGGCAACAATGACCTGTTCATGGGCTGGTTCTCAATCCCTAGGTGGGTTCAAGACCTTACTAGGGGCAATGTTCCTTGTCTATCAGGAGCATGCTGATATCACCCTAATATCATGCCTAATTCCCCTTCAGGACCATTATAAAAGCCACCATAAACATAAAAAACAACCCAGCTACCGATGTAATGATGCTATGGAAATATAAACCCCTAGATCAAGTTGATGCTCTTTGACCCAAAAGTGGGTCTGAGCATCCAAGGGAGGAATGTGACAGGAAGGCAGGGAGGTATAAGAGAGATAATGAGTGCTATACTGAAACAAAGAAAAACCAGATATGGGGAATGTCACCTCACCCCAGAAGTTAAAGTGGCCAATGAAATAACATGTGACCATGTATGAGACAAGCTGTAATCCCTGCTCCCTCCCCGCACATTTCTGTAACCTGCTCTAAATGGTATATAAAGAAGGGTCCCTTTGTTCTTGAGGCTCAGGCTTTGGACTTGAGTCTGCTGAATTGCTGCTGGATTGCATAATAATCTTGCTTCCTGAAAGCTTTGGTGCCCCATCTCTCTGTCTGAGCTGTTTTACAACAAAGGGGCAGGGCTCCTGTGCTTACTGGTTTTGTTCCCAGATGCATGTAAGTGGATATTGACCCCTGAAACTCAGAAACCTGAAGACAGAAAGGGTAGAGGTGTGCCCACTTTTGCATTATTCTCCTGGAAGCTTGCCCCTAAACTAGTTCCCTCACAAAGTGATGGAATAGGAAAGAAGGCAAGGAATAAAAAAATCATTTTACATGTGAATTAGAGATGACAGAGATCCCAACCGAAGTGCTTTCCTCCTACCTGAGCAATTTACCCTCACCTCCTGATTCACTTCTTCAAGTGCTGTGTGCATCACCTTAGTTCTTCCCAGTTCTATCCAAACAGTTATTCCATGGGACACTGCTGACAATTTTTGTGTTCTCTGAAATTCCCTTTCTTATGTCTGTATTCTCCCTAAGAACCCTGTCAGTATGGCACTGATGCAAGCATGTTTATATTGAAGGTAATGGAGAGAATTTTCTCCTGATTAGGCAGTCAAGGGACAAGATCTGAGTGTAGGATTTTCTCAAATGGACAACTTACTTCAGGAAAGTTAGTGCACCATCAAACAGGACATTTTCCCTGATTTCCCTTGCAACCCCACTCCCAGATGGGAAGGCTCCCACATCCTTCCATGTGAACTGCAGAACCTAGAAAAGTTAAGGGTCAGGATCTCTGGGTCTCTGAGCAGACTGGAGGCAAAGGACACATTCTGACAATTTCTCTCCCATCAGAGCTGTTCACACTGTCCATTAGGACATAACCAGCCTGAAGCTGAGAATGCTTTCTCCTTGAGAGATATGAAAGTCAAGGAAACATATTCATTCCAATACTGGAGTCAGTCCCCCAACCCCAGGAAAGCCTTTTTCTATGCTCTGAAAAGTAAACAAAAAACAGTCAGTGGAAGGAGACAGGCTTCTGCCTGAACAGAAAGAACCTGTGGTCCAGACTTGACTGTCTTATCTTTGTCAACCAGTAGGTGGCTCTCGTCCTACATATATCTTTGAGTCCCATGAGTAAAATGGATTCTACTTTCTATTTCTTTTTAGCTCCCACTATTACATCAGTATAACAGGGACATTCCCTCATTTCTAAAAACATTCATAAAAGAAAAAGGAATATAGGGATATAGGAATTTCTGACAAACCAAGAACTTTCACTCAACTTTGATTTTAATTGGTCACTTTGTACTCTTAATGGGAAATTGATGGTAAAAAGCCACAGGGACAGGGAAAACAACTGTATGAATATGTAAAGCAGGTGAAGGAGTTTTGAATGAGCAGAATACGATGGGGATTTCTAGAGAGAAGGGAAAATGCTTCCTGTGATTCCATAATGAAAGTATGTGTTCCAGTAATGTGTTCCATCAGAATTGGTAAGAGAATACTACCCATATTCACTTCAGTAGAGGAGACTAACTTCTTTTCCAGATATTTTATAAGCTGCCATTTCCTGACTGAACATAAATTCAGATTCATCTTCCATGCTAAGTGTGTCTGTTCTTCAGTCTTCTACAGAACTCTTCCCAGAATTCCTTTATATTTTTTTAACTATCATGTTTTTTCCTCCTTCCTTCCAGATATTTTCCAAGCCACCATTTTCTGTCTGAATACAAATAGGACACATCTTTAAAATGAAGAGGGACTGTATTTCCCCACTCTAGAATTCATGACTGAATTTTGATTTTTTTAAGCTACCTCATTTGGAGGTCAGTTATTGAGTGGTAGGAGACAGATTCTAAAAATTTGCCAAAAGCAAATGATTTTCTCATGCAAAATAAAGAAAAATAATAAAAATCTCACTGTATTTTGAATATTACTCTATGAAATATGCTATGCTAAGTGCTTTAAAATGCATGTGTTCATTTACTATTCACAATAACTATATAAATATTTTGAACCCATTTTATTTATTGAGAAAACAGAAGGTTAGAGGGATTGAGTGGGTTCTTGATATCACACAAATTCCAAGCAAAATGCTAATGTAAAATTCTCATTCTTATATACTAATGATTTTGTTAGTTTTGTATTCTGGATTTTGGTTATAAATGCTGTATTTTCTCTGGAATTATACACAACTCTCTTTTGTTTTCTGAATTTCCATGGTTCTTGTTTCATCTTCAGTGGGTTCTGACTTTTTTTCAAGACTTTTGATATTGAAAAAGAGGGTCTCAGATCAAGTCTCCCACTTATGTCCATGAAAATTTGGTTATTTTTGGATTTGGATATAATTTTAAGATTCATAAAATCAGGAAAATTGCAAGGAATAATACAGAGGAATTCTTGCCATATCCTGCTATACCAAAAGTGAACTGCATTATAAAGTTGTTCTAGTAAACCAATGTGATAATGATGCAAATTAATTAATAAAGAAAATAAATCCAGAGGATTATATCATCAGTAGTAATGATATTTTATAGTGAATGATTCAGTTATCAATTTCTGCCTAACAAATTTGCAGAAATTGAGTGGATCAGTGATATTCAAAATAGTATTATTTAAAACAAGTTATTGCAATTAAATATGCAATGATTTAAGATAAATACATTGAATACATTATTTGCCACTATTCACTAAGAATCTATTTAGAAAAATATATTTCTACATACACACACAGAAAAAAATAACCTACATTGCCCTCTGAGATACATGCTATTTCTTTCTCCACTTCTCTTATTTCCAAGTACTCCTATATATTTTTTTTTACTAATGTTCTTTAAAGTTTTATTAAATAAATAAAACTTTAATAATTAAAAATTTTTTTTATTCATATGTGCATACAATGCTTGGGTCATTTCTCCCCCCTGCCCCCACCCCCTCCCTTACCACCCACTCTGCCCCTCCCTCCCCCCCACCCCCTCAATACCCAGCTGAAACTATTTCGCCCTTATCTCTAATTTTCTAACTACTCCTATATTATTTCTAGTTATTAATTCTACCTAATGTTGCCACTGCAATTTATTTTCCCATATAAAGGGCAAGTTCAATCCACACCTTCCCTGAACTCATTGGTTGTGTTTCTAAAGAGTTTCTTTTCTTTTTTTTTAAACTTCTTTTATTCATATGTGCATACAATGTTTGGGTCATTTTTCCTCCCCTTCCCCTGCTCCCTGCCTCTTCCCCCCACCCCCTCGCTACCAGGCAGAAACTATTTTGCCCTTATCTCTAATTTTGTTGAAAAGAGAGTATAATCAATAATAGGAAGGGTTTTTGCTAGTTGAGATAAGGATAGCTATACAGAGAGTTTACTCGCATTGCTTTCCTGTGCATATGTATTACATTCTAAATTAATTCTTCTTGAACTAACCTTTTCTCTAGTTCCTGGTCCCCTTCTTCTATTGGCCTCTGTCGCTTTAAAGTTTCTGCATTAGTTCCTTTGCATTGAGGACATCAAATGCTATCTTGTTTTTTTTGGGTTTCCTGCCTATCCTCATACCTCCCTTGTGTGCTGTCACCTCATAATGTGATCACAGTCCATCTCCTTGTTGTGTTTGCCCTTGATATGAAGTTCACATATGAGGGAGAACATATGATTTTTTATCTTCTGGGCCTGGCTAACCTTGCTCAAAATGACGTTCTTCAGTTCCATCCATTTACCTGCAAATGATAACATTTCATTCTTCTTCATGGCTGAGTAGTATTCCATTGTGTATAAATACTATATTTTCTTTTTTTTTTTTCATTTTTCTTTTATTATTCATATGTGCATACAAGGCTTGGGTCATTTCTCCCGCCTGCCCCCACCCCCTCCCTTACCACCCACTCCGCCCCTCCCTCTCCCCCCCCAATACCCAGCAGAATCTATTTTGCCCTTATTTCTAATTTTGTTGTAGAGAGAGTATAAGCAATAATAGGAAGGAACAAGGGTTTTTGCTGGTTGAGATAAGGATAGCTATACAGGGCATTGACTCACATTGATTTCCTGTGCGTGGGTGTTACCTTCTAGGTTCTTTTTGATCTAACCTTTTCTCTAGTACCTGTTCCTCTTTTCCTATTGGCCTCA
This sequence comes from Castor canadensis, assembly GCF_047511655.1. Taxonomy (NCBI): domain Eukaryota; kingdom Metazoa; phylum Chordata; class Mammalia; order Rodentia; family Castoridae; genus Castor; species Castor canadensis. Next base: position 50,910,452 of record NC_133398.1, on the reverse strand, counting down.
GTTGCTTTAAGGTATCTGCTTTAGTTTCTCTGCGTTAAGGGCAACAAATGCTAGCTAGTTTTTTAGGTGTCTTACCTATCCTCACCCCTTCCTTGTGTGCTCTCGCTTTTATCATGTGCTCATAGTCTAATCCCCTTGTTGTGTTTGCCCTTGATCTAATGTCCACATATGAGGGAGAACATACGATTTTTGGTCTTTTGGGCCAGGCTAACCTCACTCAGAATGATGTTCTCCAATTCCATCCATTTACCAGCGAATGATAACATTACGTTCTTCTTCATGGCTGCATAAAATTCCATTGTGTATAGATACCACATTTTCTTAATCCATTCGTCAGTGCTGGGGCATCTTGGCTGTTTCCATAACTTGGCTATTGTGAATAGTGCCGCAATAAACATGGATGTGCAGGTGCCTCTGGAGTAACAGTCTTTTGGGTATATCCCCAAGAGTGGTATTACTGGATCAAATGGTAGATCGATGTCCATCTTTTTAAGTAGCCTCCAAATTTTTTTCCAGAGTGGTTGTACTAGTTTACATTCCCACCAACAGTGTAAGAGGGTTCCTTTTTCCCCACATCCTCACCAACCCCTGTTGTTGGTGGTGTTGCTGATGATGGCTATTCTAACAGGGGTGAGGTGGAATCTTAGCGTGGTTTTAATTTGCATTTCCTTTATTGCTAGAGATGGTGAGCATTTTTTCATGTGTTTTTTGGCCATTTGAGTTTCTTCTTTTGAGAAAGTTCTGTTTAGTTCACTTGCCCATTTCTTTATTGGTTCATTAGTTTTGGGAGAATTTAGTTTTTTAAGTTCCTATGTATTCTGTTTATCAGTCCTTTGTTTGATGTATAGCTGTCAAATATTTTCTCCCACTCTGTGGGTGTTCTCTTCAGTTTAGAGACCATTTCTTTTGATGAACAGAAGCTTTTTAGTTTTATGAGGTCCCATTTATCTATGCTATCTCTTAGTTGCTGTGCTGCTGGGGTTTCATTGAGAAAGTTCTTACCTATACCTACTAACTCCAGAGTATTTCCTACTCTTTCCTGTATCAACTTTAGAGTTTGTGGTCTGACATTAAGATCCTTGATCCATTTTGAGTTAATCTTGGTATAGGGTGATATACATGGATCTAGTTTCAGTTTTTTTGTTGAAGAGGCTGCTATTTCTCCATCATATATTTTTAGCTCCTTTGTCAAAGACAAGTTGGTTATAGTTGTGTGGCTTCATATCTGGGTCCTCTATTCTGTTCCACTGGTCTTCATGTCTGTTTTTGTGCCAGTACCATGCTGTTTTTATTGCTACTGCTTTGTAATATAGTTTGAAGTCAGGTATTGTGATACCTCCAGCATTGTTCTTTTGACTGAGTATTGCCTTGGCTATTCGTGGCCTCTTGTGTTTCCATATAAATTTCACGGTAGATTTTTCAATCTCTTTAATGAATGTCATTGGAATTTTGATGGGAATTGCATTAAACGTGTAGATTACTTTTGGGAGTATAGACATTTTTATTATGTTGATTCTACCAATCCATGAGCATGGGAGATCTCTCCACTTTCTGTAGTCTTCCTCAATCTCTTTCTTCAGAAGTGTATAGTTTTCCTTGTAGAGGTCTTTCACATCTTTTGTTAGGTTTACACCTCGGTATTTGATTTTTTTTTGAGGCTATTGTAAATGGAATTGTTTTCATACATTCTTTTTCAGTTTGCTCATTATTAGTGTATAGAATTGCTAATGGTTTTTCTATGTTGATTTTATATCCTGCTACCTTGCTATAGCTATTGATGGTGTCTAGTATCTTCTGAGTTGAGTTTTTTGGGTCTTTAAGATACAGGATCATGTCATCTGGAAATAGGGATATTTTGACAGTTTCTTTACCTATTTGTATTCCTTTTATTCCTTCTTCTTGCCTAATTGCTCTGGCTAGGAATTCCAGTACTGTGTTGAATAGGAGTGGAGATAGTGGGCATCCTTGTCTGGTTCCTGATTTTAGAGGGAATGGTTTCAGTTTTTCTCCGTTAAGTATAATGCTGGCTGTAGGTTGTCATATATAGCTTTTATAATGTTGAGGTATTTTTCTTCTAGTCCTAGTTTTCTTAGAGCTTTTATCATGAAGTGGTGTTGGATCTTATCAAAGGCTTTTTCTGCATCCATTGAGATGATTAAGTGGTTTTTGTCTTTGCTTCTGTTAATGTGGTTTATTACGTTCATTGATTTTGGATGTTGAACCACCCCTGCATCCCTGGGATGAGGCCTACTTGGTCGTGGTGAATAATCTTTTTGATGTGTTGTTGAATTCGGTTTGCCATTATTTTGTTGAGGATTTCTGCATCAGTGTTCATTAAGGAGATTGACCTATAGTTCTCCTTTTTGGAGGTGTCTTTGCCTGGTTTTGGGATAAGTGTAATACTGGCTTCATAAAATGTGTTTGGCAGTTTTCCTTCCCTTTCTATTTCATGGAACAGTTTAAGGAGGGTTGGTATCAGTTCTTCTTTAAGGTCTGATAGAATTCATCAGAGAATCCATCAGGTCCTGGACTTTTCTTTTTGGGGAGACTCTTGATTGCTGCTTCAATTTCATTTTGTGTTATAGGTCTATTCAGGTGATTAATTTCCTCTTGGTTCAATTTTGGATGCTCATTTGTATCTAGAATCTGTCCATTTGTTTAAGATTTTCAAATTTATTTGAATATACGTTCTTGAAATAGTCTCTGATGATTTCCTGGACTTCCATGGTGTTTGTTGTTATCACCCCTTTTGCATTCCTGATTCTACTAATTTGGGTTTTTTCTCTCCTCATTTTAGTCAGGTTTGCCAGGGGTCTATCGATCTTGTTTATTTTTTCAAAGAACCAACTTTTTGTTTCATTAATTCTTTGTATGGTTTTTTTGGTTTCTATTTTGTTGATTTCAGCTCTTATTTTTATTATTTCTCTCCTTCTATTTGTTTTGGGATTTGCTTGTTCTTGTTTTTCTAGGAGTTTGAGATGTATCATTAGGTCATTGATTTGGGATCTTTCAGTCTTTTTAATATATGCACTCATGACTATAAACTTTCCTCTCAGGACTGCCTTAGCTGTGTCCCATAGGTTCCGGTAGGTTGTGTTTTCATTTTTATTGACTTCCAGGAACTTTTTAATTTCCTCTTTTATTTCATTGATGATCCATTCTTCATTAAGTAATAAGTTATTTAGTTTCCAGCTGTTTGCATGTTTTTTGTCTTTACTTTTGTTGTTGAATTCTACTTTTACTGCATTGTGATCAGATAGTATGCATGGTATAATTTCTATTTTCTTATATTTGCTGAGACTTGCTTTGTGCCCTAGGATATGATCTATTTTGGAGAAGGTTCCATGGGAAGCTGAGAAGAATGTATATTGTATAGAAGTTGGATGAAATGTTCTGTAGACATCAACTAGGTCCATTTGATCTATTGCATATTTTAGATCTTGGATTTCTTTACTGATTTTTTGTTTGGATGACCTATCTATTGATGATAATGGGGTGTTAAAGTTTCCCACAACCCCTATGTTGGCGTTTATATATGCTTTTAAGTCTTTCAGGGTATGTTTGATGAAATTGGTGTGTTGACATTGGGTGCATACAGGTTGATAATTATTATTTCCTTTTGGTCTATTTCCCCTTTTATTAGTATGGAATGTCCTTCTTTATCTCATTTGATCAATGTAGGTTTGAAGTCTACTTTGTCAGAGATAAGTATTGCTACTCCTGCCTGTTTTCAGGGGCCATTGGCTTGGTAAATCTTCTTCCAGCCTTTCATCCTTAGCCTATGCTTATTTCTGTCAGTGAGATGGGTCTCCTGTAAGCAACAAATTGTTGGATCTTCCTTTGTAATCCATTTCATCAAGTGGTGCCTTTTGATGGGTGAATTAAGTCCGTTGACATTAATCATTAGTACTGATATGTATGTGGTGATTCCTGTCATTTAGTTGTCTTAGTTGTTTGAAGGTTTGATTGTGTGTACCTAAGTTGAGGTTACTCTCTACTTTCTTGCTTTTTCTTTTCCTGTAGTTTGATGCTGCCTTTCTTTTCATGGTTAAGTTGGGTTTCACTTTCTGTGTGCAGAATCCCTTGAAGAATCCTTTGTAGTGGTGGCTTTGTGGTCACATATTGTTTTAGTTTCTGCTTATCATGGAAGACTTTTATTGCTCCATCTATTTTGAACGATAGTTTTGCTTGGCAGAGTATCCTAGGGTTGAAGTTATTTTCATTCAGTGCCAGGAAGATCTCACCCCATGCTCTTCTTGCTTTTAATGTTTCTGTTGAGAAGTCTGCTATGATTTTGATGGGTTTACCTTTGTATGTTACTTGTTTTTTCTCTCTTTCAGCCTTCAATATTCTTTCCTTAGTTTCTGAACTTGTTGTTTTTGTGATGATATGTCGTGGGGTAGTTCTATTTTGATCTGGTCTGTTTGGTGTCCTGGAGGCCTCTTGCATCTGTATGGGAATATCTTTCTCTAGATTTGGGAAATTTTCCATTATTATTTTGTTGAATATATTGTGCATTCCCTTTGCTTGCACCTCTTCTCCTTCTTCGATGCCCATGATTCTCAAGTTTGGTCTTTTGATGGAGTTGGTGAGTTCTTGCATTTTCTTTTCACAGGTCTTGAGTTGTTTAATTAATAGTTCTTCGGTTTTTCCTTTAATTACCATTTCATCTTCAAGTTCTGAGATTCTGTCTTCTGTTTGTTCTATTCTGCTGGATTGGCCTACCGTTTTGTTTTGCAGTTCTGTTTCATTCTTTTTTCTGAGGTTTTCCATATCCTGGCTGTTTTCCTCCTTAATGTTGTCTATTTTTGTCCTGAGTTCATTTATCTGTTTATTCATTGTGTTCTCTCTTTCACTTTGGTGTTTATACAGTGCTTCTATGGTTTCCTTTATTTCTTCTTTTGCTTTTTCAAATTCTCTATTTTTTTTGTCTTGGAATTTCTTGAGTGTGTTCTGTACATTTTCGTTGTCCTTATCCAGTATCATCTCTATAAAATTCTCATTGAGTACCTGTAGTATGTCTTCTTTTAAATTATTCTTGTGGGCTTCATTGGGTCCTTTGGCATAGTTTATCTTCATTTTGTTGGAGTCTGGATCTGAGTACCTGTTTTCTTTGTTCCCTTCTGGTTCCTGTACTAATTTTTTGCTGTGGGGAAACTGATTTCCCTGTTTTTTCTGTCTTCCCGTCATTGTCTTTGGTGTTGTTACTGTCCCTGTACTGTGTGCAATTAAGTATTTTCTAGCTTGTAATAATAACAATGGTAATATTTAGAATGGAAGGGTGAGCTGAGATGGAAAGCAAGAAATTTAAGAAAGGAGGAAATAGATACACAGACTGGAGGGAGAAAACAGAACAAGGTGTCAGACAAGAAGATTTCAAAGGTATAAACAGGGAGCGTTAGTGTACTAATTGACAGTAAGCTGAACAGACATTAGAGAGACAGAGAGAGGTTTGAAAATCAAAAAAAAAAGGTAAGAATAAAAATAAAAAACAAGTAAATGAAAGAAAAATCTATATATAAAAATGTATTAAAATAAAATGAAAAAATAGAAAATTAAAAAAACCCAAAAAACCAAAAAACCAAAAAACCTCCAAGTTCAAATGCAGTGATGTCTCAGTCTCCAATCCTGGAGATGGTGCCTCAGATGTTGTTCTGTAGTTGTCTCATCAAAGGGGACGCATAAAGTAGAACAAAACTACACACACCCACACAAAAAAAACCCCACCAAGTGTCCCAAGTTCAAATGCAGTACAGTTTCAGTAAGTTTTTTAGCTTGCAGTTGTAATTCGGTTGTTCTCTCATCACAGGTAGGGAGACAAAGGAAAAAAAAAAGAGTCTGGAGACAGTTCTGAGAGTGGTATCTGCAACTGTGGCTTGCCTGCCTGCTGCTGTCAGCCTGCTGTTGCTGGAGGCGTTATTTATTCAGATCTCTGGGGTGAGCTTAGTACTCACCTGGACCTGCAGGCTTTGTTTGCTCAGATTTCTCCTGTGTGTGCGCCTCTGCTACAAGCCTTCCCCTTTCCAAGCACTGGGAAAGGTGACACTGCACCCACATTCTCAGGCCTGCATGTTTATTTACAGTTCATGTGGGAGGTGGGTCTTTCCCCCTCTCCTGTGCAGTTCTCCTCCCACCTCCACTTTCACAAGCTTTCCTGCTCCTGATTACTGGGCGGTGCTGCTGCTCCTGCTAGCTGCCATGTTTGTTTATAGCTCACGTGGGAAGTGGGTCTTCCCTCCTCTCCTATGGAGTTTTCCTCCCTCTGCCACTCTCACAAGCTTTCCCGTTCCTGGTTGCTGGGCACGCGCCCCTGCTCCTGCCAGAGGGACAGTCCTGGGAAGGATTCCCTTCCCCCAATCTTCAGCACTCAGGGTGCCCCACCCTCTTTCCTGCGTGTCTTATTTGTTCTTATTGCTTATTACTCATTTTCTCTTTTTTTCCCCGGGGTGGAGGTCATCTGTCCAGGGGGCTATGTTGCTCTGGCCCAGGCTTGTCTGTGGGAGTACTGCGGTACCACGAAGCTCACCTGGTTTGCATCTTCCCAAGCTGTCTGGGTGCCAGCGACTGGTGGCCCGGGGCCCTCCTGGTTTCTACGTTTAACGTGAGGTGGAGATTCTCTGCACTGGCTGGAGATGTGGAGGGGTCAAAGTTATGCCTTTTCTCAGTGATTATGCCTGCAAAATGTGTCTCCAGCATCTCTCCAATATTTCACTATACGAGGCTCGCTTTCTGCTTCCTCCTTCTAGCTGCCATCTTGGAATCTGCCCCTTGCTTTCATTTTTAAGTCCTCACATGCCACAGTCTGTCTTTTTCTGAACAAATTTTGTGGTTTTTCCTTCTTCCCATTGAACAAGTTAACAGCTGGTATTAACTAAGTAGGATTAATGTTTTTAGGTTTCTTTATCTATGAAAATCAAAGATAAAAGAAAGAAGAATCTGTATTAAGTTTGCCTCTATATCCTGAGGTCAGCATTCAACCTGGTTTAGAGAATTTTTTTAAGTGTTGGATTTCCATCCAAGGGCCACAATACTGTTAGGTAAGAACTGTTTTACTAAGTTGCATTCCCAATATGTGAGAAAGTCAGTTTTACTGTATAATTTGAATATAATAATGATGGATAAAGAAATTCCACCTTCCACTTTTTTATAAGGTTGTGCAATAAGGCTTAGAATTTCTTTTTAAAGAATAAACACAAGTAGCTTCTGTAGTAAAAATTTAATGAGCAAAGCAAAAAAAATAAATGGACTATTTATAAAGAATGCATTTTGTTATATTAACCACAATGTAAAAGTGCAAATACTATTATAATGTCAAAAATAATTTAAATATTACAACTAGTTAAATGAATAAATATTGGACCAGGTAAATAAACACATGTATGTGGAGATCTGTAAGTAAAGTTGAAGAAGAGTTGCTTAATATACTTGAAAACATCTGACAAATTCATTGAATTGATGTCATAATTACCACATAAATTTAGTCTTTGAAATGCAGAATTGTAGAAGTTAGATACAGTGTATTAATCGCTGAGAGTCATTTCCATGTTGAAGCCAGTCTCATTCCTCATTCCTTAATCTTTATTACAAGTTTGCTGATAAAGAGAAGGGTCTCATGATTTCTGTCTGACAACTTCCCAGGCACAAGAGCTGTATTTCTTCCCTTTCAGGTAAAAAGCTATCATTTGGAAGTATTTCCTCACAGCCACTGTGTAATCCTCATGCATCAGGGGAGGCTCTCCCTCCCCCACCTCCTGTGTCAGACAGGTTTCCAGGTCTGTCAGCTGCAGAGAGAGGCCACTGCAGAATTTGTGCAGAAATGTCTTTCTGAAGCAGCAGAGGAGTCCCTTGTGCTGAAGAGGTTGTAGATCTGCTGGGTCATCTCATGGAGGACAGAGTTGACTTGAACCTTCTGGTCCTATTTTCCATCAAACTCCTTCTGGGGGAATCCAAAGTCATTTCTGTCCTTCATGCAGGAGAAAGGAGAGATTCTCCTCATTTGTCCCAGGAGTTTCAAGGCCCACCTGCTATCCAGGATGCTTATGAGGCAAGTCACAATCCAGGGAACACTCTGACCTGCAGCTGAGCACCACCAGGGCCATTAGTAAAGCAAAGGGCAAGGCCATTGTGGATGTTGCAGATGCTGCTGGCCTGTGAGGTGGGTGACCCTGGACTTTTGTCTCTATGTTCTCTGAAGACCTGATGTGCTCATTTGACTTAAATAGGAAACTTTGGAAGTTCTATTTTCTGAATGCCCTGCCCTTACTTTCCACTTTTCTTTTTGCTTTCCTTTGTGCTTTCATTAATTAGGTTTGGGGTGAGATTTCAACCATTTTGCTTTTATCATTGCCCTCCCTCCGCATGCCATCAGAACCTTGTTAGGTAATTTTCTTATTTGACCCCTGCATTAAAATTTAATAGCACATATCTAAAGAAATAAACAGGAGTTCTGTACTTATATTTTTACTTTATACATTAAAAAGAAATTGAAGAGCTTAGTTTTTAATTAAGTTTAGGGTTAGTAATGACTAAAAATTCTAAGCTGAAAATTAAATTTAGATGCCATATATTCAATTTGAGTTTACAAAAGTACTTTTGTTTTTTTTATTTACTTATAAATTAGGATTTATTTTCTTATAAATTATTTATTGACTAAATATAGTTACATAATTGTAATGAATCACATTGCATATTCCAGTATATAAATTTTTAAAATGTAAAATGCCACTTTAAGCAAATCTTTAAGTATCTTTCAATAGTGCTAAAATAATTGAAAATATAAATTATTTTCTTTAAAAATATTTTTTTTTTGAAAATTTTTTAAAATTGTTTATTCATTTATTCTTATGTATATACATGGTTTATGCCATCTCTTATTTTCTTAACATTTATTTTTATTATAAGTAACTTTTAATTTTGTTTCATGCAAGAAAGTATTTTTACCTTCACTAGCTGCTAAATAGTCTTCATAGTTAACTTATCTTTGTTTTAGAAGTTGACATATTTACTGATGTGTTGAAAAACCCTGGTATAATTAAATAAATAATGCACTCAATTTGTCTTCAGTTCCCATAGCAGGAACATTCTGAAGCACTTAAGATCAAGAACACACCCAAGATAGCAAATAAGAGTTGAATATTCCTACAGTTAGAGATCAAGCATGTCATGGAGAGAATGTCCCCCAATTGCTGTCATCTATTTTTTAAGGTTTGTAGCACTGATCTTGTATACAATTTGTGTGTCTTTCATGAATTCAGTATCAATGATACTCAGGGATACTCAGGGAAACCCAAGAAATGAATGTAAATGCTAAGGAATAAACTGTTGTTATAGTCGAGTTTTGCAGAGGCAAAAACCATTGAGACATATGAGATGTTTTTCTCTCTTACCAACTACTTTTTTTCCTACAACTGAGCTATATCACACCCAATGAGAACACAAGATTGGTAAAACATCACTTTGATTTTTTAAAAAAAATTGCATCAGAATTCATTTTCCAAAAAATCCTTAGTGATTTTAAGTATAGTTAATTCTTATTAAATAAAAGAAAACTTTTTGTCCTAATGTCAACAATGTGGTATAAATATACTGAAACAAATGGATGGTACAATTGTCCTGTATAGAATACAATATAGTAGATATCCTTCTTTCTCATTTCCTTTTTCTTAGGAAACAAAAATTGTTTCTGGGTGCTGGTGGCTCATACCTATAATCCAGGCTACGCAGGAGGAAGAGATAAGGAGGATGGTGGTTCAAAGCCAGCTTAGGCAAATAGTTCATGAGACCCTCTTTCAAAAATATGCAACATAAAACAAGAAGTGATGGTGGAGTGGCTCAAGGTGTGGGCCCTGAGTTCAAGCTGAAGTTCTGCAAAAAAAAAGTCACATTTTGCATCCCAGTAACTAGAAATGAAAGGAATAAAAAATATGCCTAAGTGTCATGAAAAATGAAAGAAACAAAGCAATATTCCACTGGGAAAATTAGTGATGTAATATAAATTGGATACATTCAAATCAGCAAGATGAAGGTTAAATGATGATATAAAGGTAATATGGCTGAAGGAATGTAGAGAAAGATAACAAAGAGACATGGTCTCAATGAAAAGTAATCATTCCTGAGTCCACGGATTATTTTCAGTTTTTCTGAATCCAGTCTTCACAATGAGTCAAAGAAGATCCAACAACCAAACATGAGTTTATACACAAGAAAGGCAAATTTGTGAGGGTATATATTTGCTCTGGATAATGTACAAGTGTTAATTGTAACAACTTCTCAGCTGGTGCATAAATTAATTCAGAAGTAATATTCTTCTTGCCATGTCTGACAAGAAGTAAAGAAAATGATAATTTCAAAGGATACGTTAGAGTTAAACAGAGTTAAATAAAAATATAGTATTCCTAACAAGAATGAATTTAAGTTTTAGAGTCTTTATCATCAGTCAGTGTTCTTGGCACTTATCCAATCAATTCTCATTTTACCCTGTGAAGATCACTACATTTTTTAATATCTCTTGCACCCCTATCATGTGCCCAGCCACACTGAATCACTGAGAACATCAGTCAGTAAAGGACAGGAGGCCTACTACTATGACCATTTAAAAAGAGAAATGAAAGCACTCAGAGCTAATGAACTGTGGGGCCACAGTTGGCACCTACAGAATCTTACTCAAAATCCTCAGCTCTTCCATACTCTCCAGGATATTTCTGGCCATAAGAAACAGAGATGATTCAAGGCTGATCAGTTGTTTCCAGCAGTGTCCTAAGTAATGACAGTCTTCCTCTTCAACTCCTTGTCCTCTTCTTCACTAAAAACCCCATTGCTTATGCCACATATGTTACATAATCACTAAATTCACTGTTTTACTCATCTAATATCTTATGGGATTTGTCTTTATCAGTATGTACATTTGTAACCTTGAATGTGTTTATAAAACTCTTTGTGCATACTTGTTAATAGTCCTTGGTCCAATGTTTTAGCCTGCAATGGTTTGTATTCTTTGTTGTATATGGCTGTAGTCACACCTCTAACCACCAAAGATAAAGCCTTTCATGACCTGACTTATTTTCTCTTTAGAATACTTCTCCAGGAATTTGCAAAATATATTTGAGCAGATAAAACATCGTATCCACCATTGTTTCCTAAGCATTTTAGCCCAGATCCTATCATTTTAAGAACCCAGTCAATATTTCTAGAGTCATCATTTTAATAATGATAGCAAAAGTAACTTCAATACATACAGAATATATTTTAGATGATGATGACCTAAATATACTTACATCCTCATCATTCTTCCCTAAACTTGTAATTGAAGATTGTGCAGAGTATTTAAAAAAAGACTAGCTATTTGATTTTTCAAAGTTTCTATTTTTATTGTCTCAGATATGAGCATGAGAAAGAAGGGTCTGGTTATCATTGGAATACTCACTCTCTATGTTGTGATGATCCTCAAGGTCCAGTAAGGAGTTACCTGATCATACTCTACCCCTCATCAGGTAATAAAGACACAATTTGAACACTGGCACGTGTTTCAAGTCTGTCTTCCCTATACTCTTGGCTGTTTTGAACTTCATCCTATGTCTTGGGAACCAACTTAAGTGCTTCTTTCAAAGAGTCAATGATTCTGTGAACATTAATGAAGGACATCATCCCTTAGTTTAAATCATGGAACAAGACTTTGGCCTAGGATTTTTAAAATAAGTGTGGGATGCACAAAAGGCAATTTTTCCTTCTAAGATAGTATTAATGCAAATAGTGTAAAAATGGAGAGTGTTCTCATTAAAAATTTTGCCATCTCTCTACATAAGACACTCATATGGAAATCCTTTCCCACTGTTTTGCACCTGGATATTATATGAGAATAAATTCAGATAAATTTAATATGGTGGAAGTGACTCTTGTCCTATATCTTCATGGTACCTAAATTCAATTCTATGTGATTTATCACATTTTCACAGCTTTGGTAGAAGTAGAATGTGCTCATGCATCACAGTCAGATTTGCAGTTATATGTTGAACATGGCAAACCCCCAAAATAGGTGGTCCTCAGGAGCTTGAAGCATTGTTGGCCTCCACTGAGGACACCCAACCAAGCAGTCATCTGATCTGAAATTCCTACACTGAGCCTCTTTATAAAGGAAAGATAAATTTGTATTATGATCTAATTGATGAAAAAAAATTTTGTTTATGTGTTACAGAAACTAGCATCAATTGCACTGGCAAGTGTCTTTAATAAATAATACCTTGAAGAATCTTTCCTATAAAAATTCAATTTGAGGAGGAATTCCAAGATGGCGGCTAGAGGTAGGAAGCAGAAAGCGAGCCTCCTACAGTGAAATCTTGGAGAGACGCTGGAGACACACTTTACAGGCATAATCACCGAGAAAAGCCATAACTTTGACTCCTCCACATCTCCAGCCGGCGCAGAGAATCTCCACTTCACGTTAAACGGAGAACCGAGGAGGCCCCCGGGCCGCCAGTGGCCAGCGCCCATACGGCTTGGGAAGACGCGGACCAGCTTACTGTCGATTAGTACACTAACACTCCCTGTTTATACCTTTGAAACTCTCTTGTCTGATACCTTGTTCTGCTTTCTCCCTCTTGTCTGTATATTTGTTTTCCCCTTTTCTTTAACTTCTTGCTTTCCATCTCAGCTCACTCTTCCGTTCTCAATATTACCATTGTTATTATTACAAGCTAGAAAATATTTAATTACACACAGTACAGGGACAGTAACAACACCAAGGACAATGACAGGAAGACAGAAAAAACAAGGAAACCAGTTTCCCCACAGCAAAAAATTAGTACAGGAACCAGAGGGGAATGAAGAGAACAGAAACTCAGAGCCAGACTCCAACAAAATGAAGATAAACTATGCCAAAGGACCCAATGAAGCCTACAAGAATAATTTAAAAGAAGACATACTACAAGTACTCAATGAGAATTTTATAGAGATGATACTGGATAGGGTCAACCAAAATGTACAGGAGACACTCAAGAAATTCCAAGACAATAAAAATAGAGAATTTGAAAAAGCAAAAGAAGAAATAAAGGAAACCATAGAAGCACTGTATAAACACCAAAGTGAAAGAGAGAACACAATGAATAAATGGATAAATGAACTCAGGACAAAAATAGACAACAATAAAGAAGAAAACAGCCAGGATATGGAAAACCTCAGAAAAAAGAATGAAACAGAACTGCAAAACAAAACGGAAAGCCAATCCAGCAGAATAGAACAAACAGAAGACAGAATCTCAGAACTTGAAGATGAAATGGTAATTAAAGGAAAAACCGAAGAACTATTAATTAAACAACTCAAGACCTGTGAAAAGAAAATGCAAGAACTCACCGACTCCATCAAAAGACCAAACTTGAGAATCATGGGCATCGAAGAAGGAGAAGAGGTGCAAGCGAAGGGAATGCGTAATATATTCAACAAAATAATAATGGAAAATTTCCCAAATCTAGAGAAAGATATTCCCATACAAATGCAAGAGGCCTCCAGGACACCAAACAGACCAGATCAAAATAGAACTACTCCACGACATATCATCATTAAAACAACAAGTTCAGAAACTAAGGAAAGAATATTGAAGGCTGCAAGAGAGAAAAAACAAGTAACATACAAAGGTAAACCCATCAAAATCACAGCAGACTTCTCAACAGAAACATTAAAAGCAAGAAGAGCGTGGGGTGAGATCTTCCGGGCACTGAATGAAAATAACTTCAACCCCAGGATACTCTACCCAGCAAAGCTATCATTCAAAATAGATGGAGCAATAAAAGTCTTCCATGATAAGCAGAAACTAAAACAATATGTGACCACAAAGCCACCATTACAAAAGATTCTGCAAGGGATCCTGCACACAGAAAGTGACACCCAACTCAACCATGAAAAGGCAGGCAGCACCAAACCACAGGATAAGAAAAAGCAAGACAGTAGAGAGTAACATCAAGTTAGGTACACACAATCAAACCTTCAAACAACTAAGATAACTAAATGGCAGGAATCACCACATACCTATCAGTACTAACACTTAATGTCAATGGACTTAATTCACCCATCAAAAGACACCGTTTGACAAAATGGATTAAAAAAGAAGATCCAACAATTTGTTGCTTACAGGAGACTCATCTCACCGACAGAAATAAGCATATGCTTAGGATGAAAGGCTGGAAGAAGATTTACCAAGCTAATGGCCCCCGAAAACAAGCAGGAATAGCAATACTTATCTCTGACAAAGTAGACTTCAAACCTACATTGATCAAATGAGATAAAGAAGGACATTCCATACTAATAAAAGGGGAAATAGACCAAAAGGAAATAATAATCATCAATCTGTACACACCCAATGTCAACGCACCCAATTTCATCAAACATACCCTAAAAGACCTAAAAGCATATATAAACGCCAACACAGTGGTTGTGGGAGACTTTAACACTCCATTATCATCAATAGATAGGTCATCCAAACAAAAACTCAATAAAGAAATCCAAGATCTAAAATATGCAATAGATCAAGTGGACCTAGTAGATGTCTATAGAACATTTCATCCAACCTCTACACAATATACATTCTTCTCAGCAGCCCATGGAACCTTCTCCAAAATAGATCATATCCTAGGGCACAAAGCAAGCCTCAGCAAATATAAGAAAATAGAAATAATACCGTGCATACTATCTGACCACAATGCAGTAAAAGTAGAACTCAACAACAAAAGTAAAGACAAAAAACATGCAAACAGCTGGAAACTAAATAACTCATTACTTAATGAAGAATGGATCATCGATGCAATAAAAGAGGAAATTAAAAAGTTCCTAGAAGTCAATGAAAATGAAAACACAACCTACCGGAACCTATGGGACACAGCTAAGGCAGTCTTGAGAGGAAAGTTTATAGCCATGAGTGCATATATTAAAAAGATTGAAAGATCCCAAATCAATGACCTAATGATACATCTCAAACTCCTAGAAAAACAAGAACAAGCAAATCCCAAAACAAATAGAAGGAGAGAAATAATAAAAATAAGAGCTGAAATCAACGAAATAGAAACCAAAAAAACCATACAAAGAATTAATGAAACAAAAAGTTGGTTCTTTGAAAAAATAAACAAGATCGATAGACCCCTGGCAAACCTGACTAAAATGAGGAGAGAAAAAACCCAAATTAGTAGAATCAGGAATGCAAAAGGGGAGATAACAACAAACACCATGGAAATCCAGGAAATCATCAGAGACTACTTTGAGAACCTATATTCAAATAAATTTGAAAATCTAAAAGAAATGGACAGATTTCTAGATACATATGATCATCCAAAACTGAACCAAGCGGAAATTAATCACCTGAATAGACCTATAACACAAAATGAAATTGAAGCAGCAATCAAGAGTCTCCCCAAAAAGAAAAGTCCAGGACCTGATGGATTCTCTGCTGAATTCTATCAGACCTTTAAAGAAGAACTGATACCAACCCTCCTTAAACTGTTCCATGAAATAGAAAGGGAAGGAAAACTGCCAAACACATTTTATGAAGCCAGTATTACACTTATCCCAAAACCAGGCAAAGACACCTCCAAAAAGGAGAACTATAGGCCAATCTCCTTAATGAACATTGATGCAAAAATCCTCAACAAAATAATGGCAAACCGAATTCAGCAACACATCAAAAAGATTATCCACCACGACCAGGTAGGCTTCATCCCAGGGATGCAGGGGTGGTTCAACATACAAAAATCAATAAACGTAATAAACCACATTAACAGAAGCAAAGACAAAAACCACTTGATCATCTCAATAGACGCAGAAAAAGCCTTTGATAAGATCCAACATCATTTCATGATAAAAGCTCTAAGAAAACTAGGAATAGAAGGAAAGTTCCTCAACATTATAAAAGCTATATATGACAAACCTACAGCCAGCATTATACTTAACGGAGAAAAATTAAAACCGTTCCCTCTAAAATCAGGAACCAGACAAGGATGCCCACTATCTCCACTCCTATTCAACATAGTACTGGAATTCCTAGCCAGAGCAATTAGGCAAGAAGAAGGAATAAAAGGAATACAAATAGGTAAAGAAACTGTCAAAATATCCCTATTTGCAGACGACATGATCCTATACCTTAAAGACCCAAAAAACTCTACTCAGAAGCTTCTAGACATCATCAATAGCTATAGCAAAGTAGCAGGATATAAAATCAACATAGAAAAATCATTAGCATTTCTATACACTAACAATGAGCAAACGGAAAAAGAATGTATGAAAACAATTCCATTTACAATAGCCTCAAAAAAAATCAAATACCTAGGTGTAAACCTAACAAAAGATGTGAAAGACCTCTACAAGGAAAACTATACACTTCTGAAGAAAGAGATTGAGGAAGACTATAGAAAGTGGAGAGATCTCCCATGCTCATGGATTGGTAGAATCAACACAGTAAAAATGTCTATACTCCCAAAAGTAATCTACATGTTTAATGCAATTCCCATCAAAATTCCAATGACATTCATTAAAGAGATTGAAAAATCCGTTAAATTTATATGGAAACACAAGAGGCCACAAATAGCCAAGGCAATACTCAGTCAAAAGAACAATGCAGGAGGTATCACAATACCTGACTTCAAACTATATTACAAAGCAATAACAATAAAAACAGCATGGTACTGGCACAAAAACAGACATGAAGACCAGTGGAACAGAATAGAGGACCCAGATATGAAGCCACACAACTATGAGCAACTTATCTTTGACAAAGGAGCTAAAAATATACGATGGAGAAATAGCAGCCTCTTCAACAAAAACTGCTGGGAAAACTGGTTAGCAGTCTGCAAAAAACTGAAACTAGATCCATGTATATCACCCTATACCAAGATTAACTCAAAATGGATCAAGGATCTTAATATCAGACCCCAAACTCTTAAGTTGATACAAGAAAGAGTAGGAAATACTCTGGAGTTAGTAGGTATAGGTAAAAACTTTCTCAATGAAACCCCAGCAGCACAGCAACTAAGAGATAGCATAGATAAATGGGACCTCATAAAACTAAAAAGCTGCTGTTCATCAAAAGAAATGGTCTCTAAACTGAAGAGAACACCCACAGAGTGGGAGAAAATATTTGCCAATTATACATCAGACAAAGGACTGATAACCAGAATATACAGGGAACTTAAAAAACTAAATTCTCCCAAAACTAATGAACCAATAAAGAAATGGGCATGTGAACTAAACAGAACTTTCTCAAAAGAAGAAATTCAAATGGCCAGAAAACACATGAAAAAATGCTCACCATCTCTAGCAATAAAGGAAATGCAAATTAAAACCACACTAAGATTCCACCTCACCCCTGTTAGAATAGCCATCATCAGCAACACCACCAACAACAGGTGTTGGCGAGGATGCGGGGAAAAAGGAACCCTTTTACACTGTTGGTGGGAATGTAGACTAGTACAACCACTCTGGAAAAAAATTTGGAGGCTACTTAAAAAGATGGACATCGATCTACCATTTGATCCAGCAATACCACTCTTGGGGATATACCCAAAAGACTGTTACTCCAGAGGCACCTGCTCATCCATGTTTATTGCGGCACTATTCACAATAGCCAAGTTATGGAAACAGCCAAGATGTCCCAGCACTGACGAATGGATTAAGAAAATGTGGTATCTATACACAATGGAATTTTATGCAGCCATGAAGAAGAACGAAATGTTATCATTCGCTGGTAAATGGATGGAATTGGAGAACATCATTCTGAGTGAGGTTAGCCTGGCTCAAAAGACCAAAAATCGTATGTTCTCCCTCATATGTGGACATTAGATCAAGGGCAAACACAACAAGGGTATTGGACTATGAGCACATGATAAAAGCGAGAGCACACAAGGGAGGGGTGAGGATAGGTAAGACACCTAAAAAACTAGCTAGCATTTGTTGCCCTTAACGCAGAGAAACTAAAGCAGATACCTTAAAGCAACTGAGGCCAATAGGAAAAGGGGACCAGGAACTAGAGAAAAGGTTAGATCAAAAAGAATTAACCTAGAAGGTAACACCCACGCACAGGAAATCAATGTGAGTCAATGCCCTGTATAGCTATCCTTATCTCAACCAGCAAAACCCCTTGTTCCTTCCTATTATTGCTTATACTCTCTCTACAACAAAATTAGAGATAAGGGCAAAATAGTTTCTGCTGGGTATTGAGGGGGGGAGCGGGAGGGGGTGGAGTGGGTGGTAAGGGAGGGGGTGGGGGCAGGGGGGAGAAATGAACCAAGCCTTGTATGCACATATGAATAATAAAAGAAAAATGAAAAAAAAAATTCAATTTGAAAGTTGGAACCTCAAGATTTTAAATGAGTGAATAAGTTGTTATAACATTATCTATTTAGGAATATAAATCATGTTCTCCTACACACTTTTAGTAACCTCATAATGCATAATGTAAAGCATATGTTAAAAACAATCTTCTGATTTTGCTCTCAGATATTTTTCAGCTGGGGAAAATATTTGAGATTTCTTGGTGTGGGGACTTAGGGAGCAACAATGAGATTGCTTAGTGTGACCCATGAGTATATTTTTATTGTCTCCTTCTAACTTTACTTTGAGGATTGCTGATGAGGGAAAATGATGCTTCAATTTCCTCCCTGACAACCTCCCAGGCACAGTCTCTGTATTCTTTTTCCTGCAGAGAATGGATGATTCCTTGGAAATAGTTCTAGAAAGCAACTCTAAAATACCAACAAAATGGATTTTCTTCATTTTCAGGCTTCAGTTGTTTCCAATTCTGACCAAGCCTGGAGAATAGATTATCAAGGATGATCAGATCCCAAGCAGCACAGTTGTCCTGTGACTTGAACAGGTTGAAGATCTGTAGGAGCAACTGCTGGTAGAAGCAGGTGGTTTCTGCCTTTTGGGTTTAGATGATAGTCTATCTTTTCCAAGGAAATTTGAAATCTGTTTGTCATTTGGGCATTTCTAAGAGGGTTTTTTTAAGCTGATGAATAGCTGAAAGTTCTGCCTGTTTTCCAGATCATGGCTCCAAAGCATTTGCTTCACAGGTGCACAGGTAGGCTGGAGCAGAGCAGGGTGGAGTTCATCGACACACCTGACCATTTCTCTTCCCACAGAGCTGTCTTTAGAGGATACGACCTGACTGAAGTAGAAAATCATATCCCTTCTTTCTTTTCTCTCTTCCTCTTTTTTGTATTTTGGTTTTGACACTACAGATGGAATCTAGGACCTCCTACATACCAGGCTATCACTCTATCACTTGAACCATGGCCCCTGCCCAACTGTTTTTCCTATACTGTACAAAAACCAACGAAACAGGTTCATTCCAGTCCTGAGGTCAGTTGACACTAGGAAAGAGCTTGTTTTCTCAACTCCGAGAAAAGTAAAATGACTGTCAATGGAAAGGAGTCAGGCTTCTCTACAAACAGAATGAAACCACCCTCCAGACTGGACACTATCTTCCTTTGTCATGGTCAGTAGGTGGCTATCCACTTACATGAATCTTTCAGTTTCTGAGTAAAATGGATCCTGTTTTCTATTTCCTTTTGACTGCAGCAACAATTACATCATTGTAACGGAAAAATTTCCTCGTTTCCAAAAATACTCATTGGAAGAAAAAAATATCTGTTAGATAGGAGTTTCTGATAAAACAAAAACTTTCACTCAAGTTTCACTTTTAATCAGTGGATTGTAGTCTTAACAGGAAATTGGTGGGTAAAACCCACAGGGGAAGAGAAAACAGCTGTCTGAATACACAGGGCAGGTTAATGGGGAGTGGATGAAGAGAGCACTGAATTGACTTGTACAGCAAAGGGAAGAAGCATATTGTGATTCCAGTATCAAAGAGCATGATTCAGAAAAATAGAGAGAAAGGGGAAATCATGTGAGACATCAGAATCAGCAAGGAAACACTACATTTTACTTCAGAAAGGAGACTAATGTCTCTTCCAGGTATTTCTGCAGGCTCCCATTTCCTGGAATACAAAATTAAACTTCCATGTGAAGGGAGACTATGCTTCAGTCTTCTTCAGGACTCTTCCAAGAATTCCTTTTTACTCTTTAACTGCCATGTTTTGCAGGTGGCTGCTAAGATAGTTTTGGGAGAGTTCACAATTCTGATATGTATCTTTATGAAAATATAAGAAAACAGTTACTATATTATATGGTAATCATAACCATTATGACTATAAAAAATATCTTTGAAGCGTGAAGAGATTTCTGTATTGATCCTGAGTCTTGGTTGCTTGCTGCCTTTGACACAGGTGACCACCAGCAAAGCTCTTCAGTTTTCCTTAGTGTGCACACACGGGATCCTGCTTTTTGTTCCTGGTAGGTTGGCCATTATTAAATCACATGAAATAGAAATTAAGGAAAGCTCTACAGTAAATATTCTATGAAATGCAGACATTTAATTTAACTTCTGCACAATAGAACAGAAGGAAGCTCCAAGTGAATAGGTGGTAAGGTGAAGGAGGAGAATGACAAAGGTCATTCTCTCTGACATCATAGGTCTTCTGTATTTCCACCCAGATGTTTATTTCCATTTCCAGATGTTTATAGCAGACTCCTTTTCTTGACTGAATATATATAGGACACTCCTTTAAATGAAGAGTGATAAATTTTCAGCATGTCTACAATTGAAGAAAGAATTATCCTTTCTTAGACCAACTCTTTTGGAGGCCACTCACTGAGAAGTTGGAAATAGTCCCTTAGAATTTTAGAGGAAGACAAATGATAAGTCTTCTACACAGTGAAGAAAAATTGGAAAAAGGCCTACCATAGTTTGAATATTATTCTATGAAGGATACTATGCTAAGTGCTCAAAAATGCATGTTTTCATTTACTATTGACAACTGAATAAATATTTTGAATCCATTTAATTTATGAGAAAACTGAGATTTGGAAAGATGGAATGGTTTGCTCCACATAACACATATGTCCAAGGAGAATGGAATTTCAATGTAGAACTCTTTATTCTGAGTTACAAATACTTGTTAGGTTTTGTGTTGTGAATTTTGGTTATAATTATTAAATTATGTTGTTTAAATTATTAAATATCCCTCTACTTGGTGTGGAATTGCACAATCCTCACCAGGTTTTTATATTTCCATGATTCATATATTTTTGTCTGGTTTTGACTTTTTTTGAGCATTGGGTAAGATATACACTGATCAGCTTTGTACTTTCATTTTGTAAAGAAAATGTATCAGCTTTTATGTCCATGGTATCTTGATTATTTCTGGAACCAAATGAAATTGTAATAATTAGCAAACCAGAAATATTACAAGGGATAATGTGAAAGAATTCTTATCAGATTTATCTGTACCTGAGAATGAAATGTATTTGGAAGTTTTTGTAATATGACAGTGTGAAGATAATTTAAATTGACTTCTTATATCCAATAATTCCAGGGCTCCTTATATCATCAGCAGTGAGGTATGAGGATATAGGTTTGTATTAAATTTCTATATCTGCACAACAAATTAGTAAAACTTGAATGATATTCAAAGTAGTATTATTTCAGAAGATGATAAGTTATTGCTGAAAGTAAATATGGTGTGATTTTAAAAAATGTTGAATATATTTACATAATTTTAGCATAACATTTCCTCAAAATCTATTCAGAAAAAAAACATATTGCAGAGTGAAAATTATACATAGAAAAAATAGCCCATTCTGTATGTAATCCATTCTGTTTGCTTCATTTTAGTATCAATAACTTCTCTTATTTCCAACTATTCAAAAATGATTTCTGTTGATTAATTCTACCATGTGTTGCCACTGCCATCTATTTTCATAAGTAGGGGGCGGGTTTGGTCCACACCTTCTCTGAATCCCCTGGTTCTTCTAAGCAAGTTTATTTATGTAATTATACTGTTACCTGTCCCCTGGTGGGACTGGAATTTGGACTCAGGGCCTTGGATTTGCTTGATAATGTGTATTTTTTTTTCTGGCAAAAATTCTGGGGATTGATCTCAGGACCTCCTGCTCCCTAGGCGGATGCTCTGCCACTTGAGCCATGCCTCTATCCCAGAGTCAGTCATTTTTATTTAGTTGTTTTTTTAAGCTATCATTCCAGGTAGGACTAATATACACTCAGGTTTAAGAACCAGGAGTTTCTACAAACTGTATTCCTTCTATAGTACTTACCTTGTTTAAACCTAATTTTTCTAATCTTTGAACAAGGGAAACAACACCTATTCTCTGTTTACCCTTTACAAAACATGTAATTGCAACAGAATCTGTTTGCAAATATGAGAATAATTCAGTTTGAAGCTACTTAATGGTTAATTATACTTCTTGGTATGTCTGTAATTCTTTCATTTTATTTTATTTATCTATTTTTTGTTCTAGTGGTTCTGGGGCTTGAACTACTTGTCACCATTTCTTTAGGAATAAAAGGTACTTGTCATTTCTTATTTGGAAAGTAATTACAATCTACCTTTCTTTTTTTTTTCCTGGGTTTTAAACTCAAGAGCTTCCCACTTGCAAAGCAGGTGCTCTATCTCTGGAGCCCCAAGCCCAACCCTACTTTTCCTTTTTTAAAATAAGTTCTGCTGGGCACTGGTGGCTCATGCCTATAGTCCTAGCTACTCAGGAGGCAGAGATCAGGATGATTGTGGTTTGAAGCCAACCCAGGCAAATGGTTTGTGAGACCCTATCTTGAAAACACCCAACACAACAAGGGTTGGTAGAGTGGCTCAACGTGTTGCCATGAGTTCAAACCTGAGTACTAAAAAAAAAAAATAAAGTTCCATAATGTCTTAGAAATTTTGTTTAAAGAATAAACACAAGTGAGAAATGTCTATAACAAAACTTCAATGAACTAAGCAAAATAAGAAATTAACTATATACAAAAGCATATTGTATTCACCACAATGTAAAGGTACACATAATACATGTATAAAACAATTTAAATTTTATAAATAGTTAAATAAATAATTAAATAGATGGATAGATATATCTGCATGGGTGAAAGGAAAAAGTGTCCTGCGAGTTGAACACATGTTCCTAATACTCCTTTAAACATCTGACATACTTATGGAAGTCATGTTACAAATGTAACAGAAATGAGTCTTTGCAGTGGCAGAACAGGTTGATGATGCAGTGTATTAGTCACTGAGAGTCATTTATATGTTGGACTAGGTCTCATTCCTCACTCCTTAATCTTTCCTCAAAGTTTGCTGATGACAAGATGGATCTCATGATTTCTGCTCTGACAATCTCCCAGGCACAAGGGCTGTACTTCTTCTCTTCCAGGTAGAGAGTAATCCTGTGGAAGTACTTCCTCACAGCCAGGGTGGAGTCCTCATGCATCATGGGAGGCTCTTCCTCCCTTCCTTCCTGTGTCAGACAGGCTTCCAGGTCTTTCATCTGCTGAGAGAGGTCAGAGCAGAATTTGTGCAAAAGGGTCTTCTCCCAAGCAGCAGAGGAGTCTTTTGTGCTGAAGAGGTTG